>NC_056734.1:912954093-913689093 GCF_019279795.1 Protopterus annectens
TTTTTAAAATAAAATGAAATTTTTTTTAAAAAAATTTTAAAAAAAAATTTTTTTTTTTTAAAAAATTTTTAAAATTTAAAAAAAAGGGGTTAAATTTAAAAAAAAAAATTTTTAAAAAAATTTTTTTAAAAAAAAAAATTTTTTTTAAAAAAAAAATTTCTTTTGGGTTAAAAAAAAAATTTTATATCCGGGGGAAAAATTTTAAAAAAAAAAAAAAAATTTTTAAAAAAAAATTTTAAAGGGAAAAAATTTTAAAAAAAAAAAAATTTTTTTTTCCCAAAAAAATTTTTAAAGGGAAAAATTAATTTTTTTTCCCAAAAAAAAAAATTTGGGGAAAAAAAATTTTTAAACCCCGGGGGAAAAATTTTAAAAAAAAAAATTTTAAACCCTCCGGGAAAAATTTTTTAAAAAAAAAAAAAAAAATTTTTTTTTAAAAAAATTTTTAAAAAAAAAAAACCCCAAAGGAAAAAAAAAAAAACCCCCAAATATTAAACTGCTCCTGAGGTAAGAAAATTTTTTTAAAAAAAAAAAAAACCCCCCCTTTAAAAAAAAATTTTAAAAAAAAAAACCCCCCCAAAAAAAATTAAATGAAAAAAAATTTTTTTTAAAAATTAAAAAATTTTAAAAAAAAAAAAAATTTTTTTTTAAAAAATTTAAATGTAAAAAAAATTTTTTTTTTAAAAAAAAATTTTAAAAACCCCAAAAAAATTTTTGGGGAAAAAAAACAAAAAAATTCCTTTTAAAAAATTTAAAAGTAAAAAAAATTAAAACCCCCAAAAATTTTGGGAAAAAAAAAAAAACCCCCCTTTTTTTGGGGTTTTTAAATTAAAAAAAAAAAACCCCCCCCCTTTTTTTTTAAAAAAAATTTTTTAAAAAACCCCAAAATTTTTTAAAATTTAAATAAAATTTAAAAATTTTAAAAAAAAAATTTTTAAAAAAAATTTTAAATGTTTTAAAAAAAATTTTTAAAATTTTTTAAAAAAATTTTGGGGGAATTTTTAAAAATTTTAAAAAAATTTTTTTGGGGGTTTTAAAAAAAGGGGAAAAAAATTTTAAATGTTTAAAAAAAATTTAAACAATTTTTTTAAAATGTTTTTTTTAAAAAAAAAAAAAAAATTTTTTTTTTAAATTTTTTAAAAAAAAAGTAAATTTTAACAAAAAGGAAAATTTTTAATTTTTTATAAAAAAAAAAAAAAGGAAAAAAAAACCCAAACAGGAATAAAAAGGAAAGAAAAATTTTCCAAAAAATTTTTTTTGGGGTTTAAAATTTTTAAAAAAAAAAATTTTTTTAATTTTTTTTTTTAAAAAAATTAAAAAAAAAAACCCTTTTTAATTTTAAATTTTTTTTTTTGTTTAGGGGGTTTTGGGGGGTTTTTGTTTTTTTTTTTTTAAATTTTTTTTTGGGTTTTTTTAAATTTTTTTTTTTTTTTTAATGGGAATAATTTTTTTTTTTTTCCCCGGGGGAAAAAAAAAGAAAATTTTTTTTTTTTAAAAAAAAAATAAAAATTAAAAAAAAAAAAAGGGGGGTTTTATTTTAAATTTAAAAATAAAAAATTTTTAAATTTTAAATTTTTTTAAAAAAAAAATTTTTAAAAAAAAACCCCCCTGGGGTTTTGTGCCAAAAAAAAAATTTGGGGTTTTTTAAAAAAATTTTTTTTAAAAAAAATTTTTTTTTTTTTTGGGGTTTAATTTTTAAAAACCCGGGGGGTTTTTTTGGGGTTTTTAAAAAAAAAAAAATTTTTTTTGGGGGGTTTTTAATTTTTGGGGGAAAATTTTGGGTTTTTTTTTTAAAAAAAAAAAAGGGGAATTTTTTTAAAAAAAAATTAAAAAATTTTTTTTTACAAAAAAACCTTTTTTTAAAACTTTAAAAGGCCCCAAAAAAAAATTTTTAAAAAAAAACCCAAAAAATTGAAAAGGGTTTTAAAAAGTTATTAAAATTTTAAAAAAAAAATTTTTTTAAAAAAATTTTTTTAAATTAAAAAACCCCCCCCTTTTTTTCCCCCTTTTTTTTTTTTTAAAAAAATTTTTTTAAAAAAAAAAAAATTTTTAAAAACCCCAAAGTTTTTTTGGGAAAAAAATTTTTTTTTTAAAAGGAAAGTAAAAAAATAAAAAAATTTTTTATTTTTTTGGGTTAAAAAATTTTTTAAAACCCCCTTTTAAAAAAATTTTAAAAAGGTAAAAATTTTTTTTTTTTAAAAAAATTTTTTTTTTTAAAAAGTAAATTTTTTTCCCAAAAAAAAGGGGGAAAAAAAAAAATTTTAAAAAGCCCAAAAAATTTAAAGATTTAAAAAAAATCCCTTTTAAGAAAATTTTTAAAAAAAAAAAAATTTTTTTAAAAAAAATTTTTAAAAAAAAAAAAAACCCCGGGGGTTTAAAATTTAAAAAAAAATTTAAATGTTTGGGTTTTTAAAAAATTTTTAAAAAAAATTTTTTTTGGGTTTTTAAAAAATTAAAAAAATTTAAAAAAAAAAGGGGTTTTAAATTTTTAAAAAAAATTTCCCCAAAAAAAATTTTTTTTAAAAAAAACCCCAAAAAAAGGGTTAAAAAAAAATTTTAAAAAAAATCCCCAAAAAAAAACTTCCAAAAAAATTTTTTTTTTTTAAAAAAAATTAAAAAAAACCCCTTTTTTTCCCCAAAAAAAATTTTAAAAAAAACCCCCAAAAAAAAGGAAATTTAAAAAAAAAAAACCCCCAAAATTTTCCCCTTTAAAAAAAAATTTTAAAAAAAACTTTTAAATTTTCCCAAAAAATTAAAAAAAAAAAAAATTTTTTCCCCGGGGTTATATTAAATGTTTTCCCCCTTTTTTTTTTTAAAAAAATTAAATTAAAAAAAAAAAAAACCCCCCGGGGTTTTTTTTAAATTTTAAAAACAATTTTTCTTTGGGGAAAAAAATTTAAAAAAAAAAAAATTATTTTTTTTAAAAATTAAAGAGAAAAAAAAAAAAGGTAAAAAAAAAAAAAATTTTTTCCGGGGGTTTAAAAATTAAAAACCTTTTTAACTTTTTTAAATTTAAAAAATTATAAAAAAAAAATTTAAATGTTTTGGGTTTTTAAAAAATTAAAAAAAAAATTTTTCCCCTTTTTGGGGAAAAATTAAAAAAAAAACCCCCAAATTTTCTTTTGGGGGTTTTTAAAATTTAAAAAAAACCCCCTTTTTCCCCTTTTTAAAAAATTTAAAAAAAAATTTTTTTCCCCAAAAGGAAAATTAAATTTTTTTAAAAACAAAATTTTCCCAAAGGAAATTTAAATTAAATTAAAAAAAAAAATTTTAAAAAATTTAAATTTTTAAAAAAACCCCAAAAATTTTTTGGGGGAAAAATTTAAAAAAAAAAAAAAAAAGGGGGTTTTTTTTAAAAATTAAAAAAAAAATTTTTGAAAAGAAAAAAAAAAAAAATTTAATAAAAAAAAAATTAAAATTTTTTTTTAAAAAAAAAAAAAAAGGGAAAATTAAAAGTTTTTTAAAAAAGGAAAAAAATTTTGGGGGGAAAATATTTTTTTTTTTTTTTTTGGTTTTTTTTTTTTTTTTTTTAAAAATTTGTTTTTTTTTTTAAAAAAATTCTTTTTTTTGGGTTTTTTATTTTTTTTTTTTTTTAAAAATTTTTTTAATTTTTTTTTTCTTTTATTTTGTTTGGGTTTTAAATTTTTTTGGGGGGAAAATTTTTTTTTTTTAGGAAAATTATTAAAAAAAAACCCCTTTTTAAAAAAAATTTTTTAAAAAAAAAAAAAAAAAACCCTTTTTTTTTTTTAAAAATTTAAAAAGTTTAAATTTTTTTAAAAAAAACCCCAAAAAACCCCCAAAAAAAAAAATTTTTAAAAAAAGGTTTAAATTAAAAAATTTAAAATTTAAAGGGTTTTTTTTAAAAAATTTTAATTTAAATTTTTTAATTTTTAAAGGGAAAAAATTTTTTTTTAAAATTTTTTTTAAACGCTGACACTGAGAACACCGACGCCAGAAGATCGACAACTGAGAAGACCGACGGATGAAAACACTGACGCTGGAGAACACCGACATGGGAAAAGGCGTGTAAGTATGCAGTAGTGATGGACGTTATAAGGGTAAAAGTAGGGTGTGCGATATTCACGGTCTGCAGGGATAGAGGTGGGTTAAGGAGTTAGGTTAGGCGCCGGTTAGGTAAGTGTGCGTTAGTGATAGTCTTTGGGTTAGATGAGGATTAAGTGAGTTAGGGTTAGGGCGCGAGTTAGGTGAGTGTGCGATAGTGATGGACCTTAGGGTTAGGGTTTGGGTTAAGGTTGTAGATAGTTGTGTATGTGAGGTTTAGTGTGGGTTTGTAAGGATTTTGGTGTGCTTGTGTTGTGTGTGCTTTTTGGACAGGGGATTTGTTTTGTTTGTTGATTGTCATTATTATGGTGTGTCGGGCATGTGAGGTTTCCTATTTGTGAACTGTCGGTTATGTGGTGTCGGTGATTTCGTTGTCGGGCATGTGAGGTTTCGTGTTTGTGAACTGTCGGTTATGTGGTGTTGGTGATTTCGTTGTCGGTGTTGTGATGTGTCGGTGTTGTCAGGTAGACCCGTAAATCTATATAATGTTATACTGCTACTGACGTAAGTATATTAAATGTATGTAAACCACTATAATGTTATACTGGTCCTGAGTTAAGTTTAGGAAATGTATGTAAACAAACTCCAGCTCTACTCAGTGGCATACCGCCTGCTCAGAGGCGATCTGTGCCTGATGTATAAAGCCATGTCCAACCCGGAATTAATGGACATGCTGCACCTCAGAAAATCCAAATCTCATTGAGCTACGCGCTCGAGAGACTTGAACCTCAGCACTAAAATAAATAGGACATGCTGGAGGGACAGATTCATAACCCAGAGGCTCCCTTCACTCTGGAATAAAATCTCAGTCCAGGTTAGGCAGAGTCCCTCATTGACTCTTTTCAAGAGGAATCTTGATGAGTGGATGGGAGAGTGTAGGTTTACCCCGGGTATCACTTCTGTGTCACTGTTAGACAGAGGCACAGTATACTAACCTCGAAAAAGGGCATAACAAAATTAATTTAAAATGGGTGGCAAAAGCCAAACACTTTGGCTAGACTTATAAATGACCTAGGGCAGATAGCCTAGTATGAACCTATGAACCTATGCAAACCCCTACTATGTTATACTGCTCATGAGGTAAGTATATTAAATGTATGTAAATTAAAACAATGTTATACTGCTGCTAAAGTAAGTATATTAAATGTATCTTAACCACTACAATGTTACACTGCTCCTGAGGTAAGTATATTAAATGTATGTTAACCACTACAATGTTATATTGCTCCTGAGGTAAGTATATTAACTGTATGTAAACCACTACAGTGTTATACTGCTCCTGAGGTAAGTATATAGTGCTCCGGAGGTAAATTAATTAAATGTATGTAAACCACTACAATGTTATACTTTTCCTTATGTAACTAAATTAAACTGTGTAAACCACTACATTGTTATACTGCTCCTGAGATAAGTAAATTAAATGTATGTAAAGTACTACAGTGTTATACTGCTACTGATTTAAGTATTTTAAATGTATGTAAACCAGTACAATGTTTTACTGCTCCTGAGGTAAGTATATTAAATGTATGAAAATCACTACAATATTATAATGCTCCTCAGGTAAGAATATTAAATGCATGTTCACCACTACAATGTTATACTGCTTCTGAGGTAAGTATATTAAATTTATGTGAACCACTACAATGTTATACTGCTCCTGAGGTAAGTATATTAAATGTATGTAAACCTTTACAATGCTAAACTTCCCCTGAGATAAGTCTATTAAATGTATGAAAACCACTACAGTGTAATACTACTCTTGAGGTAAGAATATTAAATGCATGTAAACCACTATAATGTTATACTGCTGCTGAGTTAAATAAACTAAACTTATTTGAACCAGTACAATGTTATACTGCTCCTGAGGTAAGTATATTAACCATATGTAAACCACTACAGTGGAGTTATACTGCTACTGAGGTATGTATATTAAAGGTATGTAAAGCAGCACTATGTTATAATTCTCCTGAGGTAAGTACATTATATGTATATTAACCACTACAGAGTTATGCTACTTGTAAGGTAAGTACATTACATGTATGTAAACCACTACACAGTTATACTGCTCCTGAGATAAGTAAATGAAATGTATGTAAAGTTCTTCAGTGTTGTACTGCTCCTTAGGTAAGTAAATTAAATGTATGTAAATTACTACAATGTTATACTGCTCCTGAAGTAAGTATACAAAATCTATGTAAACCACTATAATGTTATACTGCTCCTGAGGTAAATAAATTAAAATTATCTAAACCAGTATAGTGTTATACTGCTCATGAGGTAAGTATATTAACTGTATGTAAACAACTACATTGTTATATTGCCCTGATGTAAGTATATTAAAGGTATGTAAACTAGTACAATGTTATACTGCTCCTAAGGTACGTATATTAAATGTATGTAAATCACTACAGTGTTTTTCTGCTCCTAAGGTAAGTATATTAATTGTATGTAAACCACTACAAGGTTATACTTCTGAGGTAAATAAATTAATGTATCTAATCCAGTGCAATGTTATACTGCTCCTGAAGTAAATATATTAAATGAATGTAAACCACTACAATGTTATACTGCTCATGAAATAAGTATATTAAAGTTATGTAAACCACTCAAATGTTATATTGCTCTGGAGGTAAGTATATTAAATGCATGTAATCCACTCCAGTTTTATACTGCTCCAGAGGTAATTATATTAAATGTATTGTAAACCAGTACATTGTTATACTGCTCCTGCGTTAAGTGTATTAAACTTTTGTAAACCAGTTCAGTATTATACTTCTCCTGATGTAAGTATATTAAATGTATGCAAACCAGTACATTGTTATACTGCTCCTGAGGTAAGTATATTAAATGTATGTAAACCATAACAATGTTATACTGCTGCTGGGGGTAAGTATATTAAATGTATGTAAACCATGACAATGTTATTCTGCTCCTGAGGTAAATATATTAAATGTATATAAACTACTACAATGTTATACTGCTCCTGAGTTAAGGATATTAAACGTTTGTAAACCAGTACAGTATTATACTGCTCCTAAGGTAAGTATATTAAATGTTTGTAAACCACTATAACATTATACTGTTCCTGATGTAAGTAAATTAAATGTATCTAAACCAGTACAAGTTTATACTGCTCATGAGTTAAGTATATTAAACATATGTTAATCACTACAATGGTATACTGCTAATAAAGTAAGTATACAAAATCTAGGTAAACTACTACAATGTTGTACTTCTCCTGAGGTAAGTATATTAAACATATATACACCAGTATAGTGTTATACTGCTCCTGAGGTAATAATATTAAATGTATGTGAACCACTATAATGTTATACAGTTCCTGAATTAAGTTTATGAAATGTATGTAAATTACTACAATGTTATACAGCTGTTGACGTAAGTGTAATAAATATATGTAAACCACTACAATATTATACTTCTCCTGGGATAAGTAGATTAAATGTTTGTAAACCATTCCAATGTTATACTACTCCTGAGGAAAGTATATTAAATATATGTAGATCCCTGCAGAGTTATACTGTTCATGAGGTAAGTATACTAAATGTATGTAAACCACTACAATGTTATGCTTCTCCTGAGGTAAGTATATTAAACATACGTAAACCACTCCAAAGATATACTGCTCCTGAGGTAAGTATATTAAATGTATATAAACCACTGCAATGTCATTCTTCTGAGGTAAGTATATTAAATGTGTGAAAATGACAACAATGTTATATTGCTACTGATGCCAGTATATTAATCGTACGTAAACCAGTACAGTGTAATACTGCTCCTGAAGTAAGTAAATTCAATGTATGTAAAACAGTGCAATGTTATACTGCTTCTGAGGTAAGTATATTAAATGTATGTAAACCACTACAATGTTATACTGCCCTGCTGCAATGTTATTCTTCTGAGGTAAGTATATTAAATGTGTGAAAATGACAACAATGTTATATTGCTTCTGATGCCAGTATATTAATCGTACGTAAACCAGTACAGTGTAATACTGCTCCTGAAGTAAGTAAATTCAATGTATGTAAAACAGTGCAATGTTATACTGCTTCTGAGGTAAGTATACTAAATGTATGTAAACCACTACAATGCTATACTGCTCTGGAGGTAAGTATATTAAAGTTGTGTAAACTACTATAATATACTGCTCCAGAGGTAAGTATATTAAATGTATGTAAACCACTACAATGTTATACTGCTCCTGAGGTAAATATATTTAATGTATGTAAACCAATACAATGTTATACTGCTCCTGAGGTAAGTATATTAAATGTATGTAAACCACTACAATGTTATACTGCTTCTGAGGTAAATATATTTAATGTATGTAAACCAATACAATGTTATACTGCTCCTGAGGTAAGTATATTAAATGTATGTAAACCACTACAATATTATACTGCTCCAGAGGTAAGTATATTAAATGTATGTATACCCGTACAATGTTCCACTGCTCATGAGGTAAGTAGATTAAATTTATGGGAGCCATTACAATGTTATACTGCTCCTGAGGTAAGTTTATTAAATGTATGTAAACCAGTGCAATGTTGTACTGCTCCTGAGGTAAGTAAATTCAATGTATGTATACCCATACAATGTTCTACTGCTCATGAGATAATTATATTAAACATATGGGAACTATTACAGTGTTATACTGCTACTGAGGGAAGTTTATTAAATGTATGTATACCAGTGCAATGTTGTACTGCTCCGGAGGTAAGAATATTAAATGTTTGTAAACCACTACAATGTTATACTGCTCCTGAGGTAAGTATATTAAATGTACGTAAACCATGACAGTGTTATACTGCTATTGAGGTAAGTATATTAATGTATGTAAACTACAACAATGGTATACTACTCCTGATGTAAGTATATTAAACGTATTTTAACCACTACAATTTTACACAGCTCCTGAGGTAAGTATATTAAATATATGTAAACCACTACAATGTTATACTGCTCCTGAGGTAAATATATTTAATGTATGTAAACCAATACAATGTTATATTGCTCCTGAGGTAAGTATATTAAATGTATGTAAACCACTACAATGTTACACTGCTCCTGAAGTATGTATATTAAATTTATGAAAACCAATGCAGATTTATACTGCTCCTGAGGTAAGTATATTAAATGTACGTAAACCATGACAGTCTTACACTGCTACTGAGGTAAGTATATTAACTGTATGTAAACTAATACAGTGTTATACTGCTCATGAGGTAAGTATATTAATGTATGTAAACCACTACAATGTTATTCTGCTCCTGAGGTAAATATATTTAATGTATGTAAACCAATACAATGTTATACTGCTCCTGAGGTATGTATGTTAAATTTATGAAAACCAGTGCAGATTTAAACTGTTCCTGAGGTAAGTATATTAAATGTATGTAAACCAGTACAGTGTTATATTGCCCCTGAGCTAAGTATATGAAATGTATGTCAACAACTACAATATTATACTGCTTGTGAGCTAAGTATATTAAATGTATGTAAACCACTTCAGGTTTATAATGTTCTTGAGGTAAGTAAATTAAACGTACGTGAACCTCTACAATGTTATACTGCTCCTGAGGTAAGTATGTTAAATGTATTTTAACCACTACAATTTTATACTGCTCCTGAGGTAAGTATATTAAATATTTGTAAGCCACTACAATGTTATACTGCTCCTGACGCAATTATATTAAATGTATGTAAACCGCTACACTGTTATACTGCTCCTGAGGTAAGTATGAAATGTATGTAAATCACTAGAAAGTTATACTGCTCCTCTGGCAAGTATATTACATGTATGTAAATCACTACAATGTTATACTGCTCGTAAGGTATGGATATTAAATGTAAGTAAACCACAAGTGTTATACTGCTCCTGAGGAAAGCATATTAAATGTGTGAAAACCCCTGCAGTGTTATACTGCTCTGAGGTAAGTAAATTAAACGTATATTATCCTGCTCCTGAGGTAAGTGTGCTAAATGTATGTAAATCAGTACAATGTTATACTGCTCCTGAGGAAAGCATACTAAATGTGTGAAAACCCCTGAAGTGTAATACTGCTCTGAGGTAAGTAAATTAAACGTATATTATCCTGCTCCTGAGGTAAGAGTGCTAAATGTATGTAAATCAGTGCAATGTTATACTGCTCCTGACAAAATTATATAAAATGTATGTAAACAGCTACAGTGTTATACTGCTCTGAGGTAAGTAAATTAAACATAAGTAATCTACTAGAGTGCTGTACTACTCCTGAGGTAAGTAAATTAAATGTATGTAAACCCCTAGGAAGTTATACTGCTCCTCTGGTAAGTATATTAAATGTATGTAAATCACTGCAGAATTATGCTGCTCCTAAGATACGTTTATTAAATGTATGTAAACCACTAAAGTGTTGTACTGCTAATGTATGTAAACCACTAAAGTGTTGTACTGCTTCTGAGGAAAGTATATTAAATATTTGTAAACCACTGCAGAGATGTTCTTCATTCCACATTGCTGCAGTCCTAACTATTGGGTAGTCCGCTGTCCAGTCGGCCCGAATACCAAAGTATATGGCTGACGTCGGTCAGGGCGCATTAGACTGACGTCAGTACGTCAGGGTACTAATGCGCATGACCGACGCCATATCCTCAGTCTTTTTGCCGCATGGTCCGATGCAGAAGCAGTTTTGCGAGTGCAGGTTGGCGTTCTGAAATTTTCTGAAGTCGGAGTTTCAGACCGAATCAAAGTTGGCTAAGTACCCCGTTGGGGAACATTTTGTTTTTCTTGCCTCAGTATTTAACCGGATGTCAGAAAAAGTGAATAACTGTATTTCTTGTGGGAAACAGATACCTCATAGGGATTACCATACCTTGTGTATACCTTGTTTAGGGCCTGAGCACGACGTTGTTGGATGCCGCTCTTGTGCTAGATTTAACAAACGCACTATTAAGAGAAGGTTAGACTGTGCCAGGTTAGTGTTTGGGAAGCGTTGCAATTATAAAATGCCGTCGGATGCTCCGCGCCTTAGCAAAAAAGCGCAAGGACAAAACAGCGAAGCCTAGGGTTGATGAACCGGCAGTCCCGGACGTCGGTTCTTTAGAAGGCTCAGTGGAGCCAGAGGTTTTGCCAGGAGTTTCTTTGGAGTCTCAGGCAGAGACTTTACTGTTACAGGATGTGCCTTCTCAGGAGGTAGGCCAGGCTGAGGGGCTTCTCAGGTAACTGTTCTTCCCTCTCTTCCCAAGGTAGTTAGAGCCTCTCCTTCTGTTTCCAAAACTTCTTTGAGAGGTAGGCCAAGTTTAGCTTCAGTGGGGGCTTCTCCTGGCACTTCAGGTTCTGTGCCTAAGAAACATATGCTTAAAATGGCAGAAGATTTGATTACTATGATTAGAGGTTCTATGCCCCCTCCTGATAAGAGGCCTAGGGTGGAACCTGAGTTTGAGAGTTTTGAACAGTGTTCAGAGGCTTCTGAGTCTTCTGCGGAAGACTTGCAGGAGTTTCCTCCTTATTCTGATTCTGATGTGGATGATTCCACTCCTACAGCTTCTCCTCCTGAGGATTTCTCATTTTCAGAGACTCTGCATTCCATGAGGGAGCACTTTAAATGGGAAGGCCAAGATTACTCTGATTCCAGGAAAAGGCTTGGGGAATTCTTGTTTTTACCACAGCATAGGCCCTTAGCTATACCTCCTGTGTTGAATGTGGTGGAAGATGTTTTTGCAGAGGCTTCCCTGAACCCTGATTCTTTGCCTCCTGCTCCTGTTAAACCTGATAGGTACTATAGGGTGCCTGAAGCTCATAAGTATCTTTTAAGAGTCCTAGGGCAGACCCGGAAACTGTTTCTCAGGGACCTAAAGGTGTTAAGGCCTCTGTTGTTAAAAAACCCTGTTCCCACTGATAAAGAGGCAAGGGCTTTGGATAGATGGGGAAAGAAAGTGTATACTTCTTCCACTTTAGCCATGAGGGCGTTGAATTGTCAGTTTCACATGCTAAAATATCAAAATTATCTCCTTTCACAATTGAAATCTAAGGTGGATGCTTTGGCGGAAGGTATTGAGTGTAAAGAGTTGCTGGATTTAGTTCATGTGTCTGAACAAGTGGGTAAGCATTCTTTGCAATGTGGTTTTGATGCTGTACAGGCCTCCTCGAGGGTGGCTGCCACTAGTTCTGTTCTTACAGGCATGCCTGGTTGAGGGATCAGAATTTAGCTGAGCATGTTAAGACAAGGATTTTGGATGCTCCTTTACAGTCTGATGTGTTGTTTGGTTCGCCTGTGGAAGCAGTTTTAAAGAAAATGGAGGACAAAGCTAAGTCTATGCAAACTGTTAAAGATTTTTTGCAGGTGCAGCCACAAGTTTAGTAGAAATTGGCCTACTAAGGGATGGACATATCCTGCTTATGATTCCCAGTCTAGGGGTAGGTCTAGACGTGGTAGGGGCAGAGCTCAAGGTTCTTTTAGGCCTAGAACAGGGAGTTCACCTGCTCCGACTTCTGGTGAGGGCAGGGGTCAGTCCTTTCGTAAACAGACCCAATGACCTGCCTTTTTCAGCTGCCAGTAGATTCTCGTCTGGCAGCTCCTTTGAGGAAGACTGTCTCTTTTCAAAGAAAATTGGGATTTAATTACTCAAGACAGATGGGTGTTGGATATCATTCACCACGGTTACAGGTTTTATTTCCATACATTACCCCCTTTCAAAGGCATGCCAGACGTTCCTCCTCCACAAAGGAAAGAGGCTCACAAGCAAATTTCTCTGTTACTCCAAATAGGGGCCATTCAGCCAGTCCCTGTATCAGAAAGGGGCCTAGGATTTTATTCTCGCCTGTTCTAGTACCAAAGAAGGGGAACACGTGGAGACCAATTTTGGATTTATCTATCCTCAACACTTATCTGGACATTCCCAAGTTCAAGATGTTGACGTTACAACAGCTTTACCTCTGCTGGGCAAAGATAACTGGATGGTAACTTTAGATCTCAAGGAAGCTTACCTTCATGTGCCTATAAGACTAAGTTGCAGGAAGTATCTGCGTTTTCGAGCTGGAAATTCTCATTATCAGTTCTCTGCATTGCCCTTTGGCTTATCTACTGCGCCCAGAGTATTCACAAAGGTTCTGGCTCCAGTGATAGCTTACTTCAGGCTAAAAGGAATTCAAATCTATCCTTACTTGGACGACTGCCTGATTCTGGCTCAAGAAAAGGAAGACCTTCTACAGCATCTGGAATATGTTATAGCAGTGCTAAGATGCCTAGGGTATTCTGTGAACGAAATAAAGTCCAGTCTAGTACCCTCTCAAGACATGTGCTTTCTGGGTGTGAGACTGAATACAGCAGCCCAGATGGCCTTTTTAACCCCGGACAAACAAAAGAGTCTATCCCTTTACTTCCATCAGCTATCTCATCAGTCCGTGCTGACTGCAAGGACAGTCCTTCAAGCATTAGGGTTCATGGCATCTTGTATTCTGGTGCTTCCCAATGCCAAACTGCATATGAGGAAGCTGCAATGGTATCTCAAAAATGTATGGACACAGCACTGCCAGGATTTGGACACTGTCATTCAAATAATACCTTGCCTTCAAAAAGAATTTTTTTTGGTGGGCTCAGGAATGTCACCTAAACAAGGGACTCTCTGTGACCCGGCCAGAGGCGAGTCAGATTTTAACGCCAGATGCCTCGGACATTGCTTGGGGAGCTCATCTAAATGGAAAGTGGATACAAGACAAGTGGCCTGCCAGACTACAGCATCTACATATCAACATGAAGGAGATGTTAGCAGTCCAGTTTGCATTAATGGCTTTCAAGGAATTACTTCTTCCAGGGCAGGTGTTGATTCTAACAGACAACACAACTGTCATGTGGTACATCAACAAACAAGGGGAACACATTCTTATCCTCTATGCAGGCAAGCAATGATTTTATGGGAGACTGCGCTCAGCTTGCAACTAACTCTTCAGGCAAGGTTTCTGCGGAGCACAGAACTCCTTAGCAGATGTGTTAAGCAGACAAATCATGGATCCCCACGAGTGGAAACTGGATCTTCATGTATTTCAGAAATTGACAGTGTCATGGGAACTCCAGACATAGATCTGTTCGCTTCTCCACTAAACCACCAGCTGCCAAAGTTTTGCACAAAGGGGTTTCATCACACAGCTTGGAAAGTGGATGCTCTGTCTTTCAGTTGGAAAAATCTTCATGTGTATGCCTTTCCACCTCTGCCTCTTCTTCCAAAGGTGCTCTTAAAGGTCAGACAAGACAAGCCAAGGATGATTTTAATAGCTCCAGATTGGCCTCGGCAACACTGGTACCCACTACTAAGGAGTCTGGTAAGGAAGCCTCCATGGCCTTTACCTTTGATTCCACATCTGTTATCTCAGAAGGACGGTCATCTGCTCAATGTCAAGCTTCACTCTCTTCATCTAACAGCCTGGCATATTCTGTGTTGAAACACAGCAGGTCTCAACTTCCTCAACAAGTTTTAAATGTGATTATGGAAGCTAGAAGACCTAGTACAAGGAAAGTGTACGCAGAAAAATGGAAGAGATTTTTATTTTTGGAGTACAGCAAAGAATTTGGAGATTTCTGAGCCTAACTTGAGTGTGGCTCTTCAATATCTTACTGAGTTATTGGACAAGGTTTGTCCTTCTCTTCCATTAAGATTCATGCTGCAGCAATTTCAGCTCACTATGATTGTGACCCACCATTGTTTTCGCATCCTTTGTTCAAGCAGTTTCTTAGAGGGCAAAGAATATAAGACCCCCAAGAGCTCCTACTCCTGCTTGGGATCTCAATTTTGTGTTGGAAAAACTTACTCTACAACCTTTTGAGCCTGCGGCTACTGCTGAATTGAAATACTTGTCATGGAAGACTGCTTTTCTGTTGGCTATTACTTCTGCAAGAAGGGTGTCTGAGTTGCAGGCCCTTATGGCAGTAGAGCCCTTTTTGATTTTCCATAAGGATAGGGTATCATTACGTACTAATCCTTCCTTTATGCCTAGGGTGGTTTCTAGTGTGGCTTTAAACCAAACTATTCATTTGCCTACTTTTTATGCAGACCCCCAAAATAAAGGGGAAAAGATTTTGCACACTTTAGATGTACACAGGCAATTGCGTTATTATTTAAGCAGGACTAAGGATTTTAGGCAGTCTCAGCAGTTGTTTGTTTCTTTTGCTTTGAGTTCAAGAGGGCAAGCCTGTGTCAAAACAAACTATTTCTAGGTGGATTGGGTTTTGCATTGCATTTTGTTATTCCCATCATGGCAAGGAGATTCCAGCTGGGATTAGGCCTCATTCCACTAGGGCTACTGCCACTTCAACAGCATTTCTAAGGGGTGGCAACTAAGGATATTTTGGAGGCAGCTACTTGGAGTTCAGTGCATACTTTCTCTAAACATTATCACCTTCCTCTCTACTCTAAGTCTAGGGCTGGTTTTGCCACAGCTATTTTGCAAGGCATGTTGTCAGCTCCTGCTTGTATGATTTGCCAGCCTCCCTTTCCTCTGCTTTGGGATTCTACCCAATAGTTAGGACTGCAGCAATGTGGAATGAAGAACATAGTACAGTTTTGTACCTACCATAAATGTAGATGTTGAGGATCCACATTGCTGCAGTCCAATTTACCTCCCTCCTTCCCCTCTGTGTTTAGGGGTGGTTGTGTAGGTCAGGTTATATGCTGATAATTTTGTATATATTGTACATATTTTTGGTGCAGGTATATTGGGCCTTGTCTTTTTAGGGTCTTCTGACATCTGGGGCAAGAAAAGACTGAGGATATGGCGTCGGTCCTGCGCATTAGTACCCTGACGTACTGACGTCAGTCTAATGCGCCCTGACCGACGTCAGCCATATACTTTGGTATTCGGGCCGACTGGACAGCGGACTACCCAATAGTTAGGACTGCAGCAATGTGGATCCTCGAACATCTACATTTATGGTAGGTACAAAACTGTACTTTTTGCTGCTCCTGCGGTAAGTTTATTAAATGTATGTAAACCACTACAGTGTTATACTGCTCCAGAGGAAAGTAAATTAAATGTATGTAAACCATTACGGTGTTATACTGCTCCTGAGGTTAGAATATTAAATGCATGCTAACCCCTACAATTTTATACTTCTCATGAGGTAAGCATATTAAATGTAAGCAAATCACTACAATGTTATACTGTTCCTGAGGTAAATATATTAAATGTATGTTAACCACTACAATGTTATACTGCTCCCGAGATAAGTATATTAAATGTATGTACACCACTACAATGTTATACAGCTCAAGAGGTAAGTATATTAAACGTATGGGAACCATTATAGTATTATACTGCTCCAGAGGTAAGTGTATTAAATGTATGTAAACCAGTGCAATGTTGTACTACTCCTGAGGTAAGAATATTAAATGTATGTAAACCATTACAGTGTCATACTGCTCCTGATGTAAGTAAATTAAACGTATGTAAACCAGTACAATTTTGTACTGCTACTGAGATAAATATATTAAACATATGTAAATTTCTACAATGTTATATTGCTCCTGAGGTTAGTACACAAAATATATGTAAACCACTGCAGTGTTATATTGATCCTAAGGTAAGTATATTAAATGTATATAATCCACTACAATATTACACTCCTCCTAAAGTAAGTATATTAAATGTATATAAACCAGTACAGTCTTATACTGCTGTTGACGTAAGTAAAACAAATGTATGTAAAAAACTATAGTGTTATACTGCTCCTGAGGTAAATAAATTAAATGTATCTAAATCACTACAATGTTATACTGCTCCTGAGGTAAGTATATAAAATGTATGTAAAGCACTACAATGTTATACAGCTCCTGAGGTAAGTAAATTAAATGTATGTAAACTACTGCAATGTTATACAGCTCCTGACGTAAGTATATTAAATGTATGTAAACCACTACAATTTTATACTGCTCCTGAGGTAAGTATATTAAATGTACATAAACCATGACAGTGTTATACTGCTACTGAGTTAAGGATATTAACTGTATGCAAACCAATACAGTGTTATACTGCTCATGAGGTAAGTGTATTAATGTATGTAAACTACTACAATGGTATACTGCTCCTGATGTAAGCATATTAAACATATTTTAACCACTACAATTTTATACTGCTCCTGAGTTAAGTATATTAAATGTATGTAAACCACTACAATGTTATACTGCTCCTGAGGTAAGTATATTAAATGTATGTAACCCACTACAATGTTACACTGCTCCTGAAGTATGTATATTCAATTTATGAAAACCAATGCAGATTTATACTGCTCCTGAGGTAAGAATATTTAATGTACGTAAACCATGACAGTGTTATACTGCTCCTGATGTAAGTATATTAAATGTATATAAACCACTACAATTTTACACTGCTCCTGAGGTAAGTATATTAAATATATATAAACCACTACAATGTTATACTGCTCCTGAGGTAAATATATTTAATGTATGTAAACCAATACAATGTTATATTGCTCCTGAGGTAAGTATATTAAATGTATGTAAACCACTACAATGTTACACTGTTCCTGAAGTATGTATATTAAATTTATGAAAACCAATGCAGATTTATACTGCTCCTGAGGTAAGTATATTTTTTTTCACTAAATATTTTTTTTATTATTTCAAATAAGATGTCTTAAACATTACATGAAATAAAGATAAATAACATATTTACAATTTTAAAATGTTACTAACTTCAAACCATTATATAACTATTTACATTGGTGTCTATGCAAATAACATTGAAATTCTATATTATATAAAGTTAGAAACATAAGATGATATATCTTCTTCGATCTTTTCGAGTATTTCCAGTACTTTCATCCAAGAGTAATAGTAAGAAGTAGATCTTTTAGTTCTGTTCTTCACTGTTAATATTTCCATGTGAGCAGTGTTGTTGTTAAAGTCTCAAATTCCTTGACCGTAGACGAAGCCTCATTTTTCCAGTGTATAGTTATGATTTTACATGAAATTGCCAATAGTGACCATAGGATTTTAGTGTCTTTTTTTTGGTACACAGTTTGGAACAGGAGAGTTGAATAAAATTAAAGACTTTGTTAATTGAAAATTATCATTATAAACAGTCTGAAAAAAATAGTTAATGGATTTCCAGTACATATTGAGACATATACATTCATAAAAAACATGCTGCCAATCTGCTTTTATCTTGGTATGGCATCTCCAACATTGATCTTCAATAGAATACATTTTGGCTAACCTATGTGGTGTATAGAAACTTCTTTGTAGATATCTCCAAGTGAATAATTGCCAGTATTTTGATAATGTAGAAAATTTGGAAGATTTTAGAATATTACCTTTTTTTTTCTTCAACTGGAGGATGGTTGTTTATTAAAGTATAATAATCCCAGTATAATTTTTCATGATAGTTTTTTGTTTTTTTAACAATTTTATAGATATTAGACAAATAACCTGTACCCTGATAAGGCAGTTTTGTGATAACAATAAGGTATTCAATGAGTTTTGGAGCTTTACGTCTAACTGAAGGTTGCATTTGTTCTATTTTATTTATAAGAAAATGCCTTAGATTTTGTAAAAACAGCCAATTGTCTTTATTTATATTATAATTATAAATTATTTGTTCCTTTGTTGGAATGTTCCCTTTCTCTATAAGTTGATGCCAAAAGAGTAATGTTTCTTCTTTAAGTATATTTATTTTAGATATTTGGACTGTATCTAGAATATTTGGTATAAAGCTATAGGGAAAATAAGAAAAATCCAAGAATTAATATTTGGTATTTTGTTTATATATGTTTTGAACACTGAAAGTGTAGAGCTTATATAGTTTGATGGCAATTTATTAATATTATTCCTTTTTCCTAAAAAAATAATTCCTTTTTCCTAAAAAATAATTTTTTAACATCCATATAAGGGTTGATGGTATTACTGTTAAGTTGTCTTGTATGTGATTATAATTGATTTCTATGTAAATCTGCTCATGGGCTTGTTTCCATATAGGTGTGTATGAATTATTTAACCATAGTGTTATGTTTTAATAACAGATGAGGTAATATATAAATCAATATCCGGTAAATTAATTCCACCATCTTCCCAATCTGGCAAATGTTTATTTAAGGCTATATGGGGTTTATTTGGAAACCATAGAAAATTTAAAATTAGTTTATTGTATCTTTGAATCATATATTTGGGAGGTGGCAATGAAAAATTTTGTATTAAGTATAATATTTTGGGAAATATGATTATTTTAATAAGATATAATCTGTCTGCTGTTGAAAAGATATATTTATTCCAGTAACCAATTGTTTGTTCTATTTTGTCTAGTATTTTATTATAGTTAAATATTAGATAATCTGTTAATTCATTGAGTAGATTTATTCCCAGATATAATAATTTACTTTCTGTTACTATATATTTGGAAAATCTTTTGTTTATATTATTTTTTTTTTTTACAATTACAGGGCATAATTTTAGTTTTGTTTTCATTAAATTTTAAGCCTAAAATATTTTGAAATGTATTCATGGAGTTAAATAGAGCATTCAAAAACTTATTTGCATCTGAGAGAGTTAACAGTATGTCATCAGCAAAGAGTTGGATTTTAAGGTTTAACATTTTATTAATACAAATGCCCTTTATGTTATTGTTTGATCTGATTTGATTTGCAAAGGGTTCTATGAGTAATGCAAATAACAATGGTGATAAAGGGCAACCTTGTTTAGTTCCCTTTTTGATTGTTATAGGGCCTGATCTATATGATCCCAGTTTAACATATGCAGTAGATTTTTCATATAGTATTTGGATAAGATTATTAAAATTAGAAGGAAAGCTATGTTCTTTTAAAACTAGTGAAAGAAAGTTCCAGTTAACCGAATCCAAAGCTTTATTAATATCTAATGAGATTACATTTAAATCTAGGACTTTATGTTTGCTATAATCTATTAATGTTAGTATTTTTTTAATATTATCTGAAGTAGTTCTTCCCTTAATAAAATCTGTTTGATCTTTGTGAATTAAGAAAGGAAGAAAGTGTTTGATCCTATCTGCGTATATAGCCATAAACATCTTATAGTCTATATTGAGTAATGATATTGGCCTATATGAGGAACACTGCTTCTCATCTTTATCTGGTTTGATAATTAGGATATCAATGAATATTTCCAAGAGGGTGGTGTATTCAAATCTTTATTGGCTATATCATATACTTTTAATAATAAGGATATGGCTTGATTGGGTATTAATTTATACATTTCTGATAGCATATTGTCTGGGCCAGGTGCTTTATTTGTCTTGAGCTTTTTAATTTGTGATTTTAATTCTGTCATATTGATTGGTTTGCTTATAATGTCTATTTGTTCTTGTGTTAATTTAATATGAATATTGTTTTCTAAGTATTTTTTTATATCCTTAGTAGGTGCATTTTGAGTATTTATGGAATTATCAATGTTAAATTGGAGTCTGAATGCTTCTAAAATATCATTTAGTTTTGCAACTCTTTTGTTAGTATTAGGAATAAATATTTATTTTATTTTCTTAGATTTAATTTTTTTTGTTCTATTAGTTAAGTATCTCAGGTGTGCTGAATTAGTAGAGTATGAGTTTATTTTTATCTTTTCTAAGTTAATCATAATCTTATGATGTAGCAATTCTGTATACTTCTTATTGATTTGTGTAAGTTCTTGAACTTGAGTAGCATTACCCTTTTGTATTTCCAGTTTCAATTTATCTGCTTTGTTTTGTAAGTCTAGCATATCTTTATTCCATAACTTTCTTTTATTTATGTACCAGGATAATATCTTCCCATATGTAACTGCTTTTAATGAATCCCATACATATATTTCTGAAATATCTTCTGTGTAATTTATTTCTAGAAAGTTTTTGATTGTTTCTTCATAAAATTCTTTGAAATCTTTCAATTTTGTGATATAGGAAGGTATCCTAGTAATGGTTTTTGAATAAAATGGTGTAAGCTCTATCTCAAAGACTATGGCATTATGATCAAATAAGGGACAATTTATAATTTTGACTTTGTCAATTGTTGTTATTAGGTCATTGGCAACATATATTCTATCAATTCTACAGTTAGTTTTCTATCTATGAGAATAAAATGTGAAGATTAGTGAGTCTGGGTCTGCTAATTCATTTATATCTTTTAAATACAATGTATCTATAAATTTTGATAGTGCTTTAGAGATAGGTTGTTTTCTTCTTTTGGATTTAGAATCTGTATCTTTTTCATTCATTATACAGTTGAAGTCTTCTGCCAATATCAGGCTACCCTTAGTTAAATGAATTATCTCTTCAAAATGCTATTTAACTGTTTTTAATCCTAGTCCTGGGATCAAATATAGATTTACTAGCGTATAGATTCTATTATTTAACTCTATTGAAACTAGACAAAACATATCTGATGTATCTTGATGAGTAGTAAATATTTTAGGTGTTATAGTTGAGTTGTGAAGTAGTATAGCTACGCCTCTTTTTTTTTGTTTTGTATTGAGAGTTTATTAGTACCATGTAATTATTAATATTTAAGTTGTTTATATCTCTGTCTAATAAGTGTGTCTCTTGTAAAAAGACTATTTGTGGTTTATGTAAGTTTATGTACTTGAATAGGTTTCTCCTTTTATTACTATTATTTAGACCATTAACATTTATGGATAAACATTTCATTTCCTAGTTTTGAGTTTGTTTTATGTGTGAGTTTATGTAAATATTGTTTATTCTTAGTTCCATCTTGGATACAGAATTCAAAAAGTTTTTCTTGTATGATTTTTGCATGTTTCTGAGTGACACCAAAGTGATAGAATAAAAAAAAAAAAACAAAGAACTTCCAAACTTGTAATTCTTAACCTTAAAAAACATTCCCTATCGCTATGAGGTAATATACCTCTTTGTTTGGTTAGTGAATCTAACCAAACAAACTTTCTACCCTCACAAATAATATTTGGATCAGTTTCTCTTATCCTCTTAGTTTTTAAATAAAGATAATTGAATAATATATTAAGATAATTTAATCAGCTAAATATATACATATATTCTTTACTCATCTTATTGTAATTCAATAATACTTATTTCTAATCAGGTTTCAAAAAGGTACAAATATTTAGATTAAGGTAGTATCATTTCAAAAGAATTTAGGGTATTAATAAACATCATGTTAAAATCTATAACTGTATATTTCATACATCTGTTGAAATCTATTTACTGACATTGCTGTATAATACAATACCATTGTTGTGCAATTGTTTTAGACTACTCAAGTCTGAAACCAGTGTTTAAATTAGCATTTGCAAAGTCATACTGGAATAAAAACATGAATAATTCTGAGACCACATCATATTTCATGTTTAACATAAACTGAAATGCAATACAATGTACAAGTATATTAATATTTCTTTAGTAGACATTAAATATGTTCATCTGATTGCATTTTTCAGCTTTTCAAAGACAATTCCCATGGCTGGAGACAACAAGATCAACATTTCGACATCTCCCTTATCCAAGAGACTACTTATAATGTTGTTACTTGATTGAGTGTTTTGTTGTTAACACTTCTATCAACTTTCAGAGGGACTTTGTATAATCAAAACTGACACAATACAGAGGTAAATCTACAGTGCACTTGACCACATTTTTAAAGCAAACATCTATGTATATCACATATTAACTCTTACAGCTTAGACTGACACTTAACCAGTGAGTTTATCTGCTGACAATAAGTGCTGGAGATATAATTTTGACTTACTTAACACCAGTAATTTAATCTTATGACTGAATAAAAGTGATGGCCGAATTTAGGCATAGTGAAAACAAGGATATTATTAAGGTGAATGATGTTACGTATTCTTATGAGAATTTTTTAATTTTCAACTATACTGATGTGACCCCTAAGAAAGAACATTTTACACTTTTTTCCAAGGGTATGAAATTCATTCCTAGTGTTAAATATGATGTAGTTGATAGTATAATTGATGTTAAGAAATACATCAGGAAATTAAATTTGAAGGTTTTATTTGATGGGGTGGTGAGAAATGAGGATTGTGAATTCCGTAGGAAGAGTACATACACCCCACCCTTAAATTCATTATTAGGTACATTAGAGAAATTAATTACAGAGGATTTATATAGGTATAGTATGACGAACTATAATAGGAAGTACAATTTAACTAAAGGAGAATCTAGTGTATTGAAAGAACTGCAAGAAAATAAGGATATACGAATTATGAAACCGGACAAGGGTGGAGGGGTGGTATTGTACCCCACCCAGCAATATAGGAATAAGATTAATGAGATTTTATTGCAGTCCGGAAAGTATAGGGTATCCTCAGTGAATGAGGTCAACATCGGATATCGTAAAATTGATTTACACCTGGAAGACCTTTTAATAGATGGTAGGATTGATAACAACTTATATAGTTTTCTCAAGGTAAAACATCCGATTATGAGTACCATTGTAGGTATCCCTAAAGTCCATAAACATCTTAAGGACCCCCCATTCAGACCCATTATTTCTGGGAGCCAGTCTAAAACTTTCCCTTTTGGTAAGGTCATTGACCAATGGCTGAAACCTATTGTCAACAAAATCCCACATTTGGTCATCGACTGTGATTTTTGGTAGGTTGGTACCAGATTTAGCTGATGGGGTTAAATGGTTAGTAACTATTGATGTGGTGGACCTGTTCTCGAATATCCCCAGAGATGATGGATTGCAGAGGCTACAGGAGACTATAATGTGGTCTAATGAAATATCATGGGAAAAGACCCTTCTCATAACGGGATTTATGGAACTGGTACTAGCACATAATTATATTTGGTATGAAGGTGAATACTACAAACAGGAGAAAGGGGTGGCAATGGGGGCGGCGTGCGCCCCCATATATGCTAACCTGGTAGTATTCGACTGGGAAAAGGAATTTGTACTTAATACTCACTGGAGTGAGTACATTTCTGGATATTTCCGTTATTTGGATGATATTTTCATCCTGTGGAAGGGGGATCTTGATCAACTGAATCAGTTTCATTTATATTTGAATTCATGTAGCGAACATTTTAAATTTACAATGGTTAGGCATGAGGATACCATACCCTATTTGGATGTTCTAATAAGTTTAAAAGAAGGGAAATTCAAGTCTAATATTTTCCGAAAGGAAACTTTCAGCAATTCTTATTTGCACTACATGAGTAATCATCCTAGGGCCCAAAAAAGGAATATTATAAAGGGTCAGTGCATCCGGGCGGCTAGGATGACCTCCGAGAGGGAAGATGTTGAGGATGAATTAGTAAAAATAGCGGCATTTTTCAAGGAGAGGGGGTACCCGGTGGATATGATAGAAGATATCACTGGATATGTCCACAAACAATGGGGTATAAAATATAAACCCTTGATTGGGGTGGGTCTAGCTAAACAAACGAAAGAGGAAGGAGTTAAGGGTGACCAAGAAGACACTATTGGCAAATATGGTATGGCATGTGTTCTGCAACACAATAATTTTAGTGGACAAGTTAAGAAAATTATACACCATAATTGGAATATCTTAAGAGTGGATGACAAGATGTACAAAATTTTGGGGGAAGTGCCCCATTTTGTACACAGAAGAGGGAATAATATGAAGGGATTGTTGGAAAAGAAAGTGGAAATGCGCAATGATAGAGCAGAAATGTCGGGTACCACCATGTGTGGTATCTGTAATCAATGTAGATACATAGTAAAAAGTAAGACAGTAGTATTATCTAATTATAATAAAACATGTATAAAATATCAGAGAGGGAATTGTAGAACTAATAATTTAGTGTATTTAGCCACCTGTAATGACTGCCCCTGTTTTTATGTGGGGATGACCACCCGCTGTTTAAGAAACAGGATTTACGATCATATGTACAGAGTAAAGAAAAAAGATTGTAATAATGCACTGTCGAAGCACTTGATGGACAGTGAAGCATGTTCAGGATTTAAATTTGGAATATTAGAGGTAATAAAAATGAACATGAGGGGAGGTGACATCAAATTAAAAGTGAGTGATAAAGAAATCAGGTGGCAAATCAAACTAAATGCATCAGTCTATCCTGGGATCAACGAACAGATTTCCATTAAGCCCACTTTAGATGTTATGTACAAATGATACAATGTTTAGAAGGAATTTATTGTGTACACCTATATATCTCTTTATTTATTTATTTATTTAATTATTTATTTATATGTATATCCACTCTATTAAAGAATATACATTTATATTTAGCGAATTAAGTCAGTACACATGATTCATGCATTATTTATTCAACATTAATTTGTGTACTTTATGCATACTTTGTAAATAAGCTTGTATATATGAAGTATTTATTTAATCATATTTACATATGTATAATTAATTTTTGGAGTTTGCAAGCAGTAGTTTTTAGTATAGGATTATTACTACTAAAAAATTATTTAAAATGTATGTAATAAAAGTTGTATAAAATTTTAGAAGGAACTATAATATGCACTAGCACTTTAAATTTGTTATTTTAAATTTGTCAGTTAAGTAATGGAAGAAAGTCAGGTGATGTAATTGGTAGTTTAAAAAGGAGAATGATTTGTTCATTTCAACAGTTCTGATGAAATCATTATCTGATGAAAGCGCTCAACTGTTTTTATTTTTGTGAATAAAATACCATTTTTATTGGACTTTCGTAGTGCTGGTGCTTTGGAGGGAATATCTTTGGAACAGTTCGTGGGACTTGGTACATTTATTAGTTGTGTGCTGTTCCGGTTTGTTTGTTTTGAATAAAAGTTTAGCATTAAACATCCGGAGCTTCTCATTATAGTAGTTAAAAAGTATACTGGAGAACATATCAAAATAATGGAAGCTGCTAAGATTTAAACTATTATGTATGAAAATGTTACAGGTTAAAATTCCTAACCCATTTTGCAGTAAATAGACAAAATGTATTTAAACTATGGGGTAACACCTTTATTACATCAAAAAGGTGTTTAAGAAGCTTGTTTTTCCTCTAACATCAGAGGATAGCTATGGTGATCCATGCACTGCAAGAGTATTATTTATCCTGGTAATTGCTTTATGACTGTATATAGAAATATTTAATTCAAATAATTAACTGGCATTGCAACAATATTTCTCAGAAAAGTTGTTTTATAGTTAATGACTAGATAGAACGCATCATTGAGAGGATACATTTATCAAATGTCAAGTGCTTTAGCTATAATATAAGTGTCCCCTCGAATTAATCCCCAATGAATTTACTGCTTACTAAACTTGCAGACTAATATTGGCATATTTTCATGTAGTCATACTGGAACATGAAAATACAGGTCTGCTGAACAATCAGGCTCTCAACTTCTAGACAATACATTTGTCTGCAGAAAGGTTTTAAGAATTATGGTTGCATTGTCAAGCATTTTTGTTTACACTAACAGTGACATGATATACCCGCATACACTAGTATTGTGTCATTCTTGATAATGTAAAAAGCCAGGTAATATTATAAGAAGGGTGAAGCCACAGCCAGGTAATATAATAAGAAGAGTACAGCCGCAGTCATTATTCAGATGGATAGCTCGTTGAGTACCTGCCACAATGTATGTTCATAGTGCATGGTAACTTAGTAATAAATTAGGGTGTGGGCTAAGCCTCTCCCTCTTCTACTCAAATTAGTTTTAATACAATATGTGTGTAGAACACAGATGCTTCGACAAAGCTATATGGGATATAAATATTGTATAATTGACACATTGGGTTTAATCCGCTGTTGTTGCTACTTATTATAGTTGTTTATATAATTATTGCTTTTACTTTCTCTATCTAGTATATTATACTGTTATTTAAATGTTTGATTTGCTAAATGTACTTTTAACTTTCTTGTTGCATCCCATTTGTCCACTTGAGGGCATATTTTGGTAGCAGGGCATTAGTAGTATTTTGTAGGAGTACCAGTGTGGGAAATGGCAATTTTCCTTAAAATAAACCTGTCAGTTGCTTGACATTTGCTAGTTTCTTTAGAGAATTTGTAAAACAGCAGTGATTTTATTTGTTGATGATTAATTTCTGCTCTTTAAACTCTGCTGTATAAAACATAGTAAGGGATAGCTAAAATGTCTGGAAATCAAAACTGACAGAAAGACAAACAGATATATGTCCTTATCTATCAAGGTGCTAGAAGACATCAGTAGCCATAAGCTGAAAGTGCTTCAAAAAATATATATCTGTGTATATTTATATGAGCCTTTTATATTATTTACATTTCCTTAGAAGGAATTTAGGTTTCTGTATCTTTAAATGTAAACCTAGCTTATTTCCTGACTAGACATCAATTAGAAAGAGTCAAGGGATGGCGTACACAAGTAAATGCGACAAGCAATAAGTAACTCAAGTTTCTAGTGATGTTTGTGGCTGTTAAACTGTCTCGAGAACCAAGCAGGAAAAGGTATGTGTTTTTTCTTTTTTCTTTTCCCTTCTCTTACTTGGTGACAAACTCATGTAGTGTGCACGCGAGCACTCTAGTTTGCGAAGCAGTGTTCACAACTATCAAACTTTGCATTTTAAACATGCTATGCCTTCTTTCTCTACAAAAGAAAAGACAACAGGATATCTAACCTAGTCACAAGCATCTTTCAACTCCGGATGTCCAGAGCCACAACACACCTGACTTATAGCCTCAAAATATCACTTAAAACATATTTTGTTCACTGGACTATATCAGTATGTGCATATGGGTCAAAGGCAGAACATCTTTTAAGATTATTTAAAGTAGTCTTATGATACATCCTAACTGAAATACTTCATTTCAAAAGCAACACATTTCTGCCCAGCATTAGTGTTTATCCAAACAGGGACACTTTTAACTTATAAAAAGCAATGCTGGCAGGGATGTAACTGATAATAAGTTATATAGCAGCCATTACTATACCTGTTAAGCAATATAACCATATACTGATTAAAGTATTATAAGTTAATGAAGATTTTATAAAAAGAAGAGAAAAAATAAAAACAACAAAACACAAAGAGAGAAAATAAATAAATAAATAACAATTTGGGAACATTATTATACATTGATTACTCTGATTAAGAATATGAAAATAATAGATGGATAATAATGAAAAATAGAGTAATGTTTAAATTATGCTTAGTATATTGATGTGATTAAAACAGTACCTGTTTGGTGTAACTTGAAGACAGTAAGAACTTTTCTTTTGTTGTTAGTATTATTATTTAGATTTTTACAGAATATAACATATGTAAGATTATTTGTCCTTTAGTTTTTTTTTTTTCTTTTGCTCAACAGTTTTCCAATTATTTACTTCAGCATTTCTTTTCGGTGTACTTATTGTCCAGTCCATAGATTCTTCATGTGTTAGGATGTTGTTGTTGGTAAGGTATTTTATTGCTGAATCTACTGTTTCAAAGATTTTTATTCCATTTGGTAGAAAAACTTTCAGTCTTGCTGGGAATAAAAGATGGACTTTCAGTTGCTTTTTCTTCAAGGTTTTTATTATTGGTAGAAATTCTTTTCTTTTTGAAACCACCTTTGTAGAATAATCATTGTCAAATCTTATTAATGAATCATTGTATTTGATGGGAGAATTTGCCCAAGCATTTCTTAATATAAGATCTTTATCTTGTGTAGAAAAAAGTCTCATAATTATAGATCTCGGCTTGTTCTTACCCAGAGAAGAAGCATTTCCAGAAGCTGCTAGTGATCTATGCGCCCATTCTATACCATATGAAAGAGCTTCAGGTATTTTTGTTACATCTGGTATCCAGGTGGTAAGAAAGTTTATCATATTGTCCCCTTCAGATTTTTCTGGTAGACCATATATTCTAATATTATTTCTTCTTGTTCGATTTTCCATATCATCAAGCTTTTCTAGTAAATATGTGTTTTGTTGAAGTAAGAATTCAGTTTGTTGTTCTTCTATTTGGACTCTAGTGTCAATGTCACTTAATGACTGTTCAATTAGTGATATCTGTCCTTTCTGCTGTGTAAACATTTCTTGAAGCTGTTCCAGTTGTTGTGAGCACTTTTCTTTAAAAGTATCTATTATATTGTCCATCTTGTCGATTTCTATTGTAAGTTCCTGTATATTTGTAATGAGAGACTGCAGGTTTTTTTTGAGAGAAGAGTCTTGTGCTGTATTCCTAGATGACTCATGCTGTAAAGCTGATATTGGTGCTGATTTTCCAGTAGTTAATTTGACAGGAATTATTCAAGTTCTGACAATAAAATTTTTCTTATAGATGCTCAGAGTTATTAGAAATAAGTAATAAAAATTTCTTCAAATTAAATATTATTTTGTAAAATTCCTGTCAGGAATTGTATTGAGGTAAGAGAGCTGAAATGAAGTGCAGCTATCAGTTCAGCATCTTCAGCCACGCCCCAGGTAAGTATATTAAATGTACGTAAACCATGACAGTCTTATACTGCTACTGAGGTAAGTATATTAACTGTATGTAAACTAATACAGTGTTATACAGCTCATGAGGTAAGTATATCAATGTATGTAAACCACTACAATGTTATACTGCTCCTGAGGTAAATATATTTAATGTATGTAAACCAATACAATGTTATACAGCTCCTGAGGTATGTATATTAAATTTATGAAAACCAATGCAGATTTAAACTGCTCCTGAGGTAAGTATATTAAATGTATGTAAACCAGTACAGTGTTATAGTACCCCTGAGCTAAGTATATGAAATGTATGTCAACAACTACAATATTATACTGCTTGTGAGGTACGTATTTTAAATGTTTGTAAACCACTTCAAGTTTATAATGTTCTTGAGGTAAGTAAATTAAACGTACGTGAACCTCTACAATGTTATACTGCTCCTGAGGTAAGTATGTTAAATGTATGTAAACCACTACAGTGTTATACTTCTCCTGAGGTAAGTATGTTAAACGTATTTTAACCACTACAATTGTATACTGCTCCTGAGGTAAGTATATTAAATATTTGTAAACCACTACAATGTTATACTGCTCCTGACGCAATTATATTAAATGAATGTATACCGCTACAATGTTATACTGCTCCTGAGGTAAGTATGTTAAACATATTTTAACCTCTACAATTTTATACTGCTTCTGAGGTAAGTATATTAAATATTTGTAAACCACTGCAATGTTATACTGCTCCTGAGGTAAGTATGAAATGTATGTAAATCACTACAATGTTATACTGCTCCTGAGGTAAATACATTCAATATTTGTAAACCACTGCAATGTTATACTGCTCCTGACGCAATTATATTAAATGTATGTAAACCGCTACACTGTTATACTGCTCCTGAGGTAAGTATGAAATGTATGTAAACCACTAGAAAGTTATACTGCTCCTCTGATAAGTATATTAAATGTATGTAAATCACTACAATGTTATACTGCTCGTAAGGTATGGATATTAAATGTAAGTAAACCACAAGTGTTATACTGCTCCTGAGGAAAGCATATTAAATGTGTAAAACCCCTGCAGTGTTATACTGCTCTGAGGTAAGTAAATTAAACGTATATTATCCTACACCTGAGGTAAGTGTGCTAAATGTATGTAAATCAGTACAATGTTATACTGCTCCTGAGGTAAGTAAATTAAATGTATGTAAATCACTAGAAAGTTATACTGCTCCTCCCATAAGTATATCAAATGTATGTAAATCACTGCAGAGTTATGCTGCTCCTGAGGTACGTTTATTAAATGTATGTAAACCACTACAATCTTATACTGCTCCAGAGGAAAGTAAATCAAACGTATGTAAACCATTACAGTGTTATACTGCTCCTGAGGTTAGAATATTAAATGCATGCTAACCCCTACAATGTTATACTGCTCATGAGGTAAGCATATTAAATGTAAGCAAATCACTGCAATGCTATACTGTTCCTGAGGTAAATATATTAAATGTATGTTAACCACTACAATGTTATACTGCTCCCGAGATAAGTATATTAAATGTATGTACACCACTACAATGTTATACAGCTCATGAGGTAAGTATATTAAACATATGGGAACCATTACAATGTTATACTGCTCCTGAGGTAAGTTTATTAAATGTATGTAAACCAGTGCAATGTTGTACTGCTCCTGAGGCAAGAATATTAAATATATGTAAACCACTACAGTGTTATACTGCTCCTGATGAAAGTAAATTAAACGTATGTAAACCAGTACAATTTTGTACTGCTACTGAGGTAAGTATATTAAACATATGTAAATTTCTACAATGTTATATTGCTCCTGAGGTAAGTACACAAAATATATGTAAACCACTACAGTGTTATATTGATCCTAAGGTAAGTGTATTAAATGTATATAATCCACTACAATATTATACTCCATCTAAAGTAAGTATATTAAATGTATATAAACCAGTACAGTGTTTTGCTGCTGTTGACGTAAGTAAAACAAATGTATGTAAACAACTATAGAGTTATACTGCTCCTGAGGTAAATAAATTAAATGTATCTAAACCACTACAATGTTATACTGCTCCTGAGGTAAGTATATAAAATGTATGTAAAGCACTACATTGTTACACAGCTCCTGAGGTAAGTATATTAAATGTATGTAAACCACTACAATTTTATACTGCTCCTGAGGTACGCATATTTAATGTACGTAAACCATGACAGTGTTATACTGGTATGGAGTTAAGTATATTAACTGTATGTAAACCCATACAGTGTTACATTGCTCATGAGGTAAGTATATTAATGTATGTAAACTACAACAATGGTAAACTTCTCCTGATGTAAGTATATTAAACGTATTTTAACCACTACAATTTTACACTGCTCCTGAGGTAAGTATATTAAATGTATGAAAATCACGACAGTTTTATACTGCTCCAAAGGTAAGTATATTAAATGTATGTTTACCACTACAATGTTATACTGCTCCTGAGGTAAGTATATTAAATGTATGTTAACCACTACAATGTTATACTGCTCCCGAGGTAAGTATATTAAATGTGCGAAAACCACTACAAATGTTATACTTCTCCTGAAGTAAGTATATTAAATGTATGTATACCACAACAGTGTTATATTGTACTTGAGGAAAGTATACTAAATGTATGTAAACCACTACAATGTTATACTTCTCCTGAGGTAAGTATAGTAAATGTATGTAAACCAAGTCAATGTTATAGTGCTCCTGAGGTAAGTATATTAAATGTATGTAAACCACTACAGTTTTATACTGCTCCTGAGGAAAGTATTTTAAATGTATGTAAACCACTACAATGTTATACTTTTTCTGAGGTAAGTATATTAAATGTGTGAAAATGACTACAGTTTTATATTGCTCCTGATGTAAGTATATTAATCATATGTAAACCAGTACGGTGTAATACTGCTCCTGAGGTAAGACTATTAAATATATGTAAACCACTATAATGTTATACTGCTCTTGAGGTAAATAAATTAAACTTATCTTAACCAATTCATAGGTATACTGCTCCTAATGTAAGTATATTAAATGTATTTTAACCACTACAATTTTATACTGCTCCTGAGGTAAGTAGATTAAGTGTATGTAAACCACTATAATGTTATAATGCTCCGGAGGTAAGCATATTAAAGTTATGTAAACAACTTCTATAATATACTGCTCAGGAGGTAAGTTTATTAAATATATGTAAACCACTCCAATGTTATACTGCTCCGGTGGTAAGTATTTTAAATGTTTGTAAACCACTAAACTCATATACTGCTCCTGAGATAAGTAAATTAAACATATGTAAAGTACTACAGTGGTCTCCTGCTCCTTAGGTAAGAATATTGAATGTATGTATACCAGTACAATGTTATACTGCTCCCGAGGTAAGTATATTAAATCCATGTAAACCAATACAATGTTAAACTGCTTCTGATGTATGCACATTAAACGTATGTAAACCAGTACAGTATTATACTACTCCTCAGGTAAGTATAATAAATGTATGTAAACTACTACAATGTTATACTGCTCCTGATGTAAGTAAATTAAACGTATCTAAACCAGTACAATTTTATACTGCTCCTGAGGTAAGTATATTAAATGTATGTAAACCACTACAGTGTTATACTGATCCTAAGGCAAGTAAAGTAAAGGCATCGAAACCAGTACAATGTTATGCTGCTCCTGAGGTAAGTATATTAAATGTATGTAAACCACTACAACATTTTACTCCTCCTGAAGTAAGTATATTAAACATATGTAAACCAGTACAGTGTTATACTGCTCTTGAGGAAAGTAAATTAAATGTTTGTATGTAAACCACTATAATGTTATAGTGCTGCTGAGGTAAGTAAATTAAATTTATGTAAACCACTACAATGTTATACTGTTTGTAAGGTAAGTAAGTTAAATGAATCTAAACAATTACAATGTTATACTGCTCCTGAAGTAGGTATGAAGTAGGTATATTAAATGTATGCACACCACCAATGTTATACTGCTCCTGAAGTAAGTATATTAAATGTATGTAAACCAGAACAATGTTAAACTGCTCCTGTGGTGAGTATATTAAACATGTTTAAACCACTACAGTGTTATACTGCTATTGAGCTAAGTTTATTGAATGTATGTAAATCAGTACAATGTTATACTGCTCCTGAGGTAAGTATATTAAATGTATGTAAACCACTACAATGTTATACTGCTCCTGAGGTAAATATATTAAATGTATGTAAACCACTACAATGTTATACTGCTCCTGAGGAAAGTATATAAAATGTATGTAAACCACTACAATGCCATACTACTCCTGAGGTTCGTATACTAAATGTATGTATACCACAACAATGTTATACTGCTCCTGAGGAAAGTAAATTAAATGTATGTAAACCTCTACAGTGTTATACTGCTCCTGAGGAAAGTATATTAAATATATGCAAATCCCTACAATGTTATACTAATTGTGAGGTAAGCATATTAAATGTATGTATATCACTTCAATGTTATACTGCTCCTCAGGTAAGTATATAAAATGTATGTAAACCACTGCATTGTTATACAGCTCCTGAGGTAAGTAAATTAAACGTGTCTAACCATTACAATGTTATACTACTCCTGAAGTAGGTATATTAAATGTATATAAACCACTACAATGTTATACTGCGCTTGAGGTAAGTATATTAAATGTATCTAAATATACTGCACCTGAGGTAAGAATATTAAATGTATATAAACCAGTAAAATGTTCTACTGCTGTTGAGGTATGCATATTAAACATATGAAAACAATTACAGTGCTATACTGCTACTGAGGTAAGTTTATTAAATGTATGTAAAACAGTGCAATGTTATACTGCTCCTGAGGTAAGAATACTAAAATTATGTAAACCACTACAGTGTTATACTGCTCCTGAGGTAAATATATGAAATGTATGTAAACCACTACAATGTTATTCTGCTCCTAAGGTAAGTATATAAAATGCATGTAAACCACAACAGTGTTATTCTGCTACTGAGGTAAATATATTAACTGCATGTAAACCAATGCAGTGTTATTATCCTACTGAGGTAAGAATATTAAATGTATGCAAACCACTACAATGTTATACTGCTCCTGAGGTAATTATATTAAATGTATGTTAACCAATGCAATGTTTTAATGCTCATGAGGTAAGTATATTAAATGTATGTAACCCACTACAATGTTAAACAGCACCAGAGGTATGTATATTAAATTTATGAAAACCAGTGCAGATTTATATTGCTCCTGAGTTAAGTATATTAAATGTATGTAAACCACGTCAACATCATACTGCTCCTGAGGCAAGTATATTAAACGTATGTAAACCAGTGCAATGTTGTACTGCTACTGAGGTAATAATATTAAATGTATGTAAACCACTAAAATATTATACTGATCGTGAGGTAAATATATTAAATGTATGTAAACCACAAGTGTTATACTGCTCCTGAGGAAAGTATATTAAATTTATGTAAACCACTGCAGTGTTATACTGCTCCTGAGTTAGTTAAGTATATTAAATGTATGTAAACCAGTGTTATACTGCTCCTGTGGTAAGTATATTAAATGTATGTAAACCACTATAATGCTATACTGTTCCTGAATTAAGTTTATGAAATGTATGTAAATTACTACAAGGTTATACTGCTCTTGAAGTAAGTGTATTAAATATACGTAAACCACTACAATGTTATACTTCTCCTGGGATAAGTAGATTAAATGTATGTAAACCTGTACAATGTTATACTGCTCCTGAGGTAAGTAAATTAAATGTATGTAAACCACTACTATGTTATACTGCACCTGAGGTAAGTATATTAACTATATATAAACCACTACAACATTATACTGCTCCTGAGGAAAGTTTATTAAAATTATGTAAACCAGTGCCATGTTATACTGCTTCTGAGGTAAGTATATTAAATGCAGATAAATCATATGATGTTATACTGCTGTTGAGGTAAGTATATTAAATGTATGTAAATCAATAAATTGTTATACTGCTCATTAGGAAAGTATATTAAATGTATGTAAACCACTGCAATGCTATACTGCTCTAAGGTAAGTAAATTAAACGTATGTAAACTTCTACAGTGTTATACTGCTCCTGAGGTAAGTATATTAAATGTATGTAATCCACTACAGTGTTGTACTGCTCCTGAGGTAAGTATATTAAATGTATGTAAACCACTACAATGCTATACTGCTCCTGAGGTAAGTATACTAAATGTATGTAAACAACTACAATGTCATACTGCTCCTGAGGTAAATATATTAAACGTATATAAAGCAGTACAATGTTATACTGCTCCTGAGGTAAGTAAATTAAATGTATGTAAACCACTAGAATATTATACTGCTCCTCAGGTAAGTATATTAAATGTATGCAAATCACTACAATGTTATATTGATCCTGAGGTAAGTATATTAAATGTATGTTAACAACTTCAATGTAATACACTTCCTGAGGTAAGTATATTAACTGCATGTAAACCACTATAGTGTTATACTGCTCCTGAGGTAAGTACATTAAATGTATGTAAACCAGTACAATGTTATACTGCTCCTGAGGTAAGTATATTAAATGTATGTAAACCATCACAGTGTTATGCTGCTCTTAAGGTAAGAATAATAAATGTATGTAAACCACTACATGGTTATACTGCTTCTGAGGTAAATATATTAAAGTTATGTAAACCACCCCTTTGTTACACTGCTCCGTAGGTAAATATATTAAATGTATGCAAACCACTCCAATGTTATACTGCTCTGTGGGGTAAGTATATTAAATGTATGTAAACCACTACAATGTTATACTTTTCCTGAGGTAAGTAAATTAATATATGTAAACCACTACAATGTTATACTGCTCTTGAGATAACTAAATTAAACGTAGGTAAAGTACTACAGTGTTATACTGCTCCTGAGGTAAGTATATTAAATGTATGTAAACCAGAACAATGTTACACTGCTCTGAGGTAAGTATATTAAATGTATGTAAACCACTACAATGTTATACTGCTCCTGAGGTAATTATATTAAATGTAGGTAAGCCACTACAATGTTATACTGATTTTAAGGTAAGGAAATTAAACGCATCTAAACCAGTACAATGTTTAACTGCCCCTGAAGTCAGTATACAAAATGTATGTAAACCACTACAATGGTATACTGCTCCTGAGGTAAGTATATTAAATGAATGTAAACCACTACAACATTACACTCCTCCCGAGGTAAGTATATTAGACGCATATAAACCAGTACAGTGTTATATGCAAATGTTTGTAAACCACTATAGTGTTATACTGCTCCTAAACTAAGTAAATTAAATGTATCTATAACACTACAATATTATTCTGCTCCTGAGGTGAGTATATAAAATGTATGTAAAACACTACATTGTTATACAGCTCCTGAGGTAAGTAAACTAAATGTATGTAAACTACTACAATGTTATACTGCTCCTGAGGAAATATATTAAATGTATGTAAACCAGTACAGTGTTATACTGCTCCTGAGGTAAGCATATTAAATGTATGAAAACCACTACAGTGTTATACTGCTCTAAGGTAATTAAATTAAACTTATGTAAAGTAATACAGTATTATACTGCTCCTGAGGTAAGTGTATTAAATGTTTGTAAACCACAACACAAAATTATACTGCTCCTGACATAAGTTTATTAAACATATGTAAGCCAGTACAGTGTTTTACAGTTCCTGAGGTAAGTATATTAGATGTATGTAAACCATTATAATGTTATACTGATCCTGAGTTAAGTTTATGAAATGTATGTAAACAACTACAATGTTATACTGCTCTTGAAGTAAGTATATTAAATGTATGTAAACCACTACAGTGTTACACTGCTCCTGAGGTAAGTAAATTACATATATGTAAACCTATACAATGTGATACTGTTCCTGAGGTAAGTATACTGAATATATGTAAACCACTATAATGTTATACTGATCCTGAGTTAAGTTTATGAAATGTATGTAAACAACGACAATGTTATACTGCTCTTGAAGTAAGTATATTAAATGTATATAAACCACTACAACATTATACTGCTCTTGAGGTAAGTATATTAAATGTATGTAAACCAGTACAGTGTTATACTGTTCCTGAGGTAAATATATTAAATGTATGTAAATCATTTAATGTTATACTGCACGTGAGGCAAGTAAATTAAACGTATCTAATCCAGTACAATGTTACACTGCTCCTGCAGTACGTATATTACATGTATGTAAACCAATAAAGTGTTATACTGCTTCTTAGGAAAGCATATTAAATGTATGTAAACCACTGCAGTGTTATACTATTCTGAGTTAAGTAAATTAAACGTATGTAAACTTCTACAGTGCTATACTGCTCTTGAAGTAAGTAAATTAAATGTATGTAAACCACTAGAAAGTTATACGGCTCCTCTGGTAAGTATATTAAATGTATGTAAATCACTACAATGGTATACTGCTCTTGAGGTAAGTATATTAAATGTATGGAGATATACTGCTCCTGAGGTAAGTATATTAAATGTATGTAAACCCGTACAATGTTTTTCTGCTCCTGAGGTAAGTATATTAAACATATGGAAACCATTACAGGGTTATACTGCTCCTGATGTAAGTTTATTAAATGTATGTAAACCAGGGCAATGTTAAACTGCTCCTGAGGTAAGAATATTAAATGTATGTAAAACACTACAGTGGTATACTGCTCCTGAGATAAGTATATTAAAAGTATGTAAACCACTAAAGTGATATACTGCTCCAAAGGAAAGAATATGAAATGTATGTTTACCACTGCAGAGTTAGACTGCTCCTGAGGTAAGTATAATAAATGTATGTAAACCAGTACAATGTTATACTGCTCCTAATGAAAGTATATTAAATGTATGTAAGCCACTACAATGCTATTCTGCTCCTGAGGTAAGTATATTAAATGTATTTAAAACACTACAATGTTATACTGCTCCTGAGGTAAGTATATTAAATGTATGCAAACTACTACTATGTCATACTGCTCATGAGGTAAGTATAATAAATGTATGTAAATCACTACAATGTTATACTCCTTCTAAGGTAAGTATATTAAATGTATTTTAGCCACTACAATGTTACACTGCTCCTGAGGTAAGTATATTAAATGTATGTTAACCACTACAATGTTATATTGCTCCTGAGGTAAGTATATTAACTGTATGTAAACAACTACAGTGTTATACTGCTCCTGAGGTAAATATATTAAACGTATGTAAACCAGTACAATGTTATACTGCTGTTACTGTAAGTATATTAAATATTTGTTAGCCACTACAATGTTATACTGCTCCTGAGGTAAATATATTAAAGTTATGTAAAGCACTTCTTTGTTATATTGCTCCGGTGGTAAATAAATTAAATGTATTTAAACCACTCCAATGATATACAGCTCTGGAGGTAAGTATATTAAATGTATGTAAACCAGTACAATGTTGTACTGCTACTGAGGTAAGTATATTAAATGTATGTAAACCACTAAAATATTATACTGCTCGTGAGGTAAATATATTAAATGTATGTAAACAACAAGTGTTATACTGCTCCTGAGGAAAGTATATTAAATTTATGTAAACCACTGCAGTGTTATACTGCTCCTGAGTTAAGTATTTTAAATGTATGTAAACCAGTTGAATGTTTTACAGCTCCTGAGGTAAGTACATTAAATGTATGAAAATCACTACAATTTTATACTGCCCCTCAGGTAAGTATATTAAATGTATGTTCACCACTACAATGTTATACTGCTCCTGAGGTAAGTATATTAAGTGTATTTTAACCACTACAATTTTATACTCCTCCTGAGGTAACTATATTAAATATTTGTAAACCACTACAATGTTATACTGTTCCTGATGCAATTATATTAAATTTATGTAAACCACAAGTGTTATACTGCTCCTGAGGAAAGTATATAAAATGTATGTAAACCAGTACAATGTTATACTGCTGCTGAGGAAAGTATATTAAATGTATGTAAACCAATACAGTGTTATACTGCTCGGAGGTAAGTAAATTAAACGTATGTAAACTAATACAGTATTATACTGCTCCTGAGGTAAGTGTATTAAATGTTTGTAAACCATGACACAAAATTATACTGCTCCTAAGGTAAGTTTATTAAACTTATGTAAGCCAGTACAGTGTTATACTGCTCCTGAGGAAAGTAAATTAAATATATGTAAACTTATACAATGTTATACTGCTCCTGAGGTAAGTATATTAAATGTATATAAACCACTAAAATGTTATACTGATCCTGAGTTGAGTTTATGAAATGTATGTAAACAAGTACAATGTTAAACTGCTCTTGAAGTAAGTATATTAAATTTATGTAAACCACTACAGTGTTCTACTGCTCCTGAGGAAAGCAAATTAACTATATGTAAACCTTTACAATGTTATACTGCTCCTGACGTAAGTATATTAAATGTATGTAAACCACTATAATGTTATACTGATCCTGAGTTAAGTTTATGAAATGTATGTAAACAACTGCAATGTTATACTGCTTTTGTAGTAAGGATATTAAATGTATATAAACCACTACAACATTATACTACTCTTGAGGTAAGCATATTAAATATATGTAAACCAGTACAGTGTTATACTGCTCCTGAGGTAAGTATATTAAATGTATGTAAATGATTTAATGTTATACTGCTCCTGAGGCAAGTAAATTAAACATATCTAAACCAGTACAATGTTACACTGCTCCTGAATTAAGTATATTAAGTGTGTAAACCACTACAATGTATCACTGCTCCTGCGGTAAGTATATTACATGTATGTAAACCAATAAAGTGTTATACTGCTCCTTAGGAAAGTATATTAAATGTATGTAAACCACTGCAGTGTTATACTGCTCTGAGTCAAGTAAATTAAACATATGTAAACTACACCAGTGCTATATTGCTCTTGAGGTAAGTTAATTAAATGTATGTAAACCAAGAGAAAGTTATACTGCTCCTCTGGTAAGTATATTAAATGTATGTAAATCACTACAATGGTATACTGCTCTTGAGGTAAGTATATTAAATGTATGTAAACCAGTACAATGTTCTACTGCTCCTGAGGTAAGTATATTAAATGTATGGAAACCGTTACAGTGTTATACTGCTCCTGATGTAAGTTTATTCAATGTATGTAAACCAGGGCGATGTTAAACTGCTCCTCAGTTAAGAATATGGAATGTATGTAAACCACTACAGTGGTACACTGTTCCTGAGACAACTATATTAAAGGTATGTAAACCACTAAAGTGTTATACTGCTCCTAAGGAAAGAATATTAAATGTATGTAGACCACTGCAAAGTTACACTGCTCCTGAGGTAAGTATATTAAATGTATGTAAACCAGTACAATGTTATACTGCTGCTAAGAAAATTATGTTAAATGTATGTAACCCACTACAATGTAGTCTGCTCCTGAGGTAAGTATATTAAATGTATATAAACCACTACAGTGTTATACTGCACCTGAGGTAAGTATATTAAATGTATGCAAACCACTACTATGTTATACTGCTCATGAGGTAAGTATATTCAATGTATGTAAATCACTACAATGTTATACTGCCTCTAAAGTAAGTATATTAAATGTGTGTTAACCACTACAATGTTACACTGCTCTTGAGGTAAGGATATTAAATGTATGTTAACCACTACAATGTTATATTGCTCCTGATGTAAGTATATTAACTGTATGCAAACCACTAGAGTGTTATACTGCTCCTGACGTAAGTATATACTGCTCCGGAGGTAAATAAATTAACTGTATGTAAACCACTACAATGTTATACTTTTCCTGATGTAAGTAAATTAATCTATGTAAACCACCACACTGTTATACTGCTCCTGAACTAAGTAAAGTAAATGTATGTAAAGTGCTACAGTGTTATAATGCTCCTGATTTAAGAATTGTAAATGTATGTAAACCAGTACAATGTTTTACTGCTCCTGAGGTAAGTAAATTAAATGTGTGAAAATCACTACAATGTTATACTGCTCCTCAGGTAAGTATATTAAATGTGTGTTCACCACTACAATGTTATACTGCTTCTGATGTAAGTATATTAAATGTATGTGAACCACTACAATGTTATACTGCTCCTGAAGTAAGTATATGAAATGTATGTAAACCACTACAGTGTTATACTGCTCCTGGGGAAAGTATTTTAAATGTATGTAAACCGCTACAATGCTAAACTTCTCCTGACATAAGTATATTAAATGTGTGAAAACCTCTACTATGCTATACTGCTCCTGATGTAAGTATATTAATCGTATGAAAACCACTACAGTGTAATACTGCTCTTGAGGTAAGAATATTACATGTATGTAAATCACAATAATGTTATACTGCTGCTGAGTTAAATAAACTAAACTTATTTGAGTCAGTACAATGTTATACTGCTCCTGAGGTAAGTATATTAACCGTATGTAAACCACTACAGTGTTATACTGCTACTGAGGTATGTATATTAAAGGTATGTAAAGCAGCACTATGTTATAATTCTCCTGAGGTAAGTACATTATATGTATTTTAACCACCACAGAGTTATGCTACTTGTAAGGTAAGTATATTACATGTATGTAAACCACTACACTGTTATACTGCTCCTGAGATAAGTAAATTACACGTATGTAAAGTTCTACAGTGTTGTACTGCTCCTGAGGTAAGTATATTAAATGTATGTAAATCACTACAATATTATACTGCTCCTGAAGTAAGTATACACAATCTATGGAAACCATTACAATGTTATACTGCTCCTGAGGTAAGTATATTAAATGTATGTAAACCAGTACAATGGTATACTGGTCCTGAGGAAAGTATGTTAAGTGGTTGTAAACCACTTCAGTGTTATACTTTTCCTGAGGTAAAAGTATGCAAACCACTAAAGTGATATACTGCTCTTGAGGATAGTATATTAAATTTATGTTGACCACTGTAGAGATATACTGCTCCTGAATTAAGTATATTAAATGCTCCTGAAGTAAGTATATTAAATGTATGTAAACAAGTACAATGTTATACTGCTCTTGAGGTAATTATATTAAATGTATGTACACCACTACAATGTTATACTGCTCCTGAGGAAAGTAAATTAAACATACATAAACCTCTACAGTGTTATACTGTTCCTGAGGTAAGAATATTAAATGTATGCAAACCCCTACAATGTTATACTTCTCATGAGGTAAGTATATTTAATGTATGTAAATCACTACAATGTTATACTGCTCCTGAGGTAAATATATTAAATGCATGTTAAACACTACAATGATATACTGCTCCTAAGTTAAGTATATTAAATGTATGAGAACCACTAGAATGTTATGCTTCTCCTGAAGTGAGTATATTAAATGTATGTAAACCAGTACAGTGTTATACTGCTCATAAGGAAAGTATATTAAATGTATGTAAACCACTACAATGTTATACTTCTCCTGAGATAAGCATATTCAATGAATGTAAATAACTTCAATGTCATATTGCTCCTGAGGTAAGTATATAAAATGTATGTAAACCACTACAGTGTTATACATCTCCTGAGGTAAGTATATTAAATGTATGTAAACCACTATAATGTTGTACTGATCCTGAGTTAAGTTTATGAAATGTATGTAAACAACTACAATGTTATATTGCTCTTGTAGTAAGTATATTAATTGTATATAAACCATTACAATATTATACTGCTCTTGAGGTAAGTATATTAAACCTATGTAAACCAGTACAGTGTTATACTGCTCCTGAGGTAAGTATATTAAATGTATGTAAATCATTTAATGTTATACTGATCCTTAGGCAAGTAAATTAAATGTATCTAAACCAGTACAAAGTTACTCTGCTCCTTAATTAGGTATATTACTACAATGTAATACTGCTCTTGCGATAAGTATATTACATGTATGTAAACTAATAAAGTGTTTTGCCACTCCTTAAGAAAGAATATTAAATGTATGTAAACCACTGCAGTGTTATACTGCTCTGAGTTACGTAAATTAAATGTATGTAAACCACTAGAAAGTTATACTGCTCCTCTGGTAAGTATATTAAATGTATGTAAATCACTACAATGGTATACTGCTCCTGAGGTAGGTATATTAAATGTATGGAAATATACTGCTCCTGAGGTATGTATATAAAATGCATGTAAACCCATACAATGTTGTACTGCTCCTGAGGAAAGTATTTTAAATATATGTAAACCGCTACAATGTTAAACTTCTCCTTCTTCTTTCGGCTTTTCCCAGTTAGGGGTTGCCACAGCGGATCATCTGTCTGCTCATGATTGGCAGTGGAGTTTTACAGTGTTGAGTTGCCAGCCCGGCGCCCAACTTTCCACAGAAGGCACACACATGCACACACACACCTAGGGCCAATTTAGAGTGTCCAATCCATCTACTGCATGTCTTTGGGATGTGGGAGGAAACCGGAGCACCCGGAGGAAACCCATGCGACCACAGGGAGGACATGCAGACTCCACACAGAAGGCACCCCAGCCACAAATCAATCCGGTGAACCTCTTGCTGTGAGGCGGCAACGCTAACTGCTGCACCACCATGGCCGCCTCACAGCAAGACGTTTACGTACATTTAATATACTTACCTTAGGAGCAGTATTATACAGTACTGGTATACATATGTCTAATATACTTACCACAGGAGCAGTATAACATTGTAATGGTTTACATACATTTAATATACTTACCTCAGTAGCAGTATAACATTGTACTAGTTCACATACATTTAACATACTTACATACTTTACATATGTTTAATTTACTTATCTCTGGAGCAGTATAAAAGTGTAGTTGTTTACATACCTTTAATGTACTTACCACAGGAAAAGTATAACATTCCAGTGGTTTACATACAATAAATATACTTACCTCTGGAGCAGTAAAAAACTGGAGTGGATTACATGCATTTAATATACTTACCTCCAGAGCAATATAACATTTGAGTGGTTTGCATAACTTTAATATACTTACCTCATGAGCAATATAACATTGTAGTGGTTTACATTAATTTAAAATATTTACCTCAGGGCAAGTATAACAATGTAGTGGTTTACATACAGTTAATATACTTACCTCAGGAGCAGTATAACACTATACTGGTTTAGATAATTTTAATGTATTTACCTCAGGAGCAGTATAACTTTATAGTGGTTTGCATTCATTTAATATTCTTACCTCAGGAGCAGTATTACACTGTACTGGTTTATATATGATTAATATACTTACCTCAGGAGCAGTATAACATTGAAATGTTTAACATACATTTAATATACCTAACTCAAGAGCAGTGTAACATTGTAGTGATCTACTTACATTTAATATACTTCCCTCATGAGCAGTATACATTGTAGCGGTTTGCATACATTTAATATATTTACCTCAGAATCAGTATAACACAGTAGAGGTTTACATACATTTAATTTACTTTCCTCGGGAGCAGTATAACATTGTAGTAGTTTAAATACATTTAATATACTTACCTCAAGAGCAGTATAACATTGTACTGGTTTACATACATTTAATATACTTACCTCAAGAGTAGTATAACATTGTAGTGGTTTACATACATTTAGTATACTTACCTCAGGAGCAGTATAGCATTGTAGTGGCTTGCATACATTTAATATACTTTCCTCAGGAGCAGTATGACATTGTTCTGGTTTACATACATTTAATATACTTACCTCAGGAGCAGTATATCTCTGCAGTGGTCTACATAAATTTAATATACTTTCCTCAGGAGCAGTATAACTTTTTAGTGATTTACATACTTTTAATATACTTACCTCAGGAGCAGTATAACACTGTAGTGGTTTCCATACGTTTAATATACTTACTTCAGGAACAGTAGAACATTTTACAGGTTTACATACATTTAATATACTTACCTCAAAAGCAGTATAACACTGTAGTGGTTTACATACATTTTATATACTTACCTCAGGGGCAGTATGACACTGAAGTTATTTACATTCATTGAATATGTTTATCTCAGGAGAAGTATAACATTGTAGTGGTTTACATACATTAAATATACTCAATTCAGGAGAAGTATAACATTCTAGTGGTTCTCATACATTTAATATACTTACTTCAAGAGAAGTATAACATTGTAGTGGTTAACATACATTCAATATATTTACCTCAGGAGCAGTATAACATTGTAGGGATTTACATACATTTTAAATACATACCCCATGAGCAGTATAACATTGTAGGGCTTTGCATACATTTAATATTCTTACCTCAGGAGGAGCATAACACTGTAGAGATTTATGTACATTTAATTTACTTTCCTCAGGAGCAATATAACATTGTAGTGGTTTACATACATTTAATATAATTACCTCAAGAGCAGTATAATATTGTACTGGTTTACATACATTTAATATACATACATCAGGAGCAGTATAACATTGCATTTGTTTACATACATTTAATATACTTACATCAGGAGCAGTATAACATTGTATAAGTTTACATATATTTAATTTACTTTCCTCAGGAGCAGAATAACGCTGTAGTGGTTTACATACAGTTAATATACTTACCTCAGGAGCAGCATAACATTGTACTGGTTCAAATAAGTTTATTTTATTTAACTCAGCAGCAGTAGAACATTATAGTGGCTTACATACATTTAATATTCTTACCTCAGGAGCTGTATTACACAGTACTGGTTTACATATGATTAATATACTTACATCAGGAGCAGTATAACATTATAGAGATTTTCACACATTTAATATACTTATCTCAGGAGAAATTTAACATTCAGAGAACCTCTTGCTGTACAATTTTATACTGCTCCTGAGGTAAGTATATTAAACATATGTTAATCACTACAATGTTATACTGCTCCTAAAGTAAGTATACAAAATCTAGGTAAATTATTTCAATGTTATCCTCCTCCTGAGGTAAGTATATTAAATGTATATAAACCAGTATAGTGTTATACTGCTCCTGATGTAAGTATATTAAATGTATTTAAACCACTAAAGTGTTATACTGCTCCTGAGGAAAGTATATTAAATGTATGTAGATCACTGCAGAGTTATACTGTTCCTGAGGTAAGTATACAAAATGTATGTAAACCACTACAGTGTTATACTGCCCCTGAGTTAAGTATATTAAATGTTTGTAAACCACTTCAACATTATACTCCTCCTGAGGTAAGTATATGAAATGTATGTAAACCCGTACATTGATATACTGCTCCTATGGTAAGTATATTAAATGTATGCAAATCACTACAGTGTTATTCTGCTCCTAAGATAAGTATATTAATTGTATGTAAACCACCACTACAGGATTATACTTCTTCTGAGGTAAATAAATTAAATGTATCTAATCCAGTACAATTGTATACTGCTCCTGAAGTAAGTATATTAAATGAATGTAAACCACTACAATGTTATACTGCTCCTGAGGTAAGTATATTAAAGTTATGTAAACAACTCAAATGTTATATTGCTCTGGAGATAAGTATATTGAATGCATGTAACCCACTCCAGTTTTATACTGCCCAGAGGTAAGTATATTAAATGTATGTAAACCACTAGAATGTTATACTTCTCCTCAGGTAAGTATATTAAACGTATGTGAACCACTAAACTTTTATACTGCTCCAGCGATAAGTAAATTAAACATATGTAAAGTACTACAGTGTTATACTTCTCCTGAGGTAAGCATGTTAAATGTATGTAAACCACTACAACATTACATTTCTCCTGAGGTAAGTATATTATATATATGTAAACCATTACAAAGTTAGACTGCTCCTGAGGTAAGTATGTTAAACACATATAAACCAGTACTGTGTTATACTGCTCTTGACACAAGTAAAATAAATGTATGTAAACTATTATAGTGTTAAACTGCTGCTGAGGTACGTAAATTAAACATATCTAAACCAGTAAAATGTTATACTGCTCCTGAGGTAAGTTTATGAAATGCATGTAAAACACTACATTGTTATACAGCTCCTGAGGTAAGTAAATTAAATGTATGTAACCTACTACAATGTTATACTGCTCATGTGGTAAGTACATTAAATTCATTAAAAAACAGTGCAGTGTTATACTGCTCCTGAGGTAAGAATATAAAATGTATGCATACCATTACAATGTTATGCTGCTCATGAGGTAAGTATATTAAATGCATGAAAATCACTACAATGTTATACTGCTCATGATGTAAGTATATTGAATGTATGTAAAGCACTACAGTGTTATGCTGCTCCTAAGGTAAGTAAATTAAATGTATATAAACCACTACATGGTTATACTGCTTCTGAGGTAAGTAAAATAAACTTATCTAAAATAGTACAATGTTATATTGCTCCTGAAATAAGTAAATTAAATGAATTTATACCACTACAATATAATACTGCTACTGAGGTAAATATATTAAAAGTTATGTAAACCACTCCTATGTTATACTGCCCTCGATGTAAATATATTAAATGTATGTAAACCACTCCAAAGTTATACTGCTCTGGATGTAAGTATATTAAATGAATGTAAACCACTACAATGTTATACTTTTCCTGAGGTAAGTAAATTAAAGTATGTAAACCACTACACTGTTATACTGCTCCTGACGTAAGTATATTATTTGTATGTAAACCAGTACAGTGTAATACTGCTCCTAAGGTAAGAATATTAAATGAGGTAAATAAATTAAACTTATTTGAACCATTACTACTATGTTATATTGCTCCTGAGGTAAGTATATTAACTGTATGTAAACCACTACAGTTTCATGTTGCTCATAAGGTAAGTATATTACATGTATGTAAACCATATACAAGGTTATACTGCTTCTGAGGTAACTAAATTAAATGTATTTAAACCAGTACAATGGTATACCTTTCTGGAAGTAAGTATATTAAATGAATGCAAACCACAACAATGTTATACTGCTCCTGAGGTAAGGATATTAAAGTTATGTAAAAAACTTTTATGTTCGACAGCTCCAGAGGTAAGCATATTAAATGTATGTAAACCACTACAATGTTATACTTCTCCTGAGATAAGTGTATATTAAAAGTATGTAAACCACTACACTGTTATACTGCTTTTGAGATAAGTAAATTAAATGTATATAAAGTATTACAGTATTGTACTGCTTCTGAGGTAAGTATATTAAATGTATGTAAACCAGTACAACGTGATACTGCTCCTGATGTAAGTATATTAAATGTATGTAAACCATTACTATGTTATACTGCTACTGAGGACCAGTAGACTGTTATACTGCTCCTGATGTAAGTATATTAAATGCATGTAAACCATTACAATGTTTTACTGCTCCTGAGGTAAGTAAATTAAACGTATCTAAATCAGTCCAATTTTATACTTCTTCTGAGGTAAGTATATTAAACATATGTATATTACTACAATGTTATACTGCTCCTGAGGTAAGTATCTTAACTATATGTAAACCAATACAATGTTATACTGCTCATGAGGTAAGTATATTAAATGTATGTTAACCACTACAGTGTTTTGCTGCTCCTAAGGTAAGTATATAACATGTATGTAAACCACTACAAGGTTATACTGCTTCTGAGGTAAGTAAATTAAACATATCTAGGATAGTACAATGTTATACTGTTCCTGAAGAAAGTATAATACATGAATGTAAACCACTACAATATTATACTGCTACTGAGGTGAATATATTAAAAGTTATGTAAATCACTCCTATTTTATACTGCTCTGGAGGAAACTATATTAAATGTATGTAAACCACTACAATGTTATACATCTACTGAGATAAGTAAATTAAAATATGTAAACCACAACACTGTTATACTGCTCAAGAGAAAAGTAAATTACACGTATGTAAAGTACTACAGTGTTATACTGCTTATGAGGTAAGTATATTAAATGTATGTAAACAATTACAAAGTTATATTGCTCCTGAGTTAAGTTTATTAAATGTATGGAAACCACTACAATGTTATTCTGCTCCTGAGGTAAGTATATTAAATGCATGTAAACCAGTACAGTATTATACTGCTCCTGAGGTGAGTTTGTTAAATGTAGGTAAACTTCTACAATGTTATTCTGATCCTGAAGTAAGTAAATTAGACGTATGTAAACCAGTACAATTTTATACTGCTCCTGAGGTAAGTATATTAAATGTATGTAAATTACTACAATGTTATACTGCTCCTGAAGAAAGTTTATTAAAAGTAGGTAAACGACTAAAATGCTATACTGATCCTAAGGTAAGTAAATTAAATGTATCCAAACCAGTACAATGGTAAACAGCTCCTGAAGCAAGCATACAAAATGTATGTTAACCAGTACAATGTTATATTGCTCCTGAGGTAAGTGTATTAAATGTATGTAAACGACTATAATGTTATACTGTTCCTGAGGTAAATAAATTAAACTTATCTGAACCGGTAGTATGTTATACTGCTCCTGAGGTATGTATATTAACTGTATGTAAACAACTACAGTGCTATACTGCTCTGAGGTAATATATATTAAAGGTATGTAAAACAGTGCAATGTTATAATTCTCCTGAGGTAAGTACATTAAATGTATGTAAACCAACTACAGTGTTATGCTGCTCATAATGTAAGTATATTACATGTATGTAAACCACTACAAGCTTATACTGCTTCTGATGTAAGTAAATTAAACGTATCTAAACCAATACAATGTTATACTGCTCTTGAAGTAAGTGTTTTAAATGAATGTAAACCACTACAATGTTATACTGCTCTTGAGGTAAGTATATTAATATATGTAAACCACTACAATGTTATACTGCTCCTGAGGTAAGTATATTAAATGTAAGTAAACCATGACAGTGTTATACTGCTCATGAGGTAAGTATATTAATGTATGTAAACCACTACAATGGTATACTACTTGTAAGGTATGGATATTAAATGTAAGTAAACCACAAGTGTTATACTGCTCCTGAGGAAAGTATATTAAATTTGTGAAAACCCCTGCAGTGTTATACTGCTCTGAGGTAAGTAAATTAAATGTATGCAAACTACTACAGTATTATACTGCACCTGAGGTAAGTGTGCTAAATGTATGTAAATCAGTACAATGTTATACTGCTCCTGAGGAAAGTATATTAAATGTATGTAAACCATTAAAGTTTTATACTGTTTCTGAGGTAAGAAAATTAAATGTATGTAAACCACTAGAAAGTTATACTGCTCCTGCAGTAAGTATATACAATGTATGTATATCACTACAATGTTATACTGATCCTGAGGTAAGTATATTAAATTTATGGAAATTTACTGCTCCTGAGGTAAGTATATTAAATGTATGTAAACCCGTACAATGCTCTACTGCTCCTGAGGTAAGTATATTAAATGTATGGAAACCATATCAGTTTTATACTGCTTCTGATGTAAGTTTTTTAAATGTATGTAAATCAGGGCAATGTTATACTGCTCCTTAGGTAAGAATATTAAATGTATGTAAACCACTACAATGGTAAGCTGCTCCTGAGGTTAGTTTATTAAAATAATGTAAACCAATAAAGTGTTATACTGCTCCTAAGGAAAGAATATTAAATGTATGTAGACCACTGCAGTGTTATACTGCTCCTGAGGTAAGTATATTAACTGTATGCAAACCAGTACAATGTTCTACTGCTCCTAAGGAAAGTATATTAAATGTATGTAAGCCACTACAATGCTATTTTGCTCCTGAGGTAAGTATACTAAATGCATGTAAACCACTACAATGTTATACTGCTCATGAGGTAAGTATATTAAATGTATGTACACCACTACAATGTTATACTGCTTCTGAGGTAAGCAAATTAAATGTATGCAAACCACTACAATGCTATTCTGCTCCTGAGGTAAGTATATTAAACGTATGAAAACCAGTACAATGTTATACTGCTCCTGAGGTAAGTATATTAAATGTATGCAAACAACTACAGTGTTATGCTGCTCCTAAGGTAAGTATATTAAATGTTTGTTATCTACTACATGGTTATACTTCTTCTGTGGTTTGTAAATTAAACATATCTAAAATAATACAATCTTATACTGCTCCTGAAGTAAGTATATTAAATGAATGTAAACCACTACACTACAATATTATACTGCTCCTGAGGTAAATGTAATAAAGTTATGTAAACCACTCCTTTGTTATACTGCTCCGGCGGTAAATATATTGAATGCATGTAAACAATGTTATACTTTCCTGAGGTAAGTAAATTAAACTATGTAAACAACTACACTGTTATACTGCTCTTGAGATAAGTAAATTAAAGTGATACAGTGTTATACTACTTCTGATTTAAGTATTTTAATGTATGTAAACCAGTACAATGTTATACTGCTGCTGAGGTAAGCATATTAAATGTATGCAAACCACTACAATGTTATACGGCTCCTGAGGTAAGTAAATTAAATGTATGTAAACCATTACAATGTTATACTGCTCCTGAGATAAGTATATTAAATGTATGTACACCACTACAATGTTATACAGCTCATGAAGTAAGTATATTAAATGTAGATAAACAACTACAATGTTATACTAATCCTAAGGTAAGTAAATTAAATGTATCTAAACCAGTAGAATGTTAAACTGCCCCTGAAGTAAGTATACAAAATGAATGTAAACCACTAGATTGTTATACTGCTCCTCAGGTAAGTATATTAAATGTATATAAACCACTACAAAATTACACTCCTCCTGAGGTAAGTATATTTAACACATATAAACCAGTACAGTGTTATACTGCTCTTGATGAAAGTAAAATACATGTATGTAAACCACTATAGTGTTATACTGCTCCTGAGGTAAGTAAATGAAACGTATCTAAACCACTGTAATGTTATACTGCTCTAGAGGTAAATATATAAAATGTATGTAAAACATTACATAGTTATACAGCTCCTGAGGTAAGTAAATTGAATGTATAAAAACCAGTGCAGTGTTATACTGCTCCTGAAGTAAGTATATTAAATGTATGCTATCATTTAAAATGTTGTACTGCCCCTGAGGTAAGTATATTAAATGTATGAAAATCACTACAGTTTAATACTGCTCCAAACATAAGTATATTAAATGTATGTTAACCACTACAATGTTATACTACTCCCGAGGTAAGTATATTAAATGTGCGAGAACCACTAGAATGTTATACTTCTCCTGAAGTAAGTATATTAAATGTATGTAAACCACTATAGTGTTATACTGCACCTGAGGAAAGTATACTAAATGTATGTAAACCACTACAATGTTATACTTCTCCTGAGGTAAGTATATTAAACATATGTAAACCACTTCAATGTTATACTGCTCCTGAGGTAAGTATATTAAATGTATGTAAACCCCTACAGTTTTATACTGCTCCTGAGGAAGGCAATTTAAACGTATGTAAACCACTACAATGTTATACTTCTTCTGAGGTAAGTATATTAAATGTGTGAAAATGACTACAATGTTATACTGCTCCTGATGTCAGTATATTAATCGTACATAAACCAGTACAGTAAAGTACTGCTCCTGAGGTAAGAATATTAAACGTATGTAAAGCACTATAATGTTATACTGCTCTTGAGGTAAATAAATAAAACTTTTCTTAACCAATACAATGGTATACTGCTCCTGGTGTAAGTATATTAAACATATTTTAACAACTACAATTTTATACTGCTCCTGTGGTAAGTATATTAAATGTATGTAAACCACTACAATGTTATACTGCTCCGGAGGTAAGTATATTAAAAATGTGTTAACTACTCCTATAATATACTGCTCCTGAGGTAAGTTTATTAAATGTATGTAAACCACTCCAATGTTATACTGCTCTGGAAGTAAGTATTTTAAATGTTTGTAAACTACTAAACTCATATACTTCTCCTGAGATAAGTAAATTAAACATATGTAAAGTACTACAGTGTTCTCCTTCTCCTTAGGTAAGTATATTAAACGTATGTAAACCAGTACAGTATTATACTGCTCCTCAGGTAAGTATATTAAACGTATGTAAACCACTACAATGTAATACTGCTCCTGAGGTAAGGAAATTAAATGTATCTGAACCAGTACAATTTTATACTGCTCCTGAGGTAGGTATATTAAATGTATGCAAACCACTACAATATTATACTGTTCCTGAGGTAAGTATATTAAATGTATGTAAACCAATAAATTGCTATACTGCTCCTTAGGAAACTATATTAAATGAATGTAAACCACTGCAGTGCTATACTGCTCTAAGGTAAGTAAATTAAATGTTTGTAAACAACTACAGTGTTATACTGCTCCTGAGGTAATTACATTAAATGAATGTAAACCAGTACAATGTTATACTGCTCCACAATACCCAACCAGTTCTTGAATCCAAAAAGTAAATTGTAATCCACACAGTAGAAATGAAAGGATCCAAGGACAGCAGATACTTCAAGTAAAACTTTCCTTTAATATAGGACAACTAAGAACAAAGACATAAGCGCTTTCGTAGCAGTGCTAATTCATCAGATGTATAACACAAACTTTAAAGAACTTCCTATTTTTTCACTTCTAGTGTGTGACCTGCTGCTGTACGTCTCCAAGCCACTTCGGTTGGCACTAATTTCAGATCATTTCTCTTCTGCTTTGCTGTGATGAATAATAAACAAGGACCCTAAATGACCACAGACATGCCCCTCTTCGCCAGACGATATACCACCCATGTCCTCCAAGACATCCTCCTCAGAACAGCTGCAGTTTTCCTCCCTTCACTGCTCCTGGGGTAAGTATACTAAATGTATGTAAACTACTACATTGTTATACTGCTCCTGAGGTGAGTAAATGAAATGTATGTAAACCACTAGAATATTATACTGCTCCTCAGGTAAGTATATTAAATGTATGTAAACCACTACAATGTTGTACTGCTCCTGAGGTAAGTATATGAAATGTATGTAAATGACTACAATGTTATACTGCTTGTGAGGCAAGTATTTTAAATGTATGTAAACCACTAAAATATTATACGGCTTGTGAGGTAAATATATTAAATGTATGTAAACCACAAGTGTTATACTGCTCCTGAGGAAAGTATATTAAATTTGTGTAAACCACTGCAGTGTTTTACTGCTCCTGAGTTATGTATATTAAATGTATGTAAACCAGTACAATGTTATACTTCTCCTGAGGAAAGTATATTAAATGTATGTAAACCACTACAGTGTTATACTGCTCTGAGGTAAGTAAATTAAACGTATGTAATCTACTACAGTATTATACTGCTCCTGAGGTAAGCATATTAAATGTATGTAAACCACTATAATGTTATACTGTTCCTGAATTAAGTTTATGAAATGTATGTAAATTACTACAATGTTATACTTCTCTTGAAGTAAGTGTATTAAATATATGTAAACCACTACAATATTATACTTCTCCTGGGATAAGTAGATTAAATGTATGTAAACCATTCCAATGTTATACTGCTCCTAAGGTAAGTAAATTAAATGTATGTAAACCACTATTATGTTATACTGCACCTGAGGTAAGTATATTAACTATATATAAACCACTACAACATTATACTGCTCCTGAGGAAAGTTTATTAAACGTATGTAAACCAGTGCAGTGTTATACTGCTTCTGCGGTAAGTATATTAAATGCAGGTAAATCATATACTGTTATATTGCTCCTGAGGTAAATAAATTAAATGTATCTAAACCAGTACAATGTTATACTGCTCCTGAATTAGGTATATTAATTGTGTGTAAACCCCTACAATGTTATACTGCTCCTGAGGTAAGTATATTAAATGTATGTAGATCAATAAATTGTTATACTGCTTTTTAAGAAAGTATATTAAATGCATGTAAACCACTGCAGTGCTATACTGCTCTAAGATAAGTGAATTAAATGTAATTAACTCCTACATTGTTATACTGCTCCTGAGGTAAGTATATTAAATGTATGTAAACTATTACAATGCTAAACTGCTCCTGAGGTAAGTATACTAAATGTGTGTAAACAACTAAAATGTCATACTGCCCCTGAGGTAAATATATTAAATGTATGTAAACCAGTACAGTGTTATACTGCTCCTGAGGTAAGTATATTAAATGTATGTAAACCAGTGCAATGTTATACTGCTCCTGAGGTAAGTATATTAAATGTATGTAAACCAATAAATTGTTATACTGCTCCTTAGGAAAGCATATTAAATGTATGTAAACCACTGCAGTGCTATACTGCTCTAAGGTAAGTAAATTAAATGTATGTAAACCACTACAGTGTTATACTGCTCCTGAGGTAAGTATATTAAATGTATGTAAACCACTACAATGTTATACTGCTCCTGAGGTAAGTATATTAAATGTATGTAAACAATTAGACTGTGTTATACTGCTCCTGAGGTAAGTATATTAAATGTATGTAAACCACTACAATGTTATACTGCTCCTGAGGTAAGTATATTAAATGTATGTAAACCAGTACAGTGTTATACTGCTCCTGAGGTAAGTATATTAAATGTATGTAAACCACTACAATGTTATACTGCTCCTAAGGTAAGTATATTAAATGTATGTAAACCACTACAATGTTATACTGCTCCTGAGGTAAGTATATTAAATGTATGTAAACCACTACAATGTTATACTGCCCCTGAGGTAAGTATATTAAATGTATGTAAACCACTACAATGTTATACTGCTCCTGAGGTAAGTATATTAAATGTATGTAAACCACTACAATGTTATACTGCTCCTGAGGTAAGTATATTAAATGTATGTAAACCACTACAATGTTATACTGCTCCTGAGGTAAGTATATTAAATGTATGTTAACCACTACAATGTTATACTGCTCCTGAGGTAAGTATATTAAATATATGTAAACCACTACAATGTTATACTGCTCCTGAGGTAAGTATATTAAATGTATGTAAACCACTACAATGTTATACTGCTCCTGAGGTAAGTATATTAAATGTATGTAAACCATTACAATGTTATACTGCTCTGAGGTAAGTATATTAAATGTATGTAAACCACTACAATGGTATACTGCTCCTGAGGTAATTATATTAAATGTATGTAAACCACTACAATGTTATACTGCTCCTGAGGTAAGTATATTAAATATATGTAAACCACTACAATGTTATACTGCTCCTGAGGTAAGTATATTAAATATATGTAAACCACTACAATGTTATACTGCTCCTGAGGTAAGTATATTAAATGTATGTAAACCACTACAATGTTATACTGCTCCTGAGGTAAGTATATTAAATGTATGTAAACCACTACAATGTTATACTGCTCTGAGGTAAGTATATTAAATGTATGTAAACCACTACAATGTTATACTGCTCCTGAGGTAAGTATATTAAATGTATGTAAACCACTACAATGTTATACTGCTCCTGAGGTAAGTATATTAAATGTATGTAAACCACTACAATGTTATACTGCTCCTGAGGTAAGTAAATTAAATGTATCTAAACCAGTACAATGTTATACTGCTCCTGAGGTAAGTATATTAAATGTATGTAAACCACTACAATGTTATACTGCTCCTGAGGTAAGTATATTAAATCCATGTAAACCACAGTAATGCTATACTCTTCCTGAGATAAGTATATTAAATGAATTTAAGCCTGTACAAAGTTATACTGCTCCTGAGGTAAGTATATTAAATGTATGTAAACCACTACAATGTTATACTGCTCCTGAGGTAAGTATATTAAATGTATGTAAACTACTACAGTGTTATACGGCTCCCGAGGTAAGTATATTAAGTAATTGTAAACCACTGCAATGTTACACTGCCTCTGACGTAAGTATATTAAATGTATGTAAACTATTAAAATGTTATACTGCTCCTGAGGTAATGAAATTTAATGTAGGTAAACCACTACAATGTTATACTGCTCCTGAGGTAAGTATATTAAATGTATGTAAACCACTACAATGTTATACTGCTCCTGAGGTAAGTATATTAAATGTATGTAAACCACTACAATGTTATACTGCTCCTGAGGTAAGTATATTAAATGTATGTAAACCACTACAATGTTATACTGCTCCTGAGGTAAGTATATTAAATGTATGTAAACCACTACAATGTTATACTGCTCCTGAGGTAAGTATATTAAATGTATGTAAACCACTACAATGTTATACTGCTCCTGAGGTAAGTATATTAAATGTATGGAAACCACTACAATGTTATACTGCTCCTGAGGTAAGTATATTAAATGTATGTAAACCACTACAATGTTATACTGCTCCTGAGGTAAGTATATTAAATGTATGTAAACCACTACAATGTTATACTGCTCCTGAGGTACGTATATTAAATGTATGTAAACTACTGCAATGTTATACTGCTCCTGAGGTAAGTATATTAAATGTATGTAAACCACTACAATGTTATACTGCTCCTTAGGTAAGTATATTAAATGTATGTAAACCACTACAATGTTATACTGCTCCTGAGGTAAGTATATTAAATGTATGTAAACCACTACAATGTTATACTGCTCCTGAGGTAAGTATATTAAATGTATGTAAACCACTACAATGTTATACTGCTCCTGAAGTAAGTATATTAAATGTATGTAAACCACTACAATGTTATACTGCTAATGAGGTAAGTATATTAAATGTATGTAAACCACTACAATGTTATACTGCTCCTGAGGTAAGTATATTAAATATATGTAAACCACTACAATGTTATACTGCTCCTGAGGTAAGTATATTAAATGTATGTAAACCACTACAATGTTATACTGCTCCTGAGGTAAGTATATTAAATGTATGTAAACCACTACAATGTTATACTGCTCCTGAGGTAAGTATATTAAATGTATGTAAACCATTACAATGTTATACTGCTCTGAGGTAAGTATATTAAATGTATGTAAACCACTACAATGTTACACTGCTCCTCAGGTAATTATATTAAATGTATGTAAACCACCACAATGTTATACTGCTCCTGAGGTAAGTATATTAAATGTACATTAACCACTACAATGTTATACGGTTCCTGAGGTCAGTATATTTAATGTATGTAAATTAGTACAATGTTATACTGCTCCTGAGGTATATATATATTAAATGTATGTAAACCACTAAAATTTTACACTGCTCCTGAGGTAAGTATATTAAATGTATGTAAACCACTACAATGTTATACTGCTCCTGAGGTAAGTATATTAAATGTATGTAAACCACTACAATGTTATACTGCTCCTGAGGTAAGTATATTAAATGTATGTAAACCACTACAATGTTATACTGCTCCTGAGGTAAGTATATTAAATGTATGTAAACCACTACAATGTTATACTGCTCCTGAGGTAAGTATATTAAATGTATGTAAACCACTACAATGTTATACTGCTCCTGAGGTAAGTATATTAAATGTATGTAAACCAGTACAATGTTATACTGCTCCTGAGGTAAGTATATTAAATGTATGTAAACCACTACAATGTTATACTGCTCCTGAGGTAAGTATATTAAATGTATGTAAACCACTACAATGTTATACTGCTCCTGAGGTAAGTATATTAAATGTATGTAAACCAGTACAATGTTATACTGCTCCTGAGGTAAGTATATTAAATGTATGTAAACCATTACAATGTTATACTGCTCTGAGGTAAGTATATTAAATGTATGTAAACCACTACAATGTTATACTGCTCCTGAGGTAAGTATATTAAATGTATGTAAACCACTACAATGTTATACTGCTCCTGAGGTAAGTATATTAAATGTATGTAAACCACTACAATGTTATACTGCTCCTGAGGTAAGTATATTAAATGTATGTAAACCACTACAATGTTATACTGCTCCTGAGGTAAGTATATTAAATGTATGTAAACCACTGCAATGTTATACTGCTCCTGAGGTAAGTATAATAAATGTATGTAAACCAGTACAATGTTATACTGCTCCTGAGGTAAGTATATTAAATGTATGTAAACCAGTACAATGTTATACTGCTCCTGAGGTAAGTATATTAAATGTATGTAAACCACTACAATGTTATACTGCTCCTGAGGTAAGTATATTAAATGTATGTAAAGCAGTACAATGTTATACTGCTCCTGAGGTAAGTATATTAACCATATGTATCCCACTACAATGTTATACTTCTCCTGAGGTAAGTATATTAAATCTGTGCAAACCACTACAATGTTATACTGCTCATGAGGTAAGTATATTAAATGTATGTAAAGCTCTACAATGTTATACTGCTCCTGAGGAAAGTATATTAAATGTATGTAAACCACTACAATGTTATACTGGTCCTGATGTAAGTATATTAAATATATGTAAACCACTACAATGTTATACTGCTCCTGAGGTAAGTATATTAAATGTATGTAAACCACTACAATGTTATACTGCTCCTGAGGTAAGTATATTAAATGTATGTAAACCACTACAATGTTATACTGCTCCTGAGGTAAGTATATTAAATGTATGTAAACCACTACAATGTTATACTGCTCCTGAAGTAAGTATATTAAATGTATGTAAACCACTACAATGTTATACTGCTCCTGAGGTAAGTATATTAAATGTATGTAAACCACTACAATGTTATACTGCTCCTGAGGTAAGTATATTAAATGTATGTAAACCACTACAATGTTATACTGCTCCTGAGGTAAGTATATTAAATGTATGTAAACCACTACAATGTTATACTGCTCCTGAGGTAAGTATATTAAATGTATGTAAACCACTACAATGTTATACTGCTCCTGAGGTAAGTATATTAAATGTATGTAAACCACTACAATGTTATACTGCTCCTGAGGTAAGTATATTAAATGTATGTAAACCACTACAATGTTATACTGCTCCTGAGGTAAGTAAATTAAATGTATGTAAACCAGTACAATGTTATACTGCTCCTGAGGTAAGTATATTAAATGTATGTAAACCACTACAATGTTATACTGCTCCTGAGGTAAGTATATTAAATGTATGTAAACCACTACAATGTTATACTGCTCCTGAGGTAAGTATATTAAATGTATGTAAACCACTACAATGTTATACTGCTCCTGAGGTAAGTATATTAAATGTATGTAAACCACTACAATGTTATACTGCTCCTGAGGTAAGTATATTAAATGTATGTAAACCACTACAATGTTATACTGCTCCTGAGGTAAATATATTAAATGTATGTAATTCACTACAGTGTTATACTGTTCTGAGGTAATTATATTAAATGTATGTAAACCACCACAATGTTATACTTCTCCTAAGGTAAATATATTAAATGTATGTAAATCACTACAGTGTAATACTGCTTCTACGGTAAGTAGAGTAAATGAATGCAAACCAGTACAATGTTATACAGCTCCTGAGGTAAGTATATTAAATGTATGTAAACCACTACAATGTTATACTGCTCCTGAAGTAAGTATATTAAATGTATGTAAACCAGTACAATGTTATACTGCTCCTGAGGTAAGTATATTAAATGTATGTAAACCACTACAATGTTATACTGCTCCTGAGGTAAGTATATTAAATGTATGTAAACCACTACAATGTTATACTGCTCCTGAGGTAAGTATATTAAATGTATGTAAACCACTACAATGTTATACTGCTCCTGAGGTAAGTATATTAAATGTATGTAAACCACTACAATGTTATACTGCTCCTGAGGTAAGTATATTAAATGTATGTAAACCACTACAATGTTATACTGCTCCTGAGGTAAGTATATTAAATGTATGTAAACCACTACAATGTTATACTGCTCCTGAGGTAAGTATATTAAATGTATGTAAACCACTACAATGTTATACTGCTCCTGAGGTAAGTATATTAAATGTATGTAAACCACTACAATGTTATACTGCTCCTGAGGTAAGTATATTAAACATATGTAAACCACTACAATGTTATACTGCTCCTGAGGTAAGTATATTAAATGTATGTAAACCACAATGTTATACTGCTCCTGAGGTAAGTATATTAAATGTATGTAAACCACTACAATGTTATACTGCTCCTGAGGTAAGTATATTAAATGTATGTAAACCACTACAATGTTATACTGCTCCTGAGGTAAGTATATTAAATGTATGTAAACCAGTACAATGTTATACTGCTCCTGAGGTAAGTATATTAAATGTATGTAAACCACTACAATGTTATACTGCTCCTGAGGTAAGTATATTAAATGTATGCAAACCATTACAATGTTATACTACTCCTGAGGTAAGTATATTAAATGTATGTAAACCACTACAATGTTATACTGCTCCTGAGGTAAGTATATTAAATGTATGTAAACCACTACAATGTTATACTGCTCCTGAGGTAAGTATATTAAATGTATGTAAACCACTACAATGTTATACTGCTCCTGAGGTAAGTATATTAAATGTATGTTAACCACTACAATTTTATACTGCTCCTGAGGTAAGTATATTAAATGTATGTAAACCACTACAATGTTATACTGCTCCTGAGGTAAGTATATTAAATGTATGTAAACCACTACAATGTTATACTGCTCCTGAGGTAAGTATATTAAATGTATGTAAACCACTACAATGTTATACTGCTCCTGAGGTAAGTATATTAAATGTATGTAAACCACTACAATGTTATACTGCTCCTGAGGTAAGTATATTAAATGTATATAAACCACTACACTGTTATACTGCTCCTGAGGTAAGTATATTAAATGTATGTAAACCCCTACAATGTTATACTGCTCCTGAGGTAAGTATATTAAATGTATGTAAACCACTACAATGTTATACTGCTCCTGAGGTAAGTATATTAAATGTATGTAAACCACTACAATGTTATACTGCTCCTGAGGTAAGTATATTAAATGTATGTAAACCACTACAATGTTATACTGCTCCTGAGGTAAGTATATTAAATGTATGTAAACCAGTACAATGTTATACTGCTCCTGAGGTAAGTATATTAAATGTATGTAAACCACTACAATGTTATACTGCTCCTGAGGTAAGTATATTAAATGTATGTAAACCAGTACAATGTTATACTGCTCCTGAGGTAAGTATATTAAATGTATGTAAACCACTACAATGTTATACTGCTCCTGAGGTAAGTATATTAAATGTATGTAAACCACTACAATGTTATACTGCTCCTGAGGTAAGTATATTAAATGTATGTAAACCACTACAATGTTATACTGCTCCTGAGGTAAGTATATTAAATGTATGTAAACCACTACAATGTTATACTGCTCCTGAGGTAAGTATATTAAATGTATGTAAACCACTACAATGTTATACTGCTCCTGAGGTAAGTATATTAAATGTATGTAAACCACTACAATGTTATACTGCTCCTGAGGTAAGTATATTAAATGTATGTAAACCACTACAATGTTATACTGCTCCTGAGGTAAGTAAATTAAATGTATGTAAACCACTACAATGTTATACTGCTCCTGAAGTAAGTATATTAAATGTATGTAAACCACTACAATGTTATACTGCTCCTGAGGTAAGTATATTAAATGTATGTAAACCACTACAATGTTATACTGCTCCTGAGGTAAGTAAATTAAATGTATCTAAACCAGTACAATGTTATACTGCTCCTGAGGTAAGTATATTAAATGTATGTAAACCACTACAATGTTATACTGCTCCTGAGGTAAGTATATTAAATGTATGTAAACCACTACAATGTTATACTGCTCCTGAGGTAAGTAAATTAAATGTATGTAAACCACTACAATGTTATACTGCTCCTGAGGTAAGTATATTAAATGTATGTAAACCACTACAATGTTATACTGCTCCTGAGGTAAGTATATTAAATGTATGTAAACCACTACAATGTTATACTGCTCCTGAGGTAAGTATATTAAATGTATGTAAACCACTACAATGTTATACTGCTCCTGAGGTAAGTATATTAAATGTATGTAAACCACTACAATGTTATACTGCTCCTGAGGTAAGTATATTAAATGTATGTAAACCACTACAATGTTATACTGCTCCTGAGGTAAGTATATTAAATGTATGTAAACCACTACAATGTTATACTGCTCCTGAGGTAAGTAAATTAAATGTATGTAAACCACTACAATGTTATACTGCTCCTGAGGTAAGTATATTAAATGTATGTAAACCACTACAATGTTATACTGCTCCTGAGGTAAGTATATTAAATGTATGTAAACCACTACAATGTTATACTGCTCCTGAGGTAAGTATATTAAACATATGTAAACCAGTACAATGTTATACTGCTCCTGAGGTAAGTATATTAAATGTATGTAAACCACTACAATGTTATACTGCTCCTGAGGTAAGTATATTAAATGTATGTAACCACTACAGTGTTATACTGCTCCTGAGGTAAGTATATTAAATGTATGTAAACCACTACAGTGTTATACTGCTCCTGAGGTAAGTATATTAAATGTATGTAAACCACTACAATGTTATACTGCTCCTGAGGTAAGTATATTAAATGTATGTAAACCACTACAGTGTTATACTGCTCCTGAGGTAAGTATATTAAATGTATGTAAACCACTACAATGTTATACTGCTCCTGAGGTAAGTATATTAAATGTATGTAAACCACTACAATGTTATACTGATCCTGAAGTAAGTATATTAAACATATATAAACCAGTACAGTGTTATACTGCTCCTGAGATAAGTATATTAAATGTATGTAAACAACTACAATGTTATACTACTACTGAGGTAAGTAAATTAAACATATCTTAACCATTACAATGTTATACTGCTCCTGAAGTATGTATATTAAATGTATGTATACCACTGCAATGTTATACTGCTCCTGAGGTAAGTATATTAAATGTATGTTAACCACTAAAGTGGTATACTGCTCCTGAGGTAAGTATATTAAATGTATGTAAACCACTACAATGCTATACTGGTCCTGAGGAAAGTATACTAAATATATGTATACCACTTTAATGTTACACTGCTCTTGAGGTAAATATAATAAATTTATATAAACCAGTACAATATTATACTGCTCCTGAGGAAATTAAATTAAACATTTCTAAACCTCTACAGTTTTATACTGCTCCTAAGGTAAGTATATTATTCATATATAAACCAGTACCGTGTAATACTGCTCCTGAGGTAAGAATATTAAATGTATGTAAACCGCTATAATGTTATACAGCTCCTGAGGTAAGTATACTAAAGATATGTAAACCAGTACAATGTTATACTGCTCCTGAGGTAAGTATATTAACTGTATGTAAACCTTTACAGTGCTATACTGCTCCTGAGGTAAGTATATTAAAGGTATGTAAAGTACTACATATTTATACTGCTCCTGAGGTAAGTATATTAAACGTATGTAAACCACTACAATGTTATACTGCTCTTGAGTTAAGTAAATTAAATGTATCTAAACCATTACAATGTTATACTGCCCGTGAGGTAAATATATTAAATGTATGTAAACCTGTACATTGTTATACTGCTCCTGAGGTAAGTCTATTAAACGTATGTAAACCACTCCAATGTTATACTGCTCCTGAGGTAAGTATAATTTAAACCAGTACAATGTTACACTGCTCCTGAGTTAGGTAAATTTAACTTATCTAAACCAGAACAGTGTTATACTGCTCCTGATGTAAGTATATTAAATGTATGTACACCACTCCAATATTATACTGCTCATGAAGGAAGTATATTAAATGTATGTAAACCACTACAGTGTTATGCTGCTCCTGAGGTAAGTATATTAAATATATGTAAACCACTACAGTGTTATACTGCTCCTGAGGTAAGTATATTAAATGTATTTAAACCAGTGCAGTAAGCCGCCAGTTAAACCAGAGCAAACCCTGGTTCTTGGTCCTTTTGCTTTTGCAACCATTGAGTATAAATTCAGGAACTATCAGTGGTTACACAATCATCTAACCTTCATGTGTCTTCACAGGCCCTGTTGTACCTATTTTTTTTTTTTGGATTTTATGTCTTTAACCTTAACATTAAATGGAATCCACAGCCTCCTAAATAAGTTAAGTAGCAAGTCTTCTCAACAGCATCTATGCTCATGACCTTTTACTTTTAATCGTTTTACAGGTGTGTGTGTGTGTGTGTGTGTGTGTGTGTGTGTATATATATATATATATATATATATATATATATACATATACATATATATATATATATATATTCACACACACATGTTTGTCCATATCAGGATAAAAAAACAATGTAACTTTCTACACTAAAAATAGAATTACAGAACCAAAAATAGTAATTTAATGATGGTCTCTCATTATTTACTATATATTTCCTATCACTGCCATCTTACAGTAAATTCAAACCTCCTACCTGGCAAATGGGAAAAAGACAAACATATTTGTTGGGTCACAAGTGGCACCAGTACCTACTTTTTAAGAATAAGTCCATGTTTTCAATTAGATCAATTTACTGGGTATGATGAAGAAGCCACCATCCATCGTATCTCATGGATGGATGTGGGACCTAAAACATATCCATCCTTTCACTACAGTGTTTTTTTAGTGATTTGTTTTGTCTGTTTTTGTTGCCACATAATCTGATTAGCTGAAAATTCAAAGTCTTCTGTTCTGTTAGGCTCAGGGTTTGTACAGTGAAAAACTGTCAGTTTTCTTTCCTATGAGTAATACTTTTTATCTCGATATGAGAATTAACAAAAAATGTTATAGAAATGCTGAGCTGAACAGAGTGGAAGGCATACTCACATGGCTCCTAATAGAAGCTACAACTTGTGCTGGAGGAAGTTTTTTTACTGAAGAGCTGATGAGAAAATATTTATATGGTAGAATAACTGCATCTTATATGACTGCATGGTGCATTATCAACATAATGAATGTGCCAGATCATCCTCAGAGCAACACGCAAGAACTCTACTCACTTACCCCCTGCACTGTCAAATTACAAGAACACACTGCTTTGTTAGGAATTGTGCAGGGTCTCCCAGAGAACTGTTGTATCTGGGACTTTTAAAGAGAGAACAATTCCGTGCTTCAGTGATTCTAGTATAGCACAGGCTATAACCTTTCCTAAGGATTTATACTGTGTTGTTCTCTGCCTAATGAATAAGTAAATAAATAAAATTTGAGATGATTTAATTTGGATGAAAATTCGGAGTACTGATGCTCAGGCAACTATTATTCTCCCCTGCAAGGTTAAGTAACCTTCATACCTCTCATTTGTCCAGATTTGTGCCTCATTCTTTTGGTCTGTTCCTCATAAAATGTGTGGTTTTCTGCCAAATCACTGAGGACTTCCACTAAATAATGACCTGCATCTGATTTTCAAACTTCATATAATTTAGAAAACACACACTTACAGGTATTCTGTTATTCTAGTAATTCTAGTAACTATCTACCTCTATAAGAGCAAGATTTAAAATCTATCCCTATTTTGAACCTTTGTCCCCTCATTATTTTAGGCTTTTACAGATTTGTTGTGCTAAGAGGTTGAGAGGTATGGTGACTTCAGATTCAAATTGAAGGGTTGTTAAGAAGCGAAGCCCCTCAAATGGTAACCAAATTCTTATACTTCCAAGTTACATCTAAACGATAATCATGGTCTTTCATGTAAAAGGCTTTATATCTGTGATTAGTTTTCACCAATCATCTTAAAATACTGAAAACATAACCACTGAAGTTCTATACCCACTGAAGTTCTATACCAACTAAAGCTATGCTATTGCATATCTGACCTCCTCACACCCTCTACTAGAATATCCATAACCAAAAACATTCAACTACCTAAATTGGAATATGCCTTACTACTAACTATACTACATTCCTCCATAAACACCCCAAAAATGCAAACTGCAGAGAAAAAGATATGTAAATTTTATTACTTACCCAATAAAACTCACAGCAATGTATTATATTACAGAAGGTTCGCTGGTTCCCTATCACTAATACAGCTACTTTTCTTCTTGGTGCACTTCTAGTCAATTTACTGCATATGAAGTACTGCCCACACTGAGAAATAAACTATCCTTTAGGCAATAAGATTTCTCCTTGAGAGGCAGCGAAGATCTCCTATAATTACCCTATCTAGACAGTGCTATAAACTGGTCATTGGTGAAAAGGCTTTCCTCAGATTAGGACCAGCACTATAGAACAACCTACCCCTGAGGTAAAAGTGACAGCATTGGATGCATTAAAAAAAATCACTTAAAGAATTCCTTTTCCAAGTAAATGGGTGCAAGTGCTTCAGGGATACTGGTTAAATTTTGACCAAATGTAACCTAACATAATCAATGCTACTAATGTAAGTTTTAACCAAATGCACAAATACTGCATGATCTGTCTGTATACAACTGTATAAGTTGTAAATACACTAAACATACAGTGATGTGAACCAACAGCGTATTAGTTCTCTTACAAACATACAGGATTACTGCTTTAAACTGTTATATTCCTTCATAATTATATATTGCAGTTTTATATAAATGATTGCCTTATGCTTCCTTACTCTGTACCTTTTCTACCCAGGTCATGACTGACATGACACGACTCTGGACCAGCTCACACATCTGGTTTTCAAACTGTAAAATAAAAATAAAAAAATCGTCAAATATTTTAAATGAAAAAAAAAAAACAACACAAAAGATTTTAAATGAGAGATTGAAAGTATTATGTGGCATATACAGTGCTTGTACTAGTACCCTCCAGATTTATGAGATGTCAAGTTTATTACAGGCAACAAAAGTGTATTCTGCTACAGGGTACAAACACAACAGAATCAGATTTGCAAATAACTTCTGAAGATATATAATAGCTCATAATATTTGACAGGATAGACACCACTGTAAAAGAGACGGGACAGATATGATTGTTATTTCTAAAGTTTAATATAAACCTCTGAACATTTTGTTGTGGGACACTTTGTTCTGAGTACTGCTGGTTCACTACATTTTGCTGAATATTTCTGTACCCTCATAACATGGTTGAATTTAGTATACAGTGTAATGCAGACAAGCCTGCATAGAATGAAAGAAAGTTGTTGTTGATGGGATCCATGACATCATAGCTCTTCAGAATATGTTAATGCCCTGCTCCCCTAGGAAATGAGGCAGCAAAACATTCTGAAATTTAGGGCTGATAAATATTCTTCTGCACAGCATGTGAATCAGATAAAAGTGTGTAATGCACACACAACTGGTTTAAGGCAAAATGGCTAGATTCAACAATAAATGTTATGAAGTCCTACTTTGCCATACGATTTTAAGGGGATATGTCTCGATAAAAAAGGTTGCATCGTGTTGAAGCTCAACATATTACAATGTGAGGTAGCATGAGTGTTAACAATCATTTCTTTCATATTTTGACTATGACTTTACTTTTTTCTTTCTGCCATAGATTCTGCAGAGCATGGAATAGGGACATTCTGTGGACTGGTGGTCCATGGGCATCACTAAATATATATATATATATATATATATATATATATATATATATATATATATATATATATATATATATATGCTAACTGGACAGCGCCCCTATAATAGAACAAGTTCATACTACGGTGATGGTACAGACTACCTTACTGAGTCCATCGTGGTTCAGTGAAGAAGCTGCTAATGTAGTAAATGTGGTAGGTCTCCTGTACTCTTGTCTTTTCATATTTTGTAAACCAAACCTTAAAGGACAACCGTGCCCTCAGACTCAAAAAAACATATTAATTTCATCATGGTTTGATGTTTCCTACATTTTAATTTTGCTCCAAAGACATGCATCTGGAGCATTTCTCCCCGGGCCTCCACTGAAAACAGGCTCGGTGGAACCTAGTCAGACATTTCCGGTCGGCAAATGTTAAATAAAATAAATAAATAAATAACAGCACTCTGTGACTATTTTGAGCTTTTTAGATATTTTTAGATGCAATTTCTGACTCTGACCACATGGGGTCTGGCATATTGAAAAAATTCAGACTGTTTACTCTGCCTCTAAGTATCCCAGAATGCATTATTTGTCTCCAAAAAATTGCATCAGATCTGCCACGTTTTGCCTTAAGTTGCTGTGACTTCATTGACTTAACAGGCATTCACTGCAGTCTTAAAATCCCCTACTTTTGGTTAAATTGTTATCCTTTTTCAATGACCACTTGAAACACAAGCAGTGCAAATGCTACAGAACAGAATTGAAAAGTGCATTTTCTAGGTCTTTCATCTTAGAAATGCTAAATTGCTTTCTTTTGTGAAGGCTGAAATCTAGCTCTTCAAGGGATCTCCCCTCCCACTGCACACCTACCTTCCCTAGCTGTCAAAGAGCCAAGGGTAATTTGACCCATTATCTGCATGTGATTGACAGCTTGTCACAGCAGGTGACCAGAGTAGTGTACTGATTGCTTGTCTGCCTTTTCCTCCTTACAGTGGGAGACTTTTTTTGTTGCTCTACTCCTGTCAAATTTAAAACCAAGCTACATAGCACTGGCAATAATCCCTGCTTTGCAAAGCATCAATCTGACACTTATTTTCCCTTCCTGTTTAAATAGCTAACAAATGATACACTATATACAAACTATTTCAGACTTGCATGACAGCACCCACATGCTTTTTTGAGTCAATATTTAAACAAAAAAAAAAATGATGGTAATGCATACCACTTGTAATTTTTGCACAGTTTAATTGTGCCAGATATCAGCTTATGCAAAAACATGCAGTTACTGTCTACGCATGGTCACTGCAAATTTATCATCTTACTTTTTGTAGCCGTTACTGTACTTAGTTACATATCGGTAGGGCTCTTCAGAATAGTGAGATTATATAGTCTGTTTTTTTGTTTGGACTTTCACAGTTCCAGCAATGGGCAACTACATATACTCCATCATATGTTGGAGTACTCAGAATTTCACCGCTTAGTATGCATGGTTTTACTACATTTTTTGCTTTATTTACAGTATCTCAATTTACAAAGTATGTGCTCAATCCATTTCTCTCTAAATATAACCCCTGTATACATTAACACTGCAGCGTAATGAAGATCCATCACCTGTGAAACAGCTGTCATTTTAACAGACCTTACAAATCTACAGTAATCAAATACCATTTAATGTTGCAAAATGTACCAGAAGTCAATTGATCCATCATAAGACATACAAGATAAGCTGGCTTTTGGTTTACAATGTGCAAAAGTGGGATTCCCACAGCACTATTGTGAAAAGCCTCTGTACCTCATCAAGGTAGCCAGCATCACAGAGGTCCACTCACACCACAATACTTCCGTCTACAGCCTGATCCACTCACATCACCACTTGCATTACACCCCTGCATGTAACAGGCTTCCAGATGCATGCGACGCTTGCCCAGCAAAAAAACTCTACATGCCGACATTTATTCACCAAGGACCAGTCCTTAGACACACTGTACAAGCTTGAAATAAAAAGGAATCATACACAACTTCATACCGCTCCATCAGTCACACAACCCCTAGTGCAAATCCAGGCTAATACAAGACATTCCACAAGAGTAGTGGTCTCTTGGTCTACATCTGCACAGCATGACAGATCTTACACAAGTTATGCCAATCGAAAGAATTAAATAAAATAACCAAGGTCAAACAGCACACATACACATCACTATTTCAGAAAAATTTAGTATCACGTCACAATACCAGTACACATTCTATAAAATATTAACATTTGCTCAGAGCCTCAACTGCTCAACAACAAATTTACATGTGTTTCATCAACCGCACCAACTTGTTACACACTACTATGCCTTACATTTACTGCCTGCTCCCTCAGTGCTACTCCATACCTGCATGCTTCACTATTTCATGCAAGGATTGTTATTCCATTGAACATGCCACTTTACAAGTGCATAATGTGCAGGACTGTAATCATAACATTCACAGTTCAAGCCAAAAAGATACATTTACAGTGACTGCATGCAATAGCCAGTCCATACACTGTCAGTAATACAATTCTACCTTACATAGCGTATCGATTCCATCCATTAACAACTTAAGAACCATTCATCCAGTTAACTGTATTCATTAAGTCAGGAAACCTTAACATTACACATCACAAACCATGCCTAACACATTTGTAGACTGCATTTAACATCACATGAATTCATTGTAGCACCATGTTAGACATTGCATTGAACATGAGACAAAGTCACAAAGTCATTGTTGCATGAATCAAAAAGTAACCAAACATCAATTCTTAGTTATTACGGTTTACATGTGCCAACTCACTGATAGTCTGTCCAACTTTAGAAACACTGTTCATTAAAGATTGGATTAATACAGTATTCAAATGGCAATGGATTCATTTGTATTGAAATGGCAATGGAAGTACTCCTTTGGCTGTTCCTGTTGGGGGTCACTACAGCATATCCATTTGCCTTTTGTCCTGTCCTCTGCATCTTTTGTCAGACACCACTTGCATGTCCTCTATTACAAACCTTACCTTAGGCCTTGCTCTTATCCTCTTACCTGGAAACTACACTTAGCTTAGACAATAATGCCTGCATCCTAACCCTTCCTATAACTGTCATATTGGTAAGATGCTCGCAAACAGTCGCCTACCCTTACCACATTTAAGGAGCAGGATCTATGGACATTTTCTTCGACACTATGTGCCACCACCTGTGGAGGAGACACCCATTGCATGTCTGATCAACTCACTGTACCTCTTTACATCCAGTTTGTACATAATCGTTTTGTAAAATTGTAAACATGTCATTCCCTGCCATGTTGCATTATTTCACATGTGGTTCCCTATGTTTCGCCTTCATCATGGCCACTACTCCGATGTTTCTGTACTACGTGCCTCAGCACTTTGTGTAGCTCTATGAACATGGGCTATAAAATTTATGTCCACACTGACCAGGCCTAACAGAATCACCATTCGGAGCCAGGCCTACACAAGGCATAGTCCGTCCACTGCCACCCACAGGAGCCAGTGCACAATCACAGGATGGGGAGTGTGTGAAGGAATACTGCAACATGGAAGGCATGGACATCTTTCTGGTAACAATTCACACACCTTTGATGTCCTTCCAATCCACTGTTGTACTATTCCAAGTGGTTGCCTTCCGCAGCTCACCATGAAGGCTATTATTTGCTAGATGTTTCCCTAGGAAAAGGTGGGGGACAGCCAGGTCCAATCTGGTTCTGGCCATTGTGATTTTTGTCCTGCTTGCATTTTTACCTAACGTCTCAACTAAGGAACAACTAGCTACTTCAATGATAGCATTGGTGCCGTGTTCCTCAAGTCTCCTGAAGAGGCCATGGATCTTCTGTAGTGAGCTGTACTACTTCCATGCAATGTGATTCCATGGTACAGATAGCCAAACATAATTATCTTGCAGAAAAGAGGCTGAAATGTGGAGTATGACCACTATTTTTCCGCACAGCCAGGGGGTGCAAAGACAAAATCCTCAACTCTTTTACACACTCTGATATGGGCATAAAACCCAATTAGTCTGTGAACATCCACAGTATGGATAACAGAGGTTTCGGAATAGGTCTATTACCATTGCCATGAAGGACAGATTGGTCTTGACCAAAAGCATTACATCGACTGGATGGGAGACCCTCCAGTCCAAGGTTACTGCCCATCAAATGTCATTGCTTCATGTGTAAACATTTAGGTGAGGTTTTGACATCTCTCACAGGGGGCTCTGTTCAGTAGTTTTTTACTTCTAGTTAAACAACCCATGTAGGTGTCTGCTTCATATGGTGTCTTAAACGTAGAGCCCCTTTCCTGAAGGTTCTGAAGATAGTCTGTATAACGGTGCATTCAGGATGTGACAAGCAGAGATATCGAAAAAAATGTCAGTTTATAACTCATTATGCACCTGTCTGTATTCATTAATACACAATACAGGATTAGGCGGATGTCACTTTCCTGTGTCTCAAAAAACTTTGTAAAATTCATGGAAAATATTTTCCTCTTCAATAGGCAAGATTTCCTTGTTCATCTCTGATCACTACAGTGTTTAGTTGGTCCAATGAGTGTGGTAACTTGGTGTGATTGACCAAAGAGGGAACCAGTGCTGTCTTGGCCAGTAGTGAGTCAACCTAAAGATGTACCCTTTGTCTGGCTTTAGTTTCAGCAGCATATTTGGAAATAATGGGAAGGGTGGTACAGCATGCAGACATTTCCCCTGCCAAGAGGTGGAGATGGCATCGCTTATCACTGCCTTTTATTCCCTTGTCCTTTCGCAATGCCAGCCTAATTTCCTGTTGAAAAAGGTGAACAGGTGCATTTGAGGTATGCCCCGTGTGGTCCAGTTCCAGTAAGATCTCTGAAGCTGTACAGAATGCCTGGGTGCATCCCAATGGGTGTCACTTAACTGGTCAATCAGGGGTGATCTTGCATATTCTAGTTGTCGTTATAACCACAAAAGTTAAATTTATTTTAACTGCAGTGAGCTATTAATGGTATAGGGGTAGTATCGCCTAGTACCATCAATAGCTGGGGATAATATTAGTCCTAATTCGGTTAGTTGAAAAAAATTGTCACAATTTACTTACCCAGTTCACATTAGTAAATGTGCTGTTTCAACCTGGAGGTTTACTACACTCACCGAATCATGAAATATGTCTAGCAATCACCATAGTCTTCTCAGGACATTCACACCTAGAAATATTCTTTGGTATGTCAGGTATAGACATGGGTTGCGTTTCCAAGATCCCTCGCTTAGCTTTTATAACTTCCAACATCAGGTCATATATGTAGTCAAACTTTCTTTTCTCAAATATTGGTTTGGCTACCCATTCCTGTTCTGCTTTTGGGTACACCACGCAATACCTTAGCTCTCCCTTTGCTGCTGACTTCTTTGTAGGGAATCTCACCACTGCTTGCTCACGATGAAGGTTCTCATTATGATCAAGGATGGCAAGTATGATTCTTGCTTTCATTCCTGCAAAACTAAAGTGCTCAAACTTTGGGCAATATTTGCATAGTAATGCATGGAACACCTCGAGGTCGCCAGTGTGGCAGAATTTGGTGATGTGCTTCAAATCTTTAATGAGAAATTTGCTTGCAGCAATTCTCTTCAATGCACTGTGACAGGCATCATCTTCTTCCAGCCACTTTGTCTCATCTCCATCGATCAGTGGCATTTCATGTCCACAACAGGAAACATTCTTGCCACCATCCCAACTGTGTTTGTCAGTTACATGGTAGAGCAATGACGACCATTTCTCCTCTAGTACTACCTCATCCCCTTCACACGTTTCAGCACACCACCACAGGTGATTTGAAATACTGTGGCACCACTGCAGTAAGTCTTGCTTACCTCTCCTTTTCCCAGCTTCAGTGATTTTCTTAGTCAAATTTTTGGTCATATGCCACACATCAAACTGATGATCCACCTTAGGAAATTTGGTGCGCATCAATAACCTTATCCCAGGATGTCTGTCTGTTGCCACAAGGCTGATATTAACATTTTTATCCATCAAGTTTTTCAGCACTTCTTAAAAGCTTTCTTCTCCAGTGCCACCGAGGATACACCTCTGCAGACCTGCTCCAGACATAAATCTACACTCAATCCAGAATCCAGGTCCATCATGCTGTAGCAGCAGTACTTGGCAGAATAACCTGGACTATCACACCAGCCATTTCCAGCTAACCTTACTTCCTTACCCATTGCATATTCTAGCAGACGAGTCTGATGCTGTGTCCAAGTATGCTGCAAAACTGGGAATAAATACTCCCGTTGAATAGAATAGAATGTGCTTTCACTTATAAATTCAAGTCCTAGATAAGCACTAAATCGCGCTATATGTGCATATGTACTTCCACTGAAAAGTACAGATGATCCCAGTAGGAGATTGCCAGCTGGCATTCGGCCTATTAATGGTTGACTTTCCCAGTGCATAACTTCATGTCCACTAATGCATGAAACATTCACCGAGACATAGGATCCCAACTTCACTTTCCTCAGTTCCACTGCTGGTGTGTGGCATTGTGGACAGGTCAGTTTTAGCAACACGCAATCCAGGCAGGACTCAAACACAATGAACTTTGATTCACTTACCATCTTCTTGCCTTCATCCTGTTCCAGCACTGTGTCTTCAATCTCTGATGTAGACAAGTTGTCAGAAGTGTACAACCAGTCTGGATCCTTTTCCACATCATCGGTCCACTGAGAAATTGAGGAGCTGCTATGCATGCTCATGTTGTGGACGTCCTTTCGTAGCTTGACCGGAGTACTGCAATGTGTCATCTCCGCAGCAATGTATGCACTAGAGCTACATGTGGCCTCTTCAGTGCAACTTTCGTCCTTTTCATTGTGACATCTACTCTCACTCAGGTGATGATTGGCATTATTGAAACTGTGTTGTTGTGGTACATCCGCACTCAATTCTGTTTGTACATCCCTCGATTTTATAAAGTATGTGTGGTCTAACAGTGGTGAGACTCCTACTTCTGGAACCTGTACAGCTGCATCAATCATAGTGTGTGGTACTGTTTGAAGGTCCTTTAGCTTGACTTGAATACCTATGCTGCTACCTTTCTTTTGGCGAAACTTTGTCTGGCATGCGACTGTACTCTGACTGCAAATCCCAGTCTCCATTGCGTATACTTCCGTGTCTTCGACTACCTCTTCATAGTAATCAGTTGCTTGAACCTACAATCACATAAGAAGTGTTAATCAGTCAATGCTTGACTAATGACAAAGTAAACTACTTGCACTATCTCTGCGATAACAGCATAAGCATTTTGATCGCTGAGATCCTGAGTCAATATATTCAAGGGAGTACCAGTGAACTCCATTAAAATTTTGTAATTTCCACTATTACTCAGACAACCATAACACAACCCGTAGATTGAATGCTTATCCACACTCGCATATTACTCTATCTTTTCATCAAAACTTACTTCCACACATTCTTGATGCAATTGACAGTCTTCCATTCGGTCTTCCACCATGTGTCTTGACGCATCATTATCTGCATCCCTTTGATTCTGTAGCTGCACATGCTTCCTCTGCAACAGATACAAAAAGTAAGTCTCATTAAAATTACATTCACCGGAGTGTTGACTAATCATTTATGTGCTGAAGAGGTAATACAATAACACTCACCTTCCGTTGCACAGACCGTTGCTCTGTCACAAGGTCTTGCAATGTAGGCTGCGTTGTACTCAGAAGGTCTTCAATAAGCTGCATGTAAAAAGTACATCCATTAACTGTTGCAAATTGAAATGCATGCAGTACCAGTATCTCACTAAGCAAATGTCAGTAGGCCGATTAAACCGTTCAGTGCTCCACTGATGTGCTCACCTTCTGCTGCTGTTTCTGCTGCAACCGATGTACTGAAGATGTCCGTGTCTTGCTGTTTGAAAGAGAGAAAATTGATGGCACTGCCCCTTTTATTAATCTCCGAATTGGCCGCTTGGGCCTTATCTCATCAGGAAGTAGCTGTTGCTGGTAGTCAAGGTGAAACTAGCTCTGCTCAAAGTGTTGAGAACAGAGGAAATGTCGTGGCTTTGCACAACCCAATACTTCCTTAACAAACTTCGGTATGCTAACAACATCTCTACCACAGTTAATCACCCACTGTCTACACAGGCTGATATCACGTGTCAACCGATGGAATGATACCCCCTGTGGCAGATTGTCTTGGCGCATACTACAGTTGATTGCAAAGCAGGATGGCATTTTGACGTTCACCTAATAAAAATAGAAATTACTATATTAAATCATACAGTAATCACACAATTAATTCATGGTAAACTTGTTACACTACATGATATTGGTACAACCTGTAAGACTTCAACGGTTAGAATCGATGTTCAATGAAATATCCAACTTTAATAATGGCTGCCTTCATGTGACAGTCATGCAATACATTTGTCAGTGTCACTTTCATCCACTTTTTCTCTGCGATCAAAGTGTATCCTTGCTTCCAGCCGTTACACGCCACCTGGAAGTCAACAATTACTCCGATTCAAACTGGGGCACTGTAAAAATCAACTTTTCTACATGAGCAATGCTGCAGCAGTACTAATTTAGGTGAATTTCTCCCCTCCACAAAAACACTTTGTGCTACAAATAAATGAAATGATGCAGGATGGCATATAGTGATCATATGGTAACTCTGCCACAGACAAATACCTTAGGGATTCATTAGTCTTGGATAGGCGGTGTGACCAGACCAGTACAGAATTAAAAACCATTTAGAGGACGAAATACACTTAGTTTGTCTGCATGGTGGGAAGGATGTCAACAGTTGCACAGGTGGACATTGGCCAAGGATTGAAAGCAGCTGAAGAATTGCTATAAAAAGACAATCACCATCATGATATACAACAGTGAAAACAGCTGTAAGTACGTACTCTGCTCTCAGAGCAGCATCAATTTAAGGCGATGGTAGACAGATGTACACATGACACATTAAGTATCCAAGTCAATGATTCACACACTTTATTAGTGCACAAATTTAAATTTCAAAAACAAGGTAGTGTATACAGGATTTGAAAAGTAAAAGTATTTGTCAATTGAGACCAGCAATGCACAGCTATAGTAAGAATAGACATGTCAGTGTTCTGAAAAAATCCATAGTCCCTCAAAGGGTTTAAATCCTGTGTACGAATCATCATCTGCACATGGAAACTGTGCTCGAATTCGTGACACTACACAAGCGGGAAGCACCATTCGATTACCAAATCCCAGCCTTCGATTGTTATGCACCCACAGCACATATGCATGGTACGCCACAAACCAGTACAACCTGAAATACCGAGCAATCCTGTGGTCAGACACCGACACACAGACAGACACACGGACACCGACAGACACACAGACACCGACAGACAGACACCAACAGACAGACACCGACAGACAGAGACACACAACGTACTTGTTTGTCCACTGCGGTGGTTGATAACACCCTCTACGCCGACATAGAAGCCTGAATATTGTTTTTAAAATGTGGGTATAAAGGCATGCCGAGTCAAACTGTGGATGCACAGTTATGCACGCAGTGTGACCTGATGCTGAAGCTATTTCTGCCCATTTTTCAATTGCTCGTGGCGAAGACACAAAACATAGGCATTCCAGCGACGTGGTCATCATTGTGCATTTGCCACATAGGCACCATGTCATACTTGACAGACTGCTGTAATCAGGATCTGGCGAAGGCGGTTCATTCTCACCACTGTTGCACAAACAGCACTGCTTCCTTGGCTCTCCAGGTCAATACCTGGGCTCAAATTGATATCCCTGTCTTGCACTTGTTTGACTGTGCCCTGCCATGAGTACTGTTACAATGTGGGAGAGAAGAGCCAAAGGAAATGCATGAGAATTCTCCAATGCAGAAAAAATACATGTGTTCAGTGTTCCCAATATCGCATGCATGTATACATCCATATATATAGCACACCTGACGAAAAATCAATCACCCTCACTGAAGACACCATTGACAGTGTTTCAGTTTGGATAATGGGCAAAGTAAGCTATAACTATATATATCATAAGGCATGTAATCACATTACAAAAGAGGGAATGTAAGTAAATCAGCTGTCACTGATATGTGTTGGGTGGTCCTGACAACCAACTGTGAATTGTAGTTTGCATATTATCTGTTCCTGTACACAATTTGTTCATACCACATTTTAATAGTCAGTAAATGTGCTAGTGTGATATGTACTCCACCCACTTCACACAGACACACGTGCCCTTTGCTTGCAGTCAGAATCTGGACATTGAGGCATCATTGAGACAGACATTCAAAGATAATAATTTTAACCCGTGCCAGATATTAACTTCTGGTTTGGTTTATTTTCACATCAGACCCTTTGCACATGAAACAAACATTCCTGAATACACCTTCCGGATTATATTGTATTGCTTGTACAATGCAGTACAGTTTTATTGGGTGTTTTACTTTTGTTTAAAACATTCCTGAAAACAGTTAAACATAATGCATTCCCCTATAAAGACAATACCGGCCAATTTGGAAAATTTCTATCACAAGTTTAGTCAAAATTCAAGTCTAAGCAAAACAAGCAGCCCTAAATGCAAACCACTTCTCCTTGCACTCCAGTTCTAATTATAATTTATATTGAGCTTTATTAAACTACCAAGTTACATGCGGAAACTAGCAATCTGATACTCCCACGTGCAGAACAGTGGATTATGCAAAAAAAAAAAAAAAACTGATGCCTGACAACAACTCCTACGTGTTTCATGGGGAAACCGTGATCACAGTAAAAACTGAAAAGCAAACCGGAAACAAGCTCACAATACACTGCTTAACAGATTACTGCACAGGATATGGACCACACATGGATTAGCATTCTGTTTAGTTTGCAGATAAATCCTGTTATGAGCTCTTAAACTAATGTAATCCTGTCTTTTAGTACAAAGACAGTCATATGCATTTCAATACCCCAGGCTTATGTTATCTAGTAATGCAAGTATTCTCTGCATGGCAACAGAAAGGCTTTCAAAGTTGGCAATTCTTTAACAGTATGCTTATTGCAACTTACTTGCATCATACAATCTCAGACAAGATTACCAGTCTTACCAGATGGTCATTAAAGCATTGCTACTAAAACACAGAGCAACAGGCAGTTTGATAAGCTTAAATACAGTATAAAAAGATGACAGAAACCAGAACATCGTGCAAAATCAAGGACAGAGGAAAAGCCAATGTACTTGTATCTACCTTGGATGGTGGGATACTCTGCACATTTATACTGCATAACTGCTCCTTGCCTTGCTTTGACATATGGAGAGCCAGTACATGGGGCAATGGGACACAAGTATGTTACAATTTAAAATCTCTCTGGCTGACAGCGATGGCCCTGACACGTCATCCCTATGAACCTCACTGCAAGAAATCAGGACAAAGCCATACATGGAAGTGGGACAAAGGCACAGATAGAAGTGGAATTATTGCTCTTCTACTCTTTTTTTCATAATCTTTCACAGTTTATGTCTTGCATTAGTATGAATTTTCAGAAGGCTATGAAATCTGAAACTGAAAAGTCATTTCTTTCTATCTTCATTCTCTAATGATTTGCCACTAATTGTCACTGGAAAAACCACACAAATTTGTTAAATGGACCAAAACTGTGATGCAAAAAGATAACAACCACACAATACAGCTGGGAACCTGGGAAAGACGGGGCACCTTTGATAATTTGTATTGCTAACTTGAGCAGCGGATATAATTTAATAAAAACATTTCTGAGATGAAAATCCAGAACTGGATTATTACAGAAATGTGTAAACCGTACAAATTTTCTTCCAAATTTGATATTTCTGCGTAGTGATTTTTAAGGGAAGTGCAACGTTTTGAGCCAAATGCAGGGACAGATGAGAGGTTGGGATATGTCTACCTATCAAGCAAGCAGTTAATGCAGGAACTCTGGACCACACACACACACACACACACACACACACACACACACACACACACACACGAAATGCACACACACACACACACACACACACATACAAGAAACGCGCACACACACACACACACACACACACACACACACACGAAACACACACTCACACACGAAACACAGACACACACAAACACACACACACACACGAAACACACACACACACACGAAACACACACACACACGAAACACACACACACACACGAAACACACACACACACATGAAACACACACACACACACACAAACACACACACACACACACGAAACACACCCACACAAAACACACACCCACATGAAACACACACACACACACACACACACACACACACACACACACACACTTGCCCTTGCCAGCAGTCACACACACACACACACACTTGCCAGCAGTCACACACACACACACACACACACACACACACACACACACACACACACACTTGCTTAGCAGTCACACACACACACACACACACACACACACACACACACACATACACACATACACACACACACACACACACACACACACACACACTTGCCCCTTGCCAGCAGTCACACACACACACACACACACACACACACACACACACACACTTGCCCCTTGCCAGCAGTCACACACACACACACACACACACACACACACACACACACACACACACACACACACACTTGCCCCCTTGCCAGCAGTCACACACACACACACACTCACACACACATACACACACACACACACACACACACACACACACTTGCCCCCTTGCCAGCAGTCACGCACACACTTGCCCCCTTGCCAGCAGTCACACACACACTTGCCCCCTTGCTAGAAGTCAGACACTTGCAAGCAGTTACAGACACACAGACAGACACACACTAAATGCATGCACCAATAAAGGCAATACCGCCCAATTTGGAACATTTCCATCACAAATCTAGCCAAACTCAAGTCTAATAAAAAAACAAACAGCACTAAACTGAAACCACTACTCCTTGTACTCCAGTTGTAATTATAAGTTATATTCAGCTTTATTAAACTACCAAGTAACATAACCAACCAAGTGCTGCAACAAGCAATGTCTGGGATACACCCACATGTAGAAATGTAGAAATGTTGGTTATCCAAATGAAATCTGCTGCCTGAAAACAACTATCTACTTGCTTCATGGGGAAAACATGACCACAGTAACAAATGAAAAGCAAACATGAAATAAGCTCACAATACACTGCAACGAGTATGTCACAATCTGAAATGTCTTGGGCTGACAGGGATGGCCCTGACACATGTCATACCTATGAACCTCAGCACAAGAAATCAGGAGTAAGCCATACATAAGTGGGAGAAAGGCACAAACAGAAGTAGAAATTTTAAATATTGCTCTTATTAACTTAGAAAGATCATCCAATAGTAGGTCTTGCAATATTATGACTTTTCAAAAGGATATGAAATCTGAAACTGAAATGTATGCCATTATTTTCTATCTTCAGTCTCTAATGATTTGGCAGTAATTGTCCACAAAAAACCAACACAAGGTTATATAAAATGGACCGAAAATGTGATTGAAAAAGAAAATAGGTACACAATACAGCTGGGAAATCATCCCCACACACACACACACACACACACACACACACACACACTTGCCCCCTTGCCAGCAGTCACACACACACACACTTGCCCCCTTGCCAGCAGTCACACACACACACACACACACACACACACACACACACACACACACTTGCCCCTTGCCAACACACACACACACACACACACACACACACTTGCCCCCTTGCCAGCAGTCTCACACACACACACACTTGCCTCCTTGCCATCAGTCACACACACACACACACACAGACACACACACACACACACACACACACACACACACACACACACACACACACACACACACACACTTGCCCCTTGCCAGCAGTCACACACACACACACACGCACACACACACACACACACACACACTTGCCCCCTTGCCAGCAGTCACACACACACACACTTGCCCCCTTGCCAGCAGTCACACACACACACACACACACACACACACACACACACTTGCCGCCTTGCCATCAGTCACACACACACACACACACACACACACACACACACACACACACACTTGCCCCCGTGCCAGCAGTCACACACACACACACTTGCCCCCTTGCCAGCAGTCACACACACACACACACACACACACACACTTGCCCCCTTGCCAGCAGTCACACACACACACACTTGCCGCCTTACCAGCAGTCACACACACACACACACACACACACACTTGCCCCCTTGCCAGTAGTCACACACACACACTTGCCCCCTTGCCAGCAGTCACACACACACACACTTGCCGCCTTGCCAGCAGTCACACACACACACACATGTCCCCTTGCTTGCAGTTGCCCCCGCACACACACTTGCCCCCTTGCTTGCAGTTGCCCACACACAGACATGCACGCACTTGCCCCCTTGCTTGCAGTTGCCCACACACAGACACACTTGCCCTCTTGCTTGCAGTCACACAAGACACTAAATGCATGCACCAATAAAGGCAATACCGCCCAATTCGGAACATTTCCATCACAAGTCTAGCCAAACTCAAGTCTAATAAAAACAAGCAGCACTAAACTGAAACCACTACTCCTTGTACTCCAGTTCTAATTATAATTTATATTCAGCTTTATTAAACTACCAAGTAACATAACCAAGCAACGTGCTGCAACTAGCAATCTCTGTAATACCCGCACTTGTAGAAATGTTGGTTATCCAAAATAAATCTGCTGCCTGAAAGCAACTATCTACTTGCTTCATGGGGAAAACATAACCACAGTAAAAAATGAAAAGCAAACAGGAAATAAGCTCACAATACACTGCAACGAGTATGTCACAATTTGAAATGTTTCGGGCTGACAGCGTTGGCCCTGACACATGTCATACCTATGAACCTCAGCACAAGAAATCAGGACTAAGCCATACATAAGTGGGACAAAGGCACAAATAGAAGTAGAAATTATAAATATTGATATTATAAACTTCAAAAGATCATCCAATAGCAGGTCTTGCAATATTATGACTTTTCAAAAGGATATGAAATCTGAAACTAAAATGCATGCCATTATTTTTTATCTACAGTCTCTAATGATTTGGCAGTAATTGTCCACAAAAAACCAACACAAGGTTCTGTAAAATGGACCAAAAATGTGATTGAAAAACAAAATAGGCACACAATACAGCTGGGAAATCATCCCCCCACACACACACTTGCCCCCTTGCTTGCAGTTGCCCCCACACACACACACACACACACTTGCCCCCTTGCTTGCAATTGCCGCCACACAGACACGCACACACACTTGCCCCCTTGCTTGCAGTCACGCAGTGAAGCTGTCAAAGAAGGGGCACCTTTTAATATTACTGCTAACTGGAGCAGCTGACAAAAAAAAAAACAACATGCCTTTCTGAAAAGAAAGTAATCCCTAACTGGATTATTACATGTAATTAATTGTAAACTCTCCATGTTTTCTTACAAAACTGCTATTTCTGGGGAGGGATTATTAGGGGCAGAGAAACATTTACAGCCAAATCCATGGACAGTTTAAAGGTTGCGATATGCCTAATTCTAGAAAACAATTTATTTGCATTTAACTAGCAACCTGTCAATGCAGGACATCTGGGCAAGGCAAAATATGTGGGGGGACATCTAAACACTAAAAAATTTATCTCGTACACACTGAGACAGTTAATCGAATAACAGGTCTTGCTTTAGCATGCATTTTTCTTGCTTGCAGTCTCACACAGACACTTGCTTGCATTCTACCACACACTTCTAGGAGAGGACTGTCTGCAGCACAGAGAAGCAGAAAGAGAAAAACTGAAATAACCAGATAGAACTCTTAAGCTCCAAAGCCCACATTTTCTCCTTGAAGGTAGCAGGGCACATAGCAACTCCCACATACAGGTGCCAGAAAACAGCAGACAGAGTGCAACTCAAAATAGGTGAAGTAACTGCCAGATACTAAGCATACAAACATACGTAACAATACACAATGATGATGATAAATGAAGCAAAACAGACCCAGTCTACCAGGATAACAAGGCTTTCTATACTGGACCCAATAGCCTGCTGACCTCTGGCAGAGAAAATAAACCTGGATAAGTAGAAGGTAACCCATAACATGACATGAATGCTAATAAGGCAATGTTGGGTGTTTTGTGTTTTTGTATGTGTGCTGTGTGTGTGGGGGGAGTAGCACACTACGAGGAACGCAAAGCTATTGTGGGTTACAAATGTTGTCAGTGTGAGCTGAGCTAAATTCACCTGAGTAGTGTGAATAAATCCGAGTCAGTTCATTAACTGCAGGGAAATGCTTGTGTCTAGAGCATAGTTACATCAGAGTCTTACATGTTTCATGACACCTTCCATGATTACACAATGCCTTTACCATATCATCATAGCAACATTGGTATGTCTGGATCATCATGTATTCAAGTATTTGGCCAGAATTTCTTGTGGTTTTAAAGGCAGCTAAGGGGGTCTGTCATTCACTCACTGTCTTCACAAGCATTTTTAGTGGTTTACTATTGCTGAACTTTAAGAAAACATCTGCAGGACATCCATACAGCTGTGTAAGTTCTTCATACATGCTTAACTTGCAATCATTAAGATTATCCAGATTATTTCAAGGGTAACTAGCAATCACTAATATTACTCACATCACTTTGGAGGTACTTTCTGTCTTATGCCACATGACTATTAACAAGAACGTATTCAAATGCAGCACTCTACAAAACTCCGATCAACATTCACTTTCAGATAGTCTTAGCAACTGCATCCCAGATTAGCTCATTAGTACATCTTAGAAATTATAATTCTTACTAAATGGAAAACTATGTTTTATTTATTTACAACATTCTTTTAGTATTGGAATAATTGATCTATTGACCTGATTTTGAACTCCCTTATTTAATCTGCCTTTTAAATGAATCCCACCTCCTGGTTTAAAATATTTCAGAAACAGTGAAACATAAGATAAGGTAGGGTTTTTTCAAACGTTTGCATTTATTCATTATGCAACATCCGTGGTATCATCTCTGCTTCACAGCTCCAGGGTTCAGTCCTGATTTTCATTCACTGTGTAGACTTTCCATGTTTACCCTTTGTTTGAATGGATTTGATAATTTCATCTTACCTCTCCAAAATATGCAAGTCAACTTTACGCTTATCTTTTCACATTATAGTAAAAATTGTGAGAAGGACCAGTTCATTGATCTGGTTAAATGAATTAATACAATTTAAAGAAAAAATATGCTTTTCTTAAGTCTGAGTTTGAATATTGGAGCTGTAATGAAACTTAGTCTGACTATAAATAAGAACTTCTTAGCCATTAGTTCCCATTTTTGTTCTAAGTGAACTTTTCTTAATCTGTTTTATTTCCAGCAAGATCAGTTTATGTTTATTTAATACTTCTTGAATCCTCACCATTTTATGACGTACTCTTCCCAATGATGTACACATGATTGTTTGCATCTGAACAATGTTTGTGTATCAATTCAGCTTAATAAGTATGGTTAGAAACTTGGGTGGAAAATATTCCTCACAGTATAGTGATAGTGACAGTGGGATAGTTTAACATATAGAATCATAAGAGATTACTAAGTTATCGACCCAGAGGTCATTTTAAGCCTAGCCACTTCAACCCAATGTAATACCATAGAAGTACTAGACAATACCCAAGATTGCATTTAGTGATGACTGTCCATGTTCAGGAGTGTTGTGGGTGCTATCCCCTCTAAGCATTTATGGTGCCCCATCCACTCTTACAGGTTGCTCTTGAAGAGTATCATAGAGGTGCTCTGTTTCACATGAATGCCACACTCAGTGGAAATGCTTATTTTGCATTGGATAATGCATGGTATTGTTTTAGAGGATAGGAAGATGCTTTGCGGGTGAATATCTATATATGCCTGGGCATGTATGCCATTATAAAAAAAAAAAAAAAAAACAAACAAACATGCACTTCAAAACTTCTAGTGATCACCTTTCAGACAAGTTAGGCAAGCAATCCAATAAAGCTTATTTCTACAGACATTGAATAAAAATACTGTCCTCTCAATAAACTAAGCCCATTTTAAACCAACTGAAGATAGGCTGTTTAAAACATTGATTATGGCACAATAAAACTTAAAAGCTTTACATATAGCAGGAAAGTAAATGCAGCTCTGAAATGAGAGAAAATGTATGGCTCTTTCATATTTATATTACAGACCTAGGCACTGAAGCATGCAATTTCAAAAATAAATTAGTCCTCACATTTTCATTTTACTTTGACTGCAGTATCTGCTGAGTGGTGCATTTAATTTCTTAAAGAATAAAAGGTACATCAGTTTATATACCATAGCACACCCTCTGAACACAGTTTATAATTTATTTGCAATTAAAAGTTAGAGACTATATCAGTAAAAATACAAACAAGAAAAATACATACCTCTGGTATTGCTTCACTAGACAAGGCAGGGAGTTAGCAATTAAATTATAAATGTTACTTAGCTGCGTTTTGGTTTGCTTCTGCTTTTCTGCCTTGGTGTTCACTAGGCTTATATACACATATACATCTGTTCAGTTGTGATGTCATAGCCCTCTTGTGGCTGCTTCCCTGGTTTACTTGGCCCAAATTCAACAGATTGATTAATTTTTCCAACTGGAGTTCTGGAGCATGTGAGTTAGTATGTAGGTGGAGAGATGCTGTCTTGTCTAAGCCCCGCCGACCAAGGTTGCAGTCACACACACACACACTTGCCCCTTGCTTGTAGTCACACACACACACACACACACACACACACACACACACACACACACACACACACACACACACACACACACACACACACACTTGCCCCTTGCTTGCAGGCACACAGACACACACACACACTTGCCCCCTTGCTTGCATTCACACACACACACTTGCCCCCCTGCTTGCAGTCACACACACACTTGCCCCTTGCTTGCAGTCACACACACACTTGCCCCTTGCTTGCAGTCACACACACACACACACACACACACACACACACACACACACACACACACACACACACACACACACACACACACACACTTGCCCCTTGCTTGCAGTCACACACACACACACACACACACACACTTGCCCCCTTGCTTGCAGTCACAAACATACACACACTTGCCCCTTGCTTGCAGTCACACACACTCACACACTTGCCCCTTGCTTGCAGTCACACACACACACACACACACTTGCCCCTTGCTTGCAGTCACACACACACACACACACACTTGCCCCTTGCTTGCAGTCACACACACACACACACACACACACACACACACACACACACACACACACACACACACACTTACCCCTTGCTTGCAGTCACACACACACACACACACACACACACACACACACACACACACACACACACACACACACACACACTTGCCCCTTGCTTGCAGTCACACACTCACACACTTGCCCCTTGCTTGCAGTGACACACACACACACACACACACACACACACACACACACACACACACACACACACACACACTTGCCCCTTGCTTGCAGGCACACACACACACACACACTTGCCCTTGCCTTGCATTCACACACAGACACACTTGCCCCTGCTTGCAGTCACACACACACTTGCCCCTGCACACTTGCCCCGTGCTTGCAGTCACACACACACTTGCCCTTGCTTGCAGTCACACACACACACACACACACACACACACACACACACACACACACACACACACACACACACACACTTGCCCCTTGCTTGCAGTCTCACACACACACACACACACACACACACACACACACACACACACACACACACACACACACTTGCCCCTTGCTTGCAGTCACACACACACACACACACACTTGCCCCTTGCTTGCAGTCACACACACACACACACACACACACACACACACACACACACACACACACACTTTCCCCTTGCTTGCAGTCACACACACACACACTTGCCCCCTTGCTTGCAGTCTCACACACACACACACACACACACACACGCACTTGCCCCTTTGCTTGCAGTCTCACACACACACTTGCCCCCTTGCTTGCAGTCTCACACACACGCTTGCCCCCTTGCTTGCAGACTCTCTCTCACACACACACACACACACTTGCCCCCTTGCTTGCAGTCTCACACACACACACACACTTGCCCCCTTGCTTGCAGTCTCTCTCACACACACACACACACACACACACACACACACACACACACACACACACACACACACACACACTCGCCCCCTTGCTTGCAGTCACACACACACACTTTCCCCTTGCTTGCAGTCTCCCACACACACAAACACACTTGCCCCCTTGCTTGCAGTGGTAGAAAAAACGCATTTTATTTTTAACACCAACATCAGTCTAGTCAAATCCTCACCAGCTCGCCTATTTGTTTCACAATTTGTTAACCGGGTTAGTATGGCTCATTTCTCAGCAGAGACCCATGAGTTTAAAAGTGAGGATACTGCACCGATTACAAAAAAATAAATAAAAATTAAAAAAACTACCTCCTTCTTATTTATTAGCTTCAGAGCTGGTAATCAACTTCTTTATCAGACAATCAACTGCTTTGTCAGACTTGTGTTTCCACGTGCCAAACATCACTCGCTGACGCACATTTTGATTTGGGTTAGTATGGCTCATTTTGAGCAGAGACCCATGAGTTTAAAAGTGAGGATATTGCACCGATTACAAAAAAATAAATAAAAATAAAAAAAACTACCTCCTTCTTATTTATTAGCTTCAGAGCCGGTAATCAACTTCTTTATCAGACAATCAACTGCTTTGTCAGACTTGTGTTTCCACGTGCCAAACATGATTCAGAGTAATCTCTGAAACCATGCAATTTGCATTAGATTTCCAAGCACAATTTATAGCACTGGTTTACATTACATTTTAACATCCCTCTAGCTTCCGACTCGTGATTACAAACACCAACTGCACAAACAAGCAAACAAAAGCGAACGGAGCATCCTAATTAAAAAAACGAGCAGAACTACATATATAATATGTTAAAAAACAGCTTATACTCAAAACATTTTTTTTTGCTAACTGGGTTACTAATAACATAAGTAACAGACTTTACATTTTACCAACCAAAAGCGAACGGAGCACACTAATTTAAAAAAACGACCAGAACTACATAAATAAAATGCAGAAAACTCACCAGCAATATCACAAATTAAAAGCAGTGTGTAGAAAATATCAATGCTACGAATGCATGGGCTGTAAAATTACATTTTTATACATTTATATACACTAAATTTACAGTTAAATAGACTAAGAATACTTACCTTAACTATGAATAATCCCAACACTCGAGAAGATGCAGGCAATACAGTTGTAGCAGGTCCTTCACAGGAAATGGAGCCGACAGGATTAACTTCGAAAGAAAAGAAGTTCCACACAGCAGCTACTCCTTTTTATTAAGGTTATAGTGGGCTGGCCAAGGCGGCGATGACGTCACAATGTGGATGGATCACAGGGGCTTCAATACAGCATGCTAATAAGGCAGTGTTTACGTCACTTTAGGGGAGGAAACATCCTGGGATCTGCTCGAGGAGCTATGGCAGATGTGACATCATTATTTCTGAGCCAGAAAGAGGTTTTTCATTTTGTTTTTAAAACAGAAACTAATATAGTACGGAGGGTTAGGAAGGTAAGCTGTAAAACAGTTTCGATGATTTTATTTTAAAGCTGCAGTTATTATTGTTTTTGGCCTGTAGCACATAAGGGGGACTTAAGGAGATAGCAGATAGAGCTTTTGTATTTGTTATCCCATTGTTTTCCAACAAAGAGTATCTGTATTGAGACTTCAGTTCTTTTTCTAATGGGTAAAAGATGAATATGGTTAGGTGTCATTAAGGTAGCAATCAGGGATTCCCTGCTGATTACCTTCCTGTTCACATGCATAAAGCAGAAATGTCCTGAGGAATATTCATGCAATGGGGTTAGGGGCTTTTTATCTTCTTACATGAATGATGCTATAACCCTAGCACCCCCTCGATAGCAGGTAAATACATTCATCTATACCCACCACTGCAGACAGTATGAAGAGTGGACACACTAAAACATGCACACACCTAACCCTTGACGGAACTTAAGTGAGGCTGTCATTCATTACTCCTCTCCCTCATCAGCTGGTTCTTCCAGTAGTTGTACTAGTAACTGAACCTGGTGAACTGGTAATGGCCTGTGCTTCATGCTTCTTATGAAGGCAACATATTTATATGATTATTTGGGTCTCCTATGAATTCCTCAGGTCCCACTGCCTCACTACTCATACTGAATGCCTATGCTCTCGAGTAAACAAATTCCTTTTAACAAATCATCATTTTTTTCCTTTCTGACTTCAAATAAAGTGAATGTGAAGAAAAAGATGTCATATTGTGGCAGGGACGTGTGCTTTTTTTTACTTATGTAAGGGAACACATTTTCAATGTATATAAGCCACCTGTGGGTTAGGAGTATGCAATAATAACTTGTGCATATCACATGCATGCCTCTGTAACTATGCCATGAAGCACTCAATTATGTAATAATAACTTGCGCATATCACATCCATACTTCTGTGACTATGCAGTGAAGCATTTGATTTCAGTTTCCTCTGCTGTGACACATTCACTGTACTACCCACCAGTCTGTTCAAGAAGGTATGAGGCTATGAAAAAAGCTTGCCCCACAAAGAAGAGCAGCTTGGTCTTACTGCCTAATTCTTTTTACTGAGCCAGCTATATCATTCCTGGTCTCCTGGTGTATAGCCAGGGCTCCCTCCCTTTGTCTGTCTCATAAAGAGTTTTATGTTGCTGTATTTTTGTATTTAAAGCAATACAGTAAGCAACAAGTTACAACTGGAAACACACAAAACAGTATATGCAATGGATCCTCTAATAAGTATATGACAGATGTGTTGCTTGTGGAGTAATGGTTTGGTGCTTAAGGGGGCATCACAAGAGTAAAAAAATGTTCCAGATTTCCAGTAGTACAGATGGCTAGTAGTGTGGAATGTTGCTGTGATCTGAGGCATGAATCCTGTAAAGCCTGCAGAACATTGTTATGCTCCCTGCTGCCCGACAGTCTTTTGGCAGACAGCAATCATTAAGACAGGACCACAGATTGCCAGTTACCACAGAAGTTTAAGGCAAGGAACTGTTAATGTATCGCTTACTGTATCCCAGCATTTGATGTCCTTAGCCTACATCTGCCTACCATGTGCCTCAAGCTAGTTATTTCACCAGAGTTCTGTAGTAACTGGGAAATTGACGTATACTGCTCAATGGTCTCCTGGAGTGCAAGTCTAGTAACTGTCTATCAACCTATCAACCAAAATGTCCATGTGTGGCACAGTTGTCTACACATAAATATGAGATTACAGTGAGTCATGAACTGAAAATTATTACAAGTCAGGGCGGAGGCGTGGCCTCCAAGTATAATACAATCAACCCTCTGATGGGAAAATATACATTTGGTAGTAAATAAACACATGAAAAAGAGACAAAGTGTTTGGTACTGTCTGATGGTGCTGCAAATAGCTGCATTTAGATGAAACAGTAAATGCCAGCATTTGGCTGTAGAAGTATCACTGACACAGCAGGTCATTAACAAAATAAAGGAAAAAACACATGGCTGCATAAATATTTGGGTTCTGGTAGTCTGTCTCTCTAAAGTGTGTGCCCCAAACTGTGTCAGTGACATAAGAGCCAAAGAATGGGACTGAGTGCTGGGTACTGATATCCCAGAGAATGTAGGAATACGATCAATCAATTCTCTGTAACTGTTTCATCTTGCTTCTGTAGTTTACACCATATGATCCTCAATGTGATCTTTGTTTCTTCTTCATAGTTCCTAGCAAAGGACCCTAATGAATGTCTAGGCTGTGTGATCTCTAAAGGCAGAGAAGATGCCATCAAACGCCAGATATTTTTCAAGACAGTTGACTGGCAACTGCTGGAACAAAGGAAAGTGAAGCCTCCTTTCAAGCCAGACATTGTAAGTGCTCTACATGTATAAAAGACAAGTGCAAAATGTTTAATAAGGGCATATTTGTGTCAAACAAGGCTATCTTAAGTAAGGTCACGTGTCACATTATAACTTGTTAAAAGAAACCCTGCGTAAGCTGTGGGAATACAAGCAATAGTTGAGGTTTGATTATGTTGTATATAATTCTCAGGTACAAGCAGAAACGTATATTACAAATTCTGAGCAATTATATACAGAACATAAAAACAAGCTTAGAAATTTTCTAGTTTATCCAAACTGTAGTTTATCCAAACTGCTTGAAACACCACAACAGAAGGTGTTCATTGGTTAATGTAATGCAGAATTAATACACACACACACAAACACACACAAACACACACACGCACACACACACACACACTGAATATATATATATATATATATATATATATATATTCACACTATAAGGGCCTAGGATTTCAGCACATTTGATTATGATGAGACATAATTCTGGAACAATCAAGAATCAAAATGCCTTGAAAACACCAAGGTAGCAGAACTGCTTTGGATGCTCAGAAGAACAATGCAGCATTAATGATCCAAATTAGAATTATTCACATATGCATGTTTCAGTTTTTCTCAGATTTGTTAAATCACAGTGACTAAATGCATTCTTTAGCATTTTTTTTTTTGCAAACGTATCGTTAGGAAATGGTACAAGATCTAGATATCTTAATGAGCTGCTGTTTATCTCTTTGCGGGTTTTGTGATACCTACTTCTGCCTAACACTTCTCACATCATTCCATATGCAAACATAACAAGCAAGCTGAATGAGCTATAAAACTGACCTCTACATACTTAGATGGATAGCTAATTGGCTGAAGGATAGAACCCATGTAGTAAGGGTGGCAGGTACATCCTCAGTAAACATGAAGGTGACCAGTGGTATTCCTCAGGAAATTGTGCAGGGACCCTTACTATTTGTATATACATTTCACAGATCTCCAAATTACAAATAGGGAACTGTTGAAAACTAAGTTAGTGGACACAAACTTAATGTTATCCCCAAGTATTCCACTTATATGCAGAAACTCCAACTGGAATTCATATATCAGCAAATGATGGTAAAAATGATAAAAAGTGCAATATCATCACATTTAGTAAACAGTCCCTTCATCCATTTAATAGTATTGACAATACCCCAATTCAAAATGAAAGTGTTGTCAGAAACTTTGGAACATGGGTAGATAATTCCCTTGCCTTTGACCATTCCATAGTAACAGTGGTTAGGAAATATTTTTACCCTGTTCAGCTGATTGTAAAAGGTATTTTTATCTAGACCCAAGAAAGGTTTTATCCCTCTATATTCACAGTCTATTTCTTCTAAGACTGTGTACAACAATAAATAGGTGTTGGTAGTGTGTTGTATTTGCTATCAACTTCATTCAAATCGTAAAAGCCTGTGGCTTTTAACAACTATATGTCATTTTCCAGTAAACACTATTTTGATATACTGGTTAATCCCAGGAATGCTACTAAGTGAAGGTTTTATATTGTACTTATCAGTGCAGTGCTATGCTATGATAACCTGCTCTATACAACTCTATATGCACACTGTACTACTGCAGTTCAGTATACCTCCTGCTAACCTACCTTCAGTTTACATTCATAAACTGTTTTACCACCTATCTATTCTTATACATTGCCCATTCTCTCTCACGCTGACTCACTCTGGTCCTTCCTCCATCTCTTTTTATAATAAGTAGTAACCTTATTGTCTCAAAATAATATGACAGTTCAGTAGAGTTTTTCTTTCTTCTTTCCTTTTAGAGCCAGGAGTCACTACATCTGGCCCAGATACTGCTGGAGCTCTGCCACAAGGACCAACTCCCAAACATTGTCTTTGTACAATATAAGTAACTTTAACATGAAGAACCTTGTTGTGTATTAACTTCATCTACATGTCTGCCTGTGCTAGAAATTAGTTTTTAATCCCCCTGACAGAGTTGTCCTTGTACTCTAAGAACCACTTACTAAGACGGCCACTGTCCTTCTCTTGACCAATAGATTGCACTGTAAATGCCACTTACTTAGTCTTCAAGTCTAATAGGTTTCTGCATTCAGGAAATGAAAAGAAAAACCTGTTCTACTTGGTACCGCTCTGCTAATTACTTTATATTGGTTATAGACTCTTTACTCTGTGTTTTAATTTGACCTGAGGGTCATCTAGTGTGAACTTATTTAGTTTCACACAACTAATTATTAGTTATAGGAAGACATAAAATTCCCTATAACACTGGATCCTAGTATCAGACCCTAGCAAATACACCACGTCAGTTACAATGCCTGATTGTCTCAGAGATCATCTGCATTTTATGCAGCCAGACAACTCACACTTCAAATTAAATAGCATGTTTATAAAACATTCAACCTTTCCAAGTATAACTTAGAAATGTTCATTACTAACCTATCATCTACTAACTGGAACTTCCTAAAAATCCTCCCATTATATGATGATGTAACTGAATTCCTAACAGCTTTCCTGAATAAATAAATAAATAGCACTGAACTTCCAAGAAGGAAGAGACTAAAAATAAATAATGCAATGTGGCTGTCCATATAGTGTAGAATGCTAATACAGGACAGAGAAAAAGCATGGAAAGAACTGCAAAAATATAAAACACCACAATATCTTAAAAATTTCAGAATGATTCACAATCATACTAAAAAACAAATTGATGAAACCAAAAAAAAAAAAACTTTTCTGTAGTAACTTTCAGAATAATAGTAAACACAACCATGAAAAATTCTGGACAGCCATTAAAGAAATATTCCATCCTGGTCATAAATTCAGCCATAACCCCTCTCCTAATAACTCATCACTCAAAACTGCAATACAATTCAATCCTTATTTCATGGGTAGTAATTAGCATCTCTAACCTAGGATTCCCAAACATCTAATACTGACCTTGCCCAGCAGCCACATGTTACCACATCTACTTTCACCTTCAAGCCTGCTTTTGCATCTTATATAAAACTACTCTTAAACAAACTGAAACCATACTCCACTTCAGCTGATGACCTTCCCAGTGACTACCTTAAAATAGCAGTCAATGGCAGTGCCTACCGTTTCTCAATCCTTATAAACAGGTCAACCCAGCTATCCCATATTCCCTCTCTCTAGAAAAAGTCATACATTTTCCCATTGCACAAAGGAGGAAACATAACAAGCATTACTAACTTTAGACCTCTATCAGTCTTAACCTCCCTCCAAAGTACTTGAAAAATATATTCAAAAACAAATTCTGGACTGTCTCCTGCAGGAAGAACTCTTATCCCCCATACAACATGGCTACCGTCTTTCCCATAGTACTAACATGGCCCTTCTAACCTACAGGGATTCTGTTAATAAAGCTATAGATAATGGCAAACTAGTCTCCTCCTTATTTATAGACTTGTTTAAGCCTTTAACACAGTTAGTCACAAGAAACTACTACTTCAAAAAGTCTTCAGTAGGTCTCTCTCAGCCAACTGTTCTATGTTTCAAAAGCAACCTATCCAATACGGTATCAGTCAGTATAATGGTACTGCACCCTCTCTCCATACCTCCCAGTTACCACCAGTGTACCACAAGGCTCTGTACTTGTTCCCCTCATCTTTAACATTCTCACTAACACCTTCCACACAACAGGCCTCCCTAATACAGTACACAGATAACTTCACACAATGCACATCTGACAAAGTTGCACACCTTCAAAAAATTACTCAAGAAGATTTAACAGCAACTGAAACATGGTTTTGTAATTCACAACTGATGCCCCACCCTAAAAATTACTACTTTTTCCCCCAAACCATCTGTTATGAAAAAAACAAGATTTAAGGTCCTCTCTCTTGATAATACAACAATTGAAGTCACTTCTCATAGCAAATTATTAGGGATGATAGTGGATGACGCCTCATAGTAAGACGCTGTCCAGTTCGATTCTCAGCTAGAGCATTTTCTGTGTGGAGACATGCGTGAATGGGCGTACCTTCGTTGAAGGTTGTGTGTCAGACCTGGCAAGTCGGCATGTAAAAATCTACTGCCAATCATTAGCGGACTGGAGTTCCGCTGTGGCGACCCCTAACCGGGAAAAGCCGAAAGATAGCAAAGTGGATGATGATAATCTTAAATTCATTCTGCATATATAAAATTACAAAAGAAAAACCCATCAAAAACTAGGGATGTTTTATACAGCCAAAAGCTTTCTCACATATCCAACTAAAGCTACACTTGCCACTACTCATCTCCTCCCTACACTTCTTTATGGTGTTCCCATCCTTACTTCATTTCTGCCATCCCAAAAATCTAAGCTTGAACAATGCTATAAAAAAGATGCTTAATTTGCAGCAAATATCTCATTCAGAAACCACCACTATATTCCACTAAAAAGCCTAAAATGGTTAGAAACACCATAAGGTTAAAGTTAGAATTGGGGAGTCCACCTCTACAAAGAGGTCAGTCACAAGTGGAGTGGCTTCTTTTTGCCATTTACTTTTCTGAAAGCCATGGATTAAATCTAAATGCCAAAAAATGCATAATAGTATGCTTCAGGATGTCATCCACCACTGATAACTATCATATTGACAACACACCCCTTAGAGTTGACCCAATAGTCAGGGACTTAGGGACACACATAGCCATAATCTAGTCTTTGACCATCATATGTCTACATAGTGAGAAAATCATTCTATGTTGCACAACTTATAAACAAAGGTATGGCATGTAGGTCCAAGGAAATCATTTTTCCACTGTATTCAGCATTCATCAGACCTATCACTGAGTACAATGCTCCTTTTGGTATGCACCTAACCAGGCATATCCAACATATGGAACATCCACAAAGGTTCTTCACTAAAAGTATATAGGCCATAAGTAAAATGTCCTACACAAACTGCCTCAAGGTCCTGTCCCTGTATTCTGTCTCCTACAGGCTGTTGAGGGGAGATCAATGCCTGGCATAAAGGGCATTTGTTAGACCCACTTTGATGGACTTCCTGCATATCCACAAAACAATCAGCACCAGAATTAACCTTCTAAAGACTTAAACCTAGCCTGTGATATAAATAGAATGTGCTGGAAAGACAGGTATCTATGCTAGAGACTACCCTGTCAGTGGAACAGGCTCCCTAACCATGTGAAGAAGAGTTCCTTCCTAACCCAATTCAAGTGTAACTTGGACAATTGGGTAGAGAACAGGAAATACCTCCCAGGCTTGGCACCTATGCCTGTAATGGGCACAGGCAACCTGTAAATGATCTATCTCCCAAGCCCCTGCTTGCACTTCTCAAGGGTAGCAGCACTTGTCAGAGATTTGGGATACATGGCTAGGTTTAAAAAGGCTATTGTGGTCATTAGTCTAGAAAACACCTATGAACCTATATCAACCAACAAAAGAGAGAGAGAGAGAGAGAGAGATAGAGAGAGAGAGAGAATATTCAAGCAGTGCTTACCTGTTCTGTGGAACACATTTTCAGCCCACATACACTATTTTCCTATCAAAAAGAGTATCCACAAATGTACCCCGGGTCTGCCTGGTCTGTTGCTACTTGAAAAAGGAAGTAAGGCCTAGTGATGACTACTGGCAAGGTGTAAATGGCTACTGTGTCCTTCTCATAGGTAAGCATAAGGTTAGATTACTTTGTGGGCCATTTTAAGCCTACACAATTTCCCTCTCAAAAGCAAGAGTGAAACTCTGTACCTGGTGACTATGAGGTAAACACAACCCCTTGCATTTTCCATGATTCTAAGTATTAACTGGGTATGCAGCAGTTTAAATGATGCTCAACAGAAAGTTAGAGCAAACACTGGTACATTTTAATTATAGGTTTGTTAAGAAAGGCACATGATTCATAGAGTATTCCTGTAGTTTAGGACCTTGTAAGGGAATCTAAATATAATATGGATAGGTCCCCTCTCCAGTACCATCTTCCATTATAATAATGTAAACCCGGTTGTGTTTCAGCTTACTTACCACACCTTCTCTTTAAAGCAATTTATTGATTAACTATATTTCATAGCTATCTACTGCAATTCATTACTGTTTAACTGCATTTTCCTGCATTTCATTACAGTTTAACTGTATTTTTTCATACTGTGAGTATTGTTTTTTTTTCTGTAAGTTGTTAATCTGTGCATCTTTGTCAGCTTTTTACTGTGTTCTTAATCTGAAATTGAGTAGCATAGTCTAGATACAGGCTTGCTGCATCCAGAGCTTCAGCTGCATAGTTTTTAACCCTTTTTGAGATATTCCTGCTACAAATGTTCCCTTAGTAGCACTTGTGTGATCACTTAGTAGTACTACTCTTAGACCTCCCACCCTTTACCCTCTTAGCTCTCTCTTGTCTCTCTCCCTCAGTTTCTGACAAATATGGATGGACAGTTTCCTATGTTTTCTGCTGCCAGTCTGGTTGATATGGGTATCCTCAGACAGTGTAGCAACTGCTTCATACACACAGGCAACCCTCTACTACTACCACCTAGGAACACAATTTGTGAGAGATGCATTTACATCAAGCACCTAGTGTCATTTCTCTCTCCCCCAAAAGTCAGTATATCTGGCACTAAGAAGGGTGTCAACCTGAAAACCACACCTCAAGCACCACCCACACCTACACAACACACCCCCACATATGGGGAGGTCCTCAGCAAAAACATACCCAAACAAAAGAGACCTGTGAAGCTAAAACACACGCAAACTCCACCACCAACCACACCACACACCACACATAGTTCGCACACCTGTGTGTCACAGCCACTAAGGCCTAAACATAAACCCAACATATTAGCCATAAGAGACTCCATTGTGAGACACACAGATGTGCTCCTCACTAGGCTGGATAAGGAGAAAGTCATGGATATTTGTTTATCGGGTGCCAGAATCCACCATATCACCCATGCACTGAAGTCTCTCAAAAAGTACTGTTATGATTCTCTCATAGTCCATGTTGGCATTATTGACTTGCTACATATTTCCCTGAACTATATGAAGAGACATGATTAAGCTAGCTGAATATGTATGTTCCTAGCTTTAAGCAGCATTCTACCATGATCCAGAATGATGCCTCAATACAAACAGAAAATGATTGACTTTAAGAATTGGCTTAGTTGCTTGTGTCATTACAGGGGGATCCAGTACTCTTACCTGGGATGACATGAGTGACAAACCACAATGCTTTGCTAAAGATGGCCTGCATCTATCTCCCTTGGGCTTCAGGATCTTAGCAAAAGCTCTTGTCTCCACCATAGTGCCTTTTTTAGGCAATGCCATAAGGTCAAAACTACCAACATGAAAATGTCATCAAAATGTTAATTAAAATTAATGATGCTAAACGCTAGGAGTCTAAACATGAAACTGTACTCATTGCAAGCATTTTTAAACCTGTAAGATGCTGCCATTTGTGCAGTCACAGAAACCTGGATCAAACCTGCGGAGAGTACCCCAGCCATAGGTTACTCATTCCATCATACATTCAGACCCCAACCTGTAGGCAGCAAAGCAAAAGAAGGTGGAGTTGCAATATATAAAATACCTACACATCTCCAGGCTGGTCAAACAGTATGACACACAGGAAACACTCCAGGTGCAGTTAACAATTGACAAGACCCCTATTCAAATCATAGCTACCAATAGGTCTCCAACTTTGACTCAAGATGCCCACTCCACCTATCTAGACCTCTTTGAATCTATCAAGATTCAACCCTTTACCCTGATCCTGGGTGACTTTAGCTATCCAACCAGAGATTGGAAGAAATACTCATGCCAAAACACAAATGCCCAGAGATTCCTTGATTTCATCAATGCAAATGACTTGGACAAGTTGGTTGGCACCCCCACAAGAGGTTAAAATATCTTGCACTTGGTATTAACCAAAATGAGTAACCAGGACAGCATTCATACAGTGTCATCATTCCTAGTAAGATTTGACCACAAAGCAGTCACTTTCAAATTCACCCCCCCCCCCCCCAGCTAGGGTCAAACAAAAAACTTCTCCAAAGCTGATAACAGCCTCCTGAGGGAAGGTGTAAACAGATTCACAGCCCCCTCTCCCTCCATAGGAACTGGCACATATGTCCAAACCTACACCAAAGTACTATATGAGCATTTGTATAGCTGCATGGAATCAGGCATGGAATCAGGAATACCCGACAGGACAAAATCATCCTCCTCAAGGAAGAGTAAACCTGTCTGTTGGACATCTGCAATAAATGAACTCTTTTAATAAAAGGAAAAAAATTGCTGACCAGGACCAAGAAGGAGCAGGTGCCAAATTGGAAGCAATCTCTCCTTAGCCTGAACAAGCAAATAAGAGCACTAGTGAAATCATCCAAAGCAAACTTTGAGTCCAGACTGGCCACCTCTACTAAAGACAATCATAAAGCCTTCTTCACATATGTCTGCAGTCTTAAGGGAAGCACCCAGATCTGCTCAGAACTGGTGGTCAAGGACACCACATACACAAACGCTGTAGATATAGCCAATCTACTGGCAGCGAGGTTCAGTGAAAACTTCACCCCTCTGTCCCCCCCATCAGTAAAACAGGACATCCCCAGTACCTGCCTCCGTCCCCTTATCTGTAGGGAGCAAGTCATCACTGCCCTCTCAAAGGTGAAAAATACAACCTCCATGGGACCTGATAAAATCCCAGGCTGCATCCTACATAAACTAAGGCAGGAACTTGCAGTACCATTAGGCACCCTATTCAACCAAAGACTGAGTAATGGCTTTGTTCCAGCTGAATGGAGGACAGCCACTGTCATATCTTTGCACAAAGGTGGAGGGTCCACCGATCCAGGAAATTATAGACCCATTAGCCTAACTAGCCTGATCTGCAAGGCCATGGAATGGATTATCATGGACATCATTAACAAGGGCACTGGCAACCTCCAGACACTCGATCCCACACAGTTTGGTTTCATCAAGGTGAAGTCATGCCTGTTAAATTTGGTCGACTTCTTTGAGAGAGTCACCAAGGCCATGGATGAGGGAAAGACAGTGCACACCACCTACCTTGACCTGACCAAAGCCTTTGATACTATTCCCCACTCAGGTATAATAGATAAACTCTCTCGACAAGGCATCAATCCATATTTTACCAGATGGTTAGCAAACTGGCTCACTGATAGAACCCACTTAGTCAAAATAGGGGAAGCCACCTCAAGCAGTAGTAGACCCATAATGAGCGGTGTACCCCAGGGATCGGTCTTGGGGCCTCTGCTGTTTGGGATATATTTTTCTGAAGTGCAGGCTAAAACCAGTGGGCTATGACTGCCCATGTTTGCAGATGACTGCAAACTGTGTGCTGTCATTAATTCCCCTAATGATGTGGACGTCCTCCAAGAGGGTCTCACCCAAACAAATGACTGGTACCAGGAACGTGACCTTAAACTTAATGCCAAAAAATGTATTATCATCATCCACTTTGGGGAGAGTGATGTCTCCATAAATTATCACATTGATAATAAGGTCCTAAACATGCAGTCAGTCATGAGGGACTTGGTCACCCAGGTTGATAGTAAATTGACTTTTGACTACATATTGCCTCCGTTGTACAGAAAACCTTCTACATGACCCTCCTCATTAGTAAGGGTATCTCATCCAGGGACAGGGAGGTCATAACATCCCTGTATTCTTCCCTTATAAGGCCCATTATTGAGTACAATGCCTCTTTTGACATGTACCCTGCAAAGCACAAGCAGCATCTGGAGAAACCACAGAGGTTCCTCACCAGAAGAGTCCAGGGCCTCAAACATCTACCATACACAGATAAGCTAAAAGCCCTATCCCTCTACTCAGTTTCATACAGACTCCTCAGAAGTGACCTCTGCCTGGCATACAAGGTGAGTACGGACCGCTACCTTGATGGGACGGCTGCATATCTGCAAGTCAAGCTCCATTCGAGTAACCCACATGTGCGGCCTCAACCTGATCTATGACATCAACAAGACTTGCTGGCGGGACAGATTTATGTCCTAGAGACTCCCCCATCTATGGAATAGACTCCATGCAAATTTGCTGGCCAACTGTGTTTGTTTATAGACTCCATCTCCACATCAAGCAGAGTACCTTTTTACCCATTTTTAAGCTCAACCTGGATAACTGGATGAGAAACAGAAAATATACCCCTGGGATTCCACCCGTGTCCCTGCTGGATAGGGGCATTGGGTGCTGATTTGTCTAAACATGGGCTAAACTCTTGGGTAGGTTTATAAGGGCCTCAGGGCCAATAGCCTAGTAACATCCTATGACCGTATGATCCTATGAACAGTAAGAGCAGTATGAGGAGGCTGATTTATTGTGCAAAAATGTGTGAAAACAGTGTTGTATAATGTATAGTGGATGAGGTGACAAATGTCAGAAGACTACATAGGTTGATTAACCTTCAGGTGGGCAACTGGATGATTGCCTATTTTTAAAATGCATAAGTACTAAGAAGGTAACAGCATTAAAGGGCAGAACACATTTACCACAGCTCTCTGGCTCAATGAGCGAGCACATCAGTCTCTTCATATGTAATTGTTTGGACGTCAAGCAAGAAAGTGAACAAGTTAGGAAAACAAAATAGATGTTAAGCTAAGGCTATTGTGTGAAAATTTGTTTGATAAAATGTAAGTTTTCACTACTAAGTAAGCAGAATCAGACTGCCAGTGATGAAGTAAGTAAGTAAGGCAACAGATATTAATATTAAAACCTTGCCCTTGCCAATATGCATATAAACTAAACAGAAAAAAGCAAACAAAATATAGGTATATAACGGCAATCGTTGTTGAGCAGAAAAGTTATAAAAACCTGTGAATGTCAACATCTAATGAAGCGTAAACAACCCCCACACTGATATGCCTAAACTAAAAGATACATACACAAAGATACATACACAACATTTTTCTCTAACAGAGAGGAGCAGACTAAATTCTTTTCCAATGATACTAACAGAATATGAATTGCTCTACAATCTGAATGTAGATAAAACTATTAATATACTAGTAAAATGACTACAGACAATATGTGTTGACTCTAAAGTAGTACTTAATATTGCACTTGGATGATTTAATATGATATCACAGCTGGTTTTAGAGGTGACCAGGGCAAATAGTAGTCACAATGAGTCATGCATGGGAGATTCAGGTGCTTAGACAATCCTAATATTGCACATGGGTGACAATATAATACCACAGCTAGAGTTAGTGCTGCTTAAGTGGCTGAGGTAGGCAGGGCAAACTGCACTAATAAACATCACAGTCAGTAGATCTAGGAATAGAATGAGGCCTAATGCTGCACTTGGATGATGTAACAACCTGTTACAACTACAATTATTGTTGAACAGGCACCCTGAGGTGGTTAAGACAAACTGCATTTTCAGCGGGCTGCATTTAGGACATTTTGTAGTTAAGAGATTCATATCAGTACATCCTTTCAGGAAATTTCATAAGTTACTGTTAATATCTATACATCTGTTTTTCAAAATAGTCTTTCCTCCTTTAATCACTTATTATACCACAAATGGTTCATTCTCTTATTAAACAATAATGCAACTTAAATTTACAATGTTTGGTTGATTATCCATTCATTACCACAAATACCTGTAGTCTGTGTCTGACCTGGTCCCTTGTTAAGAATAAATGGTTAATAAATAGCAAGATGTTCATCTTATTGATCACTGCTGCAGTAGTCTTTGCTATATTGGTTATACACTGTCAAGGATATAACAGCCGACCAGCTTCCAAAGCTTCAGGGCACCTTGCACACACCCAAACTGTGAAGCAGCTTGAGCTGAGCTGAATAAAAGGCAAGTTTGGGTGCAAAGCCCTTTAGATCTTTCTTGACACTGAAGAGTGATTCCTCAGAGATGTTCAAATATCGACTGTTGGCTTGTCCTTTCCTTTGCTGGACAGATAGGTTCCCTTTCGATAAAAAACAAATCTTCCATTTTCTTAAGTTTGTTGATGTTTATTATTTTCCTCTTCAGAAAATTATTTTTAATTTAGGAGTGTTGTGTTTTAATGGATTGTTTTGAGATTGTAATGTACATTTAAATGTAGTGCTCATTTTTTTTCTGTCAGTTTAAAAGTGGTGTAAAGTAACTGAAAACATTTTTTTTCGGTGGAGAAATTGTATTTATTTTGCTTTTGTGGGGTTTGCATAGTCTTTTAAAATGCTTTTTACTGTGTTTTTCTGTCAAAAAGTAATTTTGTGTTCTGGTAGTGATTACTGACAATTGCTGCTGGCCTTTCTCAAGAAGGTGACACCATTTTCAACTTGGCCATGGACCAGACTACTGGTTCCATGGTCAGTCCTTCTTTCAGCCACAAAATGAAAAAAATAAAGCAAACAGCCTTTACGAGCACAGCTGGTTAGCAAGCAAGAGGTGAGTGTCTCTTCTGTGGCCATTTGCTGTACCACAGAGCACTCATCTTTTACCCCAGATCCCTCTGGTGCAGCACCTACAGCCACTATGGACAGGGGTTAGATACTTCCTCTGCAACTGTTGGGGTCTCCAGAGTGGGCAAGGGAGAACCACTCTTGTTGGTCCTGGGAAAGGGAACAGGGAAGGTTTCCTTGTTGTGTCAGAATGCTGTGCCCATCATGCAGAAGCTGCTGCATTAGTAACATCATTGGCCTCATTTTTCCTGTGAAAAAAATAGAAAACCATGCATGTATCAACTCCTCAATTGTCTTTGAATAGGAGTAGTTTATTGGGTCTGATTCAGGTCTTAATTCATGCTAGCGATCTTTCTTGTAAAGCAGTTCCTGGTAAAAGATTTGAGGGATTCTTCTTTTCCTGAAGAGATTCAAGATTCTGAATCTGAGCAGGAAAATGCAGGGAAGGAAACATTTTTTGCCTTAGATTTCTGATTCAGACATAGAGGAGACCTCAGTTTCTGATTCTCCCAGTGGGTGGGGGGGGGGGGTCTTTCTCTGAGCCTATTGCTAGAATGTGCCAGTGTTTTCAGTGGGAGAGCACTGAGGTTCATAGTCCCTCAGAAAATACTATGAGTTGTTACAGAAGGGTTTTCCAGAACCCACACCCATTCTTCCTGTTTTGTCTGCTTTAGAGGATGTGTTACTGTCTGTAACTTTCCTGATAGTCAGCCAGCTGTCCCTATAAAGGCAGATAGGATGTATAAAGTTCCTCAGTCTTTTAAATTTTTATACACCATTCACAAACATGACCCACTAGATGTAGTTTAGTTGATCCCACTGTTGGTAAGCACTTAACACTTTATCTAAGTATCATAGTACTTTGAAGCAACTTACCTGCCAAGTTCTGTGTTCTCCTTAGCTGTTTCCATACTAATTCTGCAGCTGTCCCTTCTTAGCAGTGAATTTAAAAAGGAATTTTAGCTTAATTTTCAATCCCTCATTTACGATCTTAAATGTACACTGTTGTATACTCTGGAGTTCTGTTATAAACCACATTTATATATAGTAAAGGAAGCATAACATGCTGCATTTATTTCTCATTATTTCTCTTTGGCTAGAAAACTTCACCTGTTTTAAACCACATACTCTACTTATGTCTGTCACACATAGTACACATCCTATTTCTGTGTTAATAGACGTACAGCTCTAAACTGCAAGAGGCTTATGTAACAGCATTTGATTGCCATCTCATAATGGCATTAATGTATGTACTCAAAGTAGAACTCTTAGTAGTCAAGAAAAGTACTTCCTTCTTAAAAGTCTGCCGTGAAAATTTTAAATTTCATGTATTATGAAGACAATTTACAAAATAATTGTAATTCTAATGGTTGAGGTAACAAAAAATCAAATCTATAAAGTAGCAATACAAAGAAAAATCAAATCTATAAAGCAGCAATACAAAAAAAAATCAAATCTATTAAGCAGCAATACAAAAAAATCATATCTATATAAAACAGCAATAAAAACAATCAGATTCCTATAAACAAACAAAGCTGTAAAATTCACTAATAAAAAAAAAAACAAGTTTCTTCAAAACAGTTTTTACAATTATTTGCTAAAAGGAGAAAAATGCTTTCAAAAATGTAATATGTATGATGTAAATCTTGAACTACTCTTGGGTTCTGCTTGTTGTTTATTTATTGTTTCCATTTTTTACAGTTTGTTACATTGTAGCATTGTTAGATTCTGACATTTTGTGTGGTTTTGTTGCTGAACTTGATCTTGCCAATTTGCAACCCCCAGAACATAATTGTTACGTGTTGTAGTGACATGCTAAGTGCAGAACCTGTAAAAGGAAAGAGAAAGTTATACTACTGATTCATAGAACCTATCTATGAACCTATTACTGCTTCCTTTCATATGGCAATATGTATATGCACCTAAGCAAAGTTTATTGTCTGAGCTGTACAGCAATATGTCTTGTGCAGGATGTTTGCGACATACAGTTATGTGTTAGAACCAATAGTTTGTATGAACCATTCAACTGACCACCATCCATAAAACACAGAACAAGTCAATTTTATCCTCATTTATACAACTATACCAAGAAGTAAGACTGAACTACTTAATGCTTCTGATGCTGTAATGACAATATGAATTGAAATACAATGCGGTACAACAGTATTGAAGTAATCCATTCACAAATGAGTAGGAACAAGAAATCAACAACTTCAGCTGTACAATACACATTGATAAATCCAATTTTGGGAATAAGCAGGCATTAGTTATCCACTGTGTGCATCAGACATATATGCAACCCTAAGTCACAGAGACATGTGCAAAGGTACAGGGCACCATCATCATCATTTGCACATTGTGCAAGGAAGAAAGATATGTGTGTATCACAAGATACAGTGTTCAGGGCCAATAACAACAGATGTATAGCACTCAGCGGTACTACTTAGATAGTTTACATGTGTGCAAACATACCTCTCAGCTGCACAGATTTTCATGGAATGTCCAGATTTTTGCCTCATATTTTTGGTCTGTTTTTCATAAAATTGTGGTTTTCTGGCATATTAGTAGCAAATCATCAAAGGTTAAAGTTAGAAAATAATGAGTTTCAGACTTCATAGCCTTCAGAAAATTCATGAGAATGCAAAATCTGTTATTCTATCAGCTTTCTAAGTTTGTAAGAGTAATATTTAAAATTTGTCTCTATTTTTGGGCCTTTGTCCCACTCTTATATACTGCTTTCTCCAGATTTCTTGCTCTAAGAGGTTGAGAGGTATGGTGCAAAGTAATATGGACAACTGGATTATTTTTTTCTGCGTGTGTCTGCATGAACACAATCAAGCAATATGTCAGCACTACATCATGGCATCTAGGACAGGTGGGAGCTATGCATGACAGACTACTCAGTTCAGCCTCATTACCCCTGAACAAGGATAACCACATCTGTCATGTTTTGCACTGCTACTTCCCCATCCCTGCTTAGAAGTCAGGGTACTACCTGAATGATGCGATGTCCACTTGATGAGCTCACATGAGCCCCAGTGGCCTACCATGTCTGGGTGTGGACAGAGCAATCATTAGTGGAGTAGTGGATGCAGTGTCACCACAGGACTTAGATATTCATTGCCAATTCTGCAAACACCAGTACTGACCATGTGGATGCACACCCTTTCCCAACAGATGTTCCATTACAGAAACTGCCTGATCCACTTTATCATTCAACCTAAGGACTTGTCTACACTGTTCAGGGAGTCGCTCACGTCAGAATACATGACATTTAGTAGTTGCATCCAAGACCTGTGCGTAATGTGCCTGTGCCTCCACTACAGCCATACACATATTTATTTATTTACTTATTTATTTAAATTTGTTGTCCGGGAGTGTCCGACTGGATGTGGGTCCATTTTCAGCGGAGGTCCGGGGAGAAAAGCTCCACAGTAAAATAAGCAGACAGTAGTTACATTGGATTACATAGCGATTAACAATTTAACATAGAAATTTCTAAAAACATATTTACAGATGAAGAACATAGTACATCAGTAGACAACTAGAATCTTTACTGTGAAGTACATAACAGGCATTAACAAATGTAACAATGAGAAGTTCCTGCTGTATAATAAGTACTAGGCTTATGAGCATCTGAGCTTGCTATAATCAAGGTAGTTAGTGGAGTGGAAACAAAGGTAGTAGTTGGATGGGGTGGATGATATTAGAGTGGGAGTTGCAAGGGCATAGCCAGCATGTTTTAGGTGTGCTTTTAGTAAAGTTTTGAAATGGGTGCATGATGGTACGGAGGTAATTGTGGGTGGGAGTGAGTTCCATAATTTGGCTATGGCGCAAGAGAATAGTGCTTCACCAGCAGAGTTATTGGCTTTAGTGATCTGCAAGTGATTTTTGTTGCTGGATGTTAGTGGTCTGGTGGTGAGATAGGGTTGGAGTAGACTCTGGAGGGATGGGACATTTAGTGGATGGTTTACTAGTTTGTGGGCGAGTGTGAGTTGATACCACTGAAGGAGGTGAGGGAGTTCATGCCAGCCCAGTTCAGCAAGTGAGAGACAGTGATGACTACGGTAGGATGCCCCTGTGGCGAATTTGGCGATTTTGTTGTAGCAGGTCTCTCGCTTGTTTAGATCACATTGCTTTAGGTTGGTTTATATTGGAGAGGCATAAAGTAGGGTGGAGATAAGGTGGGAATTTGCTATTGAAATCTTTGCTGCTTTGTTGAGAAATTGTTTATTTTTGTATAATGCTCCTAGTTTTTTGTGGACTTTTTTTATGGTCATGGATATGTGAATGTCAAATTTTAGTTTATTGTCTATTTCCACTCCTAGCAATTTGGTGTGTTCAGCTGGGTATATAGTGGTGTTGTCTTTTGCTGTGATGTTAAAGTGAGAGTTGTTTTGAGTATGTTTGGTGGGTTGGAAGATGAGTAGTTTAGTTTTTTTGGGGGTTGAGTATTAATTGGGCATCGGATAACCATGTTTCAAAGAGGAAAAGGCTTCCTGTGTGACTTTTTGCAATTTGGGTAGGGACTGGGCTGAGCAGATGATGGTCGAGTCATCTGCTTATTGGATGAGTGTGCCATGTTTGGTGGCAGAGGCTAGATTATTGGTGTAAACAGAGAAGAGTAGGGGTCCAAGGATGGATCCTTGGGGAACCCCTATGGAGACAGGTAGTTGGGGAGATATGTCATTCTGCCATACAAGGGATTGTTGGCGGTCAGACAGGTAACTCTGAAACCAGTTGATGACTGATTGTGAGAAGGATAGGTTATTGAGGACAGAGATAAGTTGTTTGTGTGGGACCATGTCAAATGCTTTAGATAGGTCTAGGAAAGTAGCAGTGGAGAGATAGCCATTGTTTTGTGTATGACATATGACACATGTTTAATGGCACCTAATGAGGCACCATGTACAGGAGGAGAGTGGACAGCAGGCTTCATCTGAGCACCACTACCAATCCCCTGTGTGGCACCATGCCTTCAAGATGGCTAACAGAAGATCAATTGGCTCTATAACTGTAGCAGCTACACTAGTTTGATCAACTGTGTTAACCTCAGCCTGACCCATATCAGAGGTCCCTGTGTCCTGGGTATGAGCAGACATACTGACTGTGTCTGAAATATGGGCAGGGGATGTTCAAGCCACAACCTCAGTGTCAGACTGACCTGCTGCACCCCTAGAATTTACCTCTTCATCACCATCATCATCCTCATGGGCTACTAGTGCTCTGACATCAGGTGGTAGGAGTTCCACATTGCCACTCTAAAGACCACCTATAATAATAAGCAATAAACACAACAAACAGAAAAATGGAGAATAAAATAGATCATGTATTTTCCTTATAATAAAGGTATGTTAAACTTCTTCAAAATGCTAAAGCTACAAAAACTTTACTATCATATAGACCTGAATCCATCATATATATAGCATTAACAATAAAGGTGTGCATACTTTGTGCAGGTGGGCTGGCAGCCTGCAATCTAAAACTGCATTTATGAGAGGAATGAAAAGGAAAAACGTCTGCTAAAGTATTACAGTGCAAATGAAACAAGAAAAAGGGAACAGTCCCCTTCACAAGTGCAGATTAAAAAGGTTATCATAAAAAAAGTTAGTGAACAGTTGGCTGTCCACCCCTCCCCCAAATCCAAAGCAAATTTTACTCTTTCTGTATGACTGCAGTTTGACTCACACAGTTATTTATCATTGACGCTCTCTCTCTGAATCTCTCTCTCTCTACATTAATCTCTCAGTTAACTGGAACTCAAGCAGCTGGCAAAAAAATATCAAAGAAATACAGTAAAGTTTTCATGTGTTGCACTTTCTGCCCCCCTCTGCAGAAACATACCTTATGTTTTTAGAGTTTTAGAGTTTTAAAAAGGAAGACAGGAATAAATTCCCTTTCTCCCTAACATGAGAACAAGTCAAACCAAACAAATAATATGGGGTACAGTATTAGTCAGCCTATTTTTAATAGTAATTCTCAAGCAACAAGAAACTATAGTTATCCACCATCTACTAATCCCCATGGGTGCCAGTTTGATATATATATATATATATATATATATATATATATATATATATATATAGCTTTATAGGTTCATAGGTAGGTACTAGGCTATCGGCCCTAGGGCCTATACAAGCCCAACTAAAATGGTACCCTGACTTTTGCCACCCAAGAAAATTATTTTCCTGTGCCACTGTCGAGCAGAGCCACAGTGATCCCCGTGGTGAATTTCCTATTCCCCATCCAATCATCAAGATTTTTTTTGAAGAGTACTAATGAGGAGCTTTGTTTGATATAGATAGGTGGTTTATTTCAGAGTATGGGAAGTCTCTGGGACAGGAATCTATCCCTCTGGCATGTTGTGTTTATTGTTGTGACAAGGTTTAGGTCCCTAGAGCATGTAGCTCTGAGGGATTGGGACTTCTCTAAGTGGAGCATGTCCAACAGCTCTGGGTTTGACATAGCTTTGTATGTTAGGCAGTGATCACCTCTGAGTAGGCGATATGCGACGGAGTAAAGCTGGAGTTTTTTGAGACTGTCTGCATAGGGCATCTGTTTGAGGCCAGTAATCCTCTTTGTGAGGTATTTCTGCGGCCTTTCCAGTTGTTGTAGATGTCTGTATATGTAGATATATATATATATATATATATATATATATATATATATATATATATATATATATATATATAGCTGTAGATGTATACATATATATATATATAAAACTTGCTTCTTGCATACCTGGCAGATCTTCTTGTGACACTGTGACACTCTTTGTCCGTCGTCTACATCTGCACTAATGTCAAGGTTTCTGGTGGAACCCTTTGATGAGCTGTCTTAATCTCTGATAGTGGACAGGAACTCCTCAGTTTCAGTTAGTGGTGGTTCAATAGTAGGACAACTCCCTCTCCATCCCATAGCCACCTGTTCCTGGGCAATTGCAGTGACCCAACAGTAGGCAGAGGTTATCATGTTAGTTGATCACTGTCTTATCAGGAAGTGGCCCATGGCCCCCAGACTGTATTGAGGTTATCGATCACCCACTGCCATATCCTGTCTTTGGTATATTGGTCACTTCTGAAAATACAGGCATCTACCTCTCCCTAGTAAAAAACTCCATAGCGATGTAAGGCCTGGATAATGACCTATTTTTTTGCATCACTGTATGGTTGCTCAGATGTCTTCTTGGGTACCATATCCCTGTATGAGATGAAACAGAAAACAGAAAAATTAAATATATAATAGTTCTGTGTGCCCATATGCAACCAACAGACAATTTCTACATGTTAAGTGCTCACTTATTACTACACACAAGTTAACCCCCCACCGAATCCGCTCCACCAACTCCATATTTAAAACTCAGTTATCAGCTTAGATTTTATAACACTTCTGTGTAATGTTGCTAACACTGGTTTAAATTATATAATACATTGCTACATTAACAATAACAATTATAAATGCATTATTAGAAAAGTAACATCAACCTGTTACAACTGCCATGTCCAATGCTGTGAAGTACAGTCCAGTAGAAATACAAAAACTTTTATTTTCCTTCTAACGCAGATAAAAATGCCAATTTTTCCAACACATTACAATACAATCATCTGAAATAAATGTGAAAACATGACAAACAAAATAAAATAATAAACTGGTCAGTTAGCATTTAGTAAATGCAGATATGGCCATAGCAAAAGGAAAGGATTAAAGTATGTAAATCTAAAAGTATACAAATGCTTTTCAGTGGTCACTGCAGCGGTCACTACATTTCACCTTTTAATGTTAAAGGAAAACTCCACCCTCTCCTACAGTTTAACTTAATCCTTAAGTTTTTTTTCTCCATACAATATGGTTTCAGTATTGTGCTATTACCAGAAACTTGCTTATACTTATTAAAATTTTATTTCCTTGGAAAGCCAACATACTTTTTTTAAAGCTTAACTTCTCATACTTTGCAGAGGAATTTGTCTCTGCCTGCATGACACAGACACAGATCAATCTGTAGTTTACCCTGCCGGGTACTGCTGTTAATCTTAGATGGACAATTAATCCTGCTAATGTCAGGAACACAGCACCTGCTATAAGAAAAGAAAGCTGTGGAGCTGTTTTCCACTGTTTTTATTTTAGAGAGGAGGAGAGCCTAACATTCCCCTTTCATAGCAAAACAAATCAGTCAGGAGTTTGAAGGTAGTTGTACTTGCCACCTCTTCTGACAAATTTACATTAACAGCAACACAGTATTGAAATGCTAAGCTTTAAATGTTGGTTATTTATAATAGTTTATCTGTTAAGATAACTTAATTGTAGTATCAAAGATTTCTGTAACATTTAGAGAAAATGTCAGAAAATATGTTTTCTTGTAAAGTATCAACCACAGTTATCATTTTCAAGCCCCCCCCCCCCCCCATGTACACAGGACAGAACTGCAGAAAAAGAGAGAAATTGCAACCCTATCAACTACGTGCATTGATACTGTTTATAAAAAGATATTTTATGCTCTTTTGTGACATTCTTCCAGAGGTGGACGCATATCTAGTACACACAGATCCATGGTAAGAGATTTCCACTGACTGAGTCAGTCCTTTCAGTGGGAGAGTGCAGAAGCATGTTGTAGTCCACAAAGGAAATGTAATCTTTGATGGCAACCATACCCTTGCATTAAAAGCATTAATAAAATGAAATCAGAATTACTTAACTGTGTTTAATTGCACAGACAGACACAGTCAGACATTACATCATTTCCTTCTGGTTCCCAGGATAACAGAAACTCAGGGGTTAATAGACCTTTTGATCTTGCAGCTAGTTAGGAAGTCAGCGCAATACAAGAAATTATACATGTAAATTCTAGCCATTAACTCTGGCTTCAAAACAGTAGGCTGAATGCCTCCCTCTAGACATCTCAGCTCCAAGTTTTAGATTAAGTGTTGAAGTTTCAAAATCAAGATCGGCCATACATGCAAATTCTTTCCTTGGGAAAGAATTCACTTGGCTGTTATCAGGGATTTGCCCTTACTCCAATGTAGAGCAATCTCAGAGTTGGTATATTTAGTTAGGGGGGGTGTGGAGCACAGCCCCCCACATCGGGGGTTTGGGGGTGAAGCCCCCCCCAATATATTTAGGCTGAAAATTAATTTTATTTCCAGACAGCCTAGCAAATTCTTTCCCAAGGAAAGAATTTGTGTATATGGCCATCTGCAATTTTGAAACTTCGACCCTTAGGTGTTGATCATTAAGCATTTGACAACCTAAGCTGTCGAAGAAATAATATAGACCTGAATAAACCAATATGTTATATATTGATAAAATATTCAAATTACTATGGAGATGTTTCAAATAAAGTCTGAATTGTATGAAACGAATAAAATAAGAGGAAACAACCACATTTTTACTAAGCACATATTTTTGTCATGTTAATTAAATATATTTGAGTTATCAGAAGTGTATAAAGTGTTTGCATGTTTGTGCAGTATTACAGTAAACTTATTTCACACGATACAGCCATTACAGAACATATTTCGCAAAGTACAGTGTATTGAAGAGTTTATTGTGCATTTGAATGTTATTACAAGCTCACAGAACAGTTTGTTTGTACATAATTACAAGGATCATATTGGCAATGTGTTTGTACATACCTTGTGGGCATGGCAGATGGATTTTGAAAACCCAGTGTAATTGTGTTTGATAGTAATATTGCAGAAAACTGGAGAGTGTTTGAGCAAGAGTGCAACATTTTCATACAGGCAGTATTTTCTGATAAAGATGACCATTACAAAGGTATTTATTCTGCTTAATTTAGCTGGGTCCGAAGCCATTGAAAGGGGAAAGTTAATTTGTGTATGCACCTGCTATCTATGCAGGAGAGGGGGGAACCATCATATTGTTGTACCGGCTGAGTCAAGGGAGGAACCTGTGTGCATAAAATGCAAATTTAAAGAAATGTGTAACCCCAGACAATCATTACAATGGAAAGGCACACAAGGGATCAAAAGCCTGGTGAAACATTTGCAGCATATATAACTGACTTGAGAAATAAGGCCAAAACATGCAGATTTGGTGATTTAAGGGATGAGTTGATAAGGGACAGACTTGTGTGTGTGTGGTATTAAAGATGATACTGTGAGAAAGATTTTACTTCATGAGGGTGATTTAACTTTGAATAAGGCCATTGAGATTTTTCAGATACACAAGCTCACAGAAAAGCACACAAATATGCTTACGAATGAGAGATGCATGCTTCCAGTAACTTCCAGAGCTCATGTTGATAGCATGCAACATGTGGTTAAAAGAAACAGGCCCAAGCACATTGCAGCAACTGTAGTCCCTGCAGCACTTGCTGGTAAACCCCAGAGCTTTCCTGCAAATTCCAGAGTTCATACAGTCTCTGTGAAGCACAAGAGTTGGTCAGCAAACAGGCATAAGGGTGAGGGTACGTGCTTACCCATTTTCATTGGCAACTCGCATAATAGTGGTATAAATCATGAATCTAAAAGGGAAAAATGTTTAGCTTTTGGTCAGCAATGTCACAAATGTAATAGGTGGAATCATTTCAAAAGGTTTTGTAAATAAAAAGGCCCACATTCTTTCCTTTTAAGAAACAAGTTGATAAATTAGAGAGCTGCAACCCTACTCTTTATGTTGATGGTGTGCAGTGCTTTATGAAACAGTCAGTGCTGTAGATTTACAGGGAAGAATGAAGTATTTTGTACTCTTCGGATAAATGGAAAACCCAGAGAGCTCAAAGTTGATACAGGTTCCAAATGCAATGCCATGTCAACTGAAACATTTGCTAGAGTGTGTCATGGTGAAAGGCTTGTTTGGCAAAGTTTATTTATTATTTATTTTATTTTACATTTGTTGACTGGGCTAGTCTAGCTGGATATATGTCCATTTTCAGTAGAGGCCCGGGGAGAAAAGCTCCAAACATGAATATTGAGACAGGTAACAATGCATAGAACCATAAAGAATAAATACAGAGGTAGCAATGGTCTAGTGAACAGTTATAATAATACATTTGTATCCTAAACAGTATTAGTAGAAATTAACTAAACAATTCTATAAAAAACTAAACTAAAAACAATTCTACAAATCACACTAGAAAATATGAGCAAGTCTTAGTTATGGGAAAGAATATATAAGTCATTGTGTTATTCAAGAGGAAGAGTAGTACTACAATTTGGAAGTACAGGTTAAAGGAGAAGGGATAGGGTTAAGAATAGAAGGGGAAAAAGAAGTCAGTCTGAGTTAGTACATGGACAAAGCCAATGAGCTTTCAGATGTTCTTTAAGATGTTTTTTAAAAAGAGAAGTAGAAGCAAGGGTAGATAATTCAGCAGGAAGCTGATTCCAGAATTTTCCTGCAGTGTTTGAGAAAAGTGAATCCCCGGCTTTGTTGTTGGCTTTATTTGAGGAAACTAGAAGCTTGTTAGCAGAGCGTAGTGTAGCTAGATTAGTGTGTGAAGTTTGTTCCTTATGGTGGTGAAGAAATTCAGACCTTAGGCTTAATAGTGCTTTCATGTTTCTCTATTGAGATAGGTTACAACTTGTCATTTTATGTGGTCAAAAGACATGTACGGTCATTATTAGGGCTCAGAGACAGTTTTAAAATGGGACTGCTTTAATTTAATAAGGAAGTCCATCAAGTTTGCTTGAAAGACCACTACTCAAATTTCACCCAGTACATTTTTTCTATCTATGCTGATCTCTTCAAAGATAAACTATGGAAGCTTTCAGTTGTCTATGCCATGAAGTTAGACCCAGATGTCAATCCATTTATCAGGCCAGCTCAAAAAGTCCCAATAGCCATGCAGGACAGAGTCAAAGCTGAGATAGATAAAATGGTGCAACAAGGTGTGATTTGTCCAGTTGGCTCAGCTACTCCTACTGAATGGGTATCTTCCATAGTGGTAGTTCACAAGAAAAGCCCAGATGACATCAGAATATGTATTAATCCATGAGATTTGAACAAAGCACTAAAAAAAACTCATCATCCAATGCACACAGTTGAAGAAGTCGCAGCTCTGATGCAAAATGCCACTGTTTTTTTCTGTCTTAGATGTAAAGACTTCATTTTGGAAAATTCAGCTTGACAAAAAATCCTCATTGCTCACTATGTTCACTACTCCATTTGGCAGGTACAGATTTTTGAGAATGCCATTTGAGTTAAATTCTGAAGGTGAAGTCTTTCAATGTGCAATGGAGCAAATTTTTTTTTTGGGTATCCTCGTGCTATTATAGTCGATATACTAGTTGGAGGTAATGGTGAAGCTGAGCATGACAAAATCTTCAGAAAAGTTCTAGGAAAAAGCACATCAAGTAAATCTTAAGCTCAACCAAAGAAATGCAAGTTCAGGCTATGGCAAGTTACTTATGTTGGTCATTTATTTACTAGTTCAGGCCTACAACCAGATCCTTCAAAGCAAACAGGCATTCTTGAGATGCCAGCTCCAGACAATGTTCAAGACCTGTAACATTTTCTTGGCATGGTTAAAGGAAAACAATGGGATTCTATTATTAAATGTGTAACTTCTCTGTCTTTTTTCTCCTTGTTTACTGTCCCTGCTATGAATAAACAACAATACAGCATTTAAAATATTTGAAATTATCTGTTTCTATCCACTAGAACAGTACCTTACTTTCAAAAAACTTTTGCCCTGTCCTGTAAAAGTGTTCTGCAGTCTCCAATTCACTGATGTCATCAAGGCCACTGAATACAGGCAGTTTTCTGACCATTTCCCTCCCCAAACTGACATCAACACTACTGTCCTAAAAACCCACCCATGCTGTGATGTCACAGCTCCTTGGTCCTTCCCCTACCCATACAGAAAGTAAAGGCTAGAATAAGGAAACAGTACATGATTAAAGACTCCTGCTGTGAGATGTCAATCACAGCGGGAAACAGTTCAAATTACCCTTAGCATTTTGACAGCTAGGGAAGTTAGGTGTGAAGGGGGATGGGAGATTAGTCAAAGTAGTACAATTCAGGCTTCACAAAGGACTGAAGTTTAGCCATTACAAAAGGAAGCAGCTCTAAAAATCACTTTCAAAGTCTGTTCTGTGGCATTTGCAATGTTTGTGCTTTAAGTAGTCATTGAATGGCATGAAATGTTATTTAAACTAACTGACTGAAAGACAGCAGTGTATGCATGTAAAATCAATGCAGTGACAGGAGCTTTAGGAAGAAAAAGGCCTGCATGATGTAATTTTTTACAATCACTGCATTGTGGGATTCCTAGAGGCAGACTAAACAATCAGAATTACTTCAAGATGACAGACCCTACATGGTCAGACTCAGAAATTATGTATAAACATATTTAAAAATCTGTAAGTAGTCCCAGAGTGGAGTTAAAATGTAGGAAATGCCAAACTATGATTAAATAAACATGTCTTTTGAGTCTGTGGGTGCAATTCACCTTTAACTACCTAGGCAAGTTCATTCCAGACTTGAGACAACTTTCAGCATCTCCAACAGAGCTGATACATAAAGATGTATCCTAGTCTTGGTTAGAATAGCACCCAAGAGCATTTGATGTCCTGAAACAGAATTGCCAGTCCACCAACTCTCAGATACTATGATGTTCACAAACCAGTTACTCTTTCATGTGATGCTTCAAAATTTGGTCTTGGTGCAGTCATTCTACAAGATGGTCAATCTGTTGCCTGTGCATCAAGAACTCTTACCCAAACTGAAATGTAGTATGCTCAGATCAAGAAAGAGCTTTTGGCAATTGTGTTTGCATGTTTAAAGTTTCATGATTATGTTTATGGTAGACCTAGCCAGATCGAAACAGACCACCAACCTCTAGTCACTATCTTGAGAAAGCCTACGCATTCAGCTCCAGCAGATTGCAACGTATAATATTGAGATTGCAAAAGTATAATTTCATTCTTATCTACAAGAAACGCAAACTTCTTTATCTTTCTGATACATTATCTAGATCACCCAGAAACATCACTGAACAGCATGAGAATGAAAACCTTGGTTTTAAAGTCATGGAAGTGAGAAATTTTTCTTCCACATGTATTGATGAGCTGAGTGATCACACAGCCACAGATCCAGTTTTACAAAAGCTCAATCACTTTATCAATCAAGGATGGCCATCAAAGCAATCTAGTGTACCTCAAGAAGTGCAACCTTATTTTCCATACAGAGAAGAGATTTTGCCTGACAAAAGAATCTTTATGAAGGGTCCGAAAGTTACTGTTCCAAAGTCCTTGCAACAAGAGTACATTACTATCTTGCATCATGGTCACCCAGGAATCAATTCTACCAAAAGAAGGGCAAGAGGTCTCATCTTTTGGCCTTCTATACCGCAAAACATTGAGAGAATGCTTTTTTCTTGTTCCATGTGTAATAGTACAAAGCCACATCAACAGAAGGCAACACTTCAGCTAAACCAGATTCCTGAACTACCTTGGTCAACAGTAGTTAAAGACATTTTTGAATGGAATGATCAACATTACTTGGTGTTAGTAGACTCTTACCCCAACTGGTTCAAGATTGACCTACTTCCTAAACTAGCATCCAGTACTGTCATTAGTAAAATGAAGCATCCCTGTGCAGTACATGGTATTCTGTACAAAGTTATTTTTGACAATGGCACACCATTTACAAACCAACAGTTCAAAAGATTTGCCAAAGAATGGGACTTTACTCATGTCACAAGTAGCCCTGAGTATCCACAGTCAAATGGTTTGGCAAAATGTGCAGTTCAAAGTGCAAAGCAGTTACTAGAGAAGTTGAAATGAGACAAAAGTAATAGTTTCCTGAATCTCTTGAATCTTAGAAATATTCCTTGTGATAAACATCTTGGTTCCTCTGCCCAGAGACTTCTGTTGAGACAAACCACAACCACATTACCAGTCAGTAGTCAATTGTTGGTTCCATGTGTCAAGAACAACAGGTCAGTGAAAGCCAATCCATTGAAGAAGCGCTTAACCCAGAAGCCCTACTATGATAAAACCAGCAAACCACTCAATCCATTACAAGAAATAGAAGTGGTAAAAATGCAAACGTCCAAAGGTTATTATCAGATTAGTGTCATGAAGAATATTTGCTGAGAGCCGATATCATATATTGTGGAATCACAAGGAGCAGAGTTTAGGCGTAATCAGAATAATTTCATACTGGTGTCTAAGCCTATACCACAGCACATAGCCTGTGAGAAAGAGTCTTTATCTCAGACTGAGTTGTCCGGTGTTCTAGTTCCAGAGGGAGTTCTAGAGAATATTCCTGTTCCTGTGATGAATCCAGAAGTTTCTGGTAAGAGTTGTTCACTGAAGACTGTCTATGTTGCTAAATTCAGTCCAGATTGTTATGTTATGAGATCTGGTCACATCTCCAGACCAAGTAACAGATACACAGCAACTTGGACATGAACATTGTGTTTGTTTCTAATGTCTATTATAGTGCATGTCTAACTCTAATATTGTTTTTACTAAGGGAAATCTTTTTAAGAGGGAGGATGTAGATCAATGTGTGTGTATGTACCTTTAAGGAGCTATCCAAGGGCTTGCACAAGTGTATAAATACTGAGCACGTGTGAGCCTGACTGCCATTTTGTAGTACGCTGTTGAGATGTAAGCATGTATGTATGTAAGGTCTGTAGTTTTTTTATATATTTCATGATACTGCTATCCATCCTGATGTGTTTCGATGTATTAAAGCATTTAAACAAAATACCTCACTTGCTTGTCATCTATGTTCAAGAGGGACAAACGACAAAAGGGATGAGCCTGTCTAGGAATACCTTACCCTATTCCCTGTCTTGAGATTCCAGCTGCCTTGGCATTGCTGACCCCAGTACAGTGCTGCACTGTACTATCATATGTCTACAATCCTAGGTTCCTCAATAGTAACTTGAGATTTTGCTGGCTGACTTCCTGTAGCCATAGATCCTCCACAGGCTCCTCCTGCCTTCCACTGCAAGCACTTAGCACCAGGGCCTCCCTATCATGGTAAGGCATTATCATGTTAACATGGTACAATTTGTACCCCTGTCTCCTGCCTAGCAGTTCTATCATGTAATTCACATCTCTGACCTTCTTTACCACCTTGAATGGTCCCTCCCAAGCTGCCTGCAGCTTGTTGGATCTGGCAGGAATGAAAACCATAACCTGCTGCCCCACAGCATACTCTCTAGCTCAAGTTTCCTGTCATACCAGACCGGTTTCTGCTGTTGAGCTTCTGCCAGGTTCTCCTGGGCCAAGTCCATGTGTCCACTGAGCCTTGTCCTGAGACTTAGGATGTATGCCACAAAAGACTCCTTGTGGGATTCACACTCACCCTCCCACTCATCATGAATCAAATGTAGAGGTCTCCTCACCCTATGCCCATATAGCAACTCAAAGGGTGAAAAACTTGTAGATTCCTGGGATACCTCTCTGTAAGCAAACAACAGATGGGGCAGATATTTGTCCCACTCCCTCTTAAACTGGTTTGCAAATGCCCATAGTATGGTCTATAGTGTAGGGTTTAACCTCTCCATTAGACCATTATTCTAGGGGTGGTCTTTAGGTGCTTTACCCCACAGCACTCCCACAGACAAACCAGCAGGTCTGATGTAAAATTGGCACCTCTGTCAGCCAGCATTTCTTTTGGGAAACCTACCCTGCTGAAAATCTCTAACAACGTCTTTGTCACATTTTCTACCTAAATGGAGGACAGGGCTACTTTTTCAGGGTATTTGGTAGCATAATCTACTACCATTAGGATATACTTCCTCCCTGTGGAACTTGGGGTATTCAGAGGCCCCACAATATCCATAGCTACCCTCTGAAATGGCTCCTCAATCATAGGCAAAGGCACTAAAGGAGCTTTCACCTTGTCTCCCACCTTGCATACCTTTTGTCACAGATTACAGGTCCTGCGGTACCCTGTTACATCTCTGGAAATCCCAGACCAAAAAAGTTCTGCATAATACGTCTGTTTGTATGGTTAGAAATGCCAGATGGTAGGCTCTGGGCACTACTGACTGCTGTATTCTCTCACCCTCTAGTACTTCTTCAGGGTTCCACTCTCTATACAGTAACCCTTTGTTCCAGTATACAGATTCCCCCTTTCCTTGAGAATCAGGTGCCTCACTAGCTACCTCCCTCAGGCCTTGTAATGTATGGTTTGAGAGCTGAGCCTGTCTCAGCTCCCTATTTGTAACCCTTCCCAGCACCCCTTCCACAGGAAGTCTGGTATTCTCTGACAGTGGTGCCTCACTGTCAACCTCTGCCTTAGCAGTCCAAGGAAACATCAGTACCCATAAGCAGCTGTGCCTCACCTTCAGTCTCACTGCTCCAGGGTAGCTCCTTCCCTGAAGTAGCCACCTCACCAGTCCTGGCTTCAAGTGTGCAGTCTGTCTGGGTAACCCCCAGGCTACCAGATCCACATGCTTGTCTCCAAGCCTGACTGCATGTAACTGCATACACACAAGGTACTGCATTATCATAATCATTCCCTGTCAGGACATCTGCAGGAATATCCTCAAACACACCTACTTGCTTGCTTCCTTTTCTACCCTCCCAGTCAAGATGAACCCTAGCCAAAGGTATTTGGAATGGGGTCCCTCCTAAAGCTCTGAGTGGAGTAGACTGCACAAGCAATTAGTGCTCCTCTTTAACCACTGCAGGATTCACAATGGTTAGGTCAGAGTCTGTGTCTCTCTTAGCAGTGGCCTGTTTCCAATCTACTAAGATAGGATATAACCTGTTGTGGTAGTTTGGTACCCTTGTCTCCAGACAACTTACTGCTGGCATTCATTCCCACTTATTGACTCACCTACCTTTTGTTCCCCACATTGCCTCTGTGGACATCTATATGCTACATGGCCTCACTGATTGCATTTAGAACATTTAACCCCTGGTCCTGGCCATGTACCTGAACTAGTGGCTTCCCCTGCTACTTGTGGACTCTGTTCTGGCAGTTTAGGCTGCCTACCATGTGTTCCGTTAGACCCATGAGTAGCACTGGATATCCCTCTCCTGTGCAGTGATGTCCTGCTTGCTAGGAATAGGTCTCCCTTTTTCCCCAACTCATCTGCAGTATTATATTCTCTATCTGCTAAACAGATTATCTTGTCCTCAGGCAAATAGCTAAAGGCTTGTTCCCTCACCAAAAGGTCTGCAAACACTTCAAAAGTGGTGACCTGACACTCACTCACCCATCTATGAAAATAAGTGCTTAACTCAGCAATATATTCAATACAATTTCATCTGCCTTGTGTCTATGCTCACAAAACATTTTCCTATAAGCTTCAGGTGTTAACTTAAAACACTCTAATGAACAATTTTTAACAGTATTGTAATTTAAGCAATCAGTATCAGACAATTTAGAAATAGCAGTTACAGCTTTACCATAGAGTAAGGGGGTCAGGAACCATAATCAGAACCCTTGGTCAACATTATACTGCTTACAAACCTTTTCAAATATATGAATACAACTATAAAATTATCACCCTCTGTAAATTGTGGAAGAAATTTACTGACCTGTGTTGCTTCTGAGATCCAGTTACTCCCTTCTGAATTACCTCAATGACCCTGGCGAAGAGTCAGCATCTCCTTTTCATGTTGCCTCTGCTTCTCAGTTTCTTCGGCTTACAGACATCTCAGTCTCTGCTGATTCTGTTTCCAACTCATTGGCCTCCAGTTCAAGTCTCTTTAACTCCAGATGGATTTTTAAGCCCTCTGTGAAAAGGTTCAACTGTCCATTTTCTGGGAGTTGTACATCCACAAGGCCAGTCTGGTTGTCCTCCTGGTTGCTGGTCTGTGATGCAGCTGTGACTAAGGCTGTAATCATTTCTGCTTTAGTCAGGTTGGCATGCCCCAGTCCTTTAGCTTGGCACATCTCAGACAAATGGCTCCTCATCAGCTTGTCATACTCCTCTACTGACATCCTTGCCTGCTCTCCTTGTCTAACTAAGTTAACACAAAATAAATAAGACTATTGTGATATGGAACTCTGAATGTTTACTGTGTGGCTGCTTGAGAGTACAAACACATTCTTTAGTGACCACTGTTTAAAGGCTGCAGGAGTTCAATATCCACACCACTGAATCCCAGTACGTGGATATCCCACCACTGGCAACCAATAAATGTGACACTCCACCACTGGACCATTAATCAAGCAGCCCCAATCATCACCACTGGCACCAGTGGGAGATGTACATGTACACACACAGTATTTCCAGATGCAGCTCTCTGCATCAAGTGCAATTTCCCTTAAGAGCACACAGAGACCACATTCAGTCCGGGGATGTTTTTCCCTCTTTCTCCAGATCCCCAATACGACTTCTCATTGGTATAGCTATAGAGTTGAGTCCATAGCCAGGGTTCCAAGCTAAGTCCTCCAACACACTCTCTGTCCAACCAGTGCTTTGTGTCCCTGCCCAAGTAGCTAACACTCTCAGTCTTGGAGATTTGTTTTACACACACACACACACACACACACACACACACACACACACACACACACACACACACACACACACACACACACACACACCTGGAAAAGGCTGGCACAGGTTTACTAGCTATGTCCCCTTCTGCCCAGGCTATAAGGTAGTTATCACCATCATCAGAACACCTTAACAGCTACTTTAAGTCCCTTAACAAAGGGTGTCCAATCTTACTGTGTAATGTTGCTATTAATACAGAAGATAATTTGACCAAGAACAAGGCTATTAGGAGTGGCCCACAGTGTCACCAAATAAATATGCAAGTACTCTCAGAACTTAAATATCTTAACACAGATCAGTCACAATGAAAGGCTTAAATATATTTAATAATAAATAATGAAAGAACAAGACAATACTAAATATATATTTACAGTGACAACAGAGTTCAAAATCATGGGAAATATTTAAAACAACATTGCAGAACAGTCTCAAATAAATGAAGAAAAACATCTAAACTATGCTTCACTATATTCCTGACTAAATCTAAGACAATTACTATATCCTAGTTAATTTAGTTCATCAGAGAAAAGGCAGATGTGGTGGGTGGATCTTGGTGTTGTCAGGTCCAAAACAGATTACATAATACTGTGTCTCACCAAGAGAGTTCTCAAATTAATATCTTAATTATTACTGCTGGGATAACTTGCAGAATGACATCATTGCTTGTCATCTGACTACTAGTTCCCGGGCTCAAAACAACCATTGATGACAGCTGGTAGCAGCATTTAACATCTACCTGTAAAAATACATAGACAAGGGCTTTTTCTCAGATCTTTGGCAAATGATGGAAGTAATAAAACAATAAAACACTTCCAAGACAATACAGAAAGCTTCTCAGCATAGTCATTGTGTCTCCTTGTTGCCATAAAGTAATTTAATTTCAGCTGTCTTTCTGAAATTTACTAGACTGAGGTTAACCTCCTGTATCCTAGTTTCCACTATTAAAATATATACATTTAAGCAGTTACAATAGTGTATGTACATGTCTGTTCTCTTCCAGCAGGGCACACTGTGGATACAACTTTAAGCTCAGTACTTTATAAAATATCTTTTCAACACAAGTCTGTACAAACCTAGTTTGATATATGCATGATATACAGTTATAATACATTTGTAACACAAGCATCTTACATGAAGCATGTTGAGATTCACAAATGACACATAACCATTTACAAAATTCCAGACAGCTGTGCTGGCAGTATCTACCTTTGTCACATTTCTATATAAATCATGTTGATATTCACAAATGACATATAATTATTTACAAACTGCCAGCTAGCTGAGCTGGCAGTATCTTCTTTTGTCACAAATATATATTAAGTCATGGGGTTATTGGGTGAACAGGAGGCATGTATTAGTATATATTAAGTTGTGGGGGTATGGGGAGTACAGGATGTATGTATTAGTATACATTAAGTTGTGGGGGTATGCGGTGTACAGGAGGCATGTATTAGTATATATTAAGTTGTGAGGATATGGGGAGTACAGGAGGCATGAATAAGAGCAGACTGTGTAGTGGGGGGTTTGGGAGTACATCGGGCATACATTAGTGTATATTAAGTTCTGGGGGTATGGGGAGTACAACAGGCATGTATTAGTATATATTAAGTTGTGGGGGTATGGAGTGTACAAAGGGCATATATTAGTATATATTAAGTTGTGGGGTTAAGGAGAGTAGTGGAGGCATGTATTAGTATATATTAAATTGTGGGGGTATGGGGAGTACAGGTGTCAGGTATTAATATAGATTATGTTATGGGGGTACAGTGAGTATAGTAGGCATGTGTTAGTATATATTAAGTTGTGGGGGTACTGGGAGAACAGGAGGCATGTGTTAGTTTATATTAAGTTGGGGTATAAGGAGTACAGGGGACATGTATTTGTATATATTAAGTTCTGTAGGTATGGGAAGTATAGTAGGCATGGATTAGTATACATTAAGTTGTGGGCATACTCGGTGTACAGGAGGCATGTATTAGTATATATTATGTTATGCATTTTTCTCAGCACTCTGGACAGAACTGAGAGGAGAAATTCAACCTGATATAGAACTATCTGTACTTCATAGTTTCATAGTTTCATAGTTTAGTACTAGGCTATGGGGCATTTATAAGCCTAGCCATAGTGATGTGGCTTTCGCCACCCCATGTAATGGTACAAAAGTGTACAGAATAGATTTAGAATAATGTGCCTCTGTCTAGTAGTGACACAGTGAAGACCCCCTTCCATAATAGAATTAGTTTACTGTGCCTCTGTCTAGTAGTGACACAGAGATTACCCCTGGGGTAAACCTACGATCTCCCATCCACTCGTCAAGATTTCTCTTGAAGAGAGTCAGTGAGGGGCTCTGCCTAACATGAACTGGGATTCTGTTCCAGAGTATGGGAAGCCTCTGAGTTATGAATCTGTCCCTCCAGCATGTCCTATTCATATTTGTGCTGAGGTTTAAATCTTTAGCTCTCGTGGTTCTGATGGATTTGGATTTTTTGAGGTGGAGCATGTCCATCAATTCCTGATTGGACATGGCCTTGTACGTCAGGCACAGATCACCTCTGAGTAGGCGGTATGCTACTGAATAGAGCTGGAGTTTCTTTAGTCTGGCAGCATATGACATATGTTGGAGACCCTTGATCCTCTTGGTGAGGTACTTTTGGGGTCTCTCTAGCTGTTGCAAGTGCCGGGTGAGGTGCATACCAAATGGGGCATTGTACTCAATCATGGGTCTGATAAGGGAGGAGTATAGGGGAACAATGACCTCCTTTGATCTGGATGTGAGTCCCTTCATGATAAGGTGGGCAAGGTAGAAAGTCTTTCTAACCACTTTGGAAATGTGGGTGTCAAATGAGAGGTCACTATCGACTTGGGTCCCCAGGTCTCTGATTACTTTTTCCGTACTCAGTGGGTTACTGTCTATGTGATAATTTGTGGGTACTTTGTTTTTCCCAAAGGGGATGACTATACATTTTTTGGCATTTAGTTTAAGGCCATGACTCCGGCACCAGTTGTCCATTTCAGTGAGGCCTTTCTGTAGGATGTATGTGTCAGCTGGTGTATCGACTATGGCACCTAGTTTGCAGTCATCTGCGAACTTTGTCAGCCACAACCCTCCCATGTTTGCTTTCACATCTGAGAAATAAATGCTGAACAAGAGGGGTCCCAGGACAGAGCCCTGTGGGACACCACTTGTGACTGGCTTTGAGTCTGACATAGCTCCAGCGATTTTGACTTTATGTGTTCTATCCTTTAGCCAGTTTGCAACCCATCTTGTGACATATGGATTTACATTTAAGCTGTTGAGCTTGTCTATGATGCCAGAGTGGGGTATTGTGTCGAAAGCTTTAGCCAAATCCAGGTAGGCTGTATGGACTGCTTTGCCCTCGTCAATGGCTCTAGTGACTTTTTTGAAAAAGTCAACCAGGTTCAAAAGGCAGGATCTGCCCTTTATAAAGCCGAACTGGGTGAGATCAAGTGTCTGTAAGTCCCCAATGTCTGTTTATGAGTTCCATAATGATTCTTTCCATAGCTTTGCAGACCAGGCTGGTTAAGCTTATGGGGCGGTAGTTACCAGGGTCTGTAGAGGTGCCTCCTTTGTGGAGTGGGACTACTGTTGCTGTACGCCAGTGTTCAGGTACATATCCTGTAGTAAGGCTAAGGTTAAATAGCATTTTTATGTGCGGGTTTAGCTCCTCTTGGAGTTCACATAGCATGCAACCCGGGATACCGTCAGGTCCCATTGATGCTGTGTTTTTAGCTTTGCTGAGGGTGGTTCTCACCTGGACATCTGAGATGACAGGGAGGTTACATTCAGCTGGGATAAGTATTTCTTCTTTTGGGGGTGAGGGAGGGGAGAAATTTGCACTGAACCTGTCTGCCAGAATGTTGGCAATATCTGTGGGTTCAATGTATTTTTTGTCATTGTGAACTAACTCTGAACATATCTGAGGGTTTCTGCCCAGGTTTCTAACATAGCAGAAGAAGGCCTTTTGGTTATCTTTAGTGTCCATAGCGATATTTCTCTCAAAGTTGGCCTTGGATGTTTTTATGAGAGAACGTAGCTTTCTACTAGTGCTGATCAGAGATGCCTTCTCTTTATGGGATTTTGCTCTGTCATGCAGTAACTTCCTTCTTTTGTTATACAATTTGTTTATGGCTGGGGTCCACCAGACAGGACGCCTGCCCTTGGTGGAGAGGGTATTGGTTTTATTTGGGATTGCATGATCCATGCATTCTTGGAGATGTCTGTAGAAAGCATTTGTGAAGGATTCTGCATTGTGGGATGTGGTTTCCACTGGCCCAGTGGACTTAAAGGATACCATCTCAGTTTTAAGAAGTGTAAAGTTGGCTTTTGAGAAGTTTTTCACTGTAGTCTTTTGTGTTGGGGGTGGAGGTGGGATATGTATATCCAGGGTGATTAGTTTGTGGCCAGATCTCACTAGTGAGGGGTATACTTCCGGTGTGGAGCACTTTGTCCCCATGTTTTATTTATTAACTCAACCAGGAGCCAAAGCTTTCATAAGTCGCCTTACATTGTTACCCTTCTGGTAAATCATTACCGATTGAAGTCTAATTTTAAACACACACACAGGATTACAGTCAGTCATAAATGTCTCACATTGTTGTCAACCTGTTACTGCAAACATTCTTGATGAAATGAAAAGTATTTGGTGAAAAAGGGCAAAAATGAAAGACATATTCTAAATATTGGTCTTCCTAACTGCATAAGTTGATGGAATAACCATTTTCCCATTACCATAACTATGCTATAGGATAGGAAGTGTACGATTCAAATGTCTGGTATTACACTTCATGTAAACCGAACAATGTCAGGCATTTATGACTGACTGTAATCCTGTGTGTGTTTGCAATTAGACTGCAATCGGTAGTGATTTAACAGAAGGACAATAATGTAAGGCGACTTATGAAAGCTTGGCTGCCTGGTTGCATTAATACAATGTTTTTCAATAGGAGCCAAGTACTAGTGATGCATATCAGGAAGAAATGTTTATAAACGGAAAGTAAACAGTAATGTAATAAAACAGATTTTACTAAACAACATTAACAAATTTCACCACATGCAGGGTTGGCAGAAAATGGCAACACTAAGTCATTTCTCCATAATTTGCCAACTTATGAAAGTTTTGGCTCCTGGTTGCATTAATATGTAAGTATCAAACTATCTCTGTGGCAGAAGTTGGAAGGGCATGAGTTAGATAAATAATATGGCCTGTTAAGGGTTAAATTCCAGCTACACTATACTTTTTAAAAAAGAGATTAAGAATCTCATTTTTCTCAACCTTTGAATAGGATTGTAGCTATAAAGAAAATTGATAATGTTAAACCTGTTTCTTGCAAGCAATGTATCACTAAGCATTGCATAATGAAATGGTGCTATTTAGCATGCAAGAATAATGTTTTAGAGATAAGCACAACATAATATATGTCCACTTTCCTAGACATGACAATGAATATAATTCATATAAAATTCACTTGCATATGTATGATGTGCACAATACTTTTGTTGTAATCATCATGACTCATCACATATCTCAACTATGTGTTTAGGACCCTTATGTCTTGTGAAGTATGTATGTAACATAACCAGACCTGTATTGCTCAACACATTCAGCTGCATCCATGTGAACCATATTTACTTGCAGAAAGAAAGACCTTTACATAGGAATGCATTCCAAGACACAATTACAACCACAAACTTATAGGCCTAGGTCTCTCTGAAGTGTATCTCCATTCACTCAGAAATCACTATATGTCAAATTTCATTGCTAGAAATTTAGTTCTCCTGTAGCAATGTCAGTTAATACATTAAGATGCAATTTTTGCATCCTTTATCCCATGGGTTTGTTTCGCAGCTGTTACAATAATTTTTAATATTAGATAAGCCCCATCAGAACAATATGTCAGAATTTAGCGTCTTTCACCTTCCAAAGTGCAACTCTCAAAAGCCATGCCAGCCAACAGTCAATTGTTGAAGACTGGAAATTGTTATTATGTGTGGAGCATCACACATGAAACAGCTCAATGCCATACTTACATGCTGTAAGTAGTGCTAATGTGATTGCCAAGGAGTCCAACTGCTTTCAATTGTGCAAATGCAGTTGGCAAGGCTGTGCATCTTTGAGCAAGACAAGTAACATAAGAGATCTGAAATAGGCTTTAGACATGTTTTTTAGCTTGATTTTTACAAACATGACTAGTGAGGGAGAGAATAGTAAAAAGCACACAACAAGCAGTCGAGGATGCAGGATGACTCCAATCCACACTAATAATGAAACGAATCACGAATCCTATGATCAACAAGTGTTTATTCAATCCATGTCACAATTTGAAAGCCGATAAGCGCTTTCGTCCCATAACCAAACAACTTCATCAAGTAATGAAAAATGTACTTAATGCACTTTTAAAGACAAAATTAGAGACTTCACATGCATCACATTCCCTAAAAAACTATGCCCCTTAAAGTCATACAGTAAAACATAAAATGCTTAAAGTGTAATAAGATATAGTAAGAAAAACAATTAAATGTTTAAAAGCATGTACTGGACCTATATGCACCAACTTATATAGGTGAAAAACTGTTACATGAGCAAAGAATAATTAAAAATATATAAATATAAATAATAATACATACTAAGTATACAATATACTGGTTATCTCTTAAATGCCTTAAATCTTAATAGGGAAATGATATAGATGTTTTCATTCAGTCCTGGCCAGTTGCCTGCATCTAATAACAACTGCCAGTAAAGTTTCCTTTTCTGTAGAAATATTGACAAAGCAGCACCTCTTATTTGTGTTGAAATATTGTCTATAACAAAAAAATGAAAAGAATGTCCTTCATTTTCTAATATGTGCTTACTTAATACATTCATTTCTTTTTTTATTTTAATGCCATACAAGTGCTCATAGACACGATTTTTTTAGTTTTCTGTCCATTTTGCCAATGTAATAACAGCAGCACTGGTTACACATAACACAATATATAACTCTCTCGGAATTACAATTATACCTACAGTTAATTCTTATATTGATGTTATTAATATTTAACAAGTTTCCTTCTTTTATGTGTTCACAGAAGTGACACATCCCACATTTAGTCATATGCCCACCATTATTTTTACTTGAAACTTGTTTGTTTTTAAAAGCACTCTTCAAGTTTCTACCCCTCTTAAAAACCATTGAGGGACTCACATCTATATGATGTCTTATGCTCTTATCCTGTCTCAAAATGGACCAGTTCTTGTTCAAAATATTTTTTAGTCCAGAACTGTCAGATGTGAACACCGTTACAAAGGATGTCCTATAATCCTTGTTCTCAATCTTATTGCAGCTATTAGTCACATTAGTCAAAGAGGTGTTCTGTGAAATAGCAAGAGGGTTAATGAACTGGTCAGTGAAAGAGTTCTGAAACAACACTCTCAAGTTTAACTATCTCCAGTAAAATTTCTGTAACAAATTTTGTTGGACAGCCTCTTTTCAAAAACATGTTTTTGAGGCAGTCACACTCATTTAAAAATTCATCCATGTTCGACACCATCCATGCAGCATGAACAAACTGTTCCTTCTTTTGGTGATTTTAAGGTATACAATTTCTCAAATATATGTTTGCATGCAGGCCATTGTGATGTTTTTGCAAAAGGTTTTACGGCAATGCAGTAATGTAGCTAACACTTTAATGGACCTGAAATTGTATACCTATAAGTTAAACTTGAGAGTGTTGTTTCAGAACTCTTTCACTGACCAGTTCATTAACCCTCTTGCTATTAAAAGCACATATAACCCCCATTACACCCCATGATTTTATTGTTTGAAAGAATGTGTGAATTGGACATTTGTACCCTAACTTCTAGACACAGGTGGGCGAATGATACCAATATAAAAGAAGGGCACATTATTAAGTAAATGAATGGCTTCTTGGATAAAATAAGGGTTATGAAACCCGATAAGGAGGGGGGGGTGGGGTTGTGTTGATGGATTTAGAGGATTATAATAGAAAAATGTTGTTTATCATAAATGGAAAAGCTTATGTAAAATCTTCCATAAGCGAACTGAATGGGGCATATTTAAAAATTAGGAATGAACTACAGGATCTTTTTATTGAATGATCTATATCAATAGATGTTTTGAATTACCTTACGGTTATATATTGAGAGTGTCAGTGATGTTTGGTTTACCGAAATTGCATAAAAATTTGTTACAACCCCCTATGCGTCCCATAGTGGACTCAAAAGGGTCCATCATACAACCTCTTGAAAAACATTTGGATTCTAAGTTGAAACATTTGTTATATAGTGAGGCTCATATATGCAAGGATTCATGGAGCTTTTTAAAAGCAATTAATAATATACCCTTTAAGGATACATACATGTTTCTTACTATTGATATAAAAGATTTATACTCACAATATTGGGCTTGACTGGTTCAATGAGTTTCTTTATGATAAGAATGTTGGACATTTTGATGTGTTATTGTATACACAACTCATGGAAATAATACTTAAGAATAATTTCATTCTATTTAATAATGAGATTTTTCTACAACAAGCGGGAGTTGCCATGGGTTCAGCCTGTGGTGGCTTATGTGCTAATGTGGTAGTGACGCAATGGGAGAAAAAATATTTATTCCCTTCCAGTTTTTATACCTATATAAGATATTATACCCCTTTTTAGATGATATTTTTATTTTGTGGAATGGGCCTTATAGTTTAATGACTTCATGTCATCCATTGACTCTACTACACAATTTCTGAAATTTATTTATAATTTTGATTTACATGAGATCCCATTTGTAGACATCCTGTTAATTAAGGATTATAAAAATAAAAAATTTACATCCAGGATTTACAGAAAGGAGATGTACTCCAATTCATTGGTCCATTATACCAGTATCTCTCCATTAAAACAAAAGAAAGCTATTGTTAAGGGACAGTTTGTTCATACTGCATGAATGTTGTCGAACATGGATACATTTTTAAATGAGTGTGACTGCCTCAAAAACATGTGTTTGAAAAAAGGCTATACAACAAAATTTGTTACAGAAATTTTACTGGAGGTAATTAATAAAAGGGAAAGACATTTTTATTTACCCCTTCTATCAGAATTTGAAACACAGAAAACCTCTATGACTAATGTGACTAACAGCGGCAATAAGATTGAGAACAAGGATTATAGGACATCCTTTGTAACCACGTTCACATCTGACAGTTCTGAACTAAAAAATATTTTGAACAAGAACTGGTTCATTTTGAGACAGGATAAGAGCATAAGACAGCATATAGATGTGAGTCCCTCAATGGTATTTAAGAGGGGTAGAAACTTGAAGAATGCCTTTGAGAACAAACAAGTTTCAAGTAAAAATAATGTTGGGCATATCAATAAATGTGGGTTGTGTCACTCCTGTAAACACATAAAAGAAGGAAACTTGTTCAATATTAATAACATCAATATAAAAATTAACTGTAGGTATAATTGTAACTCCGAGAGAGTTATATATTGTGCTATGTGTAACCAGTGCTGCTGTTATTACATTGGCAAAATGGACAGAAAACTAAAAAATCATGTCTATGAGCACTTGCATGACATTAAAATAAAAAAAGAAATGAATGCAATTAAAATAAAAAAGAAACAAATGCATTAAATAAGCACATATTAGAAAATGAAGGACATTCTTTTAATTTTTTTCATTATAGACAATATTTCAACACAAATAAGAGGTGGTGCTTGGTCAATCTTGCTAGAGAAAATGGAACTTTACTGGCAGTTGCTATTAGATGCAGGCAACTGGCCAGGACTGAACAAAAACATTTCTATCAGTTCCCTATTAAGACTTAAAGCATTAAAGAGATAACTAGTATATTATATACTTACTATGTACTGCCATTTATTATTTATATTTATATATTTTTAATTATTCTTTGCACATGTAACATAGTTTTTCACCTATATAAGTTGGTGTCCAGTACATGCTTTCAAATATTTCATTGTTTTTCTTTCTATATCTTATTATATTTTAAGCATTATATGTTTTTACTGCATGACTTTAAGGGGGCATAGCATTTTAGGGAATGTGATGCATGTGATATCTCTAATTTTGTCTTTAAAAGTGCATTAAGTACATTTTTCATTATCTGATGAAGTTCTGTGGTTACAGGACAAACGCACTTATCGGCTTTCAAGCTGTGACTTGGATTGAATAAACACTTGTTAAACAGAGAATTTGTGATTTGTTTCATTATTAGTGTGGATTGGAGTCATACTGCATCCTCGACCGTTTTTTGCGTGCTTTTTACCAGTTTTTTGTGGTTTGTTTTGTATTGTTTTAGGGAGGGAATAGTGCTAAATTTAGAGCACAAAGGTAGGATGTTGAGGAGTTAAGGATATATATAGAACTCCTTGTGTAAACGTGCTTATTTAATAACACATAAATACCTTTTCATCATATATGGATGTTGCAGTGGTACGCAATAGTAAACTATTATAATTGTTTGTGTATTGTCAAACCAGGTTTAAAATATAAAGTACTAAGATATGTCATGTATCTAATTATCTTTTTCTGTCTCCTAAAACTTTCTCTTTTTCTGGGGGGCAGCTTATATTTTATTAACACACTGCTGTTTGCATAACTTGCTGATGAAAATTAATCAACAGCATACACTGACTACTGTGGCTTGGCCTGCCATGTCTTCACAGATGGGAGCACTGACACTCAGCCCTTGAGTGTCAAAACTTGCTAGTGTTACCTTCACACCTCCTACCCTATCTGCTCCCAGTGTATAAGCTAGTTTTGACCTGGCTGCTGGTGCAGTGGCACCCTACTGGCGCAGTAGTAGTGGTGGTAGAGATTTTTTCACCTGGCAGGAGCTGACAGGGCTGGTGTAAAATATAATGGTGAGTGGCCTCAGTGCATGTATTGGAAGGGTTGAAAAGGTCCTGCATTGCATTGGAAAGATGCAATGTGATCCTGCAGATGATGTCATGTCTGGCACTTATCAGGGAGGTACTGTAGGAGTCAGTGATGACAGTTCTGAGGATGAAGACTACATTCTAACTGTTCTCAATCTGAATGTGGGTATACCTCCAATGTCCCTTATCTATCCCTAATCACAGTGTCCCCCAATATTTTGTCTGCATCACCATCCCTGTCTTGTAGGTCCTGTATGTCTGCAGATGATCCCTAACCTTCCCTACCTACCTGATACTCTTATTCATAAGCACCTTTCCCAACATTCCTCTCTCTCCAAAATTAAAGAAAAAAATGGAGACCTGTACCACAACAAAAATGAAGCACTATATATAGCTCTCCACTTTGCCTATGTTTCACCCTGACACAACTGATTTGGTCCAAATGACCATGCATAATTATTTGTTTGCTTTCACTCTTGCTGTTTTGAAGAACTGGATAGCTATGGTGCACTCCCATGACCCTCCTGCAAATTACTGTATTATTTTTCCTGTGTGTAAACCTCTGCCAACCCCATTTTCACCTTTTTCCTAGCCACACCTTTTTCACAAGTTTAATCTAGTCAAAAATAAATTCACACACACACACACACACACACACACACACACACACACACACACACACACACACACACACACACACACACACGGACAGAAATGACACATGGAAAAACCTTCAATTTATGTCTTCTGTATTTGCACAGAGTTTGGCATAGATCAGCAATGCTGAGTGGCAGTGAACACTGTTTAACTTCTTAATGAAAAAAATGAAGATTTCAATTTATTTTGCTATTGTCCGGTTACTGGCAAGCAAATGTGCTTAAATCCACTGTCCAGTGGGACTACAGAATAAAGCCATACTAAAGGCAGTACTGTGATGCAGTTAACAATTCTTAAGCTGCTGAATGTGTTAAATTAAGAATTCCTAAGTGAAATGTTGAAATAATTACCTTGTTTGTAGTCTGATGTTTTGGCATAGTGTTGTGGATTCGATTACAGCAGTATATCAAGTTATTACTTCATGACAGTTCATATTGCTATCCTATATTTAATTGCAAACTTGTATATTTTGCTGCATATAACACAATTCCCTAACTTAACATTTGAATAGTGCAGCAAGACATCATTTTCATAAATGATGCAGCCACAACAGTGAGACTTAGTAAGCCAACCTTATCCTGGGTAGGTATTTATGTTGCCTGCACCCTCCAACCCCTTATTTGTACCTATAGGAGTCAGTTTATTGTACACAGCATGAAAGATTAATGAGAATTTAATAACTAAGACTAAAACACCATATAGATGTTCCTACAAGTCCCACCAAACATGTTGTAGCTATTCATCTCTGCATCTGTCTCTAACTCTCTTTATTCACCCCTCTTTTTTCAGTGTGCTTAAATAGTTTTATAGTAATGCTGTAAAGTAGTGATTCCTTGGAGACATGATAATGTGTAGAAAGATTTTTGAATAATTCCAAGGCTTCTAATCCAGCCATTAGCTAAGTGTTTTTTGGTTAACTAAATTTATATGGACCAGTTGGTTATAAACTGTTGAGAGCCACTATTATCCTTCTTCTGTCATAAGCTACTTTATCCCTACCTCCGTGTCACCCTGATGATGTATCCTCTCTCTTCTGTCTCATTATTCTTCCACCTCTGATGTGTGCAATGTCTGACACTAGGCAACAAATCCAACTAAGGCTAAATGAAAGTACAAAGCTTACGGCAATATCTTTGGATTTGACTGCCTTCATCTGCATTACTCTATCTCACTTTGTACCCTTGTACTAAGCTATGTTGATTCAGTTTAATGTAATTTTAAACAAACTAAAGAGATGGATGTATGGATTACAGTATTAAACAGGGTAATGCAGATGAATACATATATTCATATTTGCTGAAATCTGCTGTCGAATATTAATTCTCACAATTGTGACTTTCTACCTGTTGTGCTAAGATAATACTCGGGTATAACTGTTTTTCTTGGCATGCTGGAAATGTTTGAATGCATATGGATGACAATATATTTTCTGATTTGTCTGACTACTGAGGCTGTAAATGTTGGCTAATCCTTTACTTCACACATCATTATCCTGCTGCTATATTAATCTGCCTGCTGCTTATCATGAAGGCTGGCTTGTAAAGATCGTTGCATTGAATTTTATTACAAAGGAACACAGAATACTACTATCTACCATTGTAAGTTCAACACTTCAGGCTATGATTATACACGTGCTAATACTTTGCCACCAGCAGTGCAAATCCACCTAGTAGTGCTGCACTCAGAGTACATTAACAGAAAGGAGAAAATCAATGATCTTTATTTTTTGTTGCACAACAGTTGTATAGCTATATTGCTGTTGTCAAAACATGTCAATGATTTCTGAATAATGTTGACTCAATTCATTTAAATTAAAATGTCTGCTATACAGTCTTTACACTTGCATTGTGTTACCAGCTTGGTTAACCTATTCCCACAAAACCCATTACTGTCATTCTGCAGTGTGCCATCCTATGTGCAACTTGCTTATTTGTCTTGCCATTGCACATAGTGCAAGTATGACACAATACAAGTGCACAATCATCCTGACATGAAATCACAGCAATGACTGATAATCCACTGGTGTGAAACAATGTGTATGTCAGCCCATTATATGGAATGTGCCAATGTTCCTCACAGTATCACAAAGTACAGTAAGGACAGTATCTACATGTCTTTATAAAAGTATGTCATTACATGTGGCAATCATAGTGATGTTAAAAAACAACAAAAATGGCCAGCACTCGGCTGGAGCAAATATCTGATTTTAATGTACAAAAACAGACCGGTTTCGGCCACAGGCCATTTTCAATGTAAAACACTACCCTTCCCCTTCCCATACATTCCCCTCCTTATATACCATCACATATTTAAACAATTAAATCTCATTAAAAAATGATTAGAAATGTTCATTGAGACCAGGTGGAAACAATTCCCCCAGTTTTACTATCCAAGACTTCGCTTTTTTATTTAAGACATTATGCCAGCCACTTTTCATTGATCTATGTCCTAACACTCTATCAATAATAATAAATTTAAACATCCCTGTTTGGTGTATAATAGTATGTTTATATAAGGTAATAGCCAGATATTTGTTTCTAATGCTACTCATATGTTCTGAAATACCCGATTTATGTGCTCTAGACGTTTGTCCTATATAAAAGGCTGTGCAAGAACAGATAGCCAGATAAACAGCCCAATCACTATTACAATTGCCAAACATTCTAATAGAAAAAATCCTAGATGCATTTGCACTACCACTTATGGCAGAAATACTTATACGTTTTTGGATATGATACAACAATATTGGGACATTCTATTAAGAGATGACAGGTTAGGTGAGTTATTAGGCCAGAGATGTTCTTTTTCTTTTAGAAGGGGGAAAACTTTAAGTATTTATTTTAGCCATTACAAACATTTTTCACCCTTGATAAATTCTACACAAACTACTATAGATGGTACACAAGTGGTGGGTTGTTATCCTTGTGGCCACTGTTCTTTTTGTAAATGTATGTGTTCCACCAAGAAATTTTCAAGTGCAAATACATCTAGGGTTTTTTCTATTAGAATGTTTGGCAAGTGTAATAGTGATTGGGTTATTTATCTGGCTATCTGTTCTTGCACAGCCTTTTATATAGGGCAAACTTCTAGACCACTAAATTTGCATACTTCAGAACATATGAGTAGCATTAGAAACAAATATCTGGCTAATGCCTTGTATAAACATACTATTATACACCAAACAGCGATGTTTAAATTTATCATTATTGATAGAGTGTTGGGACATAGATCAATGGAAAGTGGCTGGCATAATATTTTAAATAAAAAAGAGACGTCTTGGATAGTAAAATTGGGGGTGTTGTTTCCACCTGGTCTCAATGAACATTTGTAATAATTGTTTAATGAGATTTAATTGTTTAAATATGTGATGGTATATAAGAAGGGTAATGTATTGATGTGTTTTACATTGAAAAAGGCCTGTGGGCCGAAACCAGTCTGTTTTTGTACATTAAAATCACATATTTGCTCCAGATGAGTTCTGGCTGTTTTTGTTGTTTTTTGACTTTGCAGTTTGAGCCTATGCACTTGCCGTCCTTACAGAGGTTTTGGTTTGGGGAAATCATAGTGACTTTGCATTGTCCTGTGTACACATTTGCATTATGTGATCTATCTCTTCCAAGCATTGTTTTTTTTTACAAATATTCCAATGTTTAATTTCACATAGGGGTTGTCTGTTTGCTCTTGTGGTGTTTGTGACCAGTGCATTGCTTTCTAAATTGTGTAACCCAGACAGATAGGATTTCAATACAACATGGCAGATTTGTGTATGCGTGTATCTGCATGTGTGTGTGAGACTGTCTATATCACTTAGTGGTTTATCCATTTCTCCTGAGAATAACATATTTTACTGTTCTCAAAGTTCCCTTATCCCAGTATTTACAGGTACATCCTCTCTGGAAAACACTGATGAGGTCATCCTGATAAAACTGCAATCTCTTCTCTTATGAATCAGACTTCTGTGGTGCTTCTGACTAATGCAGTGCTCTCTAGATTGTGTAACCTGAGACAGGTAGGAGCTTCAATGCCCAACATGGAAAACGTGTGTGTATGTGTGAGACTGCACTTGGTAGTGTACCCAACTTCTCCTGAGAATAAGACATTTAACTGTTCTCAGAGCTCCCTTATCCCAATTTATTATAGCTATATATTCTCTGAAACACACTGATGAGGTCATCGTCAGAAAAGTGCAATCTGTCTCCTAAAGAATCAGACCTCCTATTGCACTTGTGACTAGATTGTATAAATAGATAGAAGGTTCAATAGTTACCATGGAAGACTTGTGTGGGAGCGCGCGTGTGTGTGTGTGTGTGTGTGTGTGTGTGTGTGTGTGTGTGTGTGTGTGTGTGTGTGTGTGTGTGTGTGTGTGTGTAATGCTTACTGTTGTCTCCACTTCCCATGAAGACAATGCATTTAAATATGTACACAGCTCCCTCATCCCAATTTTATTAAAGTATCCTGCATGAAACGCACTGATGAGGTCATCTTGACAAATGTGTACTCTCTTCCCTAAAGAGTCAGACTTCTCCTGTGGTACTTTCAACATGTACAGTGCTCTCTAGATTGTGTAAATAGATAGGTAGGAGGTTTGATACCCATCATGGAAAACTTGTATGTGTGTGGGCAGTTCTTGTTGCTGTCTCCACTTCCCTGAAGAAATGCATTTAAATGTGTACACAGCTCCCTTATTACAACTTTTATGGAAACATCCTGTATGAAACAAATTGATGAGGTAATTCTGACAAAAGTGCACTCTCTTCCCTTAACATTCAGACTTGTCCTGTGGCATTTCAAGATATGAAGTAGTACATTGATCTCTAGATTGTGTAACTAGATAGCTAGGAGGTTTGATAAACAGCATGAAAGACTGGTGTTTGAGGGTGTTTACATTCAGGTGTGCATATGTTCAATCAACCCCTACTATAGATAAATGTTTTACAATGATTGATGGCTATACCATCCCCTAGGAACCCCTTTCACATCCATGACTTGTTTGCAGGTCAAGGGTATAGCTATGTATACCATTTGTACTGATATGATTACAATTTTCTATGCATTACATAAAGAAAAACTTGATTTTTTAGGCAATATTATGTCCACAAATGTGTAAATGAATCCTTCAGATAACAGTGTCATATGTTTAAAATTAGCAATTTAATGTTTTTTACAGGGAAAGTGATGCAAACATTTGTGGGGAGAGAATGTTTCCATTCTACAAATGGCAGGTGTTTTGTGTGGCATCAATAAGAGCACACAATTACATTAGTCTATTGTCTGCCTACACCCCTGGGTCAACACACTGATGAACTCATTGTTTTACAAATGAACCGAAGCTATTTGAATGTCAGATGTCTCCTGTTCTGCCTGTCTGTCTGACACTATATATAACTTGTAAATAGACAGGTTGGATGTTTGACTGCCACAGTGCTTAACGTCTACCAGTGTGACTGCCTATGGAGTCGTGATTGTTTTACACACACATATGTAATACAGCTTTTACAAGCCCTGACTGACTGTAAAAATGATGTTAGCAGATACATCTCTTTGGCAATACACTGCTGATGCCATCCCTTCATAATGCTGTATGTCTTAATTGTATTCATTATTCTCCTTTGCCACTGGTTGCTGATAATGCACTGTATAGATGGTTTAAGTGGACAGGTAGATGGTTCTTTTCTGTCACTGCTTCAATAATGTGACAATTAATACTGTCATATACCATTGGCCACCTCACTATTACCTTTATGCATCCTTCTAATTATGAGACTGAAGTAGAGTGGCACTCTGTGACACTTGCACATCCTAGCATCACCAGGGAAAATAACTTTTTGTGCACACAATGATTATATACTGCTTACATACCTGCAGTATGTCACATTTGAAGTATGCATTCTCCTGTGCTGCATCACTTTGGTAGTGTGCTTATATCATGTACCTACATATGTAGGGTGTTTGAGTCCAGCTGTGAGAATGTATTTTACCCTCATATTGTGTATACTATTTTGCAAAGACATCTATGATTTGAAGATGTACAGTGTTATTGTGTACTTCTAACTATTTTTAGTATAAACATCCAGCTAATAAATAAAGGTGATGTCATCCATTTAAGTATGAAATCCCTCAATTGTGAGATACACAATTGTCATGTGGTGCTTGTGGCTCAGGCAATGATTTTTAGCTTGTGATCTTGGGTAGTAAACTGAAATCCATGCATTACTGTTCACACTATGTTGTGTCAGTGTTATTATCACTGTAAAAGTCACTAACACTGTTGTCAAGCACATTTACTTTGTACACATATAGATGTTGATCCCTCTTGCTAAAAGCTAGGGCAATTGTTTTCATACAGTACTGCCTTTACCAAGAGTAATGATGACATTTGATTTCATGTTCCTTACATAACATATGTAGAAAGTGTTATCATCTGGCACAAGGGGATGATACATCATGCTGTCTGTTGTTGATGTACTACAGCAATTGCAGGCACACATATCCCTTGCTTAAATAACACAATGTAATGCCTTCACATAACCACATATGTCACAACTGTACTGACATTTCTACCATGGTGCATTCATCCTGTAAAATATCATTATTTATTATTTATTTATTCTGTGATAGCTTGGTGGTTAACTAGTGTGACTATAGTGTATAGGGTCCTGGGTTTGAGACTTGTATGGCTGTTTATTTAAAAACTGATTTAGCTTAGTGGTATGTTGCTCGGACTGTAGTGCACAGGGCTCTGGGTTCAAGACTTGGCAGGGAAATGTACAGTTGTAACACAACATTTTGGTGGGAGGGTGGCCTAATGGTTAAGGTGTTTGCCTTACAAACACAAGGTGCAGGGTTTGAGTTTCACAAGGGATAATTGACTAGGCTCACAAGGGCAGTTAGCTTAGTACTAACCTATGAACCTATTTATTTATTTGACGTTTGTTTTCCAGGATAGTCCACTGGGCCACAAGAGCCAATTTTCAATGGAGTCCCAAGGAGAAAAGCTCCAGAAAAATACAAATACATTTACATAATACAGAAAATACAAATCTGTGGTATACATTTAAGTTAAACATTTCAGTGTTAGAAAAGAACAGATCATAAACATTGCAGTGTAAGTAAAGAAGAAATCATAAACATTGCAGTACAAGTAAAGATCAAATTAAAGAAATGTTGAATTACAAAAAATGCATAGATTAAGTAAGTAGAAAAAGAAAATAAAAAGTTTTTTTTTCTGAATTACTTCAGGTACATTTGGTTGGTCATTTACATCACTAGTGATGAAGAATTAAAGGGAGCAGTGGTAGGTAAGTGGGTAAGAAAAACTGACAAGAAAGTGTAGTTAGAATTAGGTAGGATGGGAGCATGAGCATTTCCATTGTGTGGTAAGGTGTGAGTGCAGAGAGGTTTTAAACAGGCAGAGACTGCTAGTGGTGCGGATAGGAAAAGGGAGAGAGTTCCAAAGGTGAGCTAGAGAGAAGGATATCAGGTGATTCCCAGATGGACATGTCAGTTTGTGTAGTTTAATGAGGTTTTTGGAATTGGATCTCAAGAGACGGTCTGGTTTGTGCATTTCAAAGGTGTTTGCTAGTATGGAGCAGAGAGATGGGTTATGAATGGGTTTATGTGCTTGGATGAGTTGGGTATAAGTTAGTAAGTTAAGTAGCTCTAGCCAACCTAATTGATGGAGGGAATAGCAGTGGTGAGAAGAGGCTCTGCGACCTGCAGCAAACTTGGATATTTTGTTATAACAAGATAAGAGTTTTGTTTTGAGGGAAGATTGTAGGTTGGTGAGTATAGTTGCACCATATAATACGAAAGGGATAAGGTACGTATTGGCTTGTGTAATCCTGGTGGAAGGAGAGTTAAAGTGACTATGACGGTAAAGCATACCGATTTTTTTATGTTTTTTTTTTATTTTTATATGTAGATGCTTGTCAAATTTTAATTGATCGTCAATGGTTATTCCTAGAAATTTTGCTTCAGAGACCACTTCTAGGGGAGTATTATTTTTACTGGTGATTATGGTGGATAGTTTATCTATGGAAGAGGTTCTGGAGACATTGAAAAGCATAAATTGTGTTTTGGTTGCGTTAAGGGCCAGATGGTTGTCTAGTATCCACTGCTCAGTAGAAGAGAATGCGGCTTGTGTAAGATTGTTAAGGGTTATGATGGAAGGGGAGGAACAGATTATAGTGGAATCATCTACATATTGAATGAGGCTGGAGTTTGGGATGTGTTGGTAAAAATCATTAATATTTATGCTAAATAGTAGGGGGCATAGAATGGAACCTTGTGGGATGCCAGTGGATATATTAAGGAAGGGTGAGGTAGTTTTTTTTTCCATTTTACTGCCTGTTGCCTGTTTGTGAGATAGCTTGAGAACCACTGGGTAGAGGAAGGGAATAGGTTAAGTTTAGAGAGTACCATTAGAAGCAAGCTATGGGAAATGGTGTCAAATGCCTTTGAGAGTTCAAGGAGAAGAGTGGATGTGAAATTACAAGAATAACGGGCTTTGTTGATTGTTTCTAGAAAGGAGAGAAGGGCAGTGGAGGTACTATGACCTGGTCTAAAGCAATGTTGTGTGGGGGTAAGAAGGTGATTATTAATGAAATAGGGTAAGAGTTGTTGGTGTACACACTTTTCGATAAGCTTCGAAATAGAGGATAGAATGGCTATGGGGCGGAAGTTAGTAATGTTATTATTACTGCCGCCTTTGTGGAGGGGAATGATAAAGGCGTTCTTCCAGAATTGGGGAACCTGGCATTCTATGATGGACCAATTAATTAGTATACTGATAGGGAAGGCTATTTCTTCTGCAGCTATCTTTAGGAAGTAGAAGGGAAAAGTTGTAGTAATTGTAGCAATAAATCATGTAATATCTGCTGTCAAATGCTTGTGTGTTCAATTTCCACATTCAGTGCTTGATAGCATTGTTGTGCCTTGTACTGTAATGTATGAATGGTATCCACCACAATTATAATGTTCTGTTTACAGTATGAGAGCCCTCCATGATCCCTTTCATGGCAGAGGTTGTTTACCACCCACACATCTGATGTAATATGTTAGCGTAGGTGGATTGCCATACTAGCTGGACGACTTTCACTGTGGCACTTGTGAGTCATCCTGATGTCATTAGTCAGTAGAGTCACATCACTTGCTGTTCAGTTCCTGAACCCTGAATGAATGTACTGCTGTTACATAAACACCATTGTATCTAGTTATTCATATCCATTTTATGTTGGACAATGAGATGTCATAACAGCTTGTAATTGCATGGTAGTAAACTGTTTATTCAGAACATGTCATGCTGTGAGTACCCCTGGGGCACGTGTATTGAGTATTGGATGTTATAGCATACCTACACAAATAAACTAGTATTCAGTTCTGGAACAGTATGTGTCTTACATGAGGGAAACAGCTTCCTTGTCAAAGAAGCAGTCATACTGCAATGCTCTGTGCTGTGTGGACATTAACATGTGTAGTTCTTTTCTGGCATTGTGAATAAATCAGATTGTTCATATTATATTTATATCTCCTGTGTTAACACACATATTCAGTTCCATTATTTCTGACAGCCTCCATTGCAATCTGATGTGGAACATGCAGTTAATGTAAGGGTATGGAGAGTGCCTTGTGTAGTAGGCAGGGGTATGAATCTAGCAACATCTGACTGCCAGGTAAATGTGTCAGACAACAGTGGCACACACACACTTAAAGAGACAATTTTTTAAGGCATTGTCATACCAGGTAGGTAATCAATACATTTTATATCCTATGACAGTACTGTTTGCCCTTCAAGGGTTTTCTTCCTTACATGACCGATATGCATATGGCTGTGGCACCCATGATAGTTATGTATCTCTCTGATATCTGTTTGGGCATGTGTTTGAAAATGAGCGATGCAAATGTGTCTTAGGTCATTCCGTACTCATATGCATTACTTATTCACAAGATAATTATTTTCAGTATTGCATGCCTTTCTCCAGACTTGTTTCATATTGTACTTGTTTCTATCACACTATACAGCTTAATGGCAGACGTGTGATTCCATAAATATTTCCAGCTGTACGGTATGCTGCAAGGCCATCAGAAACTGTGATTGGTCCTCTGTTACAACACTTAATTTTGTGCTGCTGCTGTTGAATTGCTGTTGTTAGTGTTCCCTGCAATTGCATGTGAGTATGTTTACTATCACTATGTCAGACATGTTTGTAAATCAGCAGTGGCAAAACTGGACTCCTGACATGTCATCTGCTCTGTCTTGTCATTTGCCACTTGCATATGTTCTTTGTTATTAGTTTGGCATACAGCATTTAGTTAACCATATAACACTTGTTTGTCCATTACATGTTTGTAAGTGATAAACCCTTTCTTACTGGTGCCACTGTCATTTCTTTGCATAAACAAGTCCACTTCTGAGTTACATGACAATATAGCCATAAGATCCTTTTGTTCATGTGTATACATGGTGAGATGTATAATCATAGCTCTCAAACTCTTAGCACAAGAAATCTGGACAAAGCCTAAACTAATAGGGGGACAAAGGCCCAAAATTAGGGACATATTTCAAATATTGCCCTTATAACCTTAGAACGTTGCTAGATTAAAATGTTTTATGTTACCGTGCATTTTATGAAGAATATGATGTCTGAAACTCACTTGTATGTCATTATTTACTAAAACAATATCCAAAAAGAAATGTGCTCAATAATACAAAAAACAATAAAACCAAAGAATTTTGTGTCATTTTATTTCAATAAAGTGAATGAAGGATTTTATAGCATTGGCGTTACTTCTCCTTCTAAGTGCCTTGGTTCATTATTTACTGATTTCAATCCTCAGTGATTTGCCAGAAAACTACACATTTTCTGATGGAGACCAAAAATATGAGGCAAAAATCTGGACGTTCTGTAGAAATCTGGACAGTTGAGAGGTATGTTCAGTTTACATACATAAATTCCCTACATATATACATCCTTATATGCAATAACTGCATTCTATGCATTTATCCCAAAAAGTATCTTCTGCCTTGCTAAATGTTATCTCACATAGGATCATAGGAGGTTACTAGGCTAATAGCCCTAGGGCCCTTACAAGCCTAGCCAAGAGATTATACCCCAAAAAAGAAACCTCAGTCAGTACCTGTCACCCCTGTCAATGAGGGACATAGGTGAAACCCCTGGGACAAATGTGTAGTTTCCAATCCACTCATCAAGGCTGCACTTGAAGAGGGTCAGCATGGTACTCTGTTTGACATGTATGGGAAGTCTATTCCAGAGATGGGGCAGTCTCTGTAGAAAAACCTGTCTCTCCAGCAGGTTTTGTTGATGTTGCATATTAGATGTAGGCCTATCAAGTGGGTAATGTGTGAGGAGTTATACTTATGGATATGGAGCATCTCTACTTGGGCAGGGTCCAATATTGCCTTGTAGGTGAGACACAGGTCACCTCTGAGCAATTTATATGATACTGAGTAGAGTGACAGTGATTTCAGCCTGTCCACATAGGACAGGTGTTGCAGGCCATGGATTCTCTTTGTGAGGTACTTCTGTGGCCTTTCCAGTTGCTGCAGGTGTTTGGAGAGTTTCATACCAAACGGAGTATTATAGTCAATTATGGGTCTAATGAAGCAAGAGTGCAAAGAGGTAATAACCTCCTTTTTTCTGGATGCAGTCCCTTTACTTATGAGACGAACCAAGTAAAAGGCTTTTCTGACTACTGCTGCCACATGATGGTCGAATATGAGATTGTTGTCAATCTGAGTACCCAGGTCTCTCACCACAGGTTGAGCGCTGAGGGGCTTGCCATTGATGTGGTAATAGTAGAGGCCATGTTTTTGCCGAATGGTATGATAATACATTTTTTTGCATTTAACTTAAGGCCATGACTTTGGCACCAGTTATTTGTAGCTGTGAGACCCCTTGCAGTATGTTAAAATCATCTGGGGTGTCAATGACAGCACCCAACTTACAGTCATCCACAAACTTGGTCAGCCACAGGCCCTTTGTCTTTGCCTGGACTTTTGAGAAGTAGATGCCAAACAATAGGGGTCTTAGGAGAGATCCCTGGGGAACACCACTAGTGACAGGTCTACTGTCAGAGGTAGTGGCACCTATTTTGACCTTGTGGGTCCTATCTGTCAGCCAGCTGGCCACCTATCTGATGAGACAGGGATTAACACCAAGTTGTCTTAGCTTTTTGGTAATGCTCAAGTGGGGGATTGTGTCAAAGGCCATGACCAGGTCAAGGTAAGGTGTATGTACTAACTTTCCCTTCATCCAGGACCTTGGTAACAGTCTCAAAGAAGTCAACTAGGTTCAGTAGGTATGATTTGCACCTAACAAATCCAAACTGGGTGGGGTCAAGTGCTTGGAGATTGCCTATGTCCTTGTTTATGAGATCCATAATAATATGCTCCATGGCTTTATAGATCAGACTTGTCAAACTAATGGGGTGGCAGTTTCCCAGGTCAGTAGTGGCACCACATTTGTGCATGGGAATGACAATGACGGTTCTCCACTCTGCTGGAATGAAGCCTGGAGTGTTCAATGGTGAAGTTTGTTCTTGCTAGAGATGGTGCAGAATACATCCTGGGATAATATCAGGTCCCATGGAAGCTGTGTTCTCTGCCTTGGATAGTGCATTTAATACTTGATCTATGGAGATGTGAGGTGTGGGACAAGTATCAGGGATGTCGACTGGGCCTTTGGGTGGGTGATAGGTTCAGTACAAACTTCACCCCACTATCAGCTAGCAGGTTGGCTAAGTCAACAGAATCAGTGTAAGTGATACTATTAAGTACTAATTCGGAACAAACTTGGACTTTGCTATGGAGGCACCTAACGTAACTGAAGAAGGACTTTTGGCTTCTCTTTGTTTCAGAAGCTAGTTTCAACTTGTAATTAGATTTGGAGGTTTTCACTAGTGATCTAATTTGCTTGTTGAGGCAGAAGAGGGAGTTTTTCCGATTTGGAATTTGTTCCTTTTTACCCTTGAACAACAGTTTCTTCCTTTTGTTGTAACGCCTGTTGATAGAGGATGTCCACCAGACAGGTTTGTGTTTCCTTGAGGAGCAGGTTTTAGATCTGTTGGGTATGGCTGAGTCCATGCAGTTGTACAGGTGCTTGTATACTGCACTGGCATACTGTGCACCATAGTTGTCTGCATCCCCTGAGGGGGCGGTGGTGTGAAGCTACTGATACCCTCCCTTAGGAGGTTGTAGTAAGCTTTTGAGAAGATTTTTAACCTGGTTATGGCTGGGGAGGGGTTGGGTGGGACAGAAATTTCGAATGAGACAGACCATCAGCAATTAATTAACATGCATATCACATTTTCACTCCCCTTTGTTACACTGCAGCTTTATGTCTTTTATCACATCCTTTATTAGCGTGTCCAATATTATTTATGTGCCTAACTGTGGTATTGTTATTCACATTAATTATCATTACATCTATATTGGAAGTTTTGTGTCAAAAATGCTTCTTATACACTTCTGTTATATTTGCCTACAGGATATGAGTACACTTTAAACATTTCTCCTCTTCAATATTAATAAATCATTTTAACAGAATTTAAGTGTAACAATTCCCCCATTTCACTTTCCCTCATTCAGCATTGTTTGTCTGTACTCGCCCCTTAATATGTCTGGGCTATGGTGTGTGTTCCTACCCGAGCATCTCATGCATGCAATCCTTTTTGTTTGCATTGTATGTTTGTGATTGCAAGCACCTTTCCATGCCCACAAGCACTATTGCTGGCCACAGAAAGGTGCTTGAAAACATGTAGGCATGATGAGCAGTATGCATATTCAGCATCATGTAGGCATAGCAGGGAGCCTGCACAACTGTTAGTGAATCCCAGGGAGGTTCTACTTAAATGAATTGACAGTCTAAAATGTTAATATGACTTTCACTACAACAAAGAACATCAACAATGTAACTGACGACATGTTGGCATGCATGCATGGAGCACTAACCTCAGCACATGCAAAATTAAAATAAAAAAAACAATAAGATCCATTATTTTTTAAGGGCAATGCATATGTGTATATATATATATATATATATATATATATATATATATATATATATATATATATATATATATATATATATATATATACACACACACACACACACACACACACACACACACACACACACACACACACACACACACACACAAACATGCATATGTTCATGTGAGTGCGTGTGTCTGTGAGTGGGGATATGAATATAGGTATGTATATAATGGCTGCATTACCAGATGTCATCTTTGTCTAAGACCTCATTGTCATATATACAGTTAATCTGTGGTCTTCCATATTTAAAATTATTTTCATGTTTTTGCTTATTAGTATTTTGTAGTTGTTTATCCTTTTTGGCATAATCCTGATATATTTAATCACAAAGATTTTCTGAATGAGACCTATGGTGTATTGATGCTGAGTTAATTAACATAAGCATTTTTAATTATTTTTGGACTGGAATTTTTTTCTACTTTACCTTTCAATGTTTTCACGAATCAAGCATATTATTTTGTTTTCTTTATATATTTTCATTCTATTTTTAATATTTTATTTCATTTTAATTATTTATGTATTTATTTTACATGTTTATGGTTTAGTTTTGTGTTTTTTCCCTATCTCTTTAGCTGGGGATCCTCAGACAGCAAGAAATAAGACAGTTTAGTCTTATTTTGTAATAAGGAGCTAACTTTTATTTTACTTAATGGTTTCATTTCTTAATTGTCTCCATCTTCCTCTCTCTCTCTCTCTCTCTGTATATATATATATATATATATATATATATATATATATATATATATATATATATATATATATATATATATATACAGTGGATGTAAAAAGTGTACACACACCCATTAAATGCCAGGTTTTTGTGATATAAAAATGAGACCATAATAAATAATTTAAAAACTTGAAAAACAAACAAATCTGTACAATTCAATTGAAAAACAAACAAATCTGTTAGGGGAAAAATATAAAAAAATAATAAAAACATACAATAAGCTGGTTGCATAAGTGTGCACACCCTTAAGGTAATACTTTGTTGAAGCACCTTTTGACTTAATTACAGCATTCAGTTTTCTTGGGTAGGATTCTATCAGTATGGCACATATCGACTTGGCAATATTTGCCCTCTCTTTCTTGGAAAAGTGCTCCAAATCTGTCAGATTGTGAGGGCATCTCTTGTGCAAAGCCCTCTTCAGGTCACCCCGCATATTTTCTGTTGGAGTTAGGTCTGAGCTCTGGCTGGGCAATTCCCAAACTTTAATATTCTTCTGGTGAAGCCATTCTTTTGTTGATTTGGATGTATGCTTGGGGTCATTGTCATGTTGAAAGGTAAAATTCCTCTTCATCTTCAGCTTTCTAGCAGATGCTTGCAGGTTTTGGGCCAAACATGACTGGTATTTGGTATTTGGAATTGCTCATAATTCCCTCCACCTTGACTAAACCCCCAGTTACAGCTGAAGAAAAGCAACCCGAAAGCATGATACTGCCACCACCATGCTTCATTGTGGGGATGGTGTTCTTTTGGTGATGTGAAGTATAGTTTTTGCACCAAATGTACCCTTTGGAATTGTGACCAAAAAGTTCAACCTTGGTTTCATCAGACCATAACACATTTTCCCACATGCTTTTGCGAGACTTGCTGTATTGTTTTGCAAATTTTAGCCAGGCCTGGATGTTTTTCTGTGTAAGAAAAGGCTTCCGTCTTGCAACCCTACCCCATAGGCCAGAGATATGGAGAAAAAGAGAGATTGTTGTCACATGTAGTACACAACCAGTGCTTGTCAGAAATTCCTGCAGCTCCTTCAGTGCTGCTGTAGGTCTCTTGGCAGCCTCCCTGACCAGTTTTTGTCTGGTCTTTTTATCAATTTTAGAGGGACGTCCAGTTCTTTGCATCGCCACTGTTGTCCCATATTTTCTCCACTTTTTTATGACTGTCTTCACTGTGTTCTATGGTATATCCAATGCTGTGGAATTTTATTTGGACCCTTCTCCTGACTGATACCTTTCAACAATGAGATCCCTTTGCTGCTGTGTAAGCTCTCTGTGAACCATGGCTTTTGCTGTAGCAGGCAACTAAGTAAATATCAAGAAAATCCTACTAGGACAGCTGAACTTTATTTGGGGTGATGGCAGGTATGTACCCAAGAAGACTGAATGCTGTAATTAAAACAAAAGGTGCTTCAACACAGTATTAGTTTAAGGGTGTGCACACTTATACAACCAGCTTATTGTACGTTTTTTATTTTTTTATATTTTTCCCCTAACAGATTTGTTTTTTTTTTCAATTGAATTGTACAGTTTATAGGACACATTAAAGGTGGGAAAAGTTTTGAAATTATTTATTGTGGTCTCATTTTTTTTAATATCACAAAAACCTGACATTTTAACATCTCCACTGTATGTATATCCACTGTATATGTGTGTGTGTGTGTGTGTGTGTGTGTGTGTGTGTGTGTGTGTGTGTGTGTGTGTGTGTGTGTGTGTGTGTGTGTGTGTGTGTGTGTGTGTGTGTGTGTGTGTGTGTGTGTGTGTGTATATGTATATATATATATACATATATATATATATATATATATATATATATATATATATATATATATATATATATATATATATATATATATGGTTTACCTATATATTGTTGAACGCCGTTTGTGCGATGTGCAAAAGCTGCAAAGAACCACAACTCCAATTCACCATGTGTTTGAATGGCAAATGAGTGAATGCTGTTTTGCCATTCAAACACATGGATCAAATGTCGGAAATTGTTTTCCAGCAAATCATTTTTGACATTTGATCCTTCAAAGTTGTCTGTGTTTCGGCATTATGGTTCGCAGAAACGGACTATCACATATTGATTTGGCAAATTCCTAGAACCTGATGTGCCACGATCTCACTGCTGACAGGCAGGAAAATAAGGAAATATCAGTGTTTCCTCTTCTGAACATTTACTGTTACAGACTGTGACCACACTCACACTGACACTCACAAACAGCTTCCTATCCTTCTCTCTCTCTCTCTCTCTATATATATATATATATATATATTTATATATATATATATATATATATATATATATACTCTCTCTCTAGATATATATATATATATATATATATATATATACATATACATCTTTCAGGTATCCCTGCATTTCATGGTGTTTTTGATCTTGCCTCAAAATTTGCTCTTTCCCTACAAAATACAATCATTAAATAATGATGTGATTTACAAATGTTAGTGCAAGTTCTACCATCTTAAAAATGCAAGTAGATGAACTGCACACAATATTAGACAAGATAGACAAGAATAGCAAAATCATGTCTGGAAAGTTAAGTCATGATGCATTTTAAGTGATAACACTGCCACACATTTCTAGAAAGGGTTAAAGCACACCATAAAACACTCAACAACAATCAGTGATTCTTCAGCCTTACATCTCTGCTTAATGTAAGACCATACTCATGGGTCTCTTCTTTTTTTCTTAGTATTAACATAAGTAAATGTATTTTTGATGAAGGTAAACAGTACTAATACCAGCTGTTGAAACATGCAGTTGTTGTGTTGACAATATACCCTGATGTGAAATGTCACATGACCTACAGATATTTTAACTACAGATTTAGTCTTTATATTTTATTACTTTTTATTGTGTTTTTTTCTTTCGTAATATTAAGTTCTGCTGAGTAGTTGTTTGTAATGTAAAGTTGTAGTAGAGGGACAAAGGTCCAGATATCTATAGTAATTATAGAACTACAACATTTACTTTATTTCATGTGTTTACTTCAATATTTTTCTGATTTAATATCTAGAATGTTTTAACACAAGTAACAGGAAACCTAGTATTGTATGTATGGAAAGGTTAATCTAAATGGAACACTATGGGGAATAACTTGTAATAAAAAGAATAAAAGAGTCACATGTTCTGTGAATAAAGTCTGAAATGTAATCTGGTGACTTTATAATAGTGATATTTTGCCTTAAGCAATAACAATGATAATAAATGAAATGCATTATAATGCACAATAATTGTTTAACTGCAAATATCCCTGCAAGTGCTTACTCACTGTTTTCATGATAAAGGTTATATAAATACACTTGATGTCTTCATACTGTAGCTGGTAACTAACACACACTTTATGATATGGAATAAAATGTCCCTTGTGTCATCAATATGCATATTTTTTATATATTAATAATTATACAATAATGTCTTATTACCATTCAAAAATGAGCACTCTGATTGGACAGCCCAACCAGCATGCCCACTGTAAATTGAGCATATACCAAAATTCACTTTAACAAATCGTGGAATTTTTCCCAGGGTTAGGAAGTAGTTGGCCAACTCCACAACTTTGCCCTTTTCCCCACTGTTGTGTGATCTCAGAGTTGGTATATATAGTTAGTGGGGTTGTGGGGGGGGTGCTCAGCCCTCCACATTGAGGGGTGTGGGGGCAAAGACCCCCACTTGGATAGGTTTGATTAGTGCGGTGTGTGTTCCATTGTAGTATTGGGCAATTGCTTCATTGCCCTGGGAAACATTCTGCAATTCATGAAAGTGAATTTTGATGGTTTCGTGTCGATGGAGAGGTGTTTGACGTAAAGGTTTTTCCACATAGTAATATAGACCCATTTAAATGCCTATGTTTCAACAATATAAAATGGAGCAGGAAGGAGGAAATATTAACAGCTGATACATATTCACTTGTTTAAAATGATCCATAATTGTTACAGATGTGCAGGTTTCAGCACTTCAGGACAAAAGACAGCCCTTGAACTGCAAACAGTGGAAAAATAGTAACCTGTAGTGGTGAAACAGACACCAGTTACACCATAGGAGGAATTGCGAGATTTTTTTATATAGTTTTTTTTATACCTGTTCTCCCAACTTGACCAAATTTTAAAGTATTTCCCCAACAGCCCCAGATTCCCCAATGTATGTCCCCCCCAAAGTTATTGTGAAATCTACCCTGCACCATACTTTGCCAAGAACTGGGTGAATGTGCAATCAGATGAGGTACTGTGAACTGGGTACTGTAACTTTCATTCATATAGTAGCCAGTTAAGGTACATATTTCAGGGAACAGCTCACGCAATAGTGTCAGCATGTGTGGTGTCAAAATCTACGCAACAAATATTGAACATTATTGCCACCTAAACAAACGGTAGTCTGCAAGATTCATGATCCTCATCAGTGGCTGCACAGGCAGTTGAGCCTCTCTATCCCTACCTCCCTCACAATATAGAACAGATAGCCTCTGTCCACTTTATCCTATCCTCTCCTGTCAATCCTTTTAGTGCCATGAGTCTATTCCTTAGTTCAGGTCACTGGCAGTGCAGATGGATGACTTGTTCTGCACTATCAGGCCACAGAATTGATGTTTTGATTCTTGTAGTGCTTTTTCTACAGGCTGGAAGTAAACAGGTCATTCCTTTTTGTTTTAGTTTTGCATACAGTACAAAGGTCTACTAATATAAGAATCTGGTATGGCAGTAGGAACTGGTAGTGAGGATTCTGAGATGGAAACAGAGTGATAGCAAATTGAATCTGTTTCATTTCAAAGGTTCTGCAGACTGAGGTTCATTCAGGTCTGATGCCTAGTATTGTACATGCATGTACAAAAATATAATGTTTAGACAGTATATAATTTATTCCAGGTACATACCTCAAAACTGTCCAAATTTTTGCCTCATATTTTTGTCTGTTTCTCATAAATGTGTAGTTTTCTGGCAAATCAGGGACAACTGAAGTCACTAAATAATACTAAATAATGACAGACATTTGAGTTTCAGACTTCATATCCTTCAGAAAAAAACATAAAAATGCAAAATCTGGTATTCTAGCTACTTTCTAAGTTTATAGGAGCAATATTTAAAATCTGTCCCTATTTTTGGGTATTTGTCCCCCAATTATTTCTATCTTTTCCAGACTTCGTGCACTGTCCAGGTATGCATAGTTAGTCAGATCATTTAGGCATTTTATTTTCATCTACCAAACTACCTGTTTTATTATGGTGAAAAAGACGGTAGTGGTTATAATATCTGACTACCAGTGTCAGAGCCATAGCTTGGTGTTGTGGTGCTTAGTGCAGCTCCCAGATCTGTCCCACCCCCTGCTCCTCAAATCTAAGTTATGGTGCAAAAAGAAAAAAGAAACACTACACCTCTGAGTTGAAGGAAAAATAACATTTTGTATCAAGTTGAAGAACAAAAATTTTTTTTTAAATAATTATAGCAAACCACTTGTTATAAATGTAGGTAGGGGACGTTACATCACAAGGAGTGCTGAAGCAATAGCAATGACTGCAAATGTAATAGCGTCATTCAGAAATTGACGGCTGGTATTGCACTACTTCAAATTAGCATCTGACGATCACTCCCCTGACACCTTCTGCCTCCTTCGCCCCTCCCTATATACTCTTCTGTCCGGTATAACACTTTCCTGATTAATGACTTAAACAAAGTTTAACAAAGTAAAACTACCAGTTTAAGGCTTTTTTATGTTGCAACTACACCTCTTGTCGCACAGACACAAAAGATACTGTACTAAAATTACGAATTATCCCAAACTGATGTCAACACAGAACAGTGTCTCAGAGAACAATGTCTCAGAGATCCATTAATTTGCCTGTTGATGTGGTGAGTGGATTGCTGCTGGCAGAGCAGTGAATACCTCTCAACTGTGCAGATTTACGCAGAATGTTCAGATTTTTACCTTATATTTTGGTCTGTTCCTTGTAAAATTTGGGATTTTCTGGCAAATCACTGAGGACTGAAATCACTAAATAATGACATTTTTGAGTTTTAGACTTCATATCCTTTAGAAAATGCATGCTAACATAAATCCTGTTATTCTAGCAACTTTCTAAATTTATAAGAGCAATATTTTAAAATATGTCCCTATTTTTGGGCCTTTGTGTCCCCATTATTTTAGGTTTGTCCCGATTTCTTGTGCAAATATTTTGAGAGATATAGTTGTATCGCCTCTCTAAAAAATGCAGAAATGTGGTCCCTGTACTTTTCGAAAGAGGTACCAAGTTTATTACTTTGTCTGCATACTTGTACTGAAATGACATTTCAAGTTGGCAACTTTGCAATAATTTTTGATCCAGGAATCTTACACATAAATCTTAAGTAAGAAAATAACACATGCTTTCTAGTATTTCCTCATAAATCCTTTAATATCACTAACAAGTGCACATACATTTACAAAGTGAGGTCTGTAAGTCTTTGAAGAACACACCTCAAAGTTCCAAAGGGTCTTTGCAAGCAACTGGGTAACTGTTAACTAAACTAATGGTGAGGGCAATATCTGCCTTGACTAGTGGTGCAACCAGGCATACACTATGTAAGCCACAATGAACAACATTTTGATCAATTGAAAAAGGTGCTGTGTACCTGGTCTTCAAACACACGTAATAAAAAAGCAAAATAGATACAAGTTAAACAGCAAAAAGGTAAAGCAGTTTACTGTGATGTGTCCTGTGCTATGTAGTTGTCAGTTAGGACAAATAAACAGGCAAAGTTCCAACACACACACGCACACATACACACACACACACACACACACACACACACACACACATGCATGTGTGTGCGCACTCATGTGCAGACATACTCACACTTTCTTTAAAATTAAGATTGTTGTTGCACTACTGAGAAATGGTGATGAATGACTTACCGGCAGTACCCTCATCTATCAATCACATACAGTCAGTAGTAGTCATGGCTGTAGTGACATTGTCATCTCTGATACTGGGTTCATGGATTCATATAACTTGATGACTAGTAAGAGAATAGGAGTTTAAACAAACCGATTCAAAGGGTATAGTCTGAATTTTGCAGCAGTGTACCTGACAATAGAGGTACCTCATACAACTGTAGCAGGTGTGTTGTCAAGCCGTATGGCCTGTGACTGTTTGGCACACAAGCTTTGTGAACTATGTGTTGCACATGCTCTGCTCTGGCTTAACATTTGCTTGTGTGTCTGCTTTGCAGGTGGCAGCTGCTCAGGCAGGATGCTGTTCTGAGAGTCCAATATTGTACCTGTGTGTTTCTGTGCTTGGATTGTGGTCGTGGCAGGTCTATGGGAAACTGGTGCTGTATTCACTGTAGTATCCCATTCCACCTGACAGGGAATGCCAGTGCTGAGTTAAGAGAGCTTAGCCCCCAGTTTGGCTATGTGGTTGCATCTCTCACATGTGTTGTAAGTGTATGGGAAGGGGAAAGGTATGTCTGTGTACATGAGGCAGCTGTAACATTGCCACATGACTCACAGATTCACCAACTGGACCTGAGAGTAGATCGACAGGTGACCTTTGCACATGCTACCATAGCATTGTGAATCCCATACTAAGTAACGACACATAGGGCCAATGGGGAACAGGGTACTCAAGGTGACTATGTGAGGGTGTAGTGCTCCTGATTTGTTAGTGCTGGCATATATGAATGCTGTCTTGAGCAAATGCAAGGTAAGTCATATGCAATGTGATACAGGCAAGCTACATGCAAACAGGACAAACAGTGACGTTCTGTCAAGTGAGACATGGACATCAGTACAGTAAGCAATACAGATGGCACTAGGGATCTACAGAGGCACTGTAAATCTGCACTGCAGGTGGAATCAGTGTTTCAGGAACATAACAAGCAAACATGCATACAAACAAAGCTACAGTCAACAGGCCTGTATGTAGACTATGCTACAACAAACAAGGTGTAAGACTTCCAGTAGGTAACAGTGCATATATGCAGGCACTATAAGCTTGTACCAAGACATTCACAGGTCAGATGGGCTGGGTCCAGCCACACCCCCCACAAGTGTATAGACCATGTACCTTCGTAATGTTGAATAACTGGCCTGATACCCAAGTGCTCATACCTGTAATAATACACATGTCAAATAACAGACACTGAGCCCTCACTCAGCAGTTCCAGACTTAGTATGATGTATGCTACCTGTCCTGGCACCACAGTATCCTTGAGATGTATGGACACTCTCCCTCCTGTCATTGTTAGTTCTGTGTTTTGGTGCTGTCATGCATGGTATGAGGTGTGACCTTGTAGTGCTAGTGTGCTCTTGTGAGCCTTGAACCTGTTGTGTAGTACTGCACAGATATCAACATCCTCAAACATCCTCATTGCAGAGTCGAGTATGGACAGCATGCAACTCGCAGTTGACATGACCATCACTGAGTATCAATATGTACATTGTCGTATCCCCTGTGCTACCTATGTAAGTGGCCATCCCTTGACAGCCTCACCACCAGTATGCAAAGATGTGCAGACAGTACACTGTGGTAATTACTATGGGTGTACAAAACAATACAATGACATTCATACTGTAACTGCATCAGGCATGCCGGTATATACCCACAATGATATCATTACACTGTACTGTTGTCACCATCATACTATTACAACACGTCTATGTAGTCACCCTGTGCATCAGCACCATGTTAACCTGTTCCTGCACCGATTTTACAGATTGCAGGAGGTGGCAGAATTTCACCATATGCACAAGGTGTGTACCTGGTATGCCTGAGTCTGCCACTGATACAACCAAATGACATGTCTGTGTGTGTGTGTTGGTGAGGGACAGCAGTACAAGATGGGGCAATGTTGATGCAGTGTGTGGGTGTATGCGGTAGCCCTAGGTGTTATCACTTTGCATGTGTGTATGCATGCACACAGTCCCACCTCATGGCTGCCATATACAGGTGTTTGTGGACAGCCACAGACTGTACATGCCAGGTCATACAGATCACTGTCTGTGGCCATGGACATGGTACCTGTGCCTGGCAGGGGTGCTACAGACCATATCAGGTACTAAGCCAGACTGGGTACTGTCATCAGAAGCAGGTGGTTGGTGACTGGAGACAGGTCCCTGTTGGGACTGTCCAGCGCCACGTGCACGTGGTCTCCTGGGGCGGTCTGATGACAACACAGACCCAGCATTGCTGGGGCTGCTGCTGGCACTATGTGAGCGGCCGCGGGCCTGTTGTCGTCTGTGACGGCTGCCAGCTGCTGCTGTTGCTGGCATACAGCCACGTCAATACCTCAACCATCCACCATTGCCCTGGCTCATGGACATGTAGTTGTGGAACAGATCTAATGTGTCCCCCCAACGTCTGTCAATGACCTTGGTGATGTTACGGATGGCAGCCGCAACATCACACATACTGTCACTCATAGCTGTGTGACATGGTCTCAGCTCCCTCAGACCCTGTCTGGTGTACCATTCCATACGTGGCTGTGCCTGCATTACAGCCTGAAACATAGCTGAGGTTGAAAGATCTCTGTGTGCACATCTGACAGGGGCAATACGCCCATGGATGCTCCCACGAGAACCCCTGGAAATCTGCCCGTGTGGTACCATGTCAGGACCCTGGCCATGGCTGCTGTGTGGGGATGCATGTGCCACCAATACCATATTACCCTGGTCAATGCCTACTGTATCCTGTCCATCACCTAGGGACATTGGTGACAAAGGATGTATTGGCAGGATGACTGTGCGCATTGATGGGGTCGACAGCTGTGTAGTGTCAATTGGCTGACCAATGATGGACCCTGGCACACCTACCTGTACCATTACACAGGTATCATCATTATCACTATCCACAGCAGCTGATTCAGGTTCCCTGCTGCACAACACCAGAGCAGCACCAGAACCTGTGGGAGTAAGACAGGAAACACAGTTTACAATGTATACACAATGTCACCACTGATACACACATGCACACATGGGCACATGCACACATGCGCAGATGGGCACATGCACACATGCACACGTGCACATGCACACATGCACACATGCACACATGCACGCATGGGCACATGGGCACATGCACACATGCATACATGGGCACATGGGCACATGCACACATGCGCACATGGGCACATGCACACATGCGCACATGCACACATGCACACATCCACACATGCACACATGCGCACATGCACACATGGGCACATGAACACATGCACACATCCACACATGCACACATGAGCATATGGGCACATGGGCGCATGCACACATGTGCACATGGGCACATGCACACATACGCACATGCACACATGCACACACCTCAGTATATGAGATATCAACACACAGACACAAACACACCTGCAATCAAACACATAGCACTAGTGCTTCAGCCTATTATTACTGTTAGTATCAAGAGTATTGAAGGTAATGGTATTACACACTCAACAGCATGGATAGGCTGCCTTGCTGTTACACCAGAGGGACCTGCAGAAAAGAGACATTTATTGTCAGTGGGCACAACTGTGCCATTGATACTGTGGGCATGATACAGTTCAGTAGTACAACAGTTAGCTTTCACAGGTGTACTGCTGATATTGAGGATATCACTCTTGCACAATAATTACCAAGATTACAGCTACAAAACGAGGACACACCTCACACATGCATAACCTAACAGTGTACAGAATGGTCAACTATACACATGGCATGTTACCTGCATGCTCCGTGTCCTGCTGCTGTGTGGCTCCAGCCTCCATCATTACACATGTATGCTGCTGCTGTTGCTGTTGGGCTGGAGCCACAACACTTAGGAGTAGTCCCTCCAGTCTGTTGAGGGGGGGATGTCTAGACACCCCACCACCTGTGGCAAGCTGCTGCCTGTGGATATCCGACACATGCTGACGGACATTTCTAATTAAATCACTGCAGTGATGGCGCACCTGCTCATATGTCTGGTTATGTGTGCCTATGTCATTTACCCGACGGACCAGGTCTTGCCACAGTGCAGCCCTCTCCTGCTGGTTCTGGCTGGTGCGGGAAAAGAGTACTGCGAAATCCCGCACCAGGCTCTGGTGTATCTCTTCCTCCTCTGCAGCGGAGTAGACAGGGTTCCGCTGGTGAACCATAGCCCTGAAAAGGAGAAGGAAAATATGTCAGCAATATCTGTCAGCAAACTATGGCAGATATAATACACACATAATACTCGACTGCAGTGATATAACTTAACCACCATATATAGCATCTGTCTGTCTATTGGGGGATACACATGTAAATGACCAGATATCAGTGCTCATCCGACAACTGTGCAACAGTACCTGGCACACTCCATACGACAGACTAGTATACTGCAGCAGTCAACACACTGGTTCAGGTACAATGCACAACCTCACACTGGGGGTTTGTATCGAGGTACTGTATGGGGAAAATGATCAGCCCATGCACTGCACACAATGCACGTTACATATTTCACTGGTAATGCACACTACTCTTACTTTCCATAACCCTACCTACACCACAGTGACATACAGGGTAACACAGCACAACATATGGCAATGTAGTATGTGTTGATCGCAATACCTCACACATCTGTCTCTGGCCTCACACCAAGGACACACACTACCATGACAGACAGACAATCATGGTGAGCAATCACACCAGTACACAACATGCACCCAGTCACTGGCACACTCATTCCACCTCACATATTTCGTTTGCAATGTGTTCATGGGTGTGCGTTGTGTCTTAGGTAGGTAGTGTGCTTTTGGCCCTGGGCCTACAGCAGCATACTGTTATGCTACCCTGCCCCTTGTGACACATGTGTTATGATCATACCTGCTCCTTACAAACAGTTACACAGGGTGACTCATATGGCATATTACCTATCTACATAACATTCAGCAGGGGTATGTCTGACATCTACTCATGGGGAGCCTTGCTTCTTAATTCTGCGTGGTTTACTACAGGGTATGTCGTATCTGTGGGTAGGGTCCTGTACCTCCATCATGTGCTCTATACTGCAGTGACAAGGACGACAGACATAGGTAATTTGTGTTGTGGATGTGGGAGGTGTTACCATGGTTGTTAGACAACTGTCATGGGTGTGACCGAACTATGTATATCCAGCAGTGGTAACCTCTATGTAGGTAGTCTGTGTGCACTCTGTGGTCTTGTCAGTCACTCTGCATAGGTATTGTGTTTGAGTGCATTGAAACAGTTGAATTCCAAAAAGTGGCAATAACAAGCTCAGCCAGTAGACAGGAACACAAGTACGACAAAGACTTTATTGATACAAACTGTAAGCGCTTTCAGTAGAGAGCAATCTCCCCACCTTCATCAGACCATGAAATACTCAAAGAACACACTTTATATACGTTACAGCGTTCCAATTGTTAACCTAGTTGGTTAATTAATTGGTAGTTAACAAGTGTTAATGACATTACATCTACGAACCAATCGAGTGGCACAAAACAGAAATTCCTTTAAAAATCTTTTTAAAAACTATATACTAAAAATCTGTATACTAAAAATCTGTATCCTAAGAATCTAATTGCCACATATCCTACTTGTCTATACTTATAAGTAAACAAGAAAAATACACGTGTAAATTAAAACAAGTATGTGACTCTTGTATAGTAAATAAAACATGTATATAAGTATAAACAGTGTATAAATGTATAAATACATAATATGCAAATAAATTCAATGAGTTTTGAGTATTCAAAAACCTTTTTAAATTATTTTAAAATATTTTAAAAATATATATTTTGTCAATTTTTTACAATTGTTGTGAAAATATGTACTAAAAGTATATACTACACAAACAAGTCCTTAAATAATAACAAATTCCTAGTTAAATGGAAGCAAGAAAAAGTGAATGCATCAATTGATGCATGAATGTGTTTCCTGGACCCTCCTTAGAGCCACTCATGACAGGATCAAAGCAAAACAAGGGAGTTGTACCTGTTAGAAATTATTCTCTATATATCCAAAATAAGATGAAAACAATTAGGCAGGAGGTTATTGCTAAAAGGGAATCAGGTCATTTTCAGGCAATACTTAGGAAAGGGACAATGGTTGCCAAAACTAAAAATAACAATAATGGAAGCATGATGGGCAACATCTCTTTTCTTTTCACCTTTAGTACTGATTTCAAAGGTATTAAAAACATCTTTATCAAGAATTGGAAGGTACTGATGGAAGATCAGGAGCTTATTAAATGTATTGGGGAAAAGCCTAGGTTCACTTATAGAAGAGGCCAGAATTTAAAAAGCCTCTTGGAAAGACCCAATCTCAAAGCCAACAAGACAATAAAGGGAATGAGCAAATGTGGCTGTTGCCCATATTGTAAACACATTCTCGTGGGTCCAAGGGTTTGCATGGCTGGGAGAGAGTACAGGATCAATGGTAGATTCAATTGCAATTCAAAAGGAGTGGTCTATGTGGCAACTTGCAGGATTTGTCCTGCATTTTACATCGGTAAGACCGATAGGCCATTTAAGAAAAGGATTTATGAGCATGTACATGCTATTGACATCAGAGATATGAACAACGCCCTTGCAAAACATGTTAGCCAACATCCTGATCATTCATTTTGGTTTACTATTGTACAACAGGTACAACCACACATCAGGGGGGGTCCTTGGCAATTACAACTGGAAGAACAGGAGGTTTTTTGGCAGATCCGTACTTCCTCATACATTTTTCCAGGGCTAAATGAGGTGGTGTCCATCAAATGTGTTTTAAAACTTAAGGCACTTAAGAGATAGGACTGATGTTTAATAACAAAAAGACGATAGTAAAACAATCAGGGATATATACATTATGTCAATTTGTAGCTGAAAATGTTGCATTTCACGCATTTTTCATAAACATGTATTGGGTAGATGATTCAAGTTTTCCATCAATGTACACATGTACATACATAAAAAATTGTTTTCATCTTATTTTGGATATATATAGAATAATTTCTAACAGGTACAACTCCCTTGTTTTGCTTTGATCCTGTCACGAGTGGCTCTAAGGAGGGTCCAGGAAACACATTCATGTATCAATTGATGCATTCACTTTTTCTTGCTTCCATTTGACTAGGAATTTGTTATTATTTAAGGACTTGTTTGTGTAGTATATACTTTTAGTACATATTTTCACAACAATTGTAAAAAATTGACAAAATATATATTTTTAAAATATTCTAAAAAAATTTAAAAAGGTTTTTGAATACTCAAAACTCATTGAATGTATTTGCATATTATGTATTTATACATTTATACACCGTTTATATTTATATACATGTTTTATTTACCATACAAGAGTCACATACTTGTTTTAATTTACACATGTATTTTTCTTGTATACTTAAATAAGTATAGACAAGTAGGATATGTGGTAATTAGATTTTCAGTATACAGATTCTTAGTATACAGATTTTTAGTATATAGTTTTAAAATGATTTTTAAAGGAATTTCTGTTTTGTGCCACTCGATTGATTCGTAGATGTAATGTCATTAACACTTGTTAACTACCAATTAATTAACCAACTAGGTTAACAATTGGAACGTTGTAACGTATATAAAGTGTGTTCTTTGAGTGTTTCATGGTCTGATGAAGGTGGGGAGATTGCTCTCTACCGAAAGCGCTTACAGTTTGTATCAATAAAGTCTTTGTCATACTTGTGTTCCTGTCTACTGGCTGAGCTCGTTATTGCCACTTTTTGGAATTCATCAGTTTGCATTCTTTTGGTACCTGCATTGACACAGTTACTTGCATATGTCTGTGTCCTTCTCCATATCTGTAGCTGTCATGGGAGGTACATACCATGTAGGGCATTGTGGGGTGTGGAGGGGTACAGTGACCTACATGTCCATAGCTGACACACCATGTCCGCTGACACATTCCATGTACAGGTATTACAGGACTAGTGTGCCACTGTGTATATCACTGGGGAGCCTATTGCACACTTGTTGCCCCTGTTCCCCCCTGACACATGCAGTGGTGGGCAGGCATGCACATATGTGGTGGTTACTGGTGTCAGTGTTTTTGAATGGGGTGTGGTACTCCAGTATCCACACTGGTGTTCACTCCATGCCTTTGACACCAGGCACATGTTGCATGACATCTGCACACATGTGCCTCACACAGTATATATATATATATATATATATATATATATATATATATATATATATATATATATATATATATATATATATATATATATATATATATATATATATATATATATATATCTATATGTATATATATATATATATATATATATATATATATATATATATATGGTTCCCATTCAGAAGCCTGAAACATCACCTGAAAATCAAAATCCTGAAACCAAAAGCCTGAAAATTCAGAATCCTGAAAACTCAAAATCCTGAAAGCCCAAAATCCTGAAAGACCAAAATCCTGAAACTCAAAATCCTGAAAACACAAAATAGACATACTGATGTCATTGTGGCTTTGCTATTGTTAGCCCTGTGGTGTTAGGTCATCCGTTGGGGTCAGGTAAGTGTGCGGTTGGTTTTATTTTAGGGTTAGGGGTGGTTTAAGTGAGTTAGGGTTAGGGCGCAGGTTAGGCATGTATGCCAAAGTGACAAGTATTGGGGTTAGCGGTTTAAGTGAGTTAGGGTTAGGGCACGGGTCAGGTGAGTGTGCGATAGTGACGGACCTTAGGGTTAGGGTTAGGGTCAGGGTCAGTTTGTAGATATTAGTGTCTTTATAGTGACATATTAGCATTATTTGTGTTTTCAGGATTTTGAGTTTCAGGATTTTGGTCTTTCAGGATTTTGGGCTTTCAAGATTTTGAGTTTTCAGGATTCTGAATTTTCAGGCTTTTGGTTTCAGGATTTTGATTTTCAGGCTTATGATGTTTCAAGCTTCTGAATGGGAACTATATATATATATATATATATATATATATATATATATATATATATATATATATATATATATATATATATATTTATATCTGTATATATGTATATATATATATATATATATATATATATATATATATATATATATATATATATTTATATCTGTATATATATATATATATATATATATATATATATATATATATATGTTTGTATATATGTATATAATATGTATATATAGATGTAGATATATACATATAGATGTGGGGAGAGAGGGGGAGAGAGGGGGAGAGAGTGAGAGAGAGAGAGACAGAGGGAGAGTGAGAGTGAGAGGGGGTGGGACAGAGAGAGAGAGAGAGATAGTCATATACAGACATATCTTTTGTCATTCAGATCTATCTGTATATGTATATGTATCTACATATATCTATATATGTATGTGTGTATTACATATACCTGTACGTACATATTCTACCAATCTCGATGTCTGTGCAGTAAGTGAGAACCTGGTTCAAGGCTCCTGAGAGCACACCAGCAGTACCGGGCTATACCTTGTATCATGCTTTTTGGCCCCAGGACTCCTGACAAAACAAAAAGGGAGGGGGTGTGTCCATATTCATGAAGGACACCCACACCTCCAGGTTAGTGGCAACACATGACGCATCAGAGACCATCCAGGTGCAAATAACCATAGGCAAACCTGCTATACAACTGGTAGCATGTTACAGAACACACTCCCAATCTCAGGAACCACAGTCAGCCTTCCTGAAGACATTGGAGGATATGAATGTCCCACCACACACCATCATATTGGGAGACTTCAACTACCCTAACATACACTAGGTGCATTATTCTAGCCCAAACACCCTAGCCCAAAGGTTCCCGGAATTCACCAAGTCAAATGCAATGGAACAGCTAGTCACCTCTCCCACAAGGGGAGATAATATACTAGACCTGATCATCACAAACATGGGGACAATGTGCTACACACCGGAAGTATACCCCTCACTAGTCACATCTGACCACAGACTAATCCCCCTGGTTATACATATCCCACCTCCCCCACAACACAAAAGACTCAGTGGGAAAAGTCTCACATGCCAACTTTACACTTCTTAAAACTGAGTTGGTATCCTTTAAACCCACTGGGTCAGTGGAAACCACATCCCACAATGCATACACCTTCACATATGCTTTCTACGGACATCTCCAAGAATGCATGGATCATGCAATCCCAAATAAAACCAAGACCCTCTCCACCAAGGGCAGGCATCCTGTCTGGTGAACCCCAGCCATGAACAAATTGTATAACAACAGAAGGTAGCTACTGCACGGCAGAGCAGAATTCCATAGAGATAAGGCATCTCTGATCAGCACTAGTAGAAAGATACATTCTGTTGTACAAACATGCAAGGCCAACAATGAGAGGGAAATCGCTATGGACACTACAGATAACCACAAGGCCTTCTTCTGCTATGTTAGACACCTGGGTGGAAACCCTCAGATATGTTTAAAGTTAGTTCACAGTGACAAAAGCTACACTGAACACACAGATAATGCCAACATTCTGGCAGACAGGTTCAGTGCAGATTTCTCCCCTCCCTCACCCACACATGAGGAATAACTTATCCCAGCTGACTGTAACCTCCCTGTCATCTCAGATGTCCAGCTGAGAACCGCCCTCAGCAAAGCTGTAAACACAGCATCAATGGGACCCAACAGTATTGCAGGTTGCATGCTACGTGAACTCCAAGAGGAGCTACACACGCACATAAAATGCTATTCAACCATAGCCTTACTACAGCATATGTACCTGGACACTGGTATACAGCAACAGTAGTCCTACTCCACAAAGGAGGCACTTCTACATACCCTGGTAACTACCGCCCCATAAGCTTAATCAGCCTGGTCTGCAACGCTATGGAAAGAATCATTATGGAACTCATACACAGAGACATTGGGGACTTAGACGCTTCATCCCACACAGGTCGGCTTTGTAGAGGGCAGATCCTGCCTTATGAACCTGGTTGACCTTTTCAAATCAGTCACTATAGCCATTGACGACGGCACAGCGGTCCATACAGCCTACCTGGACTTGCCTACTGCTTTCGACACAATACCGCACTCTGGCATCATAGACATGATCAACAGCTTAAATGTAAATCCATATGTCACAAGATGGGTTGCAAACCGGCTAGCGGATAGAAACCCTACAGTCAAACTCACTGGTGCCATGTCAGACTCAGAGCCAGTCACAAGTGGTGTCCCACAGGGCTCTGTCCTGGGACCGCTCATGTTCGGCATATATTTCTCAGATGTGGAAGCAGACATGGGAGGGTAGTGGCAGACAATGCTCAAAGATGACTGCATACTAGGCGCCATAGTCGATACACCAGCTGACACATACATCCTACAGAAAATCCTCATGGAAACCGACAAATGGTGCTGGAGTCATGGCCTTAAACTGCATGCCACATAATGTACAGTCATACCCTCTTGGACGGACAAGGTACCCACATATTATCACATAGACAGTAACCCACTGAGTACAGACAAAGTAATCGGAGACCTGGTGACACTAACCGATACTGACCTCTCATTTGACACCCATGTTGCCAAAGTAGTTGGATAGACTTCCTACCTTGCCCACCTTATCATGAAGGGATTCATATCCAGATCAAAAGAGGTCATTGTACTCCTATACTCCTCCCTTATCAGGCCCATGACTGTGTACTATGCCCCATTTGGTATGTACCTCACCTGGCACTTGCAACAGCAAGGGGGACCCCATAAGTACATCACCAGGAGGATCAAGGGTCTCCGACAACTTTCGTATGCTGCCAGACTAAAGTAACTCATGCTCTATTCCATAGCATACTGCCTACTTAGGGGTGATCTGTGCCTGATGTACAAGGCCATGTCCAATCAGGTATTGATGGATGTGCTCCATCTCATACAATCCAAATCCATCAGAACCACAACAGCTACAGATTTAAACCTCAGCACATATATGAATAGGACATGCTGTAGGGACAGATCCATCACTAAGATGCTTCCCATACTGTGGAACAGGATTCCAGTTCATGTTAGGCTGAGACCCTCACTGACACTCTTCATGTGAATTCTTGATGAGTGGATGGGAGATTATAGGTTTACACCAGGGGTCATCTCTGTGTCATTACTAGACAGAGGCACAGTAATCTAATGCTATTATGTACGGGGGTCTTCACTGTGTCACTACTATACAGAGGCGCAATTTTCTAAATCTATTCTATACACTGTCTGCAGATAGGCTAGTACTAAACTATGACACTGTGAAACTATATATGTCTATGTATTTCTACATCCCTCTCTATCTATGTGTACACATATGCATATTATATATATATATATATATATATCGATATACATACGTATACACATGTTAGATATATATATATATATATATATATATATATATATATATATATACATATATATATATATATATATATATATACTCCTTTTTAGTTCCACATATGTATACACACAGTAACGTACTGATGAACATCCATTACTGTACAATCTACTTGTACATTGCACTACAACCTACATTGCTATATGCATATAGCTACCTTCACATACATTTGTATGTAGAGCCTTCAGTGACAGTTGCAGTATGTCCCCGGCCCTATGCACATCTTCATATACATAGATACAGACCAATAACACATCTGGAGGGTTCACAGTATGTAGACTATTATAGTAGTACTATACATTACCTGTGTTTGTTGCAGCTGTTTGCGTAGGCTAGCAGTTACTTGGCCCGCTGTCAGCCTCTTTGTTTTGTGGTTACTGTTTTTTTTTTATTTCTTTCTCTTTCTCTTCTTTCTTTCTTTCTTTCTTTCTTTCTTTCTTTCTTTCTTTCTTTCTTTCTTTCTTTCTTTCTTTCTTTCTTTCTTTTTCTCTTTCTCTCTCTCTCTCTCTCTACCTCCAGCGGGTGCAATGAATGTATTGCATGTGTGGACTGGGAGTACAGGATGCTTTTGTAGGTATCTGTACATGTCCATGTGATGGCCTCTGCACCAATTGTTAGCCAGCATTTACTAATTGCATGCAGCCTGTTGTGTAGTGATTGCAGTTCTCACTGTGATTACAGGACAGTACTATAAAAAGGTCTGTTAGGTAGGTGTAGCCCTTTCAGATTATCAGGGTGGGGACCATGATGGTTTGCTGTGGACACTGTTCTGTGAGTGTAAGGGTTGGTATGTCTCTCATATTTCAGGCTTTGTTGTAGACACTGCAATGCATGTTGTTCTGTAAGCTGAGTATTCCTTCCTCCAGTGTCCTCTTCTCCATGTGTATGTAAACTGACACCTATGACTAGTAATACTGTGTATATGGCTGTGTGTGCTTTCATGTGGGGATTATGGTGTAATTGGTATATAGCAATGGCTCTTGCAATCTGTTGCTATGGCTTCAATATTTGGCCTTTACATTCACTTCTTGTATGCCTGCTAGGTGTCTTTCCTGTAATGTGTTGCTATGGCTTTCCTATTTTCCATTTACATTCACAGCTTGTAATGCTTGCTAAATCTGTTTGGGCAGCAATTCCCTATATGTTTGTTGTGGTAGGGTGTTACTGCATGCAGTGTGGTCTGGCCATGGTGTGGGCCTTGACACTTACAAGGGTATTTGATCATGGGGATGAGCAGGCCTCAGATACTCTCAGGTGCATCTTTTATCAGCCTCATGGAATGGTACATATCAGTGGGATACTCCAATGACATATTCTGATATGCTGCAGTTGTGACTGTGGGTTATTTCAAGCATATGTATTAGTACACCATTTGTGACGTGCAGGTGGTGCATACCTTCAGTCATTCATAGTTATCATTGCATGTGTAGTTACACCTTTCTGCCTACTGTTAGTACATTTGACAGGGTGTCAGTGGGGCACAGCTGACATTTGTTTTCACATCAGCGACGTCCCTGTAACTCAGTCACAGTTGCTATGTCTGATCTCTTAACTATTCAACTATGGCAGTGTTTATCCTGATCTGAGTATGTGTGTGGCTTGCCAGATGCTACTGTGACATTATTACCTTGTAGCTACCAACTAGCTTGACTGTTTCTCATCACACAGTACTATTTTACAAATCCACTAGATTTTACAGTAAATATACATGACATGCTTTGTGTACTAGACTTGCTATATTCCCTTTACATTAATTCCTACTATTTTATGATATAGTCCTTTCAGCACAATGTTCTTGTATGGCAGTCATGGCTTAGTGGTAAGTCATGCAGACTAGTGTTTCCAAGGTCCTGGGTTCGAGACTGAGGGGGGTATTTTATTTTGCTGCTGAGAAAACTACAGGCTTTGTCATTCAGAGTAACTAAGGCACTTTTAAGCAGTTGTAAGCGGGTTAGCCCTGGTTTGCGCGGAGGTCACGCATGCACACTGCCGCTTAGCTTTGCGCACACATGCTTAACTAAGCGCTCAGAAGCGCCCTCCCGCTTACTACTGCTTAAAAGTGCTTACTCTTGCGCACACCCGCGCTATTTTGTTTTAAAGAAAAGAAAATGGGGAGATAGGAAAGTGGTGAAAAAGGGGGCACAATGAGAGTAGGACAGTAGGAAAACAAGCTCAGGTTTTGCAGGAGGGATATAGGAAAGGCCCATAGCTGCCCATTTCTTTGTCAGCAACAGCTGTGCATATGTTTGTAATTTGGTGTGAAATTTGAAACCTTCCACTCCTGAGAGAGGTGTGAGGACAACAATAATATTTGTTGTACAGCCAATTGTAATTGCCAGTTTGCATGTCCAGCAGACATGTGTGCAAAATGGGCAGCTATGTATGGGGCATAATTTTTTTGTGGGTACAGAGTGCCCCTTTTTTCTTTTTCAGGTGAGAGTGGTATGTCAGGTACAGGAAGTTGGTATAGCTGGGGAGGTAGGTAGGGGAGTTAACAGACAAGACAAACAAGATGCATACAGGGGTGGTGTATGACGCATCTGGGGGGGTTACACAATTGAGGGGATGGATGTTTGGATATCTCGAGCCCATGAGCCCACAGATGGCAACAGTGGAACTGAGATCCCCACCCATGGGCAGTTGCCACTGTGCCTTCACTGCCCAGGATGGGGCTGTGCTGGGGGCTGTGTAGGACGGGCAGCAGGCATGCCCATGAGTGGTGCCACCCATGCCTCAAGCTGGCGTAGGGTCCCAAGCACAGCATGCCGGATCTCCCTACCCACCACAGTCTGGACACTATGGAGGGTGAGTGGATGTTCTCCTCTGGCCACACTTGCAGAGGGGGGATGAGCCCCATCCCCTGCAGTGCTTCCACCTGCAGGTAGCACAAGGCCACCGGAGGAGGGTCCGGCCTGGGCACTACTGCCAGGTGCACTCGCCAGCTGAGGTGGGATAGGTGGGTCCGCTGGAACCCACCTTCCCTCTCATCCTATGTTTTGCATTATTTAGTGACAGTTTGGGTTAGTAACGTGCAATACCATTCACAATTAGTTGTAACAGCATGCATTAGTATTCCCATTAACCAAACACCCATAAATTCAAGCCGTTGAACAGCAAGCATAACACATGCATAATTTGAACAACAGTACACGTTCCAACAACATGCAGGGTTGAGTGATGGGAACAGGCCATCAGGTTTGGATGTATGAACAGGGCACATGCATCAACGTACATGCAAATATGTATGAACCAACAGGACAATTGTCCAGGGGAGTTAATTGTGAATACACATACCCATTTCACGTGGAATGGATTATTTGTGGTTATAGGGTAGGGTGAAGAAATATTTTATTAACAACTTCAAATACCTATACATATGCTGTACATTTCTACTAGCTGCAGATATATACACACTACAGGTCTGACTACAGTTTCCTATGTGACAACTTATGCATGTTGGTGATAGGAATGTTACTGCTACATCAATATACATTTCATTTTTATTCATACACATTCATATCTGGCTCTGTTCAGCTACATCATCCTGCTACATTTGCTTTATATGGCTCTAGACAACTGTGGATGTTTGGTATTTCATACAACCATACTATCTGCATATTGGAAACTGAGAGCAACATATCCAGATTTTGGGACACACATTCCAGCTTCAGTACTTTTTTCAACACATGTTGCTGTTTGGTTGTGCCTGTCACATTCATTTCATTCTGTACTGACTGCAGTATACATTATTCAGGAGTTATTACTACTTTATTAGTGGATTCATACCTCTTTCTCACACTATCTCACTTGTTTTCTTTTTACAATTCAGGATGGTACTTAATTCTAGGCTTTATTGACATGTTTTACTTAGTTATGACAATCCTTTCCAACAGTCTCACTTGTGTCATGTTTCAGAATTTAAACGGGGATATATTTCACACATGTGTTTTACTCAGCTTCTGTAGCTGTACTTTTCAGCCTGCTGCAGGTTATGTACTATTATATTACAGGTGGAACATCTTTATTTCAGACTTGTTTCATTTTTATTTTTGGATTACAGGCTGCATCACACTTATGTAATCAAACAATACTAGCAAAATCTCTCTTACACTGTTACTTGCACTTTTTATTAATAAGTGAATACACTGCACTCTTTTTCAAGCTGTCATACTTATATTTTTTACAGTTACAGGGAGAGAATTACTAACCTGCCTGGTGGCGCAACCGCACAAGCCTATCAGCATAGGCTCGATGATTCGCAGAACGGACACCTGCAGCTGTAATATAAATGAAATAATATTGTAATACACATCTCCATAATATCAGCTAGGTTCATTTCTTACATAAACAATTACATGTAACTTACTCAGTAGTGGGGCATTGGGCATTTGCCAGGCCTCCTGGATCCAACAGTTCAGTTGGTCCTGCTTCCATCTCTTCAGGTCCGCGTGGTGATGACGGACCTGTTCACCAGTCCTTGGTATTCCTGTGGCACTAGTGAGATCATGTGCCAATCGGTCCCACGCCTCAGCCCTATATGCTCCCCACAGGACCAGGCCCTGCATGAGTTGGGCCTCATGATCATGGACGAGGAGCCAAACCATATATTTGGACTCCTCAACGCCCCACCTCTGTGCTCGGAAGCAACTACCCTCCCCTACACTTGCCATCCTGACTGCAAATCGGTTCCACAATCAGTTACGCTGTGTATTCCCACCTATGGGGCTTATATATACCATTTTTCCTGCACTAATCTGTGATTGGCCATTTTGGAATTGTATCAGCTTCACAAAACCTGCTTTGTCATGCTCTTCTTTCCATTCATTCCTATATATATGCTATTACTGCATTTCTAAGAGCAACTGTCATGGCTTAGTGGTTCAGTACTTTGACTATGGTGCATGGTATCCTGCGTTCAAGCCTGGCCATTGCTTTTTATATTTTATGACTGTCTACACAGGCTAGGAGGTGTGTCTGTGTAAAGGCAATTTTGATACAGCTTGCTCAACGTTGCCCGTCGGTTAGCTTGTTGGCGTGGTGAGCAGCTCCGCGCAAATGGGTTACGCTGGCTTACGCGCTGTTTGGCTGTCAGCACGCATATTACGCTCAGCTCCGCTACGGGCACACAGTTTCAGCGTGGTAGAACTCTGCTCAACCCAGGGCACTCCTTCTACACCTGTTAAACCACTACTCACCTACTGGCACTCATTTTACACCTGTTAAAACACTGCTCACCTACGGGCAGATATACTCAGCTTGTTAGAGTGTAGCTCAGCTATGGGCATTTCTGACATTTGTTCTTTTTTTTCACACATTTCTTCATAATAAATGGCCCATTTCATTACATTTTACATAAAAATAATTTTATACATGTACATATATGTCAGGGAATTGTTTTGTGCTTATTTCACTAAAAATAAAAAGTGATGTTGTGGGGGCTCGAACAATGACTGCCTCCTCTTCAGCCGACATCTCTACTGCTACACTATTGCTTCTTGGCTTACTTTGCATATTTAGTTCTTATATGTGTTTCCACTGACTGCTAACTGTGGCTAAGCAATGGGCACGCCCGCGCAAACGAGCGCACTCACGGGCAAACATCTTTAAAACTTATAAAAAAATATAACATGTTCATTTTTACATTTTATGTTAATAGTCTGTGGGGGCATGTGTTGTGTTGTGTTTATTGACATTTACACGGACTCTGTCGTGGGGGTTTACTTTCGGGACTTTTACTCTTCTGGGGGCGTGTCCATTTGCAGGGCTCACCCTACAGACACGCCCCCTACTGTCTTACACTGTCCATGTTAGCCTTAGGTGTGAGTCAGCATGCCCTCATGCATATGCATGGCATGCTGACGTCACACCGTTTAACTGCAGCCTCCGTGTAAGCCTTGTAACTCTTACATGGAGGCTTCGTGAATCCTGCCCCATGTCTTATTCTTTTTATACTTAAATTGCCTCTGTAATCTGATGGCGTGCTGATACTTGAAATTTTGTTTAGATTGCACTTGTGTTTTCTAAATGACAATAAAGTTTTCTTTGAATCTTTGAATTTGTTTATTGCAGACGTTTTGAGAGGGGATCAGTGGTGGCTGATGAAATTAATTTCAATCACAAAACATTGAACCAGCATTGTTTAAAACTTACCTTGTCAAATTACAATTAGTAAAAAACAGGATTCAGTGAAAATTAACTTTAAACGTGTTTTTGAATTGGGCAAGCCCCTTCATCCCAGCTATGGGGACTTCACCCGTATGCCTCCTTACTTAAATATATTAATTCTACAGTCACACACCCACAGAAAAAGAGAAAAGACCACAAACAAGTAATTACTTTTTTACAAATGGAAATAGCAACAGTTTTTAATCAATAGGTAACTTACTATCTTCACAATCAGCAAGATAAACATCTTTATCTATCTATTATCTATCTATCTATCTATCTATATATATATATATATATATATATATATATATATATATACTCCTCAAAAACGCTCATGCATGATTTTCTGTGGTGTAAAGAAAATAAATACAAAACAGCATCCATCTCCAGCACCATTGTTTAACCAGATAAGCTAAAATTACTTGAACTTACACTTGTTCTTAAAGCAATATTACAATGAAACAGTACACTAATTCCACCCTGTGTAAATCATACAAAAACACAGTTAAAAAGCTGTTTGTCTTATCATATACACACATCACTTGTTCACTTTGAAGTCACCCTACCCAAGGTTAATAAATATCTTTATCCTATAAATAATCCTAGTTAAGGTGCACAGTCTTAATGAAAACATATGTAATTAGTACATTTTACTTTACCAATGTTCATTCAAACCTGGTTTGAACAATGCTCCCAAGTTAACTAGCCACATTCTTTCTTTCTTGGTAAGAATCCTGTGTTTATTTGCTATTGTCAAATCAGACCCTACCACTTTATCAATTCCTACATATATATAAAGTGAGCCCTTCAATGTTCTTTCATATGCTTGTATAGTGCGCTGCGTGCCCTCTTGCAATTAATATCACTAATATGTAATGTTATCCTCTGTCTCAAACTCAAGGATGTCTGCCCAACATAAAAAGACTTTTTTCCACTAAATCTGATGCTATATTGATTATTATTAAGGTACTCAACTATTGATGTCATTTGTCCCATATATGATACTTAAAGATTTTGTTGACCAAATAAAGTACCTTTTATTCAATATAGTGCCAAGAAAGTCAATAAACCATGGCCAAACATAATTAGGCGATTCGCTGTGATGAAATCAAATAATTGTCCAAACATATTTCTTCCCAGTTGTTAAATATTAGTCTCACTTCACCCATATGTTCTGGCCATAGTATTAATATCAAAAAAGGGGCAGATGTACTGCCTGGAAGACCTATAGTAGCAGGGCAGGGATCAATTATTCAACCATTGTCAGTGTACTTAGAAGCCAAGTTGAAGCCATCATTGACATATGTGTCTGCCAGAATTAAAGATACAAACCAATTTTTATTACTAATGGATGATCTGGTAATCCATACAAATGCTTATATTGGCACATTAGATGTCCAAGCATTGTACACAAGTATCCCACATTTGGGAGGGATAAAAGCAGTTAAGTACTGGTTTGAGACTTCTAAGTACTATGAAGCAACTGAGCAAGAATTTCTCTTGATATTATTGGGCATGGTTTTGGAACATAATGCCTTTAGGTATGGACATGATTGGTATTTACAGATAAAAGGTACAGTGATGGGTGCAACATTTGCACCCATTTACGCTGATTTATTTATGGTTTACTTGGAAATTGAGGTCAATTATCAACAACATGAGTTCACTGCAGAACTAGTTATGTGGCGTATGTACCTGGATGATTGTTGGGTAATATGGTAAGGTACGCAGGAAAGAGGGATGCAGTTTGTTGAGTACCTTAATAATAATCAATATGACATCAGATTTAGTGGAACAATTGATAGTAACAATGTTGTTTTTGGATGTGATGGTTAAGAAATATAGGGATGGTATGATGGTTACGAATTTATACCAGAAACCATTCACCAAAAATTCTCTGCTAAGAGCTGATAGTTGCCATCCAGGTCATATAGCCAACAATATCCCAATGGCCCAATTTAAGAGGTTAAAACAAATCTGTAGTAAGGCAGAGGATTTTGAGCTACAGGCAGGGAAATTAAAGTCAAGATTTTTCGTTAGAGACTATGGGGCCAGGAAGGTTAATACTGCTTTACAGGCAGTTAATAGAATTTCTAGGACAGAGCTGCTACAGGAAAGACAGCATCAGACTAAAGAATCCCCTGGTACACTCAGGTTTATTACCAGATATGGTAGTAACACATTTAAGATTAAATATATAATACCAAAACATTGGCATATTTTGACTACCTTAGTAAATAATCAATGTAATTTTGGCTATAGGAGAGGTAAAACTATTGGGCAAAGTCTATCTAGTTTTACAAAAAGTAAAGTTCCAGTTGAAGGGACAATAGAGAATCGAAATGTGGGGAGTACCTACTGTGGACACTTTATACATTGCAAAGTAATTTCTAAAACTAAGTCATTCACTTCAGTAAATACTACAAAAGTAATTGATATCAGACAGCTTATAACATGCACAAGTGAGTGGGTGATATACATGGCGGTCTGCCATTGCTGGTCTTTTTATGTTGAACAGACATCCTTGAGTTTGAGACAGAGAATAACATTACATATTAGTGATATTAATTGCAAGAGGGCATGCAGGGCACTATACAAGCATATGCAAGTACATCCAAAGGCTCACTTTATATATGTAGGAATTGATAAAGTGGTAGTGTCTGATGTGACAATAGCACATAAACATAAGATTCTTACCAAGAAAGAAAAAATGGGGATAGTTAACTTGGGAGCATTGTTCAAACCAGGTTTGAATGAACATTGGTACAGTAAAATGTACTAATTACATATGTTTTCATTAAGACTGTGTACCTTAACTAGGATTATTTCTAGGTTAAAGATATTTATTAACCTTGGGTAGGGTGACTTCAAAGTGAACAAGTAATGTGTGTATATGGTAAGACAAACAGCTTTTTAACTGTGTTTTTGTATGATTTACACAGGGTGGAACTAGTGTACTGTTTCATTGTAATATTGCTTTAAGAACAAGTGTATAAAAGACAAGCTTCCTCTTTCAGGAAGGAAAAGCACTGATGATGCCATGAGGTGAAACCATGGTTTGCTGGGTGTGGCAGAACATGTCTGCCATTAAAAGAAAGTTATGGCACTTTCCTGAGTTGTGCATTTACTTATAGTAATTTTTAGCTTATCGGTCTAAACAATGGTGCTGGAGATTGGTGCTGTTTTATATATATATATATATATATATATATATATATATATATATATATATATATATAAAACTAAAACAAGAAAACATCACAAACCACATTTTTGCAGGGGGACAAGCCCCCCTGCAACCCCTATGTGGGAGGCTGCACCCACACACCCCCTACAACTTAAATAAACCAACTCTGAGATCGCACTACAGTGAAGCTATACGACAATCTCCAGTGACAGGTTTTGAGATTCCACAACTTCGAAGTTCTGAGCGGCAGTATTTTGCGCTTCAAAATTATACAATTTCAAAATTACAAAGTGAACCCTTTTATATATATATATACAGTTTAGAATATATGTATAAGCTTCACTAGTGAGATGTAAGAACACAGATGCCTTTTGTGCTTGGTGCATATTTAAAGCTTAATTGAATAATTTGCCTGTTTAATTAACCTATCAGGAGTAGGCTGTATACTATTTAAACTTGTAGTGATGGTGCATTTGACTGTTTAAAGTTTGACAAAGCCTGTTGGTGAAAGCGCTTACTTGTCTATTTGCAAATAATTAAAATCCTATTTTATTGAATATTTACGTTGATATATCATATTTGGATCGCTTTTGGTATTTATATACAGCTTAAGAAGTCTTACAGGAGATCGTTTTTAAACCTTGGATATACAGTTATCAACTGCACTTATTTGTGAGACTTTTATTTGAATTGAATTGCTTTATTGATCTTCGCACCTGCATGACAAACGTTTGTTCAAGTGACTATTATACATATATATATATATATATATATATATATATATATATATATATATATATATATATATATATATATATATATATATATATATATATATATATATATATATTATCTATATGGATCTAGGACTTTTGAACGAAAGTTCAAAAGCCTGAATCCATTACCACCGAACACACTTTAACGAAAGCACTTTCGTTACAGTATGTTAAAAAAAAAAACACAAATTCTACTTGATTGCTGCACCCCCCCTCCTTTAATATTCTCACTCCGAGGTCGCACTACAGTGGGGAAAAGGGAATTTTCCCTTCCCACACCATAGTACGACCGGAACAACAAGCATACTTATGCGAAAGTGCTGCTTCGGTGAACAGCACTTTCGCACAAGTATGCTCACCAAATTGGGATTCGGTGAAAGATGCAGTCGAGCATCTGTATGGATTCCATATATATTTATATATATATATATATATATATATATATATATATATATATATATACACATAGCACCATGTGTAACTAAATATACATTACATGAAATAAGATGTTACTCAAATGAGCATTAAATTAAATGTGTTTTTCAACTATTTGTTCAGTGTTTTGGGGTTCAACCAAATGTGCTTTCACTCAAACAAATGAAATCCTTGAAGAGATAGGAAAATGGACCATCCTTTGGGGTCATATTGCAGAGAAGTGCAGTAGTGGAGGCTGAGTAGAAGAGTTTAGCAAAAATATCTGGAAAGGTTAATGAGGTGAGCATCACTGCTATCTGATGGAAGGAACTGTACCAAGGCCAGAACAACCATGGTGTACAGTATCTCTTCAGCAGAGATGGATGGAAAGAAGCAGAACAGGAAAAGGATTAAAGCAGTTTATCACCCCTGAACATGCCAGCTAAGAACAGAGTGAGAGGACACTGGTATTAACAGAGCATTGAGATGCATCATCAGGGTGATAGATTCCTGCAAAAAAGATGCTTTCCACTTTACAGGGCCATGAACAGATCACATCCCAAGTACAACCTGTTCTTTGGGGGGGCATCGAAAGAAAAAGACATGAGGCTGCTGGAATGGCAGGGAAAACATGTGACCAGACATTAAAAGAGCTACCACTCTTCTAAGTTTAAATGAGAAGAACAAGGGGAGTGTAGCAATGGTGCAGAAGATCATGGAGGCAGCAGGGGATCATTCTGAACCATAAGGAAGAGGCACAGACAGTAGATGGTAAGAACTAGATATTTTCTGGTTCTCTACAAATGTTTTTTCACATCACATAAAGAATTGCAGACCCAATGAACTCCTCCTGCTGTCACTAGGGAACAGGTCATAAATGCTCTCTGTATGGCCAAGAACATTGCATCAATTAGGCTCAGACAATATCCTAGCATGCCTTCTATATAACATGAAATATGACCTATCAGGCCCTCTGGAATTGCTATTTAACTGTAGTCTCCAAACAGGCCTTGTGCCTCATGAATGGAGAACAGCTACAGTCATCCCTCTGCACAAAGGTGGGCCATCTACAGACACTGGACACTGCAGTCGCGTAAGTCTCACTAGTCTCATATGCAAAGCCATGGAAAGAATTGTCATGGAAATGATCAATAATGACATAGGAAATCTCCAGACAGTGAACCCAACCCAATTTGGTTTTGTTAAGGGCAGGTCTTGCCTAGTCAATCTGGTGGAGTTCTTTGAGAGCATCACCAAAGCAATGGATGAGGGCAAAATGGTTCACACTGTCTACCTACCTTGACCTGACCAAGGCATTTAACACAATCCCTCACTCTGGCATTGTTGACAAACTCAAGATGGTAGGTACAAACCCTTATGTCACCTGGTGGATAGCCAGCTGGCTCACAGACAAGACTCAAAAAGTTAGACTTGGGCGGTCCACCTCTATAAAGAAGCCAGTCACAAGTGGAGTTCCTCTAGGATCGGTCCTGGGGACATTCTTTTTTGACATTTACTTTTCTAAAGTTAAGGCCAATGTCAGTGACCTCTGCCTGACTAAATTTACAGATGATAGCACATTAGGAGCTGTCTTTAAATCCCCCACTGACACCGATGTTCTACAGAGCCATGGACTAAAACTAAATGCAAAGAAATACATAATAGTATCCTTTGGGAAGTTATCCACCCCTGTTAATTATCAAACTGACAACACACCCCTAAGAGGTGACCCAGTAGTCAGGGACACACATAGGCAGTAATCTAGCCTTTAGTCATCAAGTGTCTAAAGTACTGAGAAAATCATTCTATGTTGTGCAACTTATAAACAAAGGCATGCATCTAGGTCCAAGGAAGTCATAGTTCCACTGTATTCGGCATTCATCAGACCTATCATTGAGTACAATGTCCCCTTTGGTATGTGCCTAGCCAGGCATATCCAACAATTGGAATGTCCACAGAGGTTCCTCCCTAAAATAATACAGGGTTTAAGTAACATGTCCGATGCAGACTGCCTCAAGGCCCTATCCTTGTATTCTGTCTCCTACAGGCTATTGAGGGGAGATCTATACCTGATATACAAGGCATTGTCAGACCCGACTCTGATGGACCTCCTGCATATCCACAAAACAAGCAGCACCAGAATTACCCATTCTTAAGACTTAAACCTTGCCTGTGATATAAATAGAATCTGCTGGAGAGACAGGTATGTATCGCAGAGACTACCCCATCTCTGGAACAGGTACTCCATCCATGTTAAGCAGTGTTCCTCCCTAACCCAATTCAAGTATAATTTTGACAATTGGATGGGGAACAGAAAATCCATCCTTGGTTTGGCACCCATGTCTCTAATGGACACAGGCAACCTGTAAATGGTTTATCTCCCAGGACCCTGCTTGTAAATGTTTCAGCTCCCAAGCCCCTGCTTACACTTGTCAATGGTACCAGAACTTGCCAGGGATTTGGGATGCATGGCTATACTAAATAAGGCCATTGTGGTTATTAGGCTGGTACATACCTATCAACCTGTGAACCTATGAATAGATACCAAACTGGGTTGTGGAGAGGGAGTCCACAGATGCACTAAAAAAGACAAAGGAAATACAGACGAAAGTGTAAGAAAAAAGTTAGGGATGGAGGGGTGGTAAAATGCTGTGACACATAAGAAAGCAGACTAGATAGGCTTATAGTGCCCATTTCTGATTAACCTGCCATAATAGGTCAGTAACATGCAAAAGTAAATAAAAAGGTAAACGGGTAACTGGAATTCCTAATTACAAAATACATAACTGTAAGGGCTTAAGAACTAGACACGACAATTTCCCCATAGTTCACAGAAAATGCTTTACACATAGAGTCAAACAGAGCACCAGGGAAAATGAACTGTAAAACTTCATAAAGGTGTGAGGACTTTGTGTTTCAGCACAGACAGAGCAGGAGGTCAGTAATGCTGACCACAACAGGATGCAGCTCAGATTTGTGGCACAGTCTGGTTAGCCTGCAACTTACCTACTGGCTATTCTACATGTACCACTTGTAAGACATTCTCATTAATGTTATAATTAAGTCTCTGTTCTGCAAGGAAGCCAAGGAGACACAGACACATCAGCTACAGCCAGTCCCTGCCCCTGTAGCTGCAGCTGTGGCAGATTAGGGTGATAGAAATGCCAGAATAAGGATGACATTCCAATGCCAATCAGACAGGTATTCCACAGTAAGCACCTGCTGCAGCCTAGCTGTCGTTGTGGCATGCATTTCCTTTTTTCCCCTTACTGTTTCACTTTTGTGTGAATGACTAATGGCTACATTCCTCTATTTCATATTAGTCTATACTTCCCTTTCTTCCACTCTCACAGAATGAATAATTGTCCAGGTAACTGGACACCTGACAGCAGGTGCTTAAAATGTGTATTATACAGTACTTTTTAAAAGCTTGCTCCCACACATGCTGGCTTGCATTAGCAGATGCTTTTATGTATCAGGAGATCTGTTGTATTTGGCACATGGCAATTACCTTTTTTCTATAACTGCTTCTACAAGCTGTGAAACTATTTTTTCATGCAGAGGGTTGTTAGTCAACAGAATGCACTAAACGTATAGGTGGCATGTAGACAATTTGTGGAGACATGCAAGCACAGAGTAAGTGAAGACACACGAGGACAAGGAAATGAAATAAGGATGGAGGGAAAGTAGAAACAATTAAGGGAAGGTTTAACTAAATCAATGGATGGCAGCAGTTATTCACAGGTTTTATGTAATAGTTGGATATGACTCTGTCTATTACCTAGTTTAAGTGCAACCTAGAGTAGTGGATCGTCGAACAGGAAATTTTTACCAGACCAGGGACCTATGTCCCTTATGGACAGACGTAGCTTATAACTGATTGGCTCTCAATGTCCTATTCAGATACAGGACATCATTATTCTTTCAGGAAAACTTGGCTAGACTTAGAACGCACCCTCCTCCCATGGTTGTTAGACCAGTAACAATCTATGAATCAATGAATAAGGCTGGATGGATTACACTATAGACTAGATAAGTTAACAGTTCTCGTTAAGAATTAAGATCTGTGTAAATAAATATAGCAGTATCTAGGATTATCCATTCAAAGATGAAAGAAAAACATACCAAGTACCTTATAAATAGATGATTCATTCATAAGATGTGCAAATACATAGATAACAAAAAGGAATATATTGGATAAACTGCTTATATGTCTTTCTAGTACAGTAGTAAAATATCACCGAAAGCAATGAACAGAATTGTTAAGAATTAAATTAATCGAATCTACGATGATCCGTGTATAATTCAGTCATGTGAAATAGTTCTAGAAAGTTAAAATGTGGAATACTTATACAGATATATGGTTAAATGTAGAAAATATATCAAAGTTACAATATCAGATATGAAACCTGATATATGGAAAAAGAGTAAGCAAAAGAAAACAGACTTTGGGATTTAGAAAGGCTTTGCACAATGTGACTTCCACAATGCACTAAGCCTTTTTAATTCACAGACTGTTCTACTTCAGAGATTTTACCCTCATGAGGCCCTCAGTACAGGGAGCAGTCTCATGGGTGAAGTCATATGCTAATGCAGCAGTCAGAAAGAGGAGTGGTTAATGTTAATTAGCCACGTTCTTTCCTCCAGGAGTATCTACATGTCCCAGTTTCGTCAGCTGTACAATCCGGAGAATCTGAGAAAAATAAAATTACTGTAGGAGGAAAAAATGATGCCATAACAGTATAGTGGTTAATTATTCACTCCAATGAGAGTATTCACAGTGCAAGTAAGTTTAGCGAAGACATGGGTTTGGTGGTCGTGTGTTAGTGTATAAGTGTGTGTGTCTGCCTGCCTGGGTGCTCACACTAGGCAAGGTTTGGATTTGAGTTTGTGTGTGTTGGAGCATACATGCAGATGAATGAGTTAATATTTTTGCGTTGGGTGGGGCATCTTTTTGGATGACTGATTGTGGGTGTGTGTGTAGAAATTTCTAGAAGTGTGTGTGTGTATTTTTGCTTGTGTATGTGCATGGGTGTCTGAATGTTTGGCTGCATGAGTGTAGGGGAGTGGGGTGCCTTTTCTAAACCTATGCTTAGGCCACTAAAAAAAAAAATACTACCACAGTCATAAGGATACTATATTCAGCCAGTAATGAGGTATCTTCTATTTTTAGCCACACCTGTATCTGAATCAATTTTTTTACCAAAGTGCTAAATCAACAAGTTGTATTGAATGATTAACATAGATAGCGAGTGCTTTACTGGATATTATGGTGAATGAAAGCAATAATATGAACAGTGTGAAGAACAGACAGGAAAGAAAATGCCTGCAGAAACCATTAAACTGCTTTATTCTGCAAATGCAATGGAGAGGAGCATCAGCGAAACCTATGTTCTCTTACCCGCAAACCTTTCCCCGCAAAGTTTATGGATGGTGATTTGTTCTTTCTGCAGCACCATTTTTGAACGGAATGCATTTAAGCACTTATTTATAGCCAGAAACATTTCCATCCAATTAGACTACAATGCATTATTAAATATTTCAAGACTATTAAAAACACAAAGGAAGTTATGAAGCAGAAAACCATTATAGAATATAAAATGTCTGATGTTGGACTTCAGTAAATTTCACGTCTGTACTCATGACTCAAAGTGACAGCAATAAATGCAACCTGATAAGCAGGTCATCAACAAAAACAGAGAAGAGTATGTTAAACTAATAGTACATAAGAAGGAAAATTAACCTCTTCAATAAAATCTATTTTTGCATTAAATGAACTTCACATTCCCTCCCTGAAAGTAATGCTATTGTTGGCTTTATTTTAGGTTTAGGATGAAATTATTGTATTTTGTATTATGCTATACAGATTTTGTTTTCAGAAAAAAAAAAGGTTAGGTCCAGCCTGCCAACCATTCCTTTTTGAAATAATTTCCAGACTAATATCAATAAAAATGTAATTTTTTGAATGTTTTTGTCTTGACTCCAGACTATAAATTTTATTTATTTAACATTTGTTTTCCGGGACAGTCCGTCTTGGAATGAAGCCAATTTTTAGCGGAGTCCTGGGGAGAAATGCTCCACACACATGTCTTTGAAACAAGGGAGGAAACAGAAGCACCCAGAGGAAACCTACATAAATGCAGGGAGGACATGCAGACTCCACACAGAAGGCACCACAGCCAAGAATCGAACCAGAGAGCCTCTTGCTGCTAGGCGACAATGCTACCACTGCTACCACTGCCGCTGCACTACTAAATGGCACAGTGTAAATGGTGTAAAATTACTTGATATGTCTCACTTATGATCCCATACAGCTTCCCTTATTTACAACCCTTACATAATTAGAGAAAAGTAAGGTGATTCTGCACTTTGGAACTGCTTTCATGGCTCACCATATAAATAATGTGCAGAGTCCATTCTGCAGAGCTTTAATCCACTGGGAGTGGGATGTTGTTTCACATTTGTCTTCTCAGTCTATAGCTGTCTTCTGTTTAACAAATAAACATAAAATGTGCACACTGTTATTAAGAAATATTGAAATCCTTTGTATTTTTTGCTTGACATCAGTCTGCAAGTGGTATGCATTTTCCTTATATGTTCAACTGATGGCGCCATATAAACAGTCTTACTTGAAATGCTAGATGATATGGAGAATATAACTATACAAGGAATGGATTATACTTCACTGTGTTATGTATTACCTTGCCACTCACCTCCATCCTGCTCATTTCCTATTTTTTCTTCATCTATGAGTTGTCAAACACAGGCATACACTGATGTAGAGCATATCACTTATTCTAGCATAGTTTCCATTCCACTAATGTGTACCTTGCACCAGTGTTAAGAAATGCCATTCCTAAATACTAGTGCCCTGGCACAACTTGTACTATTCTAAATTGTAAATAGTGCAATTTGTTACTGACTCTCCATATGTCACTATTTTTTTCTCATTCCTCTTCTTTCCTTGACAGTCTCACTCTAGCAATTAATTCATTGTAATATTGCCTCTCCATTGTTATCTCTTGTTTAACTGCCTCTGCATTTTTCTAAACTACATAATAACCGTTCCTTTATCTGCTTTCATGTTTTATATATTTTGTTTAATTGTTGTTTGCTTTTTGCTTTTTGTGTTTGATTGATTGTTTTGATTTTTTGATTGTTTTTTACTGTAAGTTACTAGTATGTTAATGGAGCTTTTCTCCTCGGGCCTCTGCTGAAAATGGACATGTATCCAGCCAGACTAGCCCGGTTAACAAATGTAAAATAAAAATAAAATAAATAAATTTTAATGACATTTCCTCTTATGAAACAATATATCAAATTGCACACATGGCCAAAGAGTTTTAAAACAAACATATATATATATATATATATATATATATATATATATATATATATATATATTAGTATTCCTTCTGTGATTAACATTACAATTTGGTTTGTATAACTCAATTTCACTATCCATAGGTAGGAAAAAATAAATGGCAGTTATCGTCTTCTGGCAAAAACTGAGGAAAATCCTTTGACCAGGCTAATGCTTTGCTAAATGATGTGAGTGAGATTGCCCTCTAAGTGTGACAAACAGACATTATTTGTTTAACTGTAACAGCTTCCATGGCTCCATGTACTCCTGCTGTGATATTTAACGTGCCAGTATTGTATGTGGAGGGTTGGGATCCACTGATTACTGCCCATTGCGATTCACTGATTACTGTCATCTGTTTAACATTGCTCATTTTGTATCTTCCACATATTTGCAACAATCCCTTCAAATGTGCGCTTTCTGACAGCTTCTGCATGACTTATTCTATGGTGTCAGTGACTAGTACATAGGACAAGAGAATATGAGTTAGGCAGACAGGGATTCAAGTCCAATGAGTTGTGCACTATAGTGGTATGAAATGCAACTTACAGCCTGCAACAATAACTCTCTGAACAGATATAAGGTATCCGACTTGGGTTTGGCAGGTGGAAGGCTTTAATTCCCTGATCACTATATTCTGTTTAACCACACTTATTTTCATTTTCATGCAGTGTTGGTAACATCCATTCTGATGTGTGCTATCTGGTAACCTGTTGTTTACTTTCTTCTGTGGTGTCAGTAGCTACCTCTCAGGTCAAGAGAATGTGAGTTAGGCAGGGAGGGGTCAAATACGATGAGATGCATGTTCTATCAGTGTAAAAAAGCAATCTGTAACAGTCAGTGATGACTTAGAGAACAAATGTGATAAAGAATATTCTACTTGGATATGATATGTGGAGGGGTTGAGTCCCCAAGTACTGTAGTCTGTTTAGCCCTGCTCATTTTATTCTCACACACTCTTCGTAACATGCATTTAAATGTCTGCTTTCTGACAACTGTTGTAAACCTTCTTCTGAGGTGTTCAGTAAATAGATCTAGAGAATGTGGGTTAAGCAGGCTGGGGTTCAAATTCATTGAGACAGACACTGTAGCAGTCTGACAAACAATCCATTCCTGGCAGTAGGTACAAAGCATGTAAGTAATAGGATCATTACATTATAATCTGTCAACACATTCAGGGTAATTTGTGATCCCTTTATTGCTGTATGTTGCTCACTAATACTCACTTTTTCAGTATTACACCATCACAGTGTAATAATGAACTATGTTCAATACAGTAACTTCCCTGTGACATTATCACAGCACATACATTGGCAGTAAGGTGTGTCATAACTAGACAAATCATTTGTTTGCAATGTAATTTGCACAATTGTTGGAGGGCACCATAGATGTCCTTATGTAGACACAGAAGAAAGACACTTCTCATAATACAGGAAAAACTGAGGGCATTATTTTCAATGTGCTAAGAAGTCAGCTTTGGTCATGCAACTGAGGTGACCACAGATGTGCAACACTACGCAATAGTGACCAAGTGATATTAATAGTAACATTGTTACAACTTCCAAGTGTCTTTGTAGTCATAACATGAGGTATACCTTGTCAGCAGATAAGGGTAAGGATTGTGAGTCCATGAATGTTACATGTTGTGAGCAAGGTTCTTAGTATAATCATCCACAGGGTTCTAACATTTACTCTTAATGTGTCTGTGTAGGTTTCAGCTTATAAACACTTGTTTTGTGCTGCCACTTGCTAATGTGGTCATATGTAGAATACTGGTTAGGCAGGTGCGGCTCATATCTATGATGGTCAGCCTTGTAGAATGATGACAAATGTCATTATCATGTGCTAACAATGTGCCACAAATGCATAAAATGCAGTTAACATGATACATATATAAGAGTTTCCATGCTTCAGTCAACTCATGTAGTGATGTGTACAGTGGATGATAGTTTGAATCTGCACCCATATTGCCTGTTATATTTTTTGTGCTGTTCATTTTACAACTTTCATCAATATTGTAGCATTTCCATGAAGTTTGTGTATTCATGCTGCTTCTGCATATCTTCTTCAGTGGCTTCACTTTGTAAAGGCTTGTGTGTGTGTGTGTGTGTGTGTGTGTGTGTGTGTGTGTGTGTGTGTGTGTGTGTGTGTGTGTGTGTGTGTGTGCGTGTATATATATATACATGTATAAAATATCACTGCTAATAGTCAGTGGTTCAAAACCACGTATGAGCATTTTTTTTGCCCTGCTATCATGTGTTCCATTCCCCTAAAAAGTATTTTCCAGTCACCTTGCTTACCATTGTTTCTTTTGCATGCCCTGCTAATACACTGGTCTTGAGCATGTCAGTGATATAGACAGGGGTTTAATTGCATTCATAAGTATTTTTCTTTTAGTCCTATCATGTGTCCATGATAGGACTAAAAGAGAAATACTCATGAATGTAATAGGCCTATCAAATGTTCATTTCTTCTGAAAGTTAAAAATCATGTAATAAATGTGTGTGCATTATGTGTGAGAGTCTTGCAATTTTTTATCATAATTATCTTTCTGGATTAATTTGCCACTGTTGATATGGGCATTTTAGGGATATGGATTTCTACTGCCTACAATGACTTCTGTGTACTTTTGCAAAGATGTTGACTATGCTGTATTCCATTCACACCATGACTGTTTCAATGGCTCCTCTTGTTACTGTGGTTCTATAAAACATTGTAGTGTAGGGGTTCTTGGTTTGAATTCCTTGAGGACTATTATTTATTGCATTCCACCTGCACGTGATACATTTCAGAGGTATGTGTTTTTCTGACCACTTGCACTTTGATGTTTGCAGTGACTCACCTTGACATTAAAACATGTATATACAGGTTTGGGGAATGAATTACTCCACTGGCCCACCTTCAGACAGCATATTTCATTTTTTAATGACCTTTGTGATATAATATAAGGTCCAGTGCTAACCTTTCCATTGTTGTTAAGTACAGTGTAGGCTGTTACATCACATTACTGTATTATTTTACATCCCACTTCTCCTGTGTATACTTTACTGTGTTAAAACAGCTGTATTGTCAAATACATTATGGTCCACCTTCTTCTATATGATGTTTGGATAGGCAACTCACCTTGCACTTTAATATTCATTTTCTTCATGATTTCTGTTAGTGACCTTACCTCCAGCTTCAGTATCTATTTTGCTTCTCTCTCCATTGTACATGTATCGATGTATGTGCTGCAGCTGATTACCGCAACATTAAACAACTGTGCATGCTCATTCAGATAGACTACTAGGATTTCTCAGTAACATTCTCATCATATACTTCTTGTATATACATGTGTGTGTCACATGTGGCTTACCATGATCTAACCATGACCCTATGTTTCAGCTTTGAGGAGATGCGCTTCATCATGCAAACTGGCTTGGCCAAATAAATGCATACCTAAGTAATGATACTGGTCATTGTGCCAGGAGGGTAAATGGTGTTGGCCTGGCTGCACTGCAGCCTCAATGTTAATGAATCCCCACATAATTGTTAATGTAGTCTGCATATTGAAGGAGTAGGATCAAAGTTATCAACCTGTCATGTACGTGTTCAGCAAGGTTAAGTAGGACATGCTATGACATCTGAGTGCAGCATTACACATCAGTGGCTGTGATTAATGTGTGATACGTCTTATTGAAAAATGTCATGTGTAATTTCAATAGAAATATCACTTATTAAAGCATGTCACTTATTTTCAAGTAAAGTATCATGTGTTTTCATGCTAGACAATTTTAAACGCTAATTTGAACTGTCTTTTCAGAAGTGGATGCATCATTAACATTTATTTTTGAGTATGTGCATATTATTGAGTATTTTAATAAGCTTGATTATAGTTATTATATGTAGGTGGTTATATATATTTGTCAAAGATGTAACTGGAAAGACTAAGTATTCTGTTTTTTGCGTATAGCATGTCATGATAGCACCACAATAATGAAATTACACCCCCAGGCTGTAATATTATACGCACAGATAGACTAGAGAAAAAGGGAGGTGGTGTAGCAATATTATTCAAAATCACCTCACCTTAAAACAATTGGATTATAACTGCCATAAAGTTAAATGCATATAACTAATTCTTGCCAAACTAAAACTTAACTCCAACAAACACATAATTATTGCAGGTGGCTATATCCCACCAGGCAATAACATTACAATTATGGAAAGTCTACTTAACTGGATCTCTAACTCCTTACCACAAGAAACCATACTGTTAGAAGACTTTAACATTGACTGGCTTAACTGCTCTAACCATAATCCATCCACCCAAATTAACCTCCACAGATTTACCCAAATTATATCTACCCCAGCTAGAACAGACAAAACTTCCAAATGTGAATCCATCCTAGACTGGATACTGTTATCTGACCCCACTCTAGCAGAGCAATCAGGGTATCTCCCTGATAGTCTAAGTGACTATCAACCAACCTTCCTAATTAGAAATAGACCCCAACATATTAACCAACCCATCCTCAGAGTTGTTTGCAATAAAAAGACCTTTATACCTACTAACTTCATAAATGCACTAAAAAGCTGCAATTGGACATCCTAAAACAACGTCCTCTAGATGAAGCCGTAAATTACTTTAATTCTACCTTCCTAAAAATATTAAATCATCTTGCTCCCACCCAAACCATAAGAATAAAAACAAATGATGTCCCATGGCTAACTAAAAATACCAAAATTACAATGAAAGAAAGAGACAAAGCTTTGACCCCAATATCATAAAAACAAAACTACCAATCACAGACAAATATATTTAAAACTCTGTAATAAGGATAAAAAACAAATTAAATTAGATAAAATCAACTACTACAAAACTGTGCAAGAAAAACATGCTCGCAACCCTAAAAAATTCTGGGCCATAATAAATGGTATAATATATCCAGGAAAAGCCTCCACTCCAGCCCCAGTGCAACCAAACAACCAGGACAATATTCCCACTCAGTTTAACAAATTCTTTACTGAAACAGTTCAAACTCTTGCACAAACCCAAAACATCACTAGCTGCCCCACAACAGCATGTTCCCCTAATCAACCAAATACAAAACAAAATGATACATCCAGCTTTTCCCTACACCCTGTACCCACAAAAGTAATCCTTAAACTCCAAAAAAACTCAAACCAACCACACTAGCAGCTGACAACCTACCCGCAGATTTTCTTCAAATAGCAGCAGAAGCAATCCTGTATCCATTCTCATAAATAGATCACTAGCAGAATACAAGGTACCTACCTTATGGAAAACATCACATATTATTCCACTACACAAAGAAGGTAAATCCTTAGAACTCACCAACTATCACCCTATTGCAATCCTTAAATCCTTAGAACTCACCAACTATCACCCTATTGCAATCCTATCACCTTTATCAAAAATATTAGAAAGAGTTGTCCACTATCAGCTACTGCATTACCTCCTAGAAAATTACCTACTCTCCAAATCTCAGCACGGCTTTATGCCCTCACACAGCACCACCACGGCACTGCTATCATTCACTGATATAGTTAATCACCATATAAACAAGGGACTATTTGTATCTTCCATATTCTTAGACTTATCAAAAGCCTTTGACATGATAAACCACAGCTTTCTACTTCAAAATCTTTCTAACCTAAACTTTAGCTCCTCCTCTGTATCTTGGTTCACTAGTTACTTACCAGACCATCAGCAAGCAGTCCTTTGGTTAGATCAGCTGTCCCCTGTACTACCATTATCCACAGGAGTCCCTAAAGGGTCTATCCTAGGCCCAATACTGTTCTCACTATTTACCAACCAAATCTATTCTTCCTCACCCATCACATCCATCATACAATATGCAGATGAAGCAACAGTTATATCTGCCACCCACACCTTGACAGAACTCCAAACCCTAACCCAAAATAGCTTTACTATAGCCCAAAACATGGTTCACCCACATTAAACTTATTCTTAATCCCAAAAAAACAAAACTAATTATTTTCGGTCCTGGGCGACCCCTCCCCTAAACAATAATTTTACTATTAACTCTAAGGACAACATCCAAATTACTCCTACTACCCACACAAAACAGTTAGATGTTGAGATAGACAATAACCTAAAATTTGACATCCATATAGCTCAAACCATCAAGAAAGTAAGCAAAAAGGAAGGGCTCCTCTACAGGAATAAAGAGTTTATGACCAAGCAAACCAAAGCAACCATCGCTAGGACACATCTCTTATCCATCTTTCTCTATGCCTCCCCTGTCCTTACAAGTCTACGCCAAAATGATCTAAGCAAAACTGAATCTTGTTACAACAAGATTGCCAAGTTTGCTACTGAAGTCTCTTACAGATCACACCACTGTCTTGCCCTTAAGCAGCTCATCTGGCTTGAATTGCCTCAACGACTTCTACGTAATCAACTCTCAATAGCCCACAAGCTCTACTACCTTCCAAAAAATACCCCAGCACTCCAGCATCTAATCCAGCCTCACACTTCAATGAGAGCCTTGAGTTCCAGTAGCCAAAACCTCACAAATGTCATCAAACATAAAAATGACACTGGTAAAGCTCTTTTTGTTTGCACTATTGCCAGGACCTGGAACTCACTACCAAGCCAAATAACCGAGATTTCTTCTACTACTCAAATCAAAAAGCTCCCAAAAACCCACTACTTGAATAACTGGCTTTGCCCATGCTACTCCCCTGGTTAACTCTCACCAGTGCACTGTTCTAATAATCTAACTTAGGGTCTACACCTTAAATTTTCCCTGTAAATTCTGATAAACATTTCCTCTGAATAGCTAAATATTATGTTTTGGCTGTCTTAATGCCTAATTGCCTAATATTTTATATATATATATATATATATATATATATATATATATATGGGTTTCATACTAATCCCCAATGCACTTTTTCCCGAATCACTCATGACCGAACATACTTACGTGAAAATGCTGTTCACCGAAGCAGCATTTTCGCATAAGTATGCTGTTGTGGCGGTCGTACATAAGGGAATAAGGGAAGATTCCCTTTTCCCCACTGTAGTGCAGCCTTGGATTGAGAATATTAAAATAGGGGGTGTGTGGGGGGGACAGGCCCCCACATGGGGGGTGCAGGGGGATGTAGCCCCCCTGCATACATTTTTTTTTCTTTTTTTTTTGACACATTTTAACAAAAGTGCTTTTTCAGTAAAAGCGCTTTCATTAAAATGTGTTTGGTGATGTTGGTTTCCACTATTGCAGCTTCATGCATTAGTCCTAGACCCATATAAATTATATATATATATATATATATATATATATATATATATATATATATATATATATTCTTTCTTTTTCTTAATAACTTGTAAAACTTCACATTACAGTATAGAAAGCTGGACATTGCAATGTGTTTATTAGATGTCTAGAGCTGTTTATGTATGTACAATTTTCCTCGTATGTAAGGTTCTTGGAGCTTTTCTCGTCGGGCCTCCGCTGAAAATGGATCTGTGTCCATTCGGACTTTCCTGGTTAACAGATGTAAAAAAAAATAAAATAAATAAAACAGAAACAGCAGGAAAAATAAATAGACACTAATTTTAATTTTTTTCTAGAATGGGAATAGATAATTCATTTTATTTTGAATCTTGAGTGTAAAAAAGGTATATCTGATTTAAAACCAAAGATTAGGGGGTCTTCTTCTGGGAATGGTTATACTTTATAAGAAAGACTCTTGGGATTCTCATCTGATGTGAGGCACTAATGAAGCATTTGGATGATAAATACAAACTGGATGTTTTGTTTCTATGGAAAGATGGGCATGAATGTATTTATTTTATTTTATTATGGTATGGATTCCATCAAGCTCACAGAATCCAGTGGATTATGCCACTATCAGCGCAGAACTTGTGAATAACACTGTAAGATGCTGATATAGAACAAGAAACTCATCGCAGAATGGAGCATTGCAGTTCCAATGGCACATTTAGAAATTTGCAAGTAATCCATAATTATAAGAAATGGTTGTCCAATAATGTGTACATTACCAAAATTGGAAAGATGATCACAATTCAAGAATCTTGATAGTTGCCTATTACAAAAGCTGTACATAGGGTTGCAGACAAATATGGAATGTAACTGACTTCACTGTGATGACCAAACAAAAACACACATTAAAAATGGCAAGTATTCCAAAGTAAGCCACTTGGCATTCATAACATAAATTTTCAGGAGTAAACCCAGAAACATCTCAGGCAAACAAGGATATTTCTGCACGTCATCCACTAGCTTATAATACATGCTTCCAAGCTGCAAGGCTATTTGTAATACTTATATCTTGACATCACTCATTACACTAAACTCAGATAGAATTATGGATATCTGCATAATACAGACACCATTAAAAATATCAGCTTGGACTTACAGATTCCAATGGAATCCATACGTTTCCTAATAAAAAATGAAAGGAGTGGGGCAATCATGGCCGTTTCACCACAGCTAAAACTCGCTAACAATGGGTTTGGGACTTGTGTAGGGAACACAAGTAAAGCACACACCCTGGGAAAGCAGGAGATAGAAAAGAAGATGTGGGGTATGGGAGAAGATGAGGGACAAGCAAGACCGATTTTGGAATGGAAAATCTGAGAGAATGTCAGAGGGCATGGGTAATGTTTTTGTGGGAATAGGACCCATTTTTCTGTTTTTTTTAAATAATGGAAGGAAAGGCAAACATACAGATAGAGGAGGTAAAGGTAATCACAGCAGGTAAATCCATAGAACAAATAGTACAACATTAGACAGACAAATGTCTGTAAAAAACAGTAAGGAAAACTAAGTTACACAGACAGTGCACTGCACAACATGGGAAATGGAAAGTTGACAAACAGGGTGGAGATGCATACCAGCCATGGCGAAATGCAGAAAAACAAATCTACCTGTCACAAACTGTGTAGCAGTCATAACTGGATGTGTGTCACCAATAGTAAATGTGTGTTGTATGGTAATAAATAAGGATCACAGTAAAAACTGGAAAAATAAACACATATCCAAATAGAACTCAAAAAACAAAAACAAACCAAGAAGAACTGATAACTTCCAAAAAAGAGCAACATGGCGCACAGCTGGACACTAAAATACACACTTTATCAAGCGCTTTCATCAGCTGTTAACCAAAGACTTCTTCAGAATAAAATACACTCCATTCAAGACAGTTTAAATATTAAAATGTCATATCATGTGCCTTCACTAATAGAATAATTGATTAATTGCTAAAAACTTTTAAAACAGAACAGCTCAAAGAAAGGGAGGGACAGCAAACAGAAGATTGGAAAACTCAACCTGAATATCCAGATTTTGAAAAACATTATTGCAAAGGAATTCAATACAGAAAAATGATATATGTAGTTAGTATACATTACTAATCTATTTAAAAACTTCAAAAACATAGAATAGTAGTATATCCAAATAGACTATTACCACCATAACAGCAACAAATAAATGGAATCCGAGGGTCATCCTGCTTAATGGTAGAAGTCAAATCGCAAAATGCACTCACTTGAAGCACTCCTTAAAATGGAGAACATTGACATCATCTGTGCTGTAACAGAGACCTGGTTCAAGCCAGCAGTAAGCACCCCTGCACTACCAGCCTCTAACTCATTCCACACCTTTCGGCCCCAGAACTTGGACTGAAGCTCCAAAGGCAAGGGTGTTCACATATTCATAAATGATGTACACACCTCCAGACTCTTAGCCCAACATAATGCATCAGAGATACTTCAGGCGCAGCTAGCACTGGGTAAGACAGTGATTCAGGTTGTAGCCTGCTATAGGTCCCCAAATATGTTCCAAGACTCACAATACACATTCCGAAGCACCCTGGAGAATATTAGGGTGTAGCCTAACAGTCTCATAATGGGTGACTTCAACTACCCCTCCATTAACTGGGAAAACTACTCATGTACCAATGCACTTGCCCAACGTTTTCTGGAATTCATTAATTCCAATGCCCTGGACCAGCTCGTTCTTACCCCCACTAGAGGTAGCAACATCCTTGACCTGCTCATTACTAACATGGGCAACTGTTGCTCTATACCAATAGTGGAATTCTTCCTAGTTAGATCAGACCACAAACTAATCACCTTGGAAATCCACATCTCTCCCATCACCCCCCCCCCCCCCCCACAAAGGTAACCACCATGAAAAACTTCTCCAAAGCTAACTTTGGGCTCCTAAAAACAGAGGTTGCTAACTTCACGGCACCCATGCAATTGGAGAGCAGCTGCATGACTGCCAAATCCTAATGCCCTGTACAAACACGTACCCAAATGCTTGGATCTCACCATACCCAATAGAACCAAGATGCTCTCTTTCAAAAAAAGGAAGCTAATATGGTGGTCCACTACTATAAACAAACTCTACAACAGAAGGAGGAAACTGATGTGAAATGAGATGAAGTCCCAAGACTGGAAAAACTCCCTTATCAGCCTCAACAAAACGTTGAGATGCCTCATCAAATCCTCTAAAGCTAGCTATGAAAACAGAATTGCAGCAGATAGTAAAGATAACCACAAGGACTTCTATAGTTATGTAAAGAATCTCTACGGCAATACCCAGATTTGCTCAGAGGTATTGCACAATGTAACCTCCTATACCAAGCCAACAGATATTGCCAATATACTGGCCAACAGATTCAGTGCAGCTTTACTCCTCTCTCCCCCACCAAAAGACCAATTGCAATACCAGTAGATTGCCAGGCACCCAGTGTTACTGCTGCACAGGTTAAAACAGCACTGTCTAAGGCCATGGATACAGCTTCTATGGGACCTGGCAATATCCCTGGGTGTGTTCTACATGAACTACAGAGTGAACTGGCACCTCACCTGTGTGCCCTGTTCAATCACAGCCTCACATCAGGTTTTATCCCTACCAAATGATGCACTGCTACAGTCATCCCTCTCCACAAAGGAGGAGCGACTACAGACCCTGGGAACTATCGCCCCATTAGCCTAACAAGTCTGATATGCAAAGCTATGGAAAACATCATCATGGACCTAATAAACAAGGATATAGGGAATCTCCAAACTCTGGATCCAACACAGTTTGGTTTTGTGAATGGTAGATCATGCCTGCTCAACCTGTTCAACTTCTTTGAGTCAGTCACCAGAGCTGTGGATGAAGGCAAGGTGGTTCATACAGCCTTCATTGATCTGACCAAGGACTTTGATACCATTCCCCTCTCAGGAATCATAGAAAACTCACTACACTAGGCATCAACCCCCATATCACTAGGTGGGTTGGAAAATGACTCACAGATAGAACCCACAGTATGAAAGTAGCTGTCTCCAAGTCAGACTGCCAACGAGGAGTCACAAGTGGAGTCCCACAGGGTTTGGTCCTGGGTCCTCTCCTGTTTGGTATATGCTTCTCTGAAGTCCAGGCCAACATGAAGGGACTCTGTCTGACAAAGTTCACAGAAAATTGCAAGTTGGGAGCCATAATTATCTTCCCAAGCGATGTTGACATCCTACAGAAAGGCCTCACTGAGACCAATGACTGGTATCAGAACTATGGCCTAAAGCTCAATGCCAAAAAAGTGTTGTCATTCCCTTTGGGAAAATCCTGGTTCCCATGAATTACCAAATCAATGGTTGTCCACTGAACATAGATGGCATCATAAGAGATCTGGGAACACATGTTGACAGCAACCTCTCTTTTGACCACCACATTGCCACTGTGGCCAGAAAGTCCATCTATGTGGCACATCTCATTACTAAGGGTTTTGCATCCAGGAAGAAAGAGGCCATTGTCCTCCTCTACTCTTCCCTCATTAGGCCAATCATTGAGTACAATGTCCCATTTGGCATGTACCTCACTAGATACCTGCAATAACTGGAGAGGCTGCAAAAATGCCTCACAAAGAGGATCCTAGGGCTTAAACACTTGTCCTATATGGACAGACTCAAAAAACTACAACTATTCTCTGTCTCATATCGTCTACTTAGAGGTGATCTCTGCTTGACTTACAAAGCCATGTCTGACCCTCTGTTAGAAATGCTACATCTAAAGAAATCCCAATCCCTCCACACTACATGCTCCAGACACCTCAACCTCATTACCACAATCAACAGAAGAAACTGGAGGGACAGATTCGTAACCCAGAGACTGCCCATGCTATGGAATAGATTTCCCATACATGTCAAGCGGAGCGCCTCACTGGCCCTCTCAAGAGAAATCTTGATGAGTGGATGGAAAATAGAAAATTCTCTCCGGGGATCACTCCAGTGGCTCTACTCGACAGAGGCACTGGGAATTAAGGTCAGGTGGCATGATGCCAGGGTAATTCTATGGGCTAGGCTTGTAAAGACTCCAGGGCCATTAGACTAGTACACACCTACGAACCTATGAACATATGGCTGTCATCAGTGCAGGTATAAGGCAAGCAACATCACAGATGAGCAAATGCAGGTCTCACAATGGTATATAACTCCACAGGACAGAACTAATCCTATGAGCATGCATGTGAAAGGCAAAAACTAATCACAGTGCCAAACAGAAGTACTACAGAAGAGCAGCAAAGGCTACTACATAAACAAGTTGGTGTACACAACCAAAACAAATGCGTAATGGAACATGTGTATGTCACACACATATTTCATGTCAAAGGCAGTGCACAGGTGTACATGTGTATGTATGCATGTCAGTGGCATAAATGGAATGTACATGAAATCAAGGTCAATACACATACATACACCAAAGACATGTAATAATATTTTAGAAAATTTAACAGTACAGAATAGTGAATATAGCAGGTTGTGCACATGGATGTGAAAAAACTACACTGGGTAACACACAAGTATAACGAGAACAAGGACTTACAGCAAGCATTAGCCAGCACCTTGTGTGCACATGCCCTGCATTGTACAATGGGCATACATGTGGCACATCTTCACTGTATCAAATTAATTACTGGCAATGGACAGTAGTTTGAACAAAGGCAAACATACCTGCAAAAAATATTAGGGAAATATTAAGGTGGGAGGGAGGTGGACAACATGGGACCACATCAGGTTAAAGCAGGACACGGTAAGTTGACACAATGCAAATACATGTGTAAAGCCTACAGGATGCTGTAGAAGCCACACAGACATACATCTAAACAAATGAAAAGTGTATGTTAAATGACCAGAAAACTTGGACATGTATAAAACACACATACACAATAATGTGCAATCATGTCACATTAACGTGCATAGGTAAGTAAGCTAAAAATTGCAATCACATACACATATACTGTCATTGCAAATGTCAAATAAAAAACACAGGTGTATGTCAACAGCCCTGCTCATTACAGAGCAGAGGACATTCATGTTAGTATCATTATAGCACATCAGCAATAAATCACTTGTCAAAGGTACATTTCTGTGTCAGTATGAATCCAACTATGTGCACACACATGTACAGTTGCAATGTGTACAACTATTTACGGAAGGTGTACATGAATGTCAATAAATCATGGGTATGGAAATGCTGCATACAACAAACATGCTGCAATGTACTGGGAAAGAATCTGTAATCTGTAACATTGTGTAAAGATTAACATTACCTTGCTGTTTAATGCAGTCAGAAAAGGAGGACTGTGCATACACAGGATATACCTGTATATGATCCCACATGGCATCAGTATTTCCAAACCCACCACATAAAGACAGTGGGACATCATGACAACTGTCATCAAAAAACATGTGGAATGATGTCTGTATGTTGTAATACCTGATATGGCAAAACAGAAATTCAAGGCATATGACACTGTTAGTAATGGATTATCAATAACATGTTTTGTCTGTCAGGTGCCCCAGTAAGACACATGTTTACAGGCTGCCTGTTGCAGCACTATCAACAGGTTAACAGCCACAATACATGGACAGTTGAATGTGTGTGGACAGTGTAATGTATTAATGTGGACAGTGTAATGTATTAATGTGTGTCATGCACACATTGAAACCAAAGTAAATGTCACACGATAATAACACATAAGCATGACAGATACATGGTATGCATATACAAGAGTGCATATACAGTCCAGTCAATTAAATGGCAATCATCATGTTGGCAGCATAACACAAGTGGAGCACACAGACAATACTTACTGACCAGAGGGACCAGGCTGATGTGGATCAGACTCTTGAATGATCTCATGAGCTATCATTCTGAATGAATCCTGCATAGCCAATGCCATCTCATCAAAGGAGGTTCCCATCATGCCCCTCATCTGTGTTTGGAACACAGTGGCCAGGACCTTCTGGATCTCATCCTGAAAATCATCTCTATCCCAGTTGTGTTGATGTCTCCTGCAGAATGCAGGCAGGGTGTCTCAGGGAGGGGGTGAATCCAGGTACCTTGGCATCATTGTCATCATCTACTTTGGAAGAATCTTACAGTGACCTTGCATGTGCATGTCATCATCTTTGGACTGGCGAATGTCCTTGGGTACCATGCTCTGTAAAGATTAATTGCAAAACACAGCAGAAAAGAAAAGAAAAGAAAATGTCTATCATGAAGAACAGTACCATGAAAATCATAGTGCAACACAATATTGTTATGATGACAATTTACACAGTGACTGAGAAACATCTGTTATGGACAGAGTTTCCTTTGTCCCCATATGTTGTACTCCTAAAAAGGACAACAGTATTCTTTCCTGAACAATTATATATGCTTAAATACATACACATGGATCATTAGCTTTTTTAAGAATGTATGAATGTTCAAAAAACATATTTTACTGTCTGCATTCAATGATCTGTATGAGTAGCTACAACATGCCATTGTAAAATTCAGGAAAAAAAGTATTGGACAATACTGAAGACATTAGTCAAACCACATGACAGACTTCTGAGACAGCATATTTGACTGAACATGCATCAATATTATGAGTACAACACTAAAAGCAATGTGATATATTCAATCAACACAATTTTAGACATATCAGAATATACTGCATCTTCTAATAACAGTATTGTAAGTGTACAACTGTATGCATTATCTTCAAAACAATCAGGAATCCGTAGCCTGCAAAAACAAAACTTTGTGAATATGCTTACTGACAATGAACATCTGCTATCAAATGGGTACCTGCTCAAGTGACAGTCAACCTAGGCTATAGCAGTGTTTTTATAAAAACAATTAAGTGTTTGGAAACAGAAACAATACCAATGTTGACCTGTAGGGTGCACTGATTATGAGCCACTGCTTGAGGCAGATACAATGCCAGTGTTGAACTGAAGGCCATGCCACACAGTGTGCAAACAGTGGTGCTCACATTAACATAGCAGACTCCCAGTTATTCTGGGTTGGCAAGAAATGCACAACAGAGCAATCACCAGAAAATACAGATATACAAGTGTACCAAACCATGCATCATAAACAATAACCACACCACTTGCATATAAACCATTTTCCTTAATACCTGTATGACAGATACATACAACAAACTGTCACATAAGTTGTGGATGTATTGTTAAAAGATGTGTGTTGGCAAAATGGATAAATAAATGCATACATGCATACAGATATTTCAAGCACAGGCATTAATGCCCTTCTAGCTTGCCAATATATCAAAACACTTGTTCCCATAATAAGTGTCCAGGTTGCTCTTAAAAATATCTAAACTAGTACTTGCTTTAATGTAATTTGGCAGTCTGCTCCATGCATCAGCTACTCTGTCAGAGAACCAATTAGTGCACTTTTCATTCTTATAGAATCTTCTACATAGCTTGCCTGATGATTGTCTAGTACTTTTTTGTTAATCCCAAACATTCCCACAGGTAGTTGTCACTAAATGTCTTATATACCTGAATAAGATCTCCTCTTGGATAAATGTTAAGAGACACTGTACAAGTTCAGATATTTTAGTCTTTCATAATAACTTACATTTTGACATTCATGGATACATTTGTTATATTTCCATTGTACTCTTACCAGTTTACTCATGATTGTTTTCTTATAGGGTTTCCATATTGTTATACCATACTCAAGTTTGGGTCTAATGTAACTAACAAACAATGACTTCATTAAATTTCCTAGACATTATAAATATTTTATGTACCCTACATTTCTATAACTATCATTAACCAATTGGTTGATATGATTAGAAAAACTCATAGCTGAATCTACCCATATACCCAGATCCTTAAATGAGTCTACAGCTTCAATCACTGTTGTTGTATCTTTTCGACTTTTCCCGGTTAGGGGTCACCACAGCTGAACTCCAGTCTGCTAATGATTGGTAGTTGATTTTTACGTGCCAAGTTACCAGCCCTGATGCACAACCTTCAACAAAGGTACGCCCATTCACGCATGTCTCCACGCAGAAGATGCTCTAGCTGAGAATCGAACCGGACAGGGTCTGACTGTGAGGCGACAATGCTACCGCAGCACAACCACAGTGGGTACAGCTTCAATCACTGTGTGCTGTATTAAATATTCACCTTTCAATTTATGTCTCCCAAATCTCATATGCTTAGTTTTTGATGTATTTATCAGTATATTATTCTCCTGTGCCCAAATGGTCAATTTAGTCAAGTTATTTTGCAGACATGCCTTATCTGTAACACATGTAATCAGTTTACCAATTTCAAGTCATCTGCATATAGACTGTAGAACACCTCAGATGAAAAAGCTATGTGTAAAAGATACAATCTAAACAAGTAAGGGCTTAGGACAGAGCCCTGTGGGACACCCTGACTGTAACCTAGGATTTCACCTGCCCAGTTGCTGTAGCATACTTGCCATGTCCTATTTGTAAGCCATGCAGCTATCCATCTTATGTAAAGTAAATCAATATCTAATTGTACTAATTTATTGACCAGTGTTTTGTTTATGACTCCGTCAAATGCTGAAGTTAAATCTATATAAATTATATCACAGCACAATTTTTCATTCACAGCTATTATATTGTTATAGAACATCATGTTACAGGTGGTAGTAGACCTGTTTTGAACATATGCATGCTAATATATGGCTTCCAGTCCCAACCTATCCAGTTCTGGCAATAACTTATCCAATATTATCTCCTCTATTATTTTTCCACAACATGAAAGTAGACCTAAGGGTCTATATGACTCTGACTTTGTCCTACTCCCCTTTCCCTTAAAGACAGGTTTAATAAGCAGATATCTGTAGTCTTCAGGAATCTCCCCATATTTATATGACTTGGCGAATAACAGATATAATGGTACTGTAAGTTCTTGCTGAAGTGTTCTCAGATCACTGTTACTAATTCTATCTCCTCCATGCACTTTGTTTGGATCCAGTTTGCACAGTGCTTTTTCAATATAATCTAATTTGATTCCAGTATCTGGGGTTACCTGGATGTCACTAGGACAATTTATCACCCCTTTTGTGGGCCAAACTGTTTTTCATAAGATTTTGTATATATATATATATATATATATATATATATATATATATATATATATATATATATATATATATATATATCCAGGTTTTTGCCTTGATCACTTTTTGTCGAGCAAATGAGCTGTCAGGCAAATGAGTGTCAGTCATTTGAGTTGTCAGGCAAATGAAGTAGACCCATATATATATATATATATATATATATATATATATATATATATATATATATATATAAATTTTAGAATCTGCACACAATCTGTGTATCTTTATTCCTTCTACAACTTACATACCTAAAAAAGGTTTCTTATTATGCTCAATATCTTTATATACATTTTCATCAATTTTTTCTTCATCTTGTCTCACACTGTGCTTAATCTGTTTATCCAGCTTGTTTATTTCAGTTTTCAAAAGTTGTAGTTCAACTTCTCTTCCATTGCTTATATGTTTTGTCTCTCACCTTAATCACATGTCTTGTTCTTATGGAAATATATCCCCCTGATGTTGTATGCCTAGATCCTGATAGTAAACATTTTTTTGATTTTTTTTTTAACTCAAACAATTTCTCTTTCAAAACTTTCCACATCAATCTGCAGTTTTTCCACTGGTTAGTTTTACATAGTGACTGTTTTGCTTCCATATACTCTGTAATTAACCTTCTGTGCATTGGCTTAGATTTCAGTTTGGCAGAATTATCTAGTAACAAATTAACCTTTATAACTCCATGATCACTGGACATCAATGGTGGTAAAACTTGACTTGAAGTTACAGTAATTTCTTTGGGAACACAGACAATGTCTAGTATGTTCCATCCCCTGGTAGTTTTTTTTTTTTTTTACAATCTGAAGCAATTGTTGTTCCTGAATATACACTGTGAATAATTTCCTTACTAATGTTGTTGAATCAAAATCATTCCAATCTGTTTTGGATAATTTTAAATCCACAGCTAATATTATTCTTCCCTGCTGTGTTTCATTCAAGAAATGTATGAATTCCTCTAGGTCATCTGAACTTGACTTTGGTCTGTACACTCCAACAATTGTTATATGTTCCAAAGTTGTCTTTATTGTCACAGTTACACAGTCTACAGTATTTGTGTTATCACTGAACATGCAATAATCACAGGTCCCATAGCTATCTTAAATCCCTATCATAACACCTCCACCTGATGTTTTGTTAGAATGTCTGGTTTCCAGTCATTGTTCTTTAACCGTGCTTCACAAACAATAACAACATCAGTTTTGGGGGAACGTAGCAAATTTTCCAATAGAAGAAACTTTATTATTAATGCTCCTAGCATTAACAACCATCAGAGATGCATCATATGTTGCTGTCTGTGAACTGTTACATTTTTGACCTGGCCAAAATTCTGCCTAGTGTTTGTCAAATATTGCAATATATCTGCTGCAATAATTATTTTCCCTGATCTAGACAAATGCACACCATCCTGTCTGAACATGTATGCCCAAAACAAGGCTTGGATGCTCTACACATTTCCATTTTTTAAAACAGGACATTTTTTCCATATAGGTATGTACCCAAAAAATCTTTTCATTCACAGTGACCAGATTATCCTTTCTATAGGTGATTTGTGAAAAATATGTCCTAACACCAGTACAAGCTATAGTATCTAAGAGGGCTGTCAGTTCCCTAACAGTCAGAAAATCCTTGCGGGTGACATCATTTATACAGACATGAAAAAAAAAACAGATCCATACCTCCTTATATTAAGACATTCCAAGGCTTGTCTCACATCTTCTATTTTTGCTCCTGGCAACAATACTATTAAATGTTCATTATCATCTCTGCAAATATAAGTATCAGTTCCAATAATAATTGAATCTCCAATTACAAGAGTCTTCAGCTTCTAATACAATAGTATCTGGTCTATCAATTGTTACGGAGGATAGATCTTCATCCTCATTAGTCTTATTAATCCCACTGTTTTCATTGTGTATTAAATTCTCATCCAGCTGGTATTGTAAATCCACAACTTGAGCCATGTGATCCCCATCTGTCTTTCTCTTCTTTTTTCTTACAGTAATGTTCTTCAATCCGTCCACGCTCAATTTTGATTTCTTCCTTTTCACCTGCCCCTTGCCTCTTTTTTTTAGGTTCTCCATTGGAAAGATGATTTCTTTTTCTGTACACTGAAGGTTATCTGATAGAAAAGTATCATCATACCCTGTAACCAGTGTGTTACATAGCAAAGCAGTGCCCTTTTTACTATGTATTCTCTTTCCTTTACAGTCATTAGTCAGTTTCTTTTTCTTCCTTATTTGTTGAGTACTTCTTCCTTTCTTTGTTTCTTTTTTTTTTTTGTTTCCTTCTAAACAAACCAGAGCCTCAAATTGCTGAATACCTGCATCCAGAATTCCAAAGTTGTCAGGGGCATCATCTTGTTTCATAGGGGTTGAATGATGTTTGCAGAAAATAGATGCATCATTTCCAAAATGTATTCTATTTGTTCTATGCCTAACATTATTTAGTTCATCAGTCCAGTCATTAATATATGATACAACAGTTCTACAAGCCATGCCAATTGCACATGTGCAATCATTATCAAGTCGAGATTTGCTTGTAACAATGGCAAGCAAATCATTGCTTTTGACATGAGGAACACAGATCACCAGTGTTATCAGCTGTTATCTTTAAATATGCATAGTCTTTATTACACTGTACAAGATATTTGTACATTAGCAAGTCGTTAATTGTATACTCGTTTAAAGAATCCATATTCAGCTTCAAATGAATAAAATATTACAAAAGAAAAGAATAATCAAAAATCAGTAACCACAGAATTCAAAGAAAACTTAAATCAACTTCTATGACAAAAATCACACCAGCAGTATACAACTAAATAATAAAGTACAGTAAAGTTGTTCTGAACATAAAAGTTCTGCAAGCCAGACAAAAGCTATAATTCCTTTAAGTTGCACCCAGTAGCTTCTGCTCACTATCGCTTGCAGTCGTACTTCTTCTTAGCAGTAGAGATAAATAAATCACACGGACCAACAAAAGGCTAGCAAGTACGGTAGATGCACAGGCCAGAGTAACTTTTATAAAAACAAAAAAGGGGCCAGCACCAGGAATTAGAAGCAGTAAATGTTTATTATAACCAGACCAGTTTCAGCATATAGCTTTCCTCAGTGGTTAGACTGATTAGCAGTACAGAAACTGCATTTAAATATAGTATCCAATAAAGCAATAAATGACATCATTTTCTGTGAGAAAAACATAATTAGAAGATAGTGCAAATAGATCTTATGTGCAAAAATAAACCTAAAAAATAAACAATTAGAAATGCAGAAAAATATAAATGGCAATATTATACTCAAAAATACAAGGCATAACTCCTACTTATACACAATATATTACAGTTTATCATTTAAACCTGGTGGAAAGAGACCACCTAATTTGACTATCCATTTCTTTTCTTTGGTATTAAGTAAGTTATGCCACCCTGTTTTGAAAGATTTGTTTCCCAATATTCTATCAATGTTGGTAAATGTAAATTTGGCTGTGTTGTGAATCAAGCTGTGTCTATACAAAGCATTGGTCATTCTAGCATTCCTGATGTCTCCTAAATGTTCTGACAAATAAAATAAAATAGAGATAGAAAGGGTGACAGAGAGCTATATGTCGATATATACGGCAAATATATAGATAGGTTACGACATGCATACAACCATGGAGGTACAAATAAATAGGATACTGCCAACTAGCGAATGTTTTACATACCGACACGCGTAATCACGAGGCTTAAAGACCGAAAGACCACAGTACCGGAACACTAGAACCACAAGGAATATTATCACGATGTTAAGGGACATTTAGTTATCACTGTTGGTGCTGTGATCCAGGTAGGTACTGTGTTCAAGTGTGTTTGTGATTGCTGTAGTCTGTGTAAGTATGTGTTGATGGTGTGGTGTGCGTTTCTGTGGGACTGTAATGCGCGTGCGTGCGCGCGTGTGTGTGTGTGTGTGTGTGTGTGTGTGTGTGTGTGTGTGTGTGTGTGTGTGTGTGTGTCTGTTAGTGCTAACTCGGAGGTAGATTATTACGGTAGGTGTGGTCATAGCTGGCCTTAGGCATACGGTTACCACCCGTCCCACTTTGAGACGGACAGTCCCTCCTTGGGCAGTTGTGTCCTGACAACAAATATTAAAAAGGGCAAATGCCTGAGATTGTAGGACATAATTATGTCCCATATATTATGTAATAGTTGCATTAAATAGTTATTCCTGTATCTAAAATACGTAAATGTTACAAGAAACATAATAAGTAGCTAAAGTGCTACAAGAATAAGGATTTATTTAGGATAAAAGTACGTTCTATCCTGTGTACTGACCGTGGGTATGTGTCGGCCTCTAACCCCCGATGTGTGTCCTGCAAATGTACACTATGGCCATTTGAAAAGGTGGCAACCCAAGCCAAAGAGGTTCAGTCACCAACACAACTGCAATGAGTGCAAATATCTGTGACAGAAATACACGAGACAGCTTTCATGTAGTAACATTCCCTTACATATCGATGTATTTCCGGAGGAATTGAAGTATCAGTCTCACCTGCATGCTATATAGGAACCAATTATCAATGGCTCAATGTATAAGCCTGCAACAACCATAGTATTAGTCTACTAAATGATAGGTCTTCAATTAGGGAAAGGGCCCCCACACACATATGGAATATGTATAAATGCAGTCCCCACAAACCTGTATATGCTATGTACACCTACCTACATCTCCCCCACACCCAAAACAATTGCCATACAGACTGTAATAACATCACAGACATCCACTCACTTGATGACATCTGCAGAAGCGTTAACATACCTTGTGAGAGACACACTTGTAATGGCGTCATGTGAAATCGTTGCTGTTGTATAATGGAACAGACGCCGATGTTACACGTTTTGTTTGGAATAGTCCCATATCAGATGGTTGAGATAACAGCTACACTCACATGTAGAACCACATACTCTAGCCATCACACACAATCCACGGGGGACATGAATTCAAAATATCTGTGTCTCTCCAAATAGCAGTTGCAATTCCTCACAACAAAACACATACAGGCCGTCTCCCTCGAAGGTAGGGCAAAAGGACAACGCCCAAGTGGAGTATTCAATTATACCCCACTGTTGCCACGTAATTGGTGAATGGAGTAGCTGCACAGCTGATGTGCATGTAATAATTTACTCAGGAACACCAATTGGTGGCAGGATACCACATGTTACAGGTATCTACGTATAAAGGGATGGCTTGCCATACATTCAAACCGTATGCTCATACCATAGAACTGTTTAAACAGGAAAGGAGTAAGACAGATATTTACGAAGACTCGGAATGCTAACAAGGTATGTAGAACACTCAGTATGTTAGTGTATGTAGTGCCTGTTCTGTATTAATTAAAGTGTACGCAATGCATACAGTGGGAAAAGGTATTATGTAGTGATATCTTGTTGAGCATAGTAACGCTTGTAGAAATTGTGTGTACTGCTGTGGGCCACAAGTTAAACATCTCATACACCACAAGGGATGCTACATAAGGGCTTTAAACACAACAATTCCACACCAGCCGCCATCAGTGGTAGGGTTTGTCCAACAAGTACGTGCCATAACAGGGGATAGTATATGTTGATATACTGTAATAGTAGGCATATGTATGGGCATATAACGAGAATAACATGCCTAAGGTGGTCCTGTTGTGCAATTATGCTTTAAAATATGGGATAATGTTTAAAATATGTGTAATGTACAGTATTGTAGGTAGATATGTCAGATATTTTACATAGCAATACTATTATATTATGCAAACAAAAGGTATGTCTATTGGCATGTACAATACACAATAACAGGATACATATGGCTTGTAGTCACGAGACAGTGTAACAGCATGATAGCTAATTGAAATGGAAGAGCTACTCAATTATCCATGAACAAAGGACATGTAATAGCTTCACAGGTTCATAGTTAGGTACTATGCTGTCTGGCCAAGTCCATTTGTAAGCCCAACTACAGTGTTTTCACTGGCGGCACCTCCCTATGGTAGTGTCCTGTGCTTGTGAACAGCAGAGTCATTTGTTACCTGCACCTGTGTACAGTACAGCCACTGCAGTGATCCCTGGTGTACATGTCTGTCTCCCATCCACCCATCGAGGTATCTCATGAAGAGTGCTAGTGAGGGTCCCTGTCTGATGTACATAGGAATCATGTTCCAAAGCATGGTGAGTGTCCGGTTCAGGAATGTATCCGTCCAGCACATCCCACTCATCGCTGCATTTGGGTACATATCCCTGAGCAAGTAGCTCTCAGTGGCTTTTGCTTATGTTGCTTATGTGGAGTATATCCATCAATATTGTTGTGGACATGGGCCTTGTATGTTCAGCAGAGGTCACCTCTGAGTATGCAGTATGCAAATGAGTACAGTTGTGGTTCCTGTAGTTGTGCTGCATACGTCATCCTTCGGAGGTCAATAATCCTCTTGGTGTGTTAATGTTGTGGTATTTAAAACTGTTGCTGTTCCGTAAGGTACACCCCAAAAGGCGCCACCTTTGTGTAGTGTGATAACTGTTGCTGTGAACCATTCAGGGGCCACAATGCCTGATACAAGGCTATTAGTGAATTTGTTGGCCAAGTGGGGAGCCATGTCATTCTAAGGTTTGTAAATCGCAGCCTGGGATGTTGGATGGTCACATGGAGTCTGTGTTCCAGGCCTTAGAGAGTGCAGGTTGGAACTGCGTAGTTGTGACTGCAGGGACTCTGCATTGTTCCTGTATAGATTTGGTCCCTGTAGGTTGTGAGAGGGGTGTAAGGTTAGCATTGAACCTGTCTGTCAGGATGTTGCCAATATCAGTCAGTTCTGTAATGTTCCTGCCTAACCGTCGTATGTCAGAGCAGATGTGGGTATTGCCATCGAGAGTACTGACATACCTCCATAACTCTTTGTGGTAGTCCTTGGAATGTGTTGCAGTAATGTTTATGTAGCTAGCTTTGGAGGATGTGATAAGGGATCCCAGATTCCTACTGAGGCTGACCAGGGAGCTACCCCACCCATGGGATTGTACTCTACTTTGCAAAAGCCTCCTCCTTTTGTTGTACATTATGTCCATGGAACTGGACCCCTAGAGTGGCATCTGTTATCTGGTGGGTACCATCATGGCTCTGTTTGGGATAGCATGATCCATGCAGTCGTGTAAGTGTTAATGAAGTGCAGTTGTATATGTTTCTGCGTTTGTAACTATATTGTCCATCTGCACGGGTGTCATGACGTTTACTACCTCTGTAATAAGAAGTCTGAAGTTGGCCTTGTAGAAATATTGTACTGTGTTTTCCGTGAAGGGTGTGGTGCCGGGATGTGGATAACAAGGGTGATTAGCATATGTTTGGAAATGACCAACGAGGGGATAACCCCAGGTGTGGAACACCAGTCGCACATGTTGGTAATGTCCATGTCTAGGATATTGTTGGCCTTGGTGGTGGTGTGTAGAGGTTGATCCAGCCGATTGGAGGTTATGAATCCCAGAAAGCATTGGCCTAATATGTCAGTACGAGTAGGTATCCCAGTTAAATGTGGGATAGTGTCAGTCTCACTTCAGTAGTTCCTGTTTGAACCCTACTCTCCAGTACACCAAGAAATGAGGGCCGTTAACCATGGGGTATGGTGTGGAATCTGTAGCAAGCTACAATGTGTATAGCAGTTCTGGCCACAGTTAGTTGCACTTGGATTACCTCTGATGCATTGTGCTAAGCAACCAGCTTGGAGGTGTGTATATCCTTGTGAAATATGGACACACCTCCGCCATGGGTGTTCCGGTCCTGGTTACATGACTGAAAGGTGGGGTCTGCGTAGAACCTGTCAGTGCAGGGGTGCTCTCCGGATGCTAGAAGCAAGTCCCAGTCACTGCAGAGATATTGAAGTGGTCCATTATAAGGAGTGCCTCGCCTGAGTGCATTAGAGATGAAGATGTCAAGCATTGAGTAACATTACCCTCAGGGTTTGCTTGCCTGTTCCTGTTCTGGTGGTGAATATGTTATTGGAAATGTGTCCAAGACAGGCAGTATAGGAGCAGCAAGAGCCTTAGATGTTATCCATAATCCCAGGGCCGACAGGTGCAGGTCATCTGTGCCAAAGCGTCATGTTTTGTCGACCATGTCATTCAAAGCAGACAGATACTGGATACCCTTGGAATGACAGCAGAAGCATAGGCAACTGTTGAAGTGAATAATTCAGTCGTTGTACAGTGGTATCAGCCTGGATGAATGCAGAATGCTTCTCAGGGCTTGGGCGATACCTTCCTGAGCTACAAGATCAGAGAGCTATTGCATGTCCCTGTACATGTAGTCCAGGAAGTTACATCTCAGGGCATTCACACTAACATGGAGAATGACAGTCAAATTGTACCTGGTGAGGAGTGGCATGAGTTCATAGGTTATGTTGTGGATCCTGTTATCTGACAGCCAGATGAAAGCGACTATCACCTTGTGTAGCCTGCTGAGTGGGACATCAGTGTGACCGCCTACAGAGTCACCTATGACTAATGTGTTGGGTATGTTATAACACCCTATTGTCTGTAGTTGATGGGCACACATGAGTCTGTGGGCTATAAGTAATTGGTGTTGTGTTTGGTGATGGGGGCTGCCTCTGTTGCCTACACAGAGAGTATGGAGAGGCTCCGCAAATGTCGTAGTCTTACTATGTGTGGCCTGTGGTGGTGGAGATCTAGTGAGACTATGTGATGAGTAGGGTGTGTTGCAAATGTTTAACATCCCCACATGGATGTCAGGTTCAGTCTGGGTTGGAGAGAGCATTACCCCCCAGCATGGCTACATATGTGCATCTCCCACAGACTGTACTGTCATATGTTAGGAGGTGAGCATTGACTGTGTACATGAGACAATTGCTATATTTTGCCATATTCATTATATAGGCAGGCAATAACACTGGTAATTGACACCTGGACATGCCTGTATATTCAACCATTTCTCACAAGATATGTGAGGTACGTGTGTACAATAGCTGTTGTACTGTAAGCAAGCTGGAAATGTAAGGACAAACAGTGTTTACCTGTAGGAAATGAGTAGGATTGAGTGCTATAGTAATTAGTAGCTCATGAAGTGCTAACATGTTCTGAACAAGTGCTGAGCATGAATATGCAATACAGATAGGATGTTGGATAATATAAACTCACTGCCCCCCCCAACAGGTACACAATCACATATCCATGAACACTACAGAACCCCTGTAACCATAACTATGATGGTACAAGGTGCATTCAGGCTGCATGTGACCTGTCCACATCCCTGGTTGTATAATACATATGGCAAAACAGTTTGCTCTACACATACACTTCCATGTAAAACATTGGTTCATGTCAGTCTGTGAAAACACTGAATGGAGCACAGCAACAGTCATCACTACCCACAAAGTGGAGACGCCAGTCATAATGGGAGGCACTGCACTATTACCCTGCTGAGTATGGTCTGAAAGTCCATAAACCTTAATCAACATAGATGTTAGCAGTACAGATGTAGATGACAGTACGGATGATTTGTCACTGCATAGCATACCTGTGACAGGTCATAGGATATCATCACCCATACTGTGTTCCACCTACACTGAGTATACTAGATGTACCTTCGTATGTCACAGGAGTGTTCTATCAGTGGCCTGTTGACAGAAGCAACACTACAAAAGGTGTCTGAGTGACATGTACATATCACACCAGTGGCAGCTACAGTAAAACAGGGTTAATGTTTTGTACTCCCCCCTCATTGTAGCCCATACCACACAGACAAAAGGGAGGCATCTGCGTATGTAAGGATGTGAATGGCCATGACCTAGGAGCAATAGCTGTCTCAGTGTTGTGGACAACATACAGAATGGGCTTTGTGGGTGAGGTGCATGACATATGTGCACAATCTGACAGCTGCTTATTGCATTGTCACCGCTAGGTTAATAACCCTGTACCCATTAACTACCACCTAGGCAGCAGTCAACATTATGGACACTGTGTGTAAGGGATGGTGCTGTGCAGTTTACCACCCTGAGCTAGTGACATCATCAGGCCTATTAGGTAGTCATACGAGGCAACCCAAGTCATGACAGGGTGCCATCCATGAGCATGGAGATCATTGGACAGCCATACTCAGCACTCAGGTGACCGATATTGGATCACATATCACCTTTAAGGGGTATTGGCCATGCGTGGATGGGAGACACCAGCCTTCACAATCCTCACCTCCACTATGCAGCATGCTGGCTACCCTGCATAAAGACATGTGCAACACTGTGATGTTGGACATGCTACACATACATATCTTGATCTGAAAGACATACGTCATGGATAGCCACCTTTCTACTACAAGGATCGCCACATGCTGGACAGATCCCTGTGCCATACATGTTGCATACTCCTGCCATACCATGCAACCCTGTCCATCAAAGCTGCACATGTCATCTCTGTTATACATGGTGCGATGACCGCATGGTAGATGTATCATTAACTGTCTGGATCAGTAATGTGGCACTGATTCACCTGGCGGCTGCAACATGGCTGTCGGATACAGCTAGAAAACCTTACATCCTATGCCCATACATGGCCCAGGGCATACACACTACTGCATGACCTTGTCCGTACACGCTATAGTTGATAACCATCCCTGCGAATACCATCCGGCTAGCCATTGTCCCATGTGTATCACATGTGCAACACAGGCGATACGTGGCAGGATGTTGAACTGCTGTACAGTGCCATGTAGATGTATATGGAAAAACACATGCATGTAAAGGTTTCTGTGCGCATGTCTGCATTGTCACTACTCATGTCCATTAAGGCAGTGTATGTGTTGATATGTGACATATACACAGCATCAAGGTCAGCAGCATTAATGTGGACACATCCAGGCATGTGCTGATAGGTAAGAACACCAGTACAGGCAAACAGACCTGCCCACATCAAGACAGCATTCACATGGAGTATGAGCAATGTAAAGAGGTGACACACATATATGGTGATAATATCCAATGCACAACGGGTATTACATGTGTGTGACACAAGCATGTCAGTCGTGTCAGTGTCATGATGATTTGCATATGTACTAGATTTAATACACATGTATGTGCAGCTGTATCTCTGTGTATGTCTGAGATACTGTGACCTGTCTCCATCATTATGTCTTCCAGATAATGCCTCAATCACGCCTGCCAGCATATAGCCGCTTGGAGGATGATGCCCTCATACCGTACCTCCATGATAACTATGAGGTATTGTTCAGCCATGTGCCACAGCATGCCCAGCAGTGTGACGACCTGTGGCAGGATTTTTGCAGGAGGGTTAATGATGTGGGTGGCCATAACCACACCTACCAGCAGGTGCGCAGACACTGCACAGACCTGATCCGACATGTGAAACAGTGTGCCAATGCAATTGCCAGGGAACAAGGTAGAACAGGTGGTGGGCAACCAACCCAGCCCCCACTCACACCTACCGAGGAGCTACTGGTCAGCCTGGGTCCCCATCAGAACAGCATTCACAAACACTAGCTGCCATCGGGGAGGTGGGTGTCTCCCAACCACTGAGCCTGGAGTTGCCTAGTAAGTCACTACTGCACATATAACTATTATATCCCATTTACTTGCATGTGTCACTGTACAATATGTAATGTAACATCATATGCAAGGTATGTTTACACACATGCCGCATACTATACTATGCTACCCTGTGTATGCACACATGTGCATACTCCATACTATATGCTATTGTACAGGCGGACATTTTAACATGCACAGTGCACCCTGTAGCTGTCATACAGTCATGGATAATGATCAAACTGCTATGTCACCTCTATACAGGTACCTCTGGTGTGCCGCACAGACAGCAGTCCATTGCAGGTGAGACAGTTATCAGTATCAGGCATGTTAATGCACAGATCTATTCACCATGTGGCCAGTTAACACATGTACACATAATGTATGGTCCAGTCATGATATACAGGTCGCATCTGTCATCAATCACACTGGCTACCCATGTGCAATATATACAAACTAAATGAAACACCGACATGAAACCACAGTATCTGTCATTGCTAGATGTGTGGACAGCTGTGCATACAATGGTGGAGGTGTTGTTCAATGTAGGAATATGTACTATACATTGGAACAACACATGTGTGGTACGCAAACAGTACTACACAGTGAGCTGGGATATGGACAGCCCACAGGATTCACCATTGTGGAATATGCCCCTGCAATGGGTGCACACATTGTGATGTGCCATCTGACATGTCCCAGACATGTAGTGGTCCGGCTGCAACATTGTCTCACTATCCCATAAAACATACCCCACATACCAAACATACAACCCTTTGTCTGCATAACCCTGTGGACAGTGAAGTATCTGACATCTATGGGTGTATGTCATATGGGACAACACAGACATGTGAGATAGATGGCCATCACAAACATTTGGCCAACACATGTTCACACATGGCCATGGAGGATGGCCAGAGACATGTAGCAACACAAAGTAGATGTGATGTGTAAGTGTGTACACCCTGTTGCACATTGTCTACACATGGTCCAACTATAGCCTTTGCTGAATGGTTATACAGTAGATGTGGAACACTGGACATCCTAAAAGCCTGTGCACAGCTTGTGGAGGTGTCACTTAATTCGACCACATAAGATATGTTGAACATCATGACTGTGTCACAGCATGACAGTAGTCACCTGTACAGCTTCCACATACATAGACACCACATCAGGCCACAGATACTGTACATTTCCCTTGCTGCTGTTGGACATCACTGCCAGCCGTGCACCTTGTGTGTGTGGTACATAAATGTCATGTGGGACATGGTGTATTGACAAGTCTGCCATGTGTGGACATGGTTGCCAGGCAGCTAAGAAATTTTAGCAGTTGTGCAGAGGTGTCATCCGTAAGTCTTCCGGTGACCTGTTACATGACACAGCATGGTTTAGTGTGTATACACCTCAGCAACGTGGGTCGCAATCCACAGTATTTATGTAATGTGTATGCACGCAGTCATGGCTATGCACTGTGTGTGTATTCCACATTGTATAGCAATATAGATGCCTCATGATGCCATGCAATGGCACTGTGTCTGAACTTCACACTGTATAGCAATGTAGACGCCTTATACTACCCTTCAATGATCATGCACATCTGCTAAACGAGCATTCTATTAATGTCAAGGACATATGCCTCACATCAGCCATGTGTACTGTTAACCTGTGCTGGTCCACATGGTGTATCACAGGGATGCATGCGTACTACCATGATTGTGTGAAATGCATGGCTTCTGATATGACACCTGCTTGCTGTTGTGTGCAACCCAGGGATGTATGCTAACTACCACTATTAATGTCTGAGCTGCTTGCCATCTGCTGTATCACATGCATGCTGCATGCCTTCTGTCAAATCACATGCATGGTCTGCATGCCATCTGCTGTATCACATGCATGCTGCATGCCTTCTGTCAAATCACATGCATGGTCTGTGTGTGTGTCTGTGTGTGTGTGTGTGTGTGTGTGTGTGTGTGTGTGTGTGTGTGTGTGTGTGTGTGTGTGTGTGTCTGTGTGTGTGTGTGTGTGTGTCTGTGTGTGTGTGTCTCTGTGTGTCTGTGTGTGTCTGTGTCTGTGTGTGTCTCTGTCTGTGTGCATCTGTCTGTCTCTGTGTGCCTGTGTCTGTCTCTGTGTGTGTGTGTGTGTGTGTCTCTGTCTGTGTGTCTGTCCATCTCTGTCTGTGTGTCTGTGTCTGTCTCTGTGTGTCTGTTTCTGTGTCTGCCTCTGTCTGTGTGTGTGTGTCTGTGTCTGTCTCTGTGTGTGTGTGTGTGTGTCTGTCTGTGTGTGTGTGTGTGTCTGTATCTCTGTCTGTGTGTGTGTGTCTCTATTGTAATGTAGAGTCTTTGCATTCACAGGTGATGTAGGTGCGTTACCCTCCTGCGGTCCATCTGATGTTAGTGTCCCCACGGACTCTAGCAGTGATGAACATATGCTTGAGGTACAGGCAGGGTTGTCAGGGGCTAAATCTGTGCCAATGGTTGCCATCCCAGCTATATCCCCTACTTCCCCACACACAGTTCTCATGCCAACACATACCCCATCACCAGTGGCCATAGAGGAAGGACAGTCAGCGTGTGTTAGCTTGGAACAAGAACATGTGGTGGCTACAGAAGGTGTGTCTTCACACCATGGTGTCAGTGAAATGACTGCAGATGTGCCACACAGGCATGTGGCCAGTGCTGCTCGTAGGAGGACCTCTGGCAGACATGCGCCTGCAGGACAGAGTGCAGCAGCTGGTGTCATCAGATGCATGTTTCAGACTGTAATGGCGGCACAGGCACGTGCTGAACGGCAGAACAGAGAAGGGCAGAGGCTTCAGAGGGCTGCTATCCATTCTTTAAACGACAACATCCAGGCATTGGCAAATGCTCAACAGCAGATTGCTGACATTTTGGACAGGTGATTGGGTGACATGGTTGGAATCCTTGACCGTGGTATGGCAATCCGCGAGCGTGAGCTGTCTGTGCTGGAACATCTGGTAGGATTGAGGTGTAGGCCACGTGGATGTAGGCCAGCTACACCACCTGGTGCAGATCTACGTGAATGAGCTACCTCACATGCCTGCTCCCATAATGCCAGTAGCAGCAGCAGTGCAGCTGGTGCTGTGCTGTCCACACCAGGACACAACAGGCTACGTGGACGTGGCCCTGGACATTCCCAGTGGGGACATGGTTCCAGTGGACATGTGTCATTGGACAGTAGCCAATCTGTACCTCTGCCTGGTAGTGCCCGTGCAACCCCTGGCAGGCACAGGTCATGTGGCCATGGCCGGACACAGTGAGCTGTACATCCTGGTCTGTACAATATGGAGCTGTCAATAATACCCCTGTGTGGGCCGGACACGTGGCAGAACTGTGTGCACACATACATGCACACAGCAGAAACATCTGTAGGGCACCACAACACCCACATGCATAACAACCACACATGTCCGATTAGATCACTGGCCCTAACCCACACACATGATGTCATCCACTGGTGCAGCCTAGGCCCCAGGCAAACATTATCACTCTGCGCATATGATGATGCCTGTGCCGCATCTCTGTCATCCACGCCATCGGTGCAGGGACATACTCATATGTTCTGATGCACAGGGAGAACAGAATAGTGAGATAAGTGTATATTACAATTGTTGTGTACTGTTGACATGCACCAGACATACCATGTAGTACAGGTTTAGAATGCATTGTTTTATGTTCACAGTATGTGTCTTGGTAACAACAGTAACAGCATGTTGGTAATTATGCCCTGCTTCCCTCCTTAAAGTCTAATTGCATGTGTCATTACGTAACAGTGTTTGCAGTTAGAATGCATTGTTTTATGTTCACAGTATGTGTCTTGGTAACAACAGTAACAGCATGTTGGTAATGATGCCCTGCTTCCCTCCTTAAGGTCTAATTGCATGTGCCAATAAGTACCAGTGTTTGCAGTTTCCCATGTGTAAATGTGGAGTACTCACAGGCATGTATGGCAATACCAGCATGCTATACGTAGCCTCAACCTCACTGTTAGAAAGGCTAACATTCCACAGATGTCCACACATCTACTGATTCAGGAGCATGTGAGCTGTGTACTAGGCTACAGTGGCTAGAGACGTGACATCCATACCAGGTCACATCACAGGTACAGTGACATGGTGCGGGGGGTTTACACAGTGGTCTAGCTGATGTCAAGGGTAGAGGCCAGTTGATCGCATGAGGCCTCACTGTGTAGCAGTAATACACTTTCACATTACAGGATGAGAACACACACAGACATACACAGACACACACACAGTAACACGCCCACACTCATGGGGTCAACGACACTATAACACACACTTGATGGTGTTGAGGTGAGGACCCTTGCCTATGTGGTAATCACCATTACAGTAGTGTGCACCCACATGAGGCGACACAGAGAATGAACATGTACAGTTAGGCAGTAATGCCTAAGACCGACGGCATCAACAGGGTAGTATATTGCATCACCATGAGGGGTTAGGGATCCTATCTGTTCTGTATGGTAGCATACACCCTCACTCCATGCACCAGACAGCCATACACACACACACACACACACACACACACACACACACACACACACACACACACACACACACTCTGGAGTCCACAAATGTCATTTACATACAGATAGCTAACATGTGTGTGATACACACACCACCCCTGCCTATGTCTTGCTTTCTACACTGCAGTATGTACAGATCTCTACAACAGTGTACAGGGGTCTATAACAATTGGGATGTATTCCCCACCATACGTGGCATATATGGTCACACAAGCAAACACACATGGCAGTACTGTGAATCAAACACCTGCTATCTGATGATACGTCTGACAGACATGCAGCAGTATTGCCCACATTATGTGTACCAATGCTACCTTCGGCAATTGTGCTGCTATATGCACATGGTAGGACGTAAGTGTTACAGGTGTCAAGTGATTTACAGTCAGTGACACCCTGACAGCTGTGTAGTTGTATGTCTTCACCTTCAATTAACAGTAACATAGCATACTGTTTGCACATGTTATGGTAGGATGGCTTGTGACACACCTGTGAGCTGTCTTCAGCAAACATCCATCTGCAAAGGTGGACCACCACTTTATGTACACACATCCATCCATACCTGATGTACATCTTACCGTACTGTCATATTTCACCATATACAGGTGTCAATGATGGGGCTGCATTGCAACTGCATGTTGTAGTTAGACACAGATGAACTGCATACATCAGCTACTGCACATGCATGGTAGCTGAATGCACACCACTACATGTACATGTGTGTAGGTTCTACATTCCTGTCATGTAGCCATGTTTGTATGCATTGCAATTGGTGGACGTGTGATGACATACATGACACATGGACTGTTGTATGATATGATAGTTGTCATGGGTAACAAGTACAGAGGGAATGTTACCTCAGTCAACATTGCTACCTTATGTACTGTTAGCATTCAACAGCCATGGGCCTACCTTCCATGTGCATGCGTGTAATTGCTGTAGCCACTTGTCTGCACGGAGGACAGCAAAAGCTATGCTATGTACATATGTGTTGTGTGTGTGTGGGCCATGTACATATCCATGGCAATTACATGTATGTCATATCCAAACATGAGTGCATTTTCTGGTGTACAGCAACAGTTATCTGTTACAGCTGTATAAGACCCAGGGCCCCTGTTATGTGTACAGCCGACCTGGTTATGAATGGTGGTATCATTGCCTTGCATAACACATGATGGAACCCTGTCAGTACATGGGTAGTCTGCACAGTTGCTGTAGAGCTATGTACAGTCCACTGGTCATGAGTAACATGGTGTTGTACTAATGTATGGATGTGTGTTGCCGGTCCAAGGACAAGGTGATGTCTGAGGGCTACATACTAGAATGCGGCATTTACCACTGTGATCTGCACCTGACACATCTGTAATGGCTCTTGAGAATGCACTGGTCAGTACATGTGAGTGGCTTTCATGTACATGGGGACACTAACACCTGGAGCAGTCCGTAATGGTCTTATGGCCCACATGTCTGGATCTGAGGTATACGGTGGTAGTGCTATTGTGCACAACTGTGCCATATGCCAGGTGTTCCTCACTGCAGAGATGTCCGTATTCCCCATTGTTGGATCTGGATTGTCAGCTGTGATTACGAACGCTACACATCTAGCACTGTTTAGCATACACATACAATGCAGTTGTCCTGTAGGTGTCAGGGTGTTTACCTGGTCTCAGGATTCTTCGTCTATGTATGGTACTATATGTGCGAAGTAGCCACTCCTGCCAGGACATCACCATGGGTGGCATTAGTGTGCCAGGTATAGATTGGTACAGCTAAGGTGACGGACAACAGCAGACATTGTGTAGAAGACTGGTGCCAGATATATGTAGTGCAGCGTTCATGCTAACAATGATGACTATCGACACACTGTGCCCTTCTGTGTCTAGAATCTGTGTGCATACAAGACAGCCCTTCACTACTACTAAGTGTGTGAGCATGCCCAGTACGCCGTTATGTAGATGGACACATAGTACATTCCAAACGGACGTGTGCTACTAAGTGTGTGAGCATGCCCAGTGACACCATGTGTCAGTTATGTGCCTCTGTGTATGGACATGACCATTGTAATCCTGTATAGCGATAGTGGTCATCCAGGCAACAGATGTCCATACTCCACGTCAGGATGGATTCCTACATTGAACACACTGGTTGACTGTCTTGAAAGGTGTACTGTCTGTGGCGCGTCTCATATCTATGTAGTGTTATAATAGTGCTCCATAGATAGACAGTTGTCTGGCTCACACCACTGCCGTGTGTTTGTCTCCGTCTGCCTTGGGACAGTAATATGCTTTTAGACTGCTCACACTCCATACAATCCCTATCGGCGTTTTTTCCATTGTTGATGATGTCATCCACCTAGATGTATGCCTCTGGGAGTGCTGTGTTCCAGTAATCTCGGTAGCACGTTCTGTAACTGTGTAATGCTGTAGTGTGATAAGGTAGTTAGGTCTATGTATTAATCCCAGCCCTGCCAAGTGTGTGTGTGTTTCCAGCTGCCTGGGGACAGAGTAATGCTTTTAGACTGCTCACTCTCCATACATTCCCTATCGGCATCTTTGCCTTTGCTGATGATGTCACCCACCTAGAAGTATGCCTTTGGGACTGCTGTGATCCAGTACTCTTAGTAGTGCATTCTGTAACTGCATAATGCTGTAGTGTGATAGAATAGACAAGTAGGTGTTCGATTCCAAGTCATGACAGGTGTGTGTGTTTGGCAAATATATCCTATATGTTGATATCTGTGAGTGGCTAGCTCTAGAATACATCGAGTGTGTTTTGTTGCATTCCTATATACTATCCACAAATTTCATAATCACCCAAGAGTCTGGGTTGTCAACACATACACATACATTCGCCAATAGGTCTGGTGAGTAAATGTCAGCAGCTCTACTCTTACCCTTACTACAGTCTGACCCATGTGACGCACCAAAACACACTTGCCTTGATAGTAACACCACTACATAATGCAGGTGGCACATGTAGTTTACCTTTCATTCTTGTCTAATGCTTTGGTGTCATGTGGTCCACTGTTGTGATATACATTCAATATGTACGTCTGTGTGTGTATATGTATATGTGTGTGTGCATGTGTGTGTGTGTGTGTGTGTGTGTGTGTGTGTGTGTGTGTGTGTGTGTGTGTGTGTGTGTGTATATATATATATATATATATATATATATATATATATATATATATATATATATATATATATATATATATATATATATAGATAGATAGATAGATATGTATGTGGACATTAGCACTATTGAATGTCTGTGCTGGATGATCTGTACATGATCACCTCAGATGTATGTATATCTGCCATGGCTTAGTGGTAAAGCACATTGTCTGTGGTGTGCAGGGTCCCGGGTTCTAGTCGTGTAGAGACTACTTATTTTGTTGCTGGAAAGAACAAGGGACATCGAATACGGTGATAGTAAGGCACCTTTAACCAGTTGTGTGCGGATCTGAGCGACAGTAAGCAGTGGTTATTAATTTGGAGGATCAGTATGGGTCATATAACTATGCATTGGAAGACAATATTATGCAAATGAGGTTGACAATAGTGAATCCCGTTTATCCACAGGGTGTGATGCAGATCCCAAGAGTGTATGTGTATAGATACCCGGGTGCAGGACTGGAATATTGGTGAAGGCATGGGAGGGGTTTTAGGCATACTGTAAATACATTGGAGCCCTGTGCCTCGGGATTGCTCCTGCATTAGCACACCTAAGCTAGGGGTGTATCTATACCTGCCTGGTGAAATTGGGAGGGACAAGAGCAGCAGTGGAGTAGTCAAGGTGAACAAGCTGCACAGACAGGTGATAATTAGCACAATCAGCAGATTACATGGCCAGCCTGCCCAAGAACACTACAGTAAAGTGACCAAGCACCATACACACAGGTTCCTCCCACACTCTACACCACCGGTGTATACATGCGGGGACATTACTCAACACAATCCATCCAAATGAGAAGGGCAGCAGCAGGCAACATAGACCAACATGTGCAAGAGGCTGAGGGTGGTGAGGATGTGAATGCTGCCGAACAACTCTTAGTGAGGTGGCAGAAGACTTTACAGACCCAGGGTAACCAACCAGGGGCAACATGGGCTGGAGATAATGGAGCACTATGGGGTGGACAGAGACCCCCTACAGCAGCTTGTTGAGCTGTGCCAGCCACACATGACACATCAAACAGGCCGAGGGAAACCCATCTCAGTGGATACCAAGGTATGTGTTGGCCTAGGTATACTAGCCACAGGTACCTCCCAATGCACAACTGGGGATATCTTGGGGATCTCACAGGCATCTACATCCAGAGTATTGCACCATTTCACAGACACCATGTCACCACATGCCAGTGAACACGTACATGTCCTCAACACACGTGATTTGTTGACCAGCAATATGCATCTCTCCCACCAAATGGCAGACTACCCTGGGGTACTGGGTGCTATAGCCTGCACGCACATACAAATCAAAGCACCACCTGGTGAGCGGGGTAGGGCCTACATTAACTGCAGGGGCATATCCTCCAACAGCTAGGCCATATGCAATGGCCAGGGCATTAACCTGCATGTGTGTGCTGTCTGCCCTGGAAGCTATGACGATTCCGATATATGACATCTGACGCAGCTGTACCACACCTTTGCCAGTATGGACATCCCCTACAGTCACATAGTGGGGAATGCTGGGTAACCACTGGAGTCGTGGCTGATGACACCCATCAGCAATGCACACACACCTGAACAACTACACCATACTGAGGCACAGGCCCAGGCAAGACATATAATTGAACGTGTGCTTGGGATGCTGAGGTCACAGTTCTGGTGTCTGGACACATTCGGTGGAGCCTTGCAGTATTCACCAGATACATGCACCCAATCTGTTATGGTATGTGCTATGCTACACAATATGATCCTGCGGTAACAGTTGCAGCAGGAACAGCATGGGGCAGGGCCACACAGCCCCCCACCAATGGCAAGGCCTGTACAGGCACAGTGTGACTTGGAGGAGGAGCTACCTAAGCTGGACCCAGTTGGTGAAAGGAGGCATGCACAGTATGACCTGCCCTTGGCAAAGAGGCAACATATGGCATATGCACTGACACAGTAGGTACCCAGGGAATTTCACCCTCTCTGACTCACACAGACAGTACAAGGGATGCCAAACATGACACTACCTGTGCTCAGCCATGTATAGGAAGTGCACTGTGTGCATCCGACATAGGCAGCCCTCCAGCACCATCCTCAGGTCTGGAACACCCCCAAGGTAAGTCAATCAATCTACCAATTGGCAGTTGTAGTAGAATGTGTATTTACCTGTAGCTATGGTATGGATGTGAGTATACGAGTGAATTTGGTGGTCGACTGTTAGGGCAGCAGACAGTACACGTCCATAGTGGCACCATGACATCTGTAGCACATACCGGGGTCACAATACTAGCTAGTAGTACACAGGGTGTCCTAACACACTGCAGGTTATGGGCTGAACATCATGTCTGTCCATACCACCCACACAAGTCTCATACAGCTGGACAGGTGTAGACCAATACAGAGAAATGCTATACAATGTCCTCTGGATATGCTCAATGGATGACCCCACCCCCACAGACACAAACACAGACTACAGCAGGCCAAGCAGTTGGATGCAGGTTGTGAAGGCTAGGACGTCTGAAACCACTATGCTGGTAATTCAAGCTTGGACCTGACATACACTGGTATGCCTCCAACCAGCAATTTAGGTAGGTCCACACACTGACATGGAGTACCTGGCATACTAGTACAGTAATAGCAAATGTGTACAACTGTCAGCTGTTCCCCCCTTCCAGCGTACACATGTGAGAGTCATGTGCACCACCCCTGGTGTTGTGTACGACTGTGGATGCAGTTGGATGTCCCCCCACACTGTGCAGACATGTAGCAACAGTCAATGCCACATGACCGTTAGCTACCCTGCAGATACAGCATGCCACCTGTCGATGTACAACGCAGGGGTTGGCACCACAGTACTGACTATATGGACATGTGACACATGCGATCCAGTTGACCATACTGGGCATGCACAAACACATGATGGTATGATGGTAATGCCTGTCGACAACATGCATAACAGTCATACTGGGCATGCTCACACACTAAAACACAAAACGGCCAGGTCTGCAAACACCAGTGGTCCAGACATATCTGCCAGTACATTGCTATACTGTTGGATGGCTGTGCTGTATGGTATGTGTGTGGTAATGTCTATTGTCTGTATATATGCCATGCTGTATTGGTAATTCACATGAGCTGTGTGCGCAGGGTATTGCTACCAACACATGCATAGGACGGTTCTTTGTTTTCGGCCAGAACGACGCCTTTGGATACAGAGTGGGTAAGGCACATTCCAGCAGGTGGGAGCAGTTGTGCATCGGATTGTGCATTGTTAAGCACTGCTGACCTCTGGTTACAGCTCCTTATACTTGTTTAGACTCCACATTTCTTTAACAGTGCAATACTCGCATACTGGTAGACAAACACATGTACACCCGCTCGCTCACTCACTTGCACGTACGCTGACATTGGTGCTTCCATGTGTCACTCACGCTGGGTGGGCACAATCCCTTGTGATGCCTATTACATTGGACTAAATGATTACAGTATCGGGTATGGCTAACCATCAGGCGACGGCAGGTGTTCGACTGTACGGACTCGGCTGCCTGTCCAGTGACATAATCATATTATATGTGTCTTCCTCATACAATCTGCTCCCATCTGGCTGATACATGGGAACCAATACTCTGCAATGCTGACATGTAAATTTGTTTTGAGAAACACATCTCTCGGCCGGATCATGCTACCGCATGCCTATTGTAGGTTTTCCACCTTTTACATTGGCCACACTCTAGGCCTAACACCTTTCCCAGTTTGCATGGGGCAGTCCCTCATTAGGCATATGTGTCATGCGACAATACTCTAGCCATAGCTAATGTCCCGATTACAGGACAATATTATATTCTATGTGTCTGTAATAGTTGCATGTAATGGTTATTGTATAAATGACACATCGATATGTTATGTGAAGTAGCATAAGCAACATGACTGCTGCTAGAGTAAGCTTTGATTTGTGCGACTATGTATATGTCTGTACTATGCATGGCTGTAGGTATATGTCTGTACTATGCATGGCTGTAGGTATGTTCTGACCTGGAACGTCTGACATTTCTACACAGCAGGTCCCACTTTGGCCATTTGGAAAGGTGGCAGCCCTATAGGACCTATATGTAGAGCTGTCACATTTGGCAAGGCAACACATACCCACAGCCAGTAGTAAACTGACTACTTCACCGGTTTGCATATGTTAAGGTTATTCTTGTATCATTATAGTTGCTAATACTGTTTCCTATAACATGTACCTGTTTCAGATACAACAATATCATTTTATGACACCACTACACACAATATATGAACTCTTTTCCAGATATCACAGGCCATGTGCCACAACATTCATTTTGCAGGACACAACTGCCCAGAGTAGAGTGTCCCTCACAAAGGCAAACAGGTGGTAACCCCAAACTATCATGCTATCATCTACTTAAGGTGGTCGGCAGAATATGAGCTTTCCGTCACTAGCAGACCTCACATACGAATGGGGGAGAATGAACACTGTATCAAGACACTGCATAACACCCTGAGGGACACATTTAGATGATTGGTTCTATTAATCTGACACATTGACAGTCACAGGGCATATGTATTCATTCACATTTGTCGAGGTACATGCTGTTTATGACTCATACATGTCAGCATAACCATGTTTGTGCGTCAGCCTGTTAGAGCATTGTACATCATGTTATGGAACCATATAATGTTTGAACTGAACTAGAATAATGGTCATACAGCCCTCAGGATCATAGACATCATCATATCTGTAGTTACAGGATAAGCATATATTGCCCCAGTCCAAGAGGAACACAGGCAGATGCCATGTGTTGAGATGAAAGTCATCCAGCCAATCAGACAGATGGCATGTGTTGAGGTGCACTGAGGTGCTCTGTGTGCCATTAGGCAGGGTTCTGTTCCAAGGGTGTGTTTCAGTCTCCTAGACAAGTCTCTCCCACAAGCATGTAGTATTAACGTCACATACTAGGTTAATGTTCTTACAGTGAGTCATCCATCTACTATACTATACAGCCAATACAACATCATATAACATAAGCTACACAAATGTATGTGGTGTACTCATGAGAAATGCCAGCACAGAGTATCTGTCGGTAACGACTACAAGTGGCATGTTGAACCAACACTGCCTTACACAAGTACATGTTAACTAATATAGTCACCCTGTGCATCAGACACATAGCTTCACTTCCCTGCATTGATGGTGAGGATGACAGGGATGTGGCACACACAAGTATCATCGCTTGCACAGGGTGTTGTGTGGGGGTGCAGGAGGCCTAGGCTGGCCTAAATAGTAGACAGCATGTATGTGAGTCAGGAGGATAGCATGTAAGATGGACTATGGAGAGGTGCCGTGTCTGTCTGTAGGTGACCTGCATTTGACAGTAGTGTATGAGTGTCTGAGTGTACAAAGTCAAGCTCAGTGCTAGCCCTATATGTGTGGATGTTGGACAGCTTTGGACTGTACATGGTAGAGTTCAAAATTCACTGTCTCCGACCATGAACATGGGAACTGGCTCAGCCAGATGTTGCACTAGCACCTCCATGCCCAAAGTCAGAAGCAGTGTTAATACCTGACAGTGACTGCTGTCTGCTGGGACTGTGTCCCCTACAGAAACACCCAGGACCACAAGCCCATGGCCTGCCCAATTGTGGTGTGGACAGCACACTCCCCTCTCTAGCACTGAATGTACTGCCACTATGGGACCGTGAGTGTGCATGGCCACATGGACTCTCAGCAGATGGAGTTGCTGACCTACATCCATGGGTCCAATGTTCAACTCCACCACATGTTCAGCACACACAATGTGTGGTCCAAGATAGACATTGTCTCAGCCCACTGTCTGTCCACTGAATCAGTGAACCGATAAAGGGTATCCCCAATGCAGTGGAGACAGTTACAGATGTCAGACTGTGCTGCATCCATAAACCTAAGCATACGTCTGGTGTTCTGTTCACAACATGCCTGGGCCTCCATCATGGCCCAAAACATGCACTGAGTGACCCATAATGTGACACCTGCAACAGGTGGCAGATGGACAGCAGGCCTCCTACAAGGACCCCTGTAAATCCGCCTGTGTGGGACCTCACCAGTTCTCTGGCTATGTCCCCACCCTCTGACTGTCCAATATCTGTGGCCTCCGGGGATGGGATATGTTTGGGCATACAGACTGTGTGCAGCAACAATGGGGGCTGAATAGGGATGTCTACTTCTGAAATAGATTCAGCCCCTGAAACCCCCATCTGTGCATCACTGTGGCCACCATCATCATCAGAGTCCGAAGAGACACTGGCATGAGGTTGTGTAGGGGACAGATACCAACCCCCATGACCACCTGCAATAAGAAAGAAAAAAGCAGTACATTAATACCTGCACTATTGTGTACAAAAACCTCCAAGACTCATAAAAATGAAAATCCACAAATGGATTAGTGGTCAAACAGGTTTCTTCTCCACTGTCATCCACAAAACACTTCCTCAGAACAAAATGCAAATTCAACTCAGGACCTTATAACAATCAGTTGAAGTAAATCAAGTCAAACGTGACCAGTAATACTTACCTTTTACTTACTCGGTATGACACTAGCTTGAAAAAACAACATATAAAAACCCAGTATAACTCCTAAATAAATATATGGAAATACACATTTCAATGCCTAATGTATTTACCTTAAACCTGCTGTATTTTAAAAGGAGGCAGTTTAGATTCCTTGCCTCATTTAAACTAGGTGCCTTATCTATTCTTAACTGTAACTGTCAAAGTGTATCTGTTTGTTGAACTACATTCCTTTTAGAAACATTAGGTACTTGTTCTAAACTGGAATTTAAAAACATCCTATACTGTTTACACACATTATTATGTTTACATAGGGCATTATTCTGGCCCTTAACCATACTAGAATACAATTTTTATTTAACAAAACAAGTGTTGTGCTTACTAGGAGCAGGATCACAGACTTGGGGCAACACCTGATCGACCTGTGACAAGTTGAGGGTGTGGTAATGTCAGTACCACTGCATGTTGCAGCACAACAAGGTAATACGTCTATATATCTCACAGTTACAGTAGCTACTGTGTTACTTGTTGTACTGGTCACAATCTGAGTATGAGTGTATAACTGAGGTTAAATCCCACCCAAAGAACAAAGACCTGACACCCACAAAAAAGTATGTACAGCCTGACACACTGACTGCTACAGTATTACAATGCTGAAAAAGAGTAAGCTTAACTGCATGCTCCTCAGCTGTGGAAACTGTGGCACCAACCTCCATGATCTATGGTGTGATGGATGCCTGGGAGCTGTTGTATGTGCCTAGGTATGCCAGGAATTCCTCAGTAGCCGAAAGTGGTTGTTCCACTGCAGGCCCTCCACTGGTGACTGCACAATCCCTTACTACACATGCTGCCCTTGATCTTGTAACATTTATCATGTCAGTTGCCTGGTGTCGAACCTGCTTATATGTCCTGCCCTGCTGCCCCATGCCATTCACATCATGAACAAGGGCGGCCCACAATGCAGCCTGCTGTTTACTGCTTTGCTTTCCCCTGGATAGTAGGATGTGATGTGTCACTACTCCCATATTTCTCTTAAATTTACCTACTACCATATCCACCATGTATCCACCAACTCCCTCCTCATCCCCAAAACTGAAACCTTTGTACTACCTCATACCCCTACTCATAATACTTTATCTCCTCACTGCCTATGAATTCCACTACCTGCCTAATTCTCAACACTCTACATCAAGTACAACAATCTACATCCAAATATACACCCCTCCCATAATACAATCCCACTTCCACTCCTACAGCAGTACTCCAAAACTTCTTCATCCTATACTACCTATATACTTAAACCCAAGGACTAAGAACTATTACCAACTCCTACTAAAATTCACCAAACTCATACAAAGTCTACGTAACCTCATAGCCGATGGTGACATCCATCCTAACCCTGGCCCAAGCTCACCAACTACCAGTAACCCCATAGATAGAACTCCTACCAACATAAGAAGCTCACATAATGCCCCAAAATCATTTCTAGTCTGTCACCTAAATATCAGAAGTATAAATAATAAACTCCACTACCTGCATGCACTCCTAGATATACACTCACCTGATGTATTCTGCCTTACAGAAACCTGGCTTAAACCCACTATCCCTGACAATGAAATATTACCCCCCACTACAATATAATAAAACTTGACCGTAAATGGAGAAAAGGAGGCGGAGTAGCCATCCTATATAAATCCTCTCTAGAGTTATCTACAATTAGCACCCCACTTGACCTAATAACTACCAACATCGAAACAATAATCTCAAGAATTCAACTTAACAAAAACAAATCTATAAACATAGTATGTAGTTATAGTCCACCAGGCAATAACATAAACACCTTAGAAAGCACACTCCAATGGTTATCCTCCACCAACCCCCAAGAAACAATCATACTTGGAGACTTCAACATCGACTGGTTCCAACCACCCAGGTATGCTCCCTCACGTAGAATCAGAACTAAAAACAAAATAGCACCATGGCTAACCAATACTACTAGACAAAAACTTACTACTAGAAATAGAGCATGGATCTCATGGAGAGCCACCAAATCCCCACAAGCTCACATAACATTCAAACAGATAAGAAATGAAGCTAAAAGATCTATTGTGTTAGAAAAGCAAAATTACTATTTCAATTTACAGCAAAAGCACCAAAATCAGCCTCAAAGATTCTGGTCAGGTCTGAATAAGCTGCTCCACCCAGGTAAATCATCTACCCCCACCCCCTCATCAACCTTACAACTACCCCCAGAATCGGTATCAAATACCTTTAACACTTTTTCACTGAAACCGGACAATGAAATATTACCCCCCCACTACAATATAATAAAACTTGACCGTAAAGGGAGAAAAGGAGGCAGAGTAGCCATCCTATATAAATCTTCTCTAGAGTTATCTACAATTAGCACCCCACTTGAACTAATAACTACCAACACCGAAACAATAATCTCAAGAATTCAATTTAACAAAAACAAATCTATAAACATAGTATGTGGTTATATTCCACCAGGCAATAACATAAACACCTTAGAAAGCACACTCCAATGGTTATCCTCCACCCACCCCCAAGAAACAATCATACTTGGAGACTTCAACATTAACTGGTTCCAACCACCCATATTAACTTACATGGTTTCTCTCAAACTATTACTACCCCCACCAGAATCAACAAATCTAACAAAAAGGAAAGCATCATAGACTGGATCTTAATAAATAACAAACCTCAGCTTTAAAAAGCAGGCACCCTACCTGAGGACATGAGCGACCACCTCCTAACCTACATAATTAGAAAAAGAGAAGACATGCCCCACCAAACCACCTTTAAAACCCTCAGGTACAGACAGAACTTTAACCTAAATAGTTTCCAAACTGATCTAAGCTTATGCAAATGGGCCAATCTTGAAACACTACCCCTTGACCAAGCAGTTTCAGAATTCAACACCACATTCTTAGCCATCTTAGACAGGTATGCTCCCTCATGTAGAATCAGAACCAAAAACAAAATAGTGCCATGGCTAACCAATACTACTAGACAAAAACTTACTACTAGAAATGGAGCATGAATCTCATGGAGAGCCACCAAATCCCCACAAGCTCACATAACATTCAAACAGATAAGAAATGAAGCTAAAAGATCTATTGTGTTAGAGAAGCAAAACTACTATTTCAATTTACAGCAAAAGCACCAAAATCAGCCTCAAAGATTCTGGTCAGGTCTGAATAAGCTGATCCACCCAGGTAAATCATCTACCTCCACCCCCTCATCAACCTTTACAACTAGCCCCAGAATCGGTAGCTAATACCTTTAACACTTTTTTCACTGAAACCGTCAAGTCCCTAGCCAGTAATCTATCTCCCTCCTCTTCTTCTACAATCTCACGTACTCATATCAACCCCCCACCCTTAAAATTTGAGCCTATTCCCACAGACCATATCAAATCTTTACTTAAGAAATTAGAACCTACCACCCTTGCAGCCGATCTACTTCCCACAGAATTCCTACAAAAGGCCACTAAACTAATAGCTTACCCTATCTCTATCTTAATCAATCGTACTATCCAAGAATCCTACACCCCCTCCATTTGGAAAATCGCTCACATTCTTCCACTCCATAAAGGAGGTAACTCCACAGAACTCTCTAATTACAGACCTATCGCCATAATATCTCCCCTAGCCAAAATAATGGAGAAATGCATACAGAAGTAACTATTAGCCCACCTTACTCACAGTTCTCTCCTAGCCTCATCCCAGCATGGTTTCAGACCAGCTCACAGTACAACCACTGCCCTTCTGTCTCCTTCTCTCACACAATAAATCACAACCGTAATCAAAACCTGCTCTCCTCTGCCCTCTTCCTCGATCTATCAAAAGCATTAGACATGGTAAATCACAACTTATTCTTAGACTCTCTCAAATCACTGTCCATAGATAACCCAGTATGTAACTGGTTCCACTCATACCTGAATGGTCGACAACAAGCTCTCTTGTGGAAAGATAATCTATCCCACCTTCTACTTGTCACCCTTGGAGTACCCAAGGTTCTATTCTGGGTCCCCTTCTTTTCTCTATATTCATCAATGATCTGCCCAAAGTTATACCACAGGCAACTTCCATACAGTACGCAGATGATTCTACACTAATCTGCACTGCCTCTACTCTCACAGAATTACAATCCCTAACCCAGACTACCTTTAACAAAGTAGAGAACTGGCTTAATAATCGTCTTCTCCTATTGAAACCAAACAAAACCAAACTACTACTTTTCTCCCCCACCCATAAGCTAACACCACCAATAATTACAGTCTCTTCAAACAATGGCACCGTAATTTCTCCTGAACCAAACACTAAACTGCTAGGTATAATCATTGATAACAATCTGAATTATAATACCCATATAGACAAAACCATAAAAACAGTAAATAAAAAAATAGGCTGCATGTATAGGATAAAGAAATTTCTAACCCCAACTGCCAAAACCGCCATAGCTCGCACACATCTTCTGTCTTCTCTTCTCTATGCCTCACCCATCCTCACTAATCTATCTAAATCAAACCTCAACAAAATCACCAGCTGCTATAACAATATAGCAAGATTTGCCACAGGCTCCACATACAGAACCCACCATTGTCATAATCTTCACAAATTAGGTTGGCTAGAACTACCCAATCAAATATACTATAACCAACTCATAGTTATTCATAAAATCCTCTACCAACATACCAGTACCCCGATTCTAACTAAAATTATTACCCCCTATAACAACCTAACATCCCTCCGCTCATCCAGCAGAATGCTAGCACAAACAACCAAAGCCAACAACTCAGCTGGAGATTCATTGTTTTCCAGCTCTGCTGGAAAAAATTGAAGCTCCCTTCCTCCAGAAGTAACGACTAACAGCTCCATGCCTCAATTCAAAATATCTCTAAAGACACACATGCACAGAGTCTGGCTATATCCATGTCTAAACCCCGGCTAAACTATACAAAATGAGACTGAGGTAGTCAAAAAATAGTTGTGCTCATATCTAAACCCTGACAAACCCAAAAACACACCAAGAAATTATTTAAACCAAACTTAGCTCACAAATGTGATTACCTTTTTTCCCTCTATAACTTACTATTTCTGCCCACACTAATTAAAATCCTTCAACCTAAACAGCCTTCTCTATTTTATCTTCCTTACTTTCTAACTGAAAATGCTTATCTTACAGACAGACCTCTCTTAAAAGATTGATTTCCCTGTATTTACTGCTTCAGCAACAATGTTTTTTATTTCCTATCTATATGTAACCTATATATGACTTTTGTCTTTGACCTATTGTTAACTTTCTAGAGATCTTTGTAACCTGCATTTTTTTCTTTAAGTGTTACTAAACTTTGTAAATAGATTTATGGTTAAATTTTAGATCTCTTGTAACCTACATTTTTATTGTTACTAATATGGATATGTATCCAGTCAACTTTAGTGGTTATCAATTGTAAAATAAATAAATAAATAAATAAAATAAATGTTGCCTTAGTGCTTGCAGTATAACTTCACTCTCCCCATCCGTGAAGGGTGCATGGTATCTACTGTAGATAATTTCTGAAAGACAACAAAAGGGGAACACAATACAGGATCACATATGTGGACATACATTATGTACAGATACAGTATGTCTGAAATGGCTGGCACTAACCACTGCTTGCTCACACGTCATACTCCACAGTGTGCAAACAAACAAAGTGTGTGGATACAATTGAGACAGTAGGAATAGTCAGGTATTCCCGCATGTGCCATGACAGCTAGTGCTGTATTATCATACACCCAACACTCAGGCCCACTGGTGTGTCCCCTATGGGCAACCTCTTGATAATATGTCTTATGAACAATGACACATGAATAGCAGTATGGTACTACAACCACTATAAAGGGACAGTCTAACAAGACCAGTGTGCCAAGATGACAAAAGACAATGCACCATTGATGTATTGTACGTCCTGTGTAGGTGTAAGACATCAGGAGGTTAATGACATGCATTATCACAGGTCTAAGACAGGGCTAATGATGTAATTCCTATTTCCTATAAGTCTATTCACCCATCTGTAAACTGTTGTACATAAAAACATTTACATACCTGATGGAGTGCAGTACTCCTCTGTTGATAGGTGGTGAATATAGTTGTCACAATGGCGTGCTCTGTGTGAGGAAGGTCTCATACAGAATGGTTCCCCATAGCCAGCTGCTTGACTTTTAGACATGCTTCACAGCAGCAGGTGATTACCTCTAAACCAATATGTGGTTCTAAAATGGTAATTTCAGCCAAAACAGCTGATTTGCACTATCACCAGCCAGTGACATGCAACCACTCTAGAATATATAAGGCCTTCATGTAGATTAGTGCCCCTTTCTGATATGTTGTGCTGGACATTACTGAGGTGAGGAGAGTACATTGTCACAGAGGGCAGGTCTGCAGCAAACACCTTTACATAGAGACGGGTGTGTTACAGGCTGCAGGTACTGCTGTGGGTAATAGACATAAGCGAGTGTGAAGACTTTGGTAGACAACAAGGTGTAGGAGTAACTGTGTGAGCTGTGTCAGCTTAGTTGTAGAGCTAGACCCAGAGTGAGAGCACCCTCTACACTCCAATGAAGGCATGCATTTATATTTAAGGTGATTATGTTAGGCAACAGTATCAATAACAGAGTACTAGGCAACATGTTTGGTGCTTCCTTGAGCAAGATGGGGTATGTGTATATATATATATATATATATATATATATATATATATATATATATATATATATATATCTACAGAGATAGAGAGATACACACACACACATATATATATATATATATATATATATATATATATATATATATATATATTAGATATAGATTAGATATAGATATAGATACATACATATATATATATATATATATATATATATATATATATATATATATATATGTGTGTGTGTGTGTGTGTGTGTGTGTGTGGATATGTCCATTTGGTCATTTGCCAGGCCATGTATTACAGTCTGGTAGTAATTTGCAGTGTGTATGAGGGCAGTCCTTTTTACAAGCAGAGACTTCAAATGTGTATGTTCAGTGTTCAGTTGTGGTAATCTGTACTGTGGCTCTAAAAGGATTGTGTGGTGCACTCTGATATCAGTGGCCCTCATTTGCAGTACCTGAGTTGACATTCTCTATGAATGCATATTACTGCATGATGTGACAATTTATACAAATTTGCTATAGGGATACATGGAAAGTGCTCCTACCTGCAGGCCTCTGACTTCAATCAGTTAATAGCAGTCAATTCATTTGACAGGCATTGTGTGGATAAAGATTACATGACTCTGTAATTAATTGTTGGCTTCACAATACTGTACATGCACTTCTACATACCACTGGATTTGAACCCAAAACTGTGTGTGGCAAAAAGTACCACTTACAGGAAAATTAACAGACTGAGCTAGTGAGTCACTGTTGCAGCAGATGTATTTGCAAGATGTATGTGCAGACATACAGGCTGTGACATACATTTTCTACATCCATCAGTATGTGCCTGGCTTTATATGGATGTATGTCTGCACCAGGGTCCCAGCTGAACATGTATTTTGCTACTAATGCCATAGCAGGTGTCTTTCTACATGTTGCTGCTGAAGGGCACATTTACCTGCTGTTACAAGCCTCACTTTCATCCATTATTATGTCTTTCTAGTGGTGTACTATTCCACCAGAGTCCAAGGTATACTCCCATTTTTGATCTTTTTAATTTAATTATATCTTAATTAAGTTTGCACGACATGGCACGCAGCTCCGCTGAAACATGCTTAATGATTGTAACTGGCAATTACTATCTTTTCTTTAAACCACTGGTTTTAAGTATGACTTGTGTGGCATGGAAGTTAATGCAGTGGTCTGTAGGTGTGATTTGGGTTTGAAATATGGGACAGGTGTTTATTTTTTAAGTGTGTATTATAAGTTTAAAAACACATATAGTCAATATAGCTCTATTGAGCTGAGCTGAGCAAAGCTGCATGATGCAGCACATTGCACAGCAATGCTCTAAAAAAATAAAGAAAGTAAAAATGGGGAGATAGGAAAGTGGTGAAATGTGGTGTAAGCAGGGGGAAAAACATAGTGAAAGGTGGGTAGGTATGTGCAGGAAGGGTGTCTGAAAGAACCATAGCTATCTATTTCTTTTACATCAGAAACTGTGTACTTTGACAGACTGTACATGACTTTGAACTCGCATCCCCAGAGAGAGTGGTGAGGACAACATAATTGCGTTGTCAAGTAAATTAGACCAAATTACATGTGTCCAGTGGACACGTGCATGAAATGGAGAGCTATGTATTGTATTTTTTTTTTTAAGGTGAGAGTAGAATGTTGGAAAAGGGACACAAGTATATGTGGGGGGGGGGTAAGTTGGGTAGGTGACATGCATTAGAAAACAGACAAGACAGCAGATAGGAGCTGTGTGTTCATAGATTCATAGGTTCATAGGTGACACAAGAAGGGGTGAACACCTTGGGTAGGGAGGGTGTTGTGGAATCCAAGTCTCATGGGCCTCCAGACAGTAGCGGGGTGACAAACATCCTCACCCATGGGACATTCTGCACTGCTCCTTCCCTTCCCCAAAGGTGGCAGTGCTGGAGGCTGGGGACTGGGGACTGGGGTGAAGCTTCCCCACCAGGTTGGCCAGCATGCCCTCAATCCGGTGCAGGTGGTGGTCAAACCCATGGTAGACTATTTTGTACACCAAGACTGGCGACTCATCCTGGGTGACAACACCCCCCACACACTGCTCCCAGAGGGGGCCAGGCCCCATCCCATGGGGCAGTACTACCTGACACTGCAGGTAGTGCAGGGGCAGCAGAGGTGGCACCACTGGTCTGGATCAGTTGGAACCCGCCTACCTTGAAGTGTTGTGGTGAATGAGGTATAGCAACAAGTTAAGGTTAGTAATAACCAAACCATTGTTTATATTAACAAAATGGAACATCATTTTAATTCATCCAAATATATATTAATGTATAGTATGTATAACACAACGGCAAATAACATAACAGTCAGTATGGTAACAGCATTCCAGTAAGAATTAAACCATAAGGGCAAAAAATGTTTAGTTTAATAAGAATTAGAATTAAACCATAAGAGCAAAATATATTTAGTTTAACTAAGTATGTTAATAATGAATCATAAAACACATAACAATATTACATCACATTTTTTAAAAATATAGTTAGTTTAACAACATATTTTAATACTAAATAAAAATGATAAATAAAAATAATAAATAAAGGAAGATAAGGGGTGGTGAGAGAGAGAGAAACAATCCATTACTGACAATGCAGACTATATCCCTGAGAACACTGTTACTAAGTACTCTACAGGTGTGTATTGTCAGTTGTGAGTTCAGTGACTACAATTCTCCTATAGCTGATGTAGCATGTATATATCTCTCAAGCTCTTAGCATGTTTCAATGTGGGCCAAGCAATAACAAATGCAGGTACACTACTACACAGAACACTTTCACATAATGTGGACTTCTATAACTACCAATGTGTTCTTTAAGCAGATTTGGTAATACATTGCATTACAGGTAATACTTTTTCTGGTAATCCTGTGACAGATAGATTAGGCAGTTTTATTTATATTACATGAAATCGTGACACAAGAGGCATGTTTGTGTACAGTACCTAATCTAAGCATCCGTCATGCCTTAGATGGCAGACGTGGGAATAGAACCCAATAGCTGTGACTGTAAGGGACATCTGCAAAAAAAATTGTATTGCTGATAACTGTCTGTGAAATGTTAACATGAACATATCTGCTCATAACGTGGGCTACCTCAGCCATATGCCATATACCTTTTGTCCTGGAGTGGGAGAAAAAGAGAGCATTATGTGACTGAATTAATTTTGCATTCCAGAACTATTACAGTGCTATACTTGACTGCAGTGACAGTAGAACACACATGCATGGAATATGGCCATAATGTATTTATTAAAACAGATATCTGTGCTGCTTAACACTTAACACTTTATTGGTATTGCTGATAAATGTCTGTGAAGTCCACACAATAATGGTCCATAGACTGGGCTACCTCAGCCATATACTTTTAATATCTGAAGTAGGAGGAATAGAGAGAATTATGTGACCGATTTTGGCCTGGAGACAGCCTTGGACTATACTGTGAGTTAAACAGTGCAGTTTTAAGGCCATTACTTTTGCATTCTACAGCTATTACAGTGTTACACTTGATGGCAGCAACCTTACCATATACAAATAATGCATATAGCTCTACTGCAATGTTTATGACAACACAATCCTGGTGTACACCATTTCATAGGATCATAGGAGGTTACTAGGCTAATGGCCAGTCAGCAGCTGTCACCCCTGTCAATGAGGGACAAAAGTAGAAGCCCTGGGACAAATTTGTGGTTTTCCATCTACTCATCAAGCTTGCACTTGAAGAGGGTCAGCAAGGTACTCTGTTTGACATGTATGGGAAGTCTATTCAAGAGATGGGGCAGCCTCTGGGAGACAAACCTGTCTCTCCAGCAGGTTTTGTTGATGTTGCATATTAGATTTAGGCCTATCGACTGGGTAATGTGTGAGGTGTTAGACTTACAGATATGGATCATCTCTAGTAGGGCAGGATCCGATATTGCCTTGTAGGCGAGACACAGATCACCTCTGAGCAATCTGTATGATACCGAGTAAAGTGATAGTGATTTGAGCTTGTCCACATAAGGCAGGTGTTGGAGGCCATGGATTCTCTTTGTGAGGTATTTCTGTGGCCTTTCCAGGTGGTGCAGGTGGATGGAGAGGTACATACCAAATGAGGCATTACACTCAATTATAGGTCTAATGAGGAAGGACTACAGAGAGGTAATAACCTCCTTTTTTTGGATGCAATCCCTTTACTTATGAGTGAAACCAAGTAGAAGGATTTTCTGACCACTGCTGCCACATGATGGCTGAATGTGAGAATGTGAGATTGTTGTCAACCTGAGTACCCAGATCTCTCACTGCGACTTGTGTGCTTAGGGGGTTGCCCTTGATGTGGTAATCAGTAGGGGCCATGTTTTTGACAAATGGTATGATAATACATTTTTTGTGTTTAACCTAAGGCCATGACTTTGGCACCAGTTATTTATAGCTGTCAGACCCTCTTGCAGTATGTTAAGGTCATTTGGGGAGTCAATGACAGCACCCAACTTACAGTCATCCACAAACTTGGTCAGCCACAGGCCCTTGAGAAGTAAATGTCAAACAGTAGGGGTCCCAGGACAGATCCCTGAGGAACACCACTTGTGACAGGTCGGCTGTTGGAGGTGGTGGCACCTATTTTGACCTTGTGGGTCTTATCTGTGAGCCAGTTGGCCACCCATCTGATAAGATAGGGATTAACACCAAGTTGCGTTAGGTTTTCAATGATGCCAGAGTGAGAGATTGTGTCAAAGGCATTGGCCAGGTCAAGGTAAGCTGTATGTACTGACTTTCCCTCATACAGGGCCTTGGTGACAGTCTCAAAGAAGTCATCTAGGTTCAATAGGCAAGATCTGCCCTAATGAATCTGAATTGAATGGGGTCAAGTGTTTGGAGATTGCCTATGTCCTTGTTTGTGAGATCCATAATAATATGACCCATGACTTTACAGATCAGACCTGTAAAACTAATGGGGTGATAGTTTCCTGGGTCAGTAGTGGCACCACCTTTGTGCAAGGGGATGACAATGGTGGTTCTCCACTCTGTTGGAATGAAGCCTGTAATTAGGCTGTGGTTGAATATGGTGCTCAGTGGCAGAGCTAGTTCTTGCTGGAGATGGTGCAGAATATATACTGGGATACTATCAGGTCCCATGGAAGCTGTGTTCTTTGCCTTGGATAGAGCCTTTAACACTTGATCTATGGAGATGTGAGGTGTGGGACTAGTATCGGGGATGTCGACTGGGCCTTTGGGGGGCAATAAGGGGGTGAAGTTTGCACTGAACTTATCAGCTAATAGGTTGGCTAAGTCAGCAGGATCAGTGTAAGTGGTATCATTAAGTACTAATTCAGAACAAACTTGGGCTTTGCCATGGAGGTTCTTAACATAACGGAAGAAGGGCTTGTGGTTTCTCTTTGTTTTGGAGGCTGGTTTCAACTCATAATTGACTTTGGAGTTTTTCACTTGTGATTTAATTTGCTTGTTGAGGTAGAGGAGGGAGATTTTTCGATTTGGAATTTGTTCTTTTTTACCCTTGGACAGCAGTTTCTTTCTTTTGTTGTAAAGCCTGTTGCTAGAGAATGTCCACCAGACAGGTTTGTGTTTTCTTTGAGGAGCAGGTTTTAGTTCTGTTGGGATTGGCTGAATCCATGCAGTTGTACAGGTGCTTGTATACTGCACTGGCCTACTGTTCAGCATAGTTGTCTGCATCCTCTGAGTAGGCAATAGTGTGAAGCTGCTGATACTCTCCCTTAGGAGGTTGTAGTCAGGTTTTGAGAGGTTTTTAACCTGGTTTTGGCTGGAGAGGGTTTGGGTGGGATATAAACTTTGAATAAGACAGACTGATGATTTTATCTCACCAGGGAAGAAAATACTATGGGAGTGGTGCAGCGGTCACCCATGTTGGTGAGTACCAAGTCCAGTATGTTATCTCCCGTTGTGGTGGATGAGACCAGCTGGTCTAATGCGTTAGAGTTGATGAAGTCAAGGAATCATTGGGTGAGTACATTAGTGCAGGAATAGTTCACCCAGTCTATGGTGGGGTAGTTGAAGTCACGAAGGATCAAGGTGTTAGGGGGCACCTTGATGGAGTCAAACAGGTCTAGGTAGCAGGAGTGGGTGACCTGTGACATGGAGGGGGTAGCTGGCTATAACTTAGATGGGTGTCGTGCCAGCTGTCAGTTGCACCTGGAGTATTTCCAGTGTCATGCTGGTAAACCAGTCTGGAGGTGTGCCTGTCTTTCTGACCTCATTTTGGGGTCAGAAAGTGTGGAGTGAGGTATAGCCTGGTAAGGCAGAGGTGGAACCAAGTTTCTGTGACTGCACAGACATTGGCATCTTCCAGTGTGAGGAGAGCCTCCAGTGAGTGCATTTTCAGATTAAGGTTCCTAGCATTAAGCAGCATGACCTTCAATTTGCTTTTTGACAGATCTTTCATGTTAGAAAATTTGTCTTTGGGACATAGCCTAAAAAAGGCACAATGGGGGGAGGCAAGAGCCTTGGCCAAGATCTGGAACCCTAGGGGTGACAGGTGGCGGCCATCTCTGACAAAGAAATGAGGCCTGTCAACCATGTCATCCCAGGCAGACAGCTACTGGATCCCCTTGGAAAGACACCAGAAACTAAGTCAATTGTTTGAGTCAGTCATTTTTTGTTGGTATTGTGGCATCATTCTTGGTGAAGGTAGGTTGCTGCTCAAGGCTAGGGTCACACCTGCCTGGAGTACGTATTCTGAGAGCTCAATCATGTCTCTCTTCATATAGTCCAGGGTAGTACATCTCAAGTCATTCACACCAACATGGACAATGACAGAGTCATATTTGTACCTGTTGTGGAGAGACTTGAGTGTATGTGTGATGTGGCAGATTCTAGCACCTGACAAACATCTGACCATGACCTTATCCTTGTTGAGCCTGCTGTGTTGACTACTTTGTGTGGTATGATTGACATTGTGTGTGGAATGTTTGTGAGTGTGTTTTGGGGGTCTCTGTTGTTTAGGTAAGTTCTTGTTGAGGACCCCTGAATAGCTATGTGTGTGGCTCTGTGATGTGGGTAGTGTGGTGCTTGTATGGGTAATCTCCTCTTTGTCAGGAGTATTGACCCTGGTGTGAGAGACCATGGAGTCCAACCTACTAATGTAGATGCATCTCTCACAAGTAAAAGAATTATGTACTAGGAGAAGGGGACTGTCCGTGAACATGAAGCAGTTGCTACACTGTCTCAGAATTCCCATGTCAACCAGACTGGCAGGGGAAACTGATGGGAATTGTCCTGACATAGTGCTCTGAATACATGGTGGACTTACGGAGAGCAGGGTTTGATGAGGGTTTGTCCACAAACTCTCATAACCAGGGATTTAGCTTGCTTACTGTTATTGGTATTGTTTATTGGAGTACAGTTATTGTTGTCCATTTATTGCACTACAGTTCTGCTTGCCCATTTATTGCACTACAGTTTTTATGGTGTATACTTTATTGCAGTAAATGCTTTACTCTTTCTTGCTTATTGCACTACAGTTAACATAATAAATCTGTACATACCACACTCCCAGCACAACCTGGCCAGGTGGCCGGCATGGGACTCAACATTGCGAACCCTCTCAGCTGCAGCTGTTGGGAGAGAAGTACACCATTATGCATACCAGTTTTGCAGATGTTCAGCTTGCATATTGGTAAAGCAGAGGAAAGCAGACTTACATATTTGTGGGGCATTCCCAGCTTTAGCTTCTTGGACCCAGGTGTCCAAATTCCCCTTTTTATCCTGTTCAGGTCATCATAATAGTGACTACACTGCTCACCTGTGTGGGGACTATCAGTAACACTGGTGATTTCCCTGGCCAACCAGTTGCAGGCCTCCACCTTACACTCTGAGCCCTGGAAAACACACTGCAGCAGCCTGGGTTCATGATTTTTTACCAGGAGCCCAACAAAGGGCCTGCACTCCTGAACACCCCAACTATGCCCCCAAAAACCCACACCTTTACCAGCACCACCTGCCATATCCACAGTCGATTAGACTCCAAGGTATGATGCAGAATTCTTACCTAGTGTGCTTAATATAGGCTGTTTTTCCAGCCTTACACGTCATTCAGCAACATTCAAAAAGGTGCCGTGCAGCTTAGCAGTGCACAAATCAGCTAAGCGCAGATAAGCAGTGTGAAAATTCACACAATGAGGGGGGTTTAGTTCAGCTTAGCATCGTGCAAACAAAAGTAACCATTATCATTTTTAAGCAGTGTTCAGACCAGCGCAGTAATACAATAGTTAAAAAATTTGTTTTTAAAATTAAACATACATAATAAATTAAATTATAGACATCTTATCATTGCTATGGACTCGAACCCAGAACCTACTAAACATTAAGATGTATCACTACTCATTTAGCTACTTGGATATTATGAAAACTAATACACCTTCACATATACTACTGGGCTACCTGTACCACTGCACACCATGCAAACATGCTTAAACTCAGACTTAAATAATTAATTACATCCGGTTTCTATTTTTAGATGTCTACCAACTGTTGGCTATGTATGTATGAGCACCGCTTGGCTCTGCGGCATTCTGCACCATGAAAACAGCAATTTAAAAAGAAAACAGAAAAAAAAAATATTTAAAATTACAAAAATATGTAATTATGATAACTAATGACATCCAGTTTCTATTTTTAGATGTCTTTCAGGTGTCAGCTATCTATATGTGAGAACAGCTTGGCATTGCTGCACTCTGTGCTGTGCACAGCAAACATGCAAGAAATGGGAAAAGATTAAAATAATATTTTACACATTTGACCCTATTCACAGCATTTCAACAGTAGCGGGGAGCAATACAGGCCATCCACAACCACGGGTAGCCTCTACACTTCTCCTTACACTGATTCACTAGCCCTGTTCCTATGCTCTCCCTCATCAGTGTGCTATCATTAATATGCATGTCACGCTGCTGAGGGGGAACCGTGGCCATGTACATGGATACATTTCTTGTAGGCTCTACATGGAGCCTTCACAGATTTTATTAAATCCTGGGGATGACACACACATATTTTTTTTGGATCATACATAAATTAATAAGTTCATAAGTGACTACTAGGCTAATGGCCCCAGGGGGGCCTTTTTAGGTCTATCCATGCTGTCCAAATAGATCTGATAAGTTTTGCTACCTTAGTGTTATTTTAAATGGTATACACAGGCTTGGGCATTAGTGTTCAAGCATTTATAAGCTGCCTCTGCCTACTAGATAACCAAGGATACATTTCTGACTCCCCATCCACTGGTCTAACCTAATCTTAAAATAGGGTAACAGAAGAGCTTTGCTTCACTTGGATGGGTTGACTGTTCCAGAAAAAAGATGGTCTCTGAGACACATACCTGTCCCTGTAACTTATCTTATTTATGTTGTAGAGGAGGTTTAGGTCCCTAGATCAGGCAATTCTGATTTTTTTTTTTTGTTTCATGGATGTGCAAAAGGCCCATCAAAGTGGGATCAGAGTATGCTTTGTAGGTCAGGCATAATTCACTTCTCAACAATCTGTAAAAGACCAAATACAGGGATAGAGCTTTGCAGTGGTCCACACAGGACATGTTTCCGCCATCTATTTTTTCTGTGAGAAACCTCAGTGGATGCCCCACTTGTTGCATATTCCTGGTCAAGTACGTACCAAAGGGGGCACTGTACTCAATGACTGGTCTGATAAGGACCAAACACAGTGCAATGACATACTTGGACCTAGATGCCAAACTCTTATTAATAAGTTGCACAATATAGAATGATTTCCTTACTAGTGTAGACACATGATTGTCAAAGTCTAGATTACTGTCTACATGTATTCCCAAACCCTGACCACTGGGTCTACTATTGGGAGTGTATTATGGTAACCATTTTAAATGCTGGGACCCTCTACAGCGAGTCCAGAAATATGGAGACTGAATGGCTGAAAGAACAGACTTACATATATTAAGTCCAAGATGAGGCTTCTTGTAATATCCCCTTTTCCAAGGTATGTAGATCTTGGGGTTGGTCTATATAAGTTCAGGGGTGTTGGAGGCTTGCCCCCCCCTTAAAAGGAAGTTTTTAGGTTGCTCATCTCCTGTGTTTTCAATTTTTTTTGACTTGTTGGAACTCAGCATTCTGAGTGCCAACATTTCAGTAGGAAGCTATGTATTTTCAAAGTGTTATTTTCCAGAGATAGCCTTCTTATTCCCAATGGATATAATTGTGCATTTCTTGGCATTGAGTTTCAGCCCATGCATCTGATACCAGTTATTAGTCTTTACCAGGCCATGGAGGGTATTTATGTCATTAGAGGATTCTACGACTGCACCGAGTTTATAGTCATCCGCAGACTTGGTTAGTCAGATACCATTAACATTGTCCTTGATTTCATGGAAGTAAAAGTCACATAGCAGCAGCTCCAGTACTTAGCCTTGAGGGACTTAACTAGTGACTGGCCTGTTTGTGGAGGTAGACTCCCCTGTCTTAATTTCTTGGGTCCTATCTATGAGCCAGCTGTCAAACTAATAGGTGAGATAGTGGGTTTATTCCTAATTTCATGAGTTTGTCTATAATGCCCAAGTAGATTATTGTGTCAAATGCTTTGGCCAGGTCAAGGTAGGCAGTATGCACAATTTTGCCTTCATCTATTGCTTTGGTGACCTTCTTGAAGAAATCCAGCAGGATGAGTAGGCATGACCACCCCTTGACAAAACCAAACCGGGTTGGATCCAGTAGCTGAAAGTTTCCTATGCCATTGTTTTTCATCTCCATGATAATTCTTTCCAGGTCTCTATATATGGGATTAGTCAGAATGGGTCTGTTGTTACCTGGGTGCAGAGATGGCTTGCCCTTGTGTAGAGGGATGAAAGCTGAGTCCTCCATTCATTTGGCTCCAAGCTTTTCTGAAGGCTGTGGTTAAATAGTGACTCTAGTGGTCCTGACAGGCCATGTTTCATTCTATTAAGGAGGTATCATGGGATATTATCAGGGCCATTAATGCAATGTTCTTGGTCTTGTAAAGTGCATTGAGGAACTGTTCCCTAGAAATAGTGTCGGGAGTTATGGTTGAGGGTATTTCCTGATGGGGTGTCTGTACTATTCTATTTACCTTCTTCATTGTAGTAAACGTATACTTATCTACCTGATTGCTTTAAATTATATGTACTATTTAATAAAGGAAAATGCATGTGTTTGATTTAAATTTTTAAATAGTCTTGAACATTTTTTCAAGAAGTAAATCAAAATTTGCTAGACAATAACACAATTACCATTTTGAGAATACTTTAACCATAAAAGACCACTCTAATGCAAAATTACTGATGTTAGAACATTTCAACCATAAAAGACCACTTGTACTGCTGTCATTATAATTCATGAATGTACATATCAATAATTACAGCTGTTTCAATGCTCGAACCAAAAATGTCTAAAAGCGATTAAAAAATGGCCACAGTAAAGTGTTACAGCCTACTTCGCACAATGCAAATTAGTTTTACAATGCCAGACTAATGACTATTTAACTTAATCATGACAGCAAAGCGTACCTCAAAACCTGCAGACAATGATAATATGAATGAAGGCCCTGAAAAAGGGGACATTCAGCTGAAAATGTGGACATTTAATTTCCAAAATAATTTGAATGCCAAATAACACATAACTCTTCCTGCTTTCAGTAAAAATGTGGAATACTATTCAGAAAAACATATATAAAACACAGTCAGTGATAAAAATGGGGCAAAATATAAGCACATTGTCAAAAAGACAGTATAAAATCAGTAGACTTTAATGAACTGCACTGTAAAAGTCTACCACACAGTCATTTATTCTTGCTTCACAAAAAGGGAGTTGTAAGATGTGCCCTCTTTTTTAAATTATCATTGCAACTTGGTTTGCATTGCTGGTCATTTACTGATGTTTTCTGTGTACCAGACACCTTCAAAAATCTCATGTGATAGAGAGGATTCATAAAATTGTGTGACGGGGTAAAGTAAGCCTGAAAATAGGGACATACCTCCAAAAATAGAGACATTCTAAATTAGACCTGAAAATAGGAATTCTCCTCCAAGGTAGGGGCAGTTGAGAGGTCTACAGCAAGAGCACTCACTCTCATCTACATGCAGATGCTCTAACCTGCAAGTACAGTCCTCTTATTGACTGTGTACAACTTAGATGTTTGTCTGTGGCAAAATCTAAATAAATGAATAAATAACATGGTCAGAAAAATGTTTTTCAAGTTTTTTTTTCATATGAACATGTAGTAGCCAATGCTAAATTATACAAATGCACACCAGTTCTGCAATGCCAAACTATTTTAACTCAGTAAACCACAACAGGAAACATTACTTTCACCCAAAGATAGCCCCCACAAACATCCAATATTTATAGCCACTTTGCTGTGTATATTACGTGGTTGTGGTAATAGCATACCTCTCAGCCTATTTTATATCACATGTGGTTGTGGTAATATCTTACCTCTCAATCTCTTAGTACAAGAATCAGGAAGAAATAAAAAAATAAGGAAGGTCAAAAGCCCCAAAATCAAGGACAGATGTTTAATATTGCTTTGATATAAGTAAAATGTTGCTAGAATAAAAGTTTTTTTTCATTAGCATACATTTCTGAAGGATATGAAATATAAAACTCAAATTTCTGTCATTATTTAGTGAATGCAATCCTCACTGATTTGTCACAAAAATAAGAAATTTTATGATGAATTTAGTGAAAATGTGCGGCAGAATTAAGGGACAGTTAAAAACAATCAGGGATAGTTTCAATTTCACTTCACACCTAAATTATGCAAAAAAAAAGTACTACAGTCCATTACCCTACTGGTGGATGAGGCTTGAACTCTCATGTTTAAGTTGCCTGAGGTTCCTCCATAGGAAATCAGTGTAGGCTGTTTAGGGGAGAATATTCCTCTACTTTGAGTTGATAAGACAATGGTGTTGGCATATATAAGTTCAGGGGGTGAGGGGCGGGAAGCTTGCCTCCCTGCAAAAAGCTCTTAAAAATGTAATAAAATAATTTTAAATAACCAGATGCCTTCTCAATGAGTTTCTGTCATGTGTATAATAGTGTTTACTTCTATAGCTGGTTCCTTGAAGTTGTTCACTGCTGTAAACAGTGTATATACACACACACACACACACACACACACACACACACACACACACACACACACACACACACACACACACACACACACACTCACCAATAGATATGGTTACCATGCATTTCATTTAATATATTTTCAATGAATCACAAAACATTAAAAAATACTTTGCTGAAAACTAATGTGATTAAAAACACACATCAATGAATCATAATTCATAGAAAGCCAAAGAAGGCTGCAATCACTGAAGGTGCTGTTAAGGATTGTTGGGCCATAGGAATTATAAGGAAATGACTCTTGAAGACCAAACACACCTAGTCACTGCCCTCCGATCTCTAGAAGTTTATGGGGGGGGGGTTAATAAAGCCTAAATGGACTTGTTTTCCATGTAGGCATAGTGGTACACTGCTTACATGAAAATAAGCAGCTGTACAATCCAGTAAACAGAGCTGGACGGCACACATGCATATGCCTACACGTAAGTATCCATGGCATGCAAATTACCTGATAAGCAGGTGAAGTTAATGCAAATGAGGGAGGTAGAGTGATCCAGGAAGCAGATAGGCAGTCCTGCAGACCCCATGTTGGTGTTCGTAGTGTACACAAAAAAATTCCATATACTAAAAAAAAACAACAGGGGCTGTAAAAGTGCAAGTAGATGGGTAGAAACAGCATAGCAGAGACAGATGTGTGCAAAACTATCCATTGTGTGTCCAAAACGAGTCCTTATTAGATCGAAAAATCTAAATCTCGAACAGCTTAGAAGTAAAAAAATACTGTGCTTTGTAATCACTATTGTGAGATCGTGGTACAGTAAAGATCAGACAATTTGCCCTGTCCTCACTGTAGTGCGATCTCGGAGTTAGAATACATATTTAGCAGTGGGTTTGGGGGGCTCAGTCTCCCACAATAGTGATTTTGATTTACTGCATTTCCACTTATGTGAGCAGTCAAGATGTTGACATTTTGTCTATATAATATAGACCCACCAAAATAGTATGGAAAAAATTTTAAAGTAATTTAATTTTTTTAATAATGTGTATATGTTTGTGTGGCTTGCCGCAGTGCGCAAACATGCTGTTATGAAAAAAAAAATATATATAAAAACTGTAAAAACAAAATTTAGTAGTATGTGACAGCAATGTATTATAAGACCCTGCATGGAGTATTTCAATATTGGAATGGTTCTTTTGCTAAGGAAGCAGTGCCTGGAGCTGTGTTGCTTCCAGGTTGTGTGCATGGATCCCTATGCAAATGAGCTGGGGTTACTGAATAACACAAATGGGTATTTGTGTTCGCAGATCCCATTCTTGCAGGCACAGAACTGTGTTGGTGTCTGCAGAAGAGGTACCGGACATCAAAGGGGGTGTGTGTCTGAGGACTTGTAAGCTCATTGGAGCTCAGCACACCTGTTTGTGTGGCGTGGCACTCTGCTGAGCAGGTGGGGGGTGTACAGCATCTGCTAAGTTTTGTTTATCGTCGGGGGGCATGTTTCATCATGTCCGAGCATGTTTGTGTGGCGTGCTGCTCAGCAAAGTGTGACCTTTCATGGGGGCATATTCACAGAGTGCTGAGCACTGTTTACCTTTGTGACGTGTTTGCATGGAGCAGTGTTCTACTGAGTGAGGAAGGCTGTTCAAAAACAAAATTGGCTGAGAAAGGCAATGATATCTTGATTACTGATGACACCTCTTTCACTTAAACTAGGGCCATTAACAGTCTTTAATGATGTACTTGGTAGGTGGAATGCATCATAGGTAGCCAATCACACATGCTGCACCTACAGCAGAGCACTAGAAAGGTTGCATACACCCTACAATCTGATTTCAACCCCATACTCTTCACCAGTAGAGTACAGTCTTGGGAGTTTAACTGAAGGAATGCTAGGGGCTGCTGCAAGTCTGCTACATATGTATGTGCTAGATGCTGAGGACAATACTGCTGCTTCTGACAGTAGGCCTAGATTGAGAAGGAGAAGAGTGTTCAGGCCCAGGGAAACCTTGCATGAGCTACATGAGCTGGAGATAGTAGAGTGCTACAGGGTGGACAGGGACATACTACAAGATCTCATTGAGCTCTAGCGACCCCAACTCAAACCCAGAGCCAACAGAGGGGAACCCATCTTAGTGGAAACAAAGCCATGTGTAGCTCTTAGGACACTAGCTACAGGTACTTTCCAAAGACCAACTGGGGACATGATGGGGGTCTCAAAGGCATCAGCATCCAGGGTACTCCACCAGTTCCTGGATGCCATGCTACCACATGCCAGTGAGCACATTTATTTTCCCATCACCCCTGAGGCAAGGGACAGCAATATGCAGCATTTCTACCATGTAGCACACTACTCTGAGGTACTGGGTGCCATAGATTGCACTCATGTATACATCAAGGCACCACCCAGTGAGGAGGGTAGAATCTATGTCAACCACAAGGGGTATCACTCCATCAACTGCCAGGTCATGTGCAATGCCCAGGGCATTATCATGAATGTGTGTGTTGGCAGCCCTGGCAGTTATCACGACTCCCATATCTGGCATGAATTACAGCTGTACCAGATGTTTGCTAGGGTGAACATCCCACACAACCATTTACTGGGGATGCTGGCTACGCACTGGAACTGTGGATGATGACACCCATTAGAAATGCACAACCACCCACCGAAGAATGCCATAATGAGGCACACACACAAACTATGAACATCATAAAGCATGTGTTTAGGCTGAAGTCAGAGTTCAGGCCTCAGCATATCTGGTGCAGCCCTGCAGTACTCTCCAGTCACATGTGCACACATGTTCACCATATGTGCCATGCTACACAATATGATCCTGTGGAAACAGCTGCAGCAGGATCAGCAAAAGAAAGGGATACACAGCCACCACCAGTGCCTAGGTCACCACAGCTACACCCACAGGGGGAGTATGAGGAGGAACCTCATGAGGTTGTCCCTGTAGGCAGACCTAGGCATGCCCAGTGTGCCCTAGTCTTGACCAAGAGACAATACTAACAGAACTCAGACTGTAAAAGTAGCCGACTCCAAATCCAGCTCCAGACAAGTGACAAGTGGAGTACCTCAGGGTTCAGTCCTGGGACTGCTGTTGTTTGGCATCTACTTCTCTGAAGCACAGGCCAACACTAAGGGACTCTGGCTAACAAAGTTTGCAGATGACTGCAAACTGGGAGCCATTATTGAATCCCCAAATCATGTGAATATTCTACAAAAGGGCCTTACAAAAAACAGATGCTTGGTGCCAGTGCCATGGGCTCAAGCTTAATGCCAAGAAATGTATAGTTATCCCCTTTGGGAAAAACCATGTACCTATGAATTACCACATAGGTGGCAGTACACTAAACACCAAAAGTGTGATGAGAGACTTAGGGACACAGGTGGACAGTGGTCTCACCTTTGATAACCACATTGCCACAACAGTCAGGAAATCCTTCTATGTGGCACACCTCATCACTAAGGGCTTTTCATCCAGAAAAAAAGGAAATCATTGTCCCACTGTACTCATCCCTCATTAGACCCCTTCTAGAGTACAACACCTCATTTGGTATGTACCTCACAAGACATCTGCAACAGCTGAAAAGATCACAGAAATACCTCACTAAAAGAATCACAGGCCTAAAGCAGATGCCCTATGCTGACTGTCTAAAAAAAACTCCAGCTATACTTTGTGGCATAACGTCTACTCAGAAGCGATCTTTGTTTAACATACAAGGCCATGTCAAACCCTGAGCTGTTGGACATGCTCCACTTAAACAAATCCCAATCACTCAAAGCCACATGCTCCAGGGATCTAAACCTTGTCATCACAATCAACAAAACATGCTGGAGGGATAGGTTCCTGACCCAGAGACTCCCAATACTCTGGAACAGACTGCCCATACATGTCAAGCAGAGTGCCTCCTTGGTTTTCTTCAAAAGGAACCTTGACAATTGGATAGGAGATAAGAAATTCACCCCAGGATCACGTCAGTTGCCCTGCTAGAAAGGGGTCCAGGGAAGTAAATATTGTGGGAAGAAATATCCAGGAAATTGTTATGGCTAAGCATGTGTAGGCCCTAGGGCCGATAGCCTAGTACCAACCTATGAATCTATGAACCTATGAACAATGCATAGCACATGCACTAACAACCTGGGGCCCTAGGGACCGACACCTTACTGCCTCTCGCATACATATTAGTAAATATGATGCCAGCCAGTCCACACAACCTGTAACAAACTATTTATTGGGTGTATAGTGTATGCTTCAGATAGAGACAGCCCCAAACTACAGGTCTGTCAACTGCTCCATTCGCAAGGCAAGTCACACAGCTACTCACCACTTGTAAGGGGTACTAGAATATGGTAGCATAGATATGTACCTGCTGCATATATACAAGGGAATAAAATGGGCTATTGGGTTACTTGGGAAGATTTAGCAGCCACTTGGAACAACAGGTACTCTGTCCAATAGTATATGCTCAATAATATGCACTAGGCCACATGGCTGAAAAGTCCACTACATTATTCAAGGGAGATGGCAAACAGTGGGGTCACACGACAGTCTCACAACTATGTATTCTAGCAGAGCATAGGCTGGTCGTCCCCCACCCCCAACACATCAGTGTAGCCATGCAACTGCTGTAACAGTAAATCTGCAATGATATATCAGCAGACCAGCCAATTTCAGAGCTGTGACATAGAACCTGGCCACACGTTTTATGTCTCACATAATGCAGGGGTGACAATGTATGTCTGTATGTTGTTGATTGTGTGATAAATGGCACATTCCTCTCTGGCAGCCTGTGTGGCTCAGTTGGCTAAGGACATTAGCATGGGTGATGGTGTTCATGGATTGATTCTGGTAGTATCCACAACTTTTACATGTGAGGTAGTCATATGGTGGTGTTCCCACAGACTGGCATACTCCTCAATCTGTTACTACATGTAAGCTGGATAAAGCCAGACAGAATGGGGGAAAAAAAACTAAAGACAGACATTCAGATGCTCTGGTCCACCTAGAAGGTAGCTAGTATAAAAGTGAATTGCATCAGTACAGAATAGCTGAAGGATATAAAGTCCAACACTCAAGTGGTTGTAGTCAGTACTATTCACCAACTTCTTTATACAACATTTTACTGGAACACCAAAAATGTATAAGGAACAGGCCAGACATATGGGGTGAAATGCTGGACATTATGAAAAAACATGTACAGTGTGAGGTATGCTGACTGTCATCCTGTATGTGGTATTACATCATGTACCCCAATCACATATTAATTACAACACACAGCCGGGGAATGCCGTAGACAATGTCAATGAAGTGCTGTACTGAGGAAACAGGTGCAGCTGCCAATGTCTGTAGCACACAAAATCCTGGACTGGAGTGCAGGTAGCTCTGGCTTGGAGCCACCTTTTAAATATGGACAGTCCCACTGGGTATGCTCCTACACAGCTAACTTGAATTCAATTCTGTTGCTTCTTCCTCACAAAGACCTGCTATGTGGAAATACGTCTGTACATACAGACAGCTACGTCTACATATCTAAAAAGAAATAAGCTGCATCAAAACTTCCACAAACCAACAAAGTTTATTGTATAAACACAAAGAAAATAATGTGAGCGCTTTCGCGATAGTAAATATCGCTTCATCAGACAAATTGCATACAATAGAAAACAGTTTAAATATCATGTGAAGTTAATTAACTGATGTTTCACCACTTAAAATTAATCACATGCTTAAGCATTTAAAAGTATACACAAACAAATAAATATAGCTATCATAACTAACAGCAGTTGAGAACAGAAAGCTCCTATCACTATAAACAATATAATAATACACACTTAAAACTAATAAATATATATATATATATATATATATATATATATATAAAGGTATATATAAATATATAAAAAAATATATAGAAATGTGTAAAAAAACTCCTAGTGTTTAAGGCAACGTGACTTTAAGAAAGGTTTCAAACACATCATCCCATTTAATCTTGGAGTCTCTGAGCATTTAGTGAAAGAATCCATTCCTGCTCTATATCTTCAGTTTGATTCTCAATGTCTCCCCCTCATATGTTAGGGTGTATAACTTGGATGACTGGAAATTTAAATGTATGCGTGTGATCTGTTTGTCTCACATGATTAGCTAATGCACTACTCTCTTTATTATTATTGATATCTCTCATATGCTTTAACATCCTGTCTTTAAACATTCTGTTGGTTTTTCCAACATAATATGCATGGCAAATGTGACAAAAAGAAAAGTAAACTACATTGGTAGTACGACAGTCAGCCTGTTGTATGGGAATGATTTCGTAGATAGTATCATCTGGTGCATACGATTTGTGGATGATGTCTTTCTTCTGTGGGGAGATATTAGTAGTAGACTGGAACTTTTTATTGAATATTTACACAGCACTACTGATTTTTTAAGATTTACATATATTTTTTCATCTGATACTATTAACTTTCTTGATGTGACTATAAATAAAAAATCATCTACACAATTAGTTACCAGCCTATATAGAAAACCTAGTAGAAAAAATAGCATTCTACATAAAACTAGTATGCATTCCAAACGTTGACAAGAATGTAGTCAAAGGACAATTTATGAGAATGAGTAGGCTGCATAATACAGAAGATGGGCTGGATCAAGCAGTTTCCACCTTAAAAGATGAATTTATAGATAGAGGCTACAATGCAGCAGATATAGAAACAAGTATTATTGATATGTATGAAGGACGTAGTCACAGAGGCAAACCGTTTTTCTCAGAGAGTCCGAATGACATACACAATACACAAAATGAAAATAGACACAAAGTTAGGTTTCCTATTTCCTATTCTAGTGATATCAAGACATTTTGTCAAATATTTGATAGGAACTGGAATATTTTAAATTCTACTGAAGAACTGGATGGTGTTATAGACACGAGAACATGTTTTTCTTTTAAAAATAAAAAAATCCTTAAAAAGACAATTATGTTATAAACCATTGGTTAGCAGAAAAAATACTATGCTGTCTCAGAGAACAGGAACATTTCCCTGCAGGAACTGCATGGCATGCAAGTTTATTTACTCTAACACAACATTCACACATCCAAGTCAGAAGTTTGTCATAGACAGTGACTTCTAGGCTGACTGCAACACACAACATTTAGTATACCTTAGCTTCTGCAAATTATGCTATGTATTTTATGTTGGTAAAACCAACAGACATTTCAAAGAGCGCATTTTCGAGCATTTAAGAGATATAAATAATGTTAAAGAAACTAGTGCCTTAGCAAGACATGTTCAAGCAGAAGGCTCTCAACATGTTTTCAACTTTTTAGTGCAAGAAATTATAGAACAAAGCATGAGGAGCGGTGACATTAAGAACAAGACGGAAGCAGCAAAACAAAAATTGATTTTGCTGCTGCAGGCAGATAAACTACCAGGGATTAATGGTGCAGTGTCACTTAAGCCCTTCCTTAAAACCAAACCACTTAAACACTAAGTTTTTAGAAAGATATTTATTGCTATTACCTTAGTTGTTTTTTATAACTTTGCTGTTTTATTAGTTTTTAGGGTTTCAAATGTTTAGACAGAATTTATTTACCGTGTTTTTAAGGGCTTAATTAATTTGATTAATAGACTTGACTGATTTACTCTAATTGTTGATTTGATGAGATACTATTTAAATGCTATGATTATTTCATTTGAATGTATAAGTATCAAGAAGCGGTCAGTTAAAGATTATGAAAGCGCTTACTTTGTGTATTAAACAACGTTGGTTTCAACTATATACTCTTCAGCTGTGGTCTGTTTGATTGTTTTTATTACATTTGTTATTTCTAAATATAGTGGAACTCCATACTAGACACAATTTTAGCAAATTAACAAATATACTCCTAGGTAAAACTCAAATACAGGTAGACCATACCAATCCTTACATTCTAATCCCATAGGTAACTTAGATTATTAGTCAATATGAGTAACTATATACTGTAATATCATTATGGCATCCAACATTGTAAATATTGTAAAAAAAAAATGTGCATAGTTTACAAGTCTTCTATACACCTTGTACTTTGTTTTCCATATTACACCATATACAAGATATGATGCTTTATAATTTTTTTTGGGGGTGTATCTCTTTCTTAATTAGGGGTTTCACCCCACCTTATCATAATAAGATTGTTCATAGGTTAGTACTAAGCTAACTGCCCTTAAAAGGCCATTTTAAGCCTAGCGAGATTCAAACCCTGCACCTTGTGTTTGTAAGGCAAACACCTTAACCATTAAGCCACCCTCACAACCTTTGAACTTTGAATATTTTCTTGTATGGATAGTTCTTGTCTTATGTTTTTAGTTATCCTAGTAATCCTTGTATTACTTCTTAAGCATTGGTTGACTGTAAATGCAGTATAGCAAAAACAATAAAAATAAAATTTGAAAAAAAAAAATAGAATCGCATCATAGAACATTATCCCTTGATTGTTACCACTTCTTGTAAATTTAAATGTCTTTGTTTGTATGTGCCATGTAGACCAGCACTTGTTTATCGAAGAACTTCTAATTTAAAACATCTTTTACACCAGAAGTACTCTGCTTTTGCTCCATCTTTGACTGATAAAGGAAATGATGCTTATACTTGTGGCAATCCAGTGCATGTGATGTTAGTCACAAAGGAAAGTTCATAGCCTTGACATATTTGGATCACCTCTTCCAGTTCTTTCTTATTACTCAGGTAATTGCAGAGGGTTAGGTTATATTGCAATTTGTTCTGCTCATTTATGTCTTTGTATTGGACTGATAACCATGAAACTTTCAAAAAGAATTAAAGAACGTAGTTATGGAATTAAACATGACAACATCCTATATAAACATACCAGATATTGTTCAGCTTGTAAGATATATATTTTTTAGTGTTTTAGATTGTGAGACTGTTGATTTTAGGTGAATTAATGGTTAGAAGTCGGGGAGATTGCTTGGCAGCTATGGTTACAGTCTAATAATTTTCTAAGATTAAATTAAACCACCAATATGTATTTATTTATTTATTTATTTGACATATGTTAACCAGGTTAGTAAAGCTGAGCCATATGGCTCATTTTCAGAGGATACCCGAAGAGAAAAGCTCCATTTTATAGAATAATGAATTATTTACAAGAAAGTATATAAACAAAGAATACAACTGTTGACATGCAGTGTTGAAACACAAAGTACATACACTATACATCCAGTGAAGAACAATAAGAACTAATTTTACAACTTTTAAAAATAAGTTGTACAATGTGAGAAAGCAGACTCAGTATAACCTTATCTTTTACATGGTGGCATCATAACAATATAGAATTTTTCTACAGATTGAGTGATGTTTGCTATGTACAGAGGGTAGATGTTCAAGGATGAGATAGTGAATTTTGTATATGCTAGAATGGAGAGAATATGATCAAAATATTCTGAACAAGTAGAAGAGAGCTGGAAAGAGAAATGGAGTGAAAATGACAATTAAGGAGGATTACAGCAAGGGTAGGATTTTGAGTTCAGGAAGTAGTTTTTGACTTCAGTTTTGAAGAAGCTGGTACAATTTATGCTACGGATGTAAGGAGGAGGCCTATTCCAAGCTTGCGACACTGAATTTGTGTTGAGGAGTTTGCCAATATTTTAATTTGGTTTATATATGGCTAGAAGGTTCTGATCAGAGGTATGAAGTGAACAAGTTGGGATATAAGGGGATACTATGGAATAAAGAGAAGGGCAGGCTAAAGGTTTACTTAGGAGGGAGTGAGTGAACTGCAACTGGGAAAGAAGCAGGAGCTGGGGGAATTCAAGACAGTGAAGTTTTTTAAGGGCAAGGCAATGATGTGATTTATATGGTTGCTCACAGGTGAATATGGCTATATTGTTATAGGTTTGTTCGAGTTTGTTTAGTAGGGATGACTGGAGATGGGTAAGGATTGGAGAGGCATATAGAAGACATGGAAGGAGAAAGGCTTGAGCTAGAGTGGGTTCTGAGTTGGGAGCTAGGAATTTTTTTATTTCTATAGAGAAGACACAATTTCTGTTTTTTTTTTTTTTAAATACAGTGTTGTATATGGATGTCACATTTTATCTGGTCGACGATTATAGTACCAAGTTCTTTGGTGTGTGGTTCTGCTTTGATAAGGGTGTTATCAAGAAAAGAGATGGTAAAGGTGGATTTGTGGTGGGAGAGGGATTTGGGAAGGAACAGTAGGAGCTTGGGCTTTTTGGGATTAAGTATGAGTTGGTGGTCAGTTAGCCATTTATCCACAGATGAGAAAGTGTTTTGGGTGATGGAAAGAAGGTTAGAGATGTTATTAGAGAAAGAGATCAGAGTAGAGTTGTCAGCATATTGTATGAGGGATGGGGTAGAGCAGGAGGAGTAAAGTTTATTAGTAAAGATGTTGAAGAAGAGGGGACTAAGGATTGAGCCTTGAGAGACACCAGGGGAACAAGTGGACTGCCATTGTACAGACTGGAGCCTGTTTGAGAGATAGCTTGAGAACCACTGAATAGTAGAGGGGGGAGGTTAAGATCAGTTAGTTTAGCAATTAGCTTGGGATGACAGACAGTATTGGAAGCTTTAGAGAGGTCGAGATTGAGGGAAGATGCAAGAAGATTGTTGCCGCTGGCTTCAGCAACAGTGTGGGTGAAAGATAGGAGGGCACTGGCAGTGCTATGATTTGGCCTGAAGCCATGTTGAGAAGGGGTCAGAAGGTTTTCATGGATTAGGTCTTAAAATGCTGGTTATGAATACATTTTTCAAGGATTTTGGAGAGTAGACAGAGAATGGCAATGGGCTTGTAGTTTGATGGATCTGTGGTGTTAACCCCTTTTTGGAGTGGTATGGTATAGAAGGATTTCCAAATGTCAGGGAAAGTGGCTTCTTGGATAGATGTGTTTACCATGATTGGGAAAGGGTAGAATGAAAAACTAAAACCAAAAGAGGCTGAATGACTCACCCACATGTCAGAGACAAGTTATAAATGTATACAGTATTTATTTTAATGTAAAACAAGACCAGTTAAGCACTGTTGTCCCTAAGGATAGCAACAAAATGTTAAACAAGGAAAAAATACCCATTTTATACAGAATAGTTAATTGCTAATCAATTAAATTGCGTCCAATCAAAAAACAGCACTTAAAATCCAGCAATTAAATAATTTCCTCAAAAAAAATTAAAAGGCATGTTAGTCTATAAAACTGTATAATATTAAAAGCTAGAAAACATAAATAAAACACTGAATGAAGGTGAAAATGTCTAAATCACATACTAAAACTTAGCACACAACTTTAATATACTATTGAGGCAAACTCTGTCATTTAAGCCTGGATGCTCAATCACATTCAATCATAGTTACCATAATAGTTCTCAATATTCCAATGTATATTCCCATGGATCACCCTTAGGATTTTGTAATACCTGTTCAATTACCAAAAAATAATATATTTTATTGTTAGTGCAAACTGTTTTGTGTTTAAAAAGAGGATTGAAATCTTTTTTGCATTTTGATCTCACAGTAGTGTTCCTGAATTCTTTTGATAAACTGACATTCAGTTTTTTCTATGTAAAAACAAAAACATGAGTCACAATATTCCAGGTACACTACTCCTTTACTATTACAATCATAATGTGATATAGAAGTAAACTTATAATTAATACTACTAAGAACAGATTTGTTTCCCTCAAAAATGTTTTACACTGACTGCACATTCTACATTTCTACATGGCTGGTTGGGGTTTTCCTTTTAGTGTTGCTAGTGCTATTGAAATTACCCCTTTAAAGTTTCTCTTTAATATCATGTCTAGAAAAAGTGTAAAGTGGTCCAAAATATAAAGTCTTACTCAATGTATTGTCATGCTTAATAATATTCCAATTTTTGTTGATGCATGACATGATGTGATAACTCTCAGTGGGATATTTAATTATTTAATTATTTTTATTATTTCATTATTCATATTATTGCCATGGCTATACATTAAGCCAACTCCTAAAATTGGTTTAAATTTGCATTTCCTACCCTGTAAAAAGTCATCTTTAATACTACAAAGTAAATCCAATCGATACTCCCTTTCAACGAACATGCTACACATTTCCATTTCCCTGTTCAAATCATTGTCATCAGACACAATTCTCGATAGCCTGACCATTTGTCCTTTAACTAAACTTTTCTTTTGTCTGAGGGGGTGATTATTAAAGTGTAGGTATCCTTTGGGAAAAAAAAAGTGGGCAAACCAAGAATTATGGGAAACAAATTTATCTTTAAAAGACAACCACCAAGAAGAAAGAGAAGAATAAAAAGATAACAGAGTAAAATGATCATGCCATAACTCTTTAATGACTTCTTGCCAGGCAGAAGTAAAATACCAAGGAGCAGTAAAATGAGAAAGACCCCTTTCTTACAAAATGCAGAAGAAACTCCAAGGACAAATCACGATGATCAGTAAATGGCACAAAAGAAACCACTTTAAAGGTGGGAGAACAAAAGCAGCAATTACTTTGGGTGCAAGCAGCCACATGAAAGTAAGTAAAGGCAGGAGGACTATATACAGTAAGAGAGGCCAAAAACAAAATGTCCTCACAACAATGGACATTAGAGTACTGTCTGACCCTAGAACACCCTGGTAATACACCACAGTTAAAGTCAACAAAAAAAGAATAGGGCAATAAATTAAAAATAAGGCTGCAAAAGCTGAAATAATAAGAAATGCTCAAACATTGGAATAAAAGCATAAACAACCACTAAACATACAAAAGAATGCCTACACAATAAATCCATCACCAAACCCCTACCAGGTAAAACATTAATAAAATCCCTAACAACCACAACAGATTTATGATACAGTAACCCTATAACAGATCTATGATATGTCCCTAAAGACCAAACCACCCCATCCCTCCACAAAGTTTCCCATTGGGAACAATGAACAGAGAAAAGCCTACCCACAGCCAATAGACCTGAGTGTAGGGCAGAAACCAAGGAAAATACAGTTGAATGCCAGGGCAATGACTCCATACCATTAGTATTACAAGAAGTGAAAGACAAGTTAGCCATCACTACCAGGATGAGAAACGCTTTCAGAACCCCTGTTAGGATGCTTATTTCTGATGTCTGCTGTTAGGAGCTGAGGCCCACTGCTGAAAATCATCCATATCAGTACACAAATCAGATTCACAACTAACAGTATCCTTCGAAGCAGTACAATCACCAGTAGAAGAGGTATCAGACCTACAAGTAATTCCTATTACACTCTAAAACATCAGTACCAGTAGTGACAACAAAAACAACAGGAGAAAGAGGCACAGTAGAGTGAGAACCACAAGTAACAGAAACAAAACAAAGGAGGACTTGAAGGCAAAGAAGGAAGAACAGACTCCTCCAAAGAGGAAACAGAAGTAGGAGTAGAGGCAGAAGAAGGGAGAGGACAAGGGACAGAGACAGCCTGCACTGGGCAGACCCCACAGCAGCAGCAGCAGAAACAGAAATATCAGAAAGTAAAGGCTGAGAAAAATGAAACCAAAAATATATTCCGTTCTCAAACAAAAACAACTAAATAAAATAAAAAGAACATACAGATTACACAAATAAAGCATTTATTCAGTAACACATTAAACAGTAAGCACTTTCATGATCTATTATGACTTCCTCAGACTGAATAATGTTATATATCAACAAACAACTTAAATAGTAAATGCACCAATCACATGTAAAGAATTGCTCATGTGAGCCAACTGATTTAATGCTTGAGGCCTTTCCTTTTTAACTAGGCTACAAAATAATCTCTATTATTGAGTCCTGGTTGAAAGCAGGCATTTAGCCTGACTTGCCACATATACTCTAGCCAGCTTAGCTCATCTTCAGCATCAAAAATTCTGTCATAGTTTGGTACTTCTTCCAAAACCAAAAATTTAAAATGCACCAAACATTTACTTTTTTTATAATGCTTTGCTACAGCATGTTTACATCCCCTATCTCCACAGCATGTTTGTGCTTATACATACATTTGTACAGCTCTCTGCTTGTATGCCCTACATAAAAAGAGGGGCAAGATTGGCACACTACTAAATAAACAACATACTTACATTTGTATGTGTACTAATTATTAAATTTGCATACAAAACCATTGACATTAACTTCCTGTACATCAGTTAATAAATAATTACATAATCTACAGTTAAAACATTTAAACATCCCTATCTTAATATTATTGGTCAACTTTGGCATACAGAATATACTTTGAAAATAATTCTTAAACTCTTACCTCTCTTGTACATAAAATCATGTTGGTTACCTATCTTATCTTTTAGATCATTGGAACTTTGCAATATTTTCCAATTGTTCCTAATGATATTCTTAATAGTGATACTATCTACACTGTTATTGACTTGCATGGAAATTCTATGATCATTAGAATTTCCTTTTCTTTTATCCAGTCTTGTTTTGTTATGCCTTAATTTTTCCACTTTATCAAGTGAAGAAATTACTACTTCTACTGGATAACCTCTAGAATGAAATGTATCACAGAGGGCTTTGCTTTCAGCTTGAAAGTCACAGTCTCTTTTTGTTATTCTATTAACACACATCAGTTGACTGCTAACTATGTTGTCTTTCATCCTCTTAGGATGCATACTACTGTAGTGTAAGTAGTAGAATTGTTTGGAACTGCTGGGACGGATTTCGAACGTTTGCAGGCACTGTTTTTTCATTTAATTGTTTGGAACCTCCTTTTAATAAATCTTAGCCGCTATGGCTCCCAGTTACGCCAATTTATTTATGCAAGGCTGGGAAAGGGTTAATATTTTGAGTAGTGATTACTTTGAAAAGATTATAGGCAGGATTCAGGAAGCCTCCGTGTAAGAGTTATAACTCTTACACGGAGGCTGCAGTTAAACGGTGTGATGTCAGCATGTCATGCATATGCACGAGGTGCATGAGGCATGCTGAATCACACCATAACTCTTACACAGTCTGTGTAAGACAGTAGGGGGTGTGTCTGTAGGCTAAGCCCTGCAAGCGGACACGCCCCCAGAAGTCTAGAATGACTGAAAGTAAACAGCCAAGAGAGAGGCCATGGAAATGTGAATAAACACACTACACAACACATGCCCCCACAGACCAGCAATGTAAAAAGTGAACAGATGTTATAAAATGAAAATAAAAACTGTTTTATTTTTTTTAAACCCCGTAAATGTTTGCTACTGTGTGCGCTCGTGTGCGCGGGTGTGCTACCAGCACAACTGCAGTTAGCAATCAGTGGAAAAGGAAATAAGAACTAAATATGCAAAGTAAGCCAAGAAGTAATAGCATAGTGGTAGAGTTATTGGCTTAAAGGCAGGCAAGGTTCGAGCCCACACAACAACTTTTTTTTTTTGTAATTAAGCACTAAAAAGGCCCCTGACAGTATTGTACAAATGTAAAAGTATTTCCTTTTGTAAAATGGAATGAAATGGAGCATATATTTCAAGTAATACAGTAATAAAATTATTTAGAAATGTAGTGATAGCTAAATTGCTGTGAGACAGAGTGCCCATAGCCGAGTAGTGTGTCAAAGGCTGCAAATTGCTTGCCCATAGCTAAGCACCGGTTTAACAGGCTCAAACTGTGTGCAACTAGGTGTGCTTAGCCGAACATGTGTGTTACTAGCCAATTAAGGTTTAACCCAGCGCACACCGTTTGCGCGGAGGTGCGCATCGCTCCCACAAGCTAACCGCCAGTGCACATGCGTTAGCTCCGCGCAAACGAGCGCAGACCAGGTTTTAAGTGCTTAAAAGTGCTTTTGGCATGTTTGATTGACAGGTCCTCAACTCATTTCTAGACAGTCATAAAAATGAAAAATCAGTGGTCCGATTCGAACCCAGGATACCATGCACTAGAGTCAAGGTACTAAACCACTAAACCATGACAGCAGTACTTAGAAATGCAGAAATAGCATATATATAGGATATAATCCAAAATGGAGCATGATAAAGCAGTTTCTGTGAAGTAGATACAATTCCAAAACGGCCAATCATAGAAATGTGCGGGAAAATCGGCATATATAAGCCCTATAGGCGGGAATACACAGCAGAAACGATTGTAGAATAGACCTGCAGGCAGAATGAGTGGAGTAGGGGAGGGACGTTGCTTTCGAGCACAGCGGTGGGGTGTTGAGGAGTCCAGATACATGGTCTGGCTCATAGTTCACCATCATGAGGCCCAACTCATGCAGGGCCAGGTCTCATGGGGAGCATACAGGGCGGAGGTATGGGACCAGTTGGCTCATGATCTCACTAGTGCTACTGGGATTCCATGCACTGGTGAGCAGGTCCGTCACCACCATGTGGGCCTGAAGCGACGGAAAGAAGACCAGTTGACCCAATGGATCCAGGAGGCCCGGGATATGAACAACGCCCCACTACTGAGTAAGTTACATTTTACTTATGTATGTAAGGAATTCATCTAGCTGATACCATGGAGATGTGTATTCCAATATTACTCATTTTGTATTACAGCTGCAGGTGTCCGCTCTATGAATCGATGGGCATATGACCGCAGGCTGGTGCGGCTGCGCCACCATGCAGGTTAGTAACCCCACCTAGTACTTGTAAATAAATATTATAGTGTAGCATGTAGCAGAACACTGCAGTGTATTGATTAAAAGTAATAGAATGTGCAAGCAACAAGTGCAAGTCTGCAGGTATGGCTGCAACAAGTTCATCAGTATGCAAGTGTAACTGGAAATATAATTGATAGAAATAAATAGTGCTGTAATACAGATGTCCCACCATTAATTAAATGTAGTATAACCTGCAGTAGTCTCAAGAGTACAGCTTCAGAATCTGAGGTAATCACATGTGAGATATATCCCCTGTTGAAATGCTGAATCATGACAGAAGTGAGGCTGCTGGAAAGTGTTGGAATCACCACAGGTCTAATATGTGAACAAAGCCTAGAAGTACAAACCTGAACTGTGAAATTGCAGGATGTGTGAGAGTGACAGAAAGGGTCATGTATCAATGAATAAAGTAGTAATAACTCCTGAATATATAAGCTTCAGTGTGGTTCTACAGAACTAAATGCATGTGGGAATTAAAACTTAACATCCCAAACTGATTTCAGTATGTCTGAATCTTGAATGTTCAGGCCAAAATCTGTATATGGTGATCACAGTCAGCAATTTGCAGATAGAATGAATGATTGTCTGACATACTAAACATCCATAGTTGTCCCCTGCCCTGTCATCAAAGTGTAGCAGGATGATGTATCTGATCAAATTCAAAATAACTAGGATAGTGATGTATCTGTAACAGGTCTAGCATGACAGTCAATTAAAATCATTTGGAAACTATCACCCACAAGTTAATTGTGTTTCTATTACAAATGTATATCAATGTATAATTTATGAATGTGTCATCATTTTCTTTCTCCACCCCACCCTATAATTGCAAATTAAAAAACTCACTAAATATTGGTATGTGAACATTTCATTAACCATGGACATTTGTCCTGTTTCAAAAATATATGCATGTCTGTTGTTGCATGTGCCCTGTTCATACCTGCAAACCTGATGGCCTGTTGCCATTAATCAACCCTGAATGTTGTTTGATTGTGTATTTCCGTTCAAATAATGCATGTGATATTGATATGCCCATTGTTCAATGGTGTTAATATCTGGGTGTTTGTTTAATGGGAATACCAATGCATGCTGTTACAACTAATTTGAATGGAATAATATGCCACTAACCCAAACTAACATAACATACTCACAAACCTAGAACGCTTGGGAAGGCAGGTCCCAGCGGACCCACCTCTCCCACCTCAGCTGGCGACTGCACCTGGCACTAGTTCCCACGCTGGACCCTCCTCCGGTGGCCCTGTGCCACCTTTGGGTGGAAGTGCTGCAGGGGATGGGGCCCGTCCCCCCTCTGCAAGCGTGGCCGGAGGAGCTCGTCCACTCACCCTCCAAGGTGTCCTGTCTGTGGTGCGAAGGGAGATCCAAGACTCTGTTCTTGGGCCCCTACGCCAGCTTGAGGCCCGGGTGGCACAGCTTACGGGCATGCCCATTGTCCCGCCTGCACAGCCCCCAGCACAGCCCCGTCCTGGGCTGTGAAGGAACAGTGGCAACTGCCTATGGGTGGGGATATCAGTTCCACTGTTGCCATCTGTGGGCTCATGTGCCCTGGATATCCCAACCTCCGTCCCCGTCAATTGTGTAACTCCCCACATGTGTCATACACCGCCCCTTTATGCGTCTTGTCTGTCTTGTCTGTTAACCTACCCAACCTACCCCCCAGCTATACTGACTACCTCACCTGACATACCACTCTCACCTGATTAAAAAAAAAAAAAAAGGGCACTCTGTACCCACAAAAATATTACGCCCCATACATAGCTGTCCATGTTGCACACATGTCCGCTGGACATTGAAACTGTTAATTACAATTGGCTGCACAACAGGTATTAATGTTGTCCTGACACCTCTCTCAGGGGTGGAAGGTTCCAAATGTCACACCAAATTGCATACAAATGCACAGCTGTTGCTGAGAAAGACATGGGCAGCTACGGGCCTCACCTACATCCTTCCTGCAAATTCCAAGCTTGTTTCCCTACTGTTTTACCCTCTTTGTGACCCCTTTTTCACCACTTTCCTGTCACCCCTTTTTCTTTTCTTTCAAAGAAAATAGCGCAGGTGCGCGCGGAGCTCACCGCTAGTGTGCATGCGTGAGCTCCGCGCAAACGAGCGCAGACCTGGTTTTCAGTGCTTAAAAGTACCTTTGGCACTTGATTGACAGGTCCTATACTCAGTTTGAAAGAAAAATAAATTCCTACTGTCACTCTTGAACCCAGGACCTTGGTAACACTAGTCTGTATGACCTACCACTAAGCCATAACTCTCATACAAGAACATAGTGCTAAAATAAATAAAACATGTAATAGTAGGAATCAATATAAAGGCAATATAGGATGTGTACTACCCAAAGCATGTCAGGTAGATTTTTAATGCCCGAATTACTGGAATCCCATACTAGTTTAGTGTTCATGGAAACAGCCCTGCTAATTGTTAGCTTGTACATAATAATGTAAGGTAATGTACATATATGAAAGTATTATATGTACACACACACACACATATATATATATATACATATATATATATATATATATATATATATATATATATATATATATATTAATACATATGAAATATAGTGGTAGGTGTCGGTATTCACACACACTCACTACAGGAAACAGTGAAAATAAATGCAGCAACCAGAATCTACAACACAGCCTGACTCCTGTGAGACTTAATAACCCGTTTAACTGCGTAAAGGTGCCTTCAGCACTTTGATTGACAGGTCCTGTACTCATTTCGAAAGAAAAATAAATTCCCACAGCCAGTCTCAAACCTAGGACCTTGGTAACACTAGTCTGCAAGACCTACCACTAAGCCATGACTCTCATACAAGGACATAGTGCTAAAATAAACATAACATGTAATAGTAGGAATCAATATAAAGGCAATATAGGATGTGCACTACCCAAAGCATGTCAGGTAGATTTTTAATGCCCGAATTACTGGATTCCCATACTAGTTTAGTGTTCACGGAAACAGCCCTGCTAATTGTTAGCTTGTACATAATAATGAAAGGTAATGTACATATATGAAGGTATGTATATGTACACATACATATATATATATATATATATATATATATATATATATATATATATATATATATATATATATATTAATACATATGAAATATAGTGGTAGGTGTCAGTATTCATACACACTCACTACAGGAAACAGTGAAGATAAATGCAGCAACCAGAATCTGAAACACAGCCTGACTCCTGTGAGACCTACTAACCCCTTTAACTGCTTAAAGGTGCCTCCATGACTTTGATTGATAGGCCCTGTACTCAATTTGAAAGCAAACTAAAAGCATACTAGTAGGCCCTACCACAAGACCATTGTAACAGTAGTCTGTATTACCTACCAGTAAGCCATGACTCTCATACAGAAATATAGTGCTAAAATAAGTAGAACATGTAATAGTAGGAATGATTATAAAGGCAATATAGGATGTGTACTACTCAAAGCATGTCAGGTAGACTTTTACTGCCCCAATTAGTGGATTCCCATACTAGTTTAGTGTTAACAGAAACAGCCCTGCTAATTGTTGTACCCAATAATGTCAGCTAATGTACATATATGAAAGTATGTATATATACACACACATATATATATATATATATATATATATATATATATATATATATATATATATATATATATATATATATATATATATATATATACATATCAATACATATGAAATATAGTTGTAGGTGTCAGTATGCATACACACTCACTACAGGGAACAGGTGAGAGAAATGCAGCAACCTGAATTTACAACACAGCATGAAGCATGAGAGACGTACTAACTTTCACACTCACAGAACACTGTCGACAGCATACCAGCATGGTCCACGCCCTTACAATCTGAAAGGGCAACGCCTATCTCACATACCCTTTTATAGCACTGTCCTGAAATCACAGTGAGACATGCAATCAGTACACAACTGGCTGCATGCAATTAGCAAATGCTGCCTTACAACTGGTGCAGAGGCCATCACATGGACCTATGCAGATACCTACAAAAGCATCCAATACTCACACTCCACACATGCAATACATTCATTGCACATAACCGACAGAGAAAGAGAGAGAGAGAGACAGAGAGAGAAAAAAAAAAAGAAATAAAGACAGCCAGCAACAAAACCAGCAGCAGCAGCAGCAAACAGCAAGTTGCACCACTGACACAACAGCTGACACAAACACAGGTAATGCAAAGTAGCAGGTTAATACTGTGTTTACTGTGAAACCTCCAAATGTATCATAGTTCACTATCTATAGGTATGTCCATGAGATAGGTTGTGTGTACATACTCCTGATATATATACATATGTAATATTGCTGTACATGTCGTCCATACTTTAAACTTCCATAGCTTAGAACACAAGGCCAGTTATGCATATGATGCAGTAGTTCCCAGGGTCAGTAGAGGTTCCTCCTCATTGGTGTGGGACCACTGTGTATGTATGGCACTGTTCAGGTACATATCCTGTAGTATGGCCAGGGTTTAATATCAGTCTGTAATGTGGTGCTATGACCTCTAGGGGTGAATGTATCACACATCCAGGGATACCATTTTGTAACAGTGATGCTGTGTGTTCTGCAATGTTGTGGGTGGCCCTCACCTGGACATGTGAGATGATAGGGAGGTTACAGTCATCTGTGATAACTAATTCCACTTGTGTAGGAGAATGGGGGGGGATACCTGCACCTAAACTGTCTGCAACAATGTTGCCAATATCTGTGCATTTGGTGAATGTGAAGCATCTTACCACTGCTGACCACAGATGCCTTGCCTTCATGTGAATCTGCCCTGTGCTGCAGTAGCCTCCTGCTATTGTTATACAATGTGCCTGTATCTGTAGTCCACTGGACAGGATAAATAAGTGGTGTGCATACAGTCTGGGTTAGATATGTGTGTGCACATTACATGCACTATGTGGGATGTCTGTGGTAAGCTTTCGCAAAGGGGCCAGCAGTGTGTGTTGTGGCTTCCACCGGCCCAGTGGGCTGCATGGATAGCATCACAGTCCTAACTAGTGAATAACTGTGTAATTACATACATACATAGCAAGGTAGTGTACTGTGCTTGTGGTGTTGTTGGGATATGTATATCCAGGCTGAGTAATGTGTGCCCACATCACAGGGTTGGATGGCAACACACATACAGTATGTAGGGATGAACACCCAGAGTGTTTCAGACGTGTTGCCTGTGCAAAAATACCTGGCCATTACCTGCGCATCCCCCACAACACACACACATGGAACATATGGCAGAAGTAGTATAGCAGTACACATAGGTTCATACTAGGCTATTTGCCCTAGGGCATTGATAAGCCTAGTAGAATGTGTTTGTCTTTTGCCACCCAATTAAAATTTATTTTGCTATGCCCTTTTCCGAGGTTAGTATACTGTGCCTCTGTCTAACAGTGACATAGAAGTGATACCCGGGGTACAACTATGATCTCCATCCACTCATCCAGATTCCTATGGAAGAGAGTCAATGAGGGACTCTGCCTAACCTGTACTGTGAGTGCATTACAGAGTGAAGGGAGCCTCTGGGTTAGGAATATGTCCCTCCAGCATGTCCTATTTATGTCAGTGCTAAGGTTCAGGTCTCCTGAGCATGTGGCTGTATGGGAGTTTGATTTCCTGAGGTGCAGCATGTCCATTACTTCTGGGTTGGACATGGCTGTATATGGCAGGCACAGATTGTCTCTGAACAGGCAGTATGCCACTGAGTCCAGCTGGAATTTCTTTAACTGGGCAGCATATGGCATCTGTTTGAGCACTTTGATCCTCTTGATGAGGTACTGTTGGGGTTTTTCCAGTTGCTGTAGGTGTCTGGTTAGTTACATCCCAAAAGGGGCATTGTACTCAGTTATAGGCCTGATGATGGATGAGTAAAGAGGCACGATGACCTCCCCTGCTGTACATGTGAATCCCTTCATGATTAGCTGGGCTATATAACATGTCTTTCAATCCACTTTGGCCATGTGGTTGACAAATGAAAGATTGCTATCAAGTTTGTTCCCCAGGTCCCCAATTACTTCTTCTGTACTTAATGGCTTAACACCTATGTGGTACTTTGCCACCAATGTGGAGGTGTGGGAATCTTTGATGAATATTGATACTCCCCCTCCTTTTGTTGTTTGGTCCAAGTGTTGGGGCTGACAAGAATGGTAACAGGTATAACTTGGTAGTGCTGGTGTGCTCCTGGGAAACCTGAAACAGGTTTCTGTTACTGCACAGATATCGATGTCCATAATGCTAAGTAGAGTTTTGAGTGCGTGTATCTTGAGGTCTAGACTTCTGGTGTTGAGTAGCATTACTCTTAGTTCCTCATTCTTTGTGATATGTATGGATGTGGGTTTGCCTTATGAGCCTTGCCTAATAAAGGCACTATGGGTGTAGCAAGAGCCTTTGCCAAAATCCAAAAGCCCAGGGGTGACAGGTGCAAGCTGTCCCTAGCAAAGCATTGTGGCTTGTACAGCATATCACCCCAAGCTGACAGGCATTGGCTCACCTGTGAATGACACCAGTACTTCAGTCAATTGTTGAAAGTGATCATCTTGCCTTGATATTGTGGCATCATTCTTGGTGAGGGTAAGATGCTACTCAAGGTCAGGGTCATACTGTCTTGGGCTAAATGCTCAGAGAGCTCCTTTCTGTCTCATGTCATGTAGTCCAGGGAGGTATGTGTCAGGTCATTCACACCAGCATGGACAATGAGTGAGTCATACTTGTACTTGCCTTGGAGTTACTTGAGTGTTTGTGTTATGTGGTGGGTCGTAGTGCCCGACAGGCTGCACACTGTGACCCTCTCCTCGTTAAGCCTGGTGAACGTGATGTCAGTGTGCCTGATGATAGAGGCACCTATTACAAGTGTATGAGGTGTGTTGTTTACTGTTAAGGGCTGTGAGTGTTCAGCACATTGGCTTTGTGAGTTATGTGTTGCACGTGTTTGTTTTTGGGGTAGTGGTTGCTTGGGTGTCTGCTTTGGAGGTCTCTGCTGCTTAGGCAGGTCTTTATTCTGAGCCTCCGAGTATGTTTATGTGTGATTATGTGTTTGTTTTGCTGTCATGGTAGGTCTATGTGAGACTGGAATTGTAGTGAGTGTGGTTTCCTTCTCCACCTGACTGGTTATGGCAGTATTGAGTAGAGAGAGCCTAGCCTCCAGTTTGGTATATGGTTGCATCACTCACATGTGTTTGAATTTGTTGTTAGGAGGAGGGGGTTGTCTGTGTACATGCGGCTGTTATAACATTGCCTCTGGATTACCACACTCACCAGCTGGACTGGAGAGGAGATTGACAACTGACCTTTGGACATGCTAGAATACTATTGTGAATTCCGTAATAATTGAAAACAAGGTCCAGTGGGGAGTGAGGGTGTACTGATATTAATTACTACTGCTGACTGATATAATAGCTTCAATGAGCAAGTGCCAGGTAACTTAATTGCAATGTGTTACAATTAAGTAACTGCAAAAACAACAAGCAGTCACTTGCTGTCAAGTGTAACAAGGAAATACGTACAGTAAGCAATGCAGATATCAGTAGTGATTCACAGAAGTGCTGATAAGCTGTGTATTATGTGGAAGTAGTGTACCAGTGAAATAACAAGCTAACAAATAACAAGCATATAAACAAAGCTAGATTCAGGAGGCTTGGATGTAGTGTATGTTACAGCAAACAAGGTGTACCAATGTCAGTAAGATACAGTTCAAATATGCAGGCACTATAAACCTGAAACCAGAAGTTCCCAGCTATGAATGGCAGAGTACAGCCTATTCTCACACAAGAGTGCAGACCACAAACCTTGTTAATGTTAAATAACTGGCCTGAAGGCCAACTGCTTATACCAGAACTAATACACTTGGACACTGGGCTCTCAATCAGCGGTTCCCAACTTAGAAGGATGAAAGCTATGTGTCCTGCCATCACAGTGCTTGCCACAAAGCTCCCTAATGTAAAACAACTGGTCTGAAGGCCGACTTAGAATGATAGCTACACTTTAATCAAGTTACAACCAAGCAGTAATAAGTACAATTTAATAATCTCTGTATAGAATGTGTATCATATATTGCTGACATACTCTGCTGATAACCTGTTTGTGTACTTTTCCAGGGAGATATAGCTCCAAAAAGGAACCCTGCCTACTCTGCTGCAGAGGACGAAGTGATCCACCAGAGCCTGGTGCGTGACTATGACATCCTGTTTTCACGCTCCACCCAGAATCAGCAGGAGAGGTCTGCACTGTGGCAAAGCCTTGTCAGCAGGATAAATGATGTTGGCATGCATGATAGGACATATGAGCAGGTGAGACATCACTGCAGTGATTTGATTAGAAATGTCCACCAGCGTGCTGCAGATATCCGCAGGCAACAGGTTGCCACAGGTGGGGGGGTGGCCAGACATACCCCCCTCACCAGACAGGAGGGGCTACTGCTAAGTATTGTGGATCCAGCCCCAGAACAACAACAGCATCAGACGTGCATCATGATGGAGGTTGGATCCACACAGCAGCAAGACACCGAGCGTGCAGGTAAGATGCCATATTTATTTATTTTTTGTTATTTAGTTTACATTTGTTGACCAGGCTAGTCTAGCTGGATATATGTCCGTTTTCAGTAGAGGCCCGGGGAGAAAAGCTCCACACATAACATAATAAAGGCAGACAGACAAGTTAATAAAGACATACAAAATAATAGAAATATAAATCAACTTGTTAATAAAATCAACATACATTTAAGGAACTCAAACAGTTTAAACTCATACACAATGTTCTGTCGGTTTCAAAGCAATTTTACCTAAAACATAAAGGTTATGCAATAAGGCAAAAGCCATATACATAAAAGTTACAGCTCAGAAGGGTAGAGAAGTAGAAGGAGTATGAAAGATAAAATAATAGGGAAGAGGCAGGAGTCAAGAAGAGAAGAGAGGAAAAGAAGGAAGACAGTCAAGAGGAGGTGGGAGAGATGGGAGAAGTAGGTCAGAGCATAGAAGGACAGCAAGGGAAAAGAAACAGGGTAGAAGCTGGTTTCTATGCACAATGAGGGGTTAAAGGTAAAGAGAGGGTGGGGAGAGGGAAGTTAGCCTGGAGTACTACAAGAACAAAGCCAGTGGTTTTGGAAGTACAGTTTGATTTGTTGTTTGAAGAGAGGTAAGAGTGAGATTAGAGTTAACTCCTTGTATGTACATATGACTGTTCTGTACACTGTTACTTCATGCATGCATAAGGTGTGCACGTGGTATGTATCTGTCATCATGATATGTAATTGTGCATGTGTGATACTGACATTATGAGCAGCTGATGTGTATAAGGGAACTGGTGTACTACTGTACTGTATCATATGCAAAACAAATGGCACACTTGTGCCCACTGACATTACTTTCTTCATATTTCCAGGTCCCTCCCATCTAGCAATGAGGCAGGCCATACATGCTGGTGAGTGTGTTTAACATTACCTGAAAAACAATTTAAATACTAGTAAGAGTAGTGTAACTCTGTAGTATACATGCTGGTGAGTGTGTTTAATAATACCTGCAATACCCAGGTTAACACTAGTAAGAGTAGTGTAACTCAGTACTGATGTGTGTGTGTACTGTGGGGTGTGCATGTGTGCAAGTGTGCCGGTGCCCATGTGTGCATGTGTGTGTGTGTCCATGAGTGCATGTGTCCATTTCTGAATGTGTACATTAGTATTGAAGTGCATCACTTTAAAATGTGTTGAGACTGTAATCTGTGTTCCCTGTTTCCCTCCCGTAGGTTCTGGTGCTGCTCTGGTGACCTGCAGCAGGGAACCTGAATCTTGTGCCCCAGGTACTGATGATGATGAAATGTCTATAATGGTGCAGGAAGGTGTGTCTGGGTCCGCCATTGGTCAGCCAATTGACAGTACACAGCTGTCAACCCCTTCAATGCGCACAGTCATCCTGCCGTTACATCCTTTGTCACCATTGTCCCTAGGTGATGGACAGCATGCACTGGGCATAGATCAGGGTAATGTGGTACCTGTGGTACATGCATCCCCACAAAGCAGCCATGAGCAGGGTCCTCCAATGGTACCACGCAGACAGTCGCCCATGGGTTCTCGTGGGGACATCCGTGGCCGTATTGCCTCTGGCCGACGTGCCCAAGGAGGTATGTCAACCTCCACTATTTTTCAGACTGTTATGCAGGCACAGGTGCATATGGAAAGGTACACCAGACAGGGTCTGAGGGAGCTGAGAGCATGTTGCACAGCCATGACAGATGGCATGCGTGACATTGCGAATGCTATTCGTAATTTCACAGATGTCGTTGACAGACGTTGTGGGGACATACAACAGCTGCTCCACAACCAGATGTCCATGGGCCAGGGCGATGGTGTGTGTTTGTGATGTAGATGTGGCCGTATGCTGGCAACAGCACCAGCTGGCAGTGGCCGCGGATGACAACAGGCCCACTCACGCACCTCAAGTGCCAGCAGCAGCCACAGCAATGCTGGGTCAGTGCTGTCATCAGGACGCCCCAGGAGACCACGTGCACGTGGCTCTGGACAGTCCCAACAGGGAACTGTGTCCAGTCAACACACCCCCGCTTCCGATGACAGTACCCAGTCTGGGTTAGTACCGGATACAGTCCGTAGCTCCCCTGCCAGGCACAGGTACAGTGTCCGTGCCCACAGACACTGATCTGGATGACCTGACAGGTGCATTCTGTGGCTGTCCACAAAACTCTGTACATGGCAGCCATAATGTGGGACGGTGTGCATGCTTACACACATGCAGATATTTAACACCTAGGGCAAACACATACACACACACACTGCACCAACACTGGTCCACCCTGTACTGCTGCCCCTCACAAACACACATACACACACATGTCAATTGGTGTTACCAGTGGCTGGCTTGGGCATACCTAACCCACACCCTGTGCATATGATGACACTGTGCCACCTCCTGCATACTACAACATCAGTGCAGGAAAAGGTAAACACGTTGCTGATGCACAGGGTGACTACATAGATGTGTATAAGAAGTAACATGTCGGTAACTGTTCACTGTTCCACTATGATTGTGTGTATATCCCAGCATTCCTGCTGCAGTAACTGTATGAATGTCCTGGAATGTTATCTGCACCCATACTACTTACCAAAGTGTACCAGCTGCACACCATCACATGCTACCATTGACTATGGGAATGTGCATCATGTGCTGTATTGTAGATTCAGCTATATGTATCTGTTCTGTGACACATGCATTTAGACACACCCTGCTACCCCCACACATGCACATGCTCACCTGCCATTTCCATTATTTATTACCCTACATGAGTAGCTGTCAACACATGTCAGGTACACATTTGAAAAGTGCACTATTTGGATTACTACCACAGTCCTCTTCTCTACCTGTATTCACAGGGTGCAGGCAACCTCATTAGTTTAAAAGTGTAATGTGCATCAGGTACTGTGGTTCGCTGATTGCCACATCCAACATGTTTTCCATATGGAAATGCACACACAGAAACATCCCACATCCACACACTTGCCACATTCAGGTTTCAAAACAGTATCTAGGTATATTCTGGTACATGTGCGTGTTACAGTAGCATGTAGCACTATACTGAGTACTGGCAGTTGTCTGTTGTCATGTTGTTTGTATAGGGTGCTGTCAACATCACTGTTTGTTAAGAGAAATGTGCACCCTGCAGTGCGTAGCCCCATTTGGCAAAAGCCACATCCCACCCCCAGCATTGTGCACACACACTAAAACACATACTTTCCATTTGCAAGATTCAAACCCCTACCTAACTGTGTTATGACACTAGAGGCAGACACATTAGCAGAGTGCGCTATTTGCATTAGTGGGAGAAATCCTTTCTAATGCTGTACTTAGAGGGTGCTGACATCATCTGTGTTTAGGAAGAGGGATGTGCACCCTGTAGTGTGTTCTCCCAGTTGGCAAAAGGCACTTTTCCCTCCCAGCATTATGCACACACACAAACCCCACTCACACTATTTCACATACATTCCCTTTGCAGGATTCAAACCCCTACCTAACGATGTTATGACACTGGAGAAAGATGCATTAGCGGAGCACGTTATACGAATTACTGGAGAGCTTTAATTCAGGTAATATAGTTATAGAGTGCTGACATGATCAGTGTTTCAAAAGGGGAATCCGCATCCTGTAGTGTACTGTCACAGTTGCTAATAGGGGCATTTCCCACACACACATAGATGTGTTTGAGGTTTGCATATGTGGGGGATCCAGTACTCCAGTGTGATTACTATATGGTTCAATTGCAACAATGAGGGATATACTTCAGGTGGTGAGCATTGTGTACTCATGTTTGTGATGATCAGGTCTAGTATATTTTCCCCTCTTGTGGGAATGTTGACTACCTGTTCCATAGCTAAAGAGTTTCTGAACTATGGAACCCTAGAGCTTGGGTATTGTGGCTTGAGTAATGTTCACAGTCTATGTTTGGGTTGTTGACGTCACCCAGTATGATGGTGTTTGCAGAGAAATCTATACTCTCCTGTGTCGTCACGAAAGCTGTGTGGGATTCCAGAGTTTGAGAGGGTGATGTAAGAGCTCCTCTGTGTCTCTTTCCATGTGGTCCAGGGAGGTACATCTCAGGTTGTTCACACCAGCATGGACAATGAGTGCCTCATACTTATACCTGCTGTGGAGTGACCTAAGTGCTTGTGTTATGTGGCGCATTCTATCACCTGACAGGTAGCTAAATGTGACCCTCACCTTGCTCATTCTGGAGGGAGGGACATCAGTGTGTCTGACTATGGCATCACCTATTATAGGTGTGTCACACATTGTGTTTGGCCTTATGGGCTGTGCCTGTTAAGAACACTGACTTTGTGAGGTCTGTGTTGCTTCAGATATGTGATCATGTGGGATGCAGCGTGTCTGGCCATGTCATTTCTGTCCGTGGTCTGGTAAGTATCACCTTTGGTGACATAGGTATTCATATGTCAGCTGGTGAGCATTTGCAGTGTTACCTACTGAAAGTGGTACAGCTTGTTTGTTGTACAATGGACAACATGCAGCCCTGCTTACAGTAGCTATGTTTGCATGCATGTTTCCTTGCAGTTACCCTGGAATACTGATCCAACCTGCCATGCAGGGTTACACAGCTTCTGTGGACTCCTAGTGACATCTGCATAGCTTACTATATGTATGTTCATGTCTCACTTGACAGAATGTCACTGTTTCTCCTGTGCACATGTACGTTGCCTGTGACACTTTGCATATGACTTACCTGGCATCTGTCCACGTGAGCAGTCATATATGCCACTGCAGGACTCTAAACACACTCAAAACATTCCTCAGCATGGAGAACATCACTATCTGTGCAGTAACAGATACCTGATTCAGGGCTACCAACAGCACTCCAGCACTACCAAGAAATACCTCATACCATGCTTTTCATGCCCAAAACTTGCACAAAACCACAAAAGGAGGGGGTGTATTGATATTCATCCAAGATACCCACACCTCCAGGTTGGTGGCAAAGCACCAAACATCAGAGACTATCCATATGCAAGTAGCAATGGGTAAAACTGCCTTCCAGGTTATAGCCTGCTACAGACCACCCTCACAAACACAAGAACCGCACTGGGCCTTCCTGAAAACAGTTGGAAATATGTAGGTCTGTCCATACACCATTATATTGGGTGGGTTAAACTACCCAAACATAGACTGGGAGCATGACTGTAGCTCCAACACCCTAGCCCACAGATTACTGGAATTTATATACCAATATGCTATGGAACAACCTGTTACCACTCACACAAGAGGGGAAAACATACTGAACCTGATCATCACCAACATGGGGACTCTATGCTCCAGACCAGAAGTGTATCCCTCACTGGAAAGATCAGACCATAAACTAATCTCACTGGATATTCACATCCCAAGGCCACCCCCACCACAGATGAATACAGTCAACAACTCATGTCAAGCATGTTCACACTCCTCATAAATGATGTGGAAACCTGCAAAGCCCCCAGGCCTGTTGAAAATATGGACCAGACTGCAGATACCTGTATAAAGGCATTCTATGGACACATTCAGGAATGCATGGATCATGCAATCCCAAACAAAAGCAAGACCCAATCCTCCAAAGGCAGACGTCCTGTGTGCTGGTCACCAGCCATAAACAAACTATACAATAGAAGGATAAAGCTGCTACATGATACAACAAACACTCAAAATGTGAAGGCATCACTGATGAGTATTAGAAGAAAACTACAGCCACTCATAAGATTGTCTAAGGCCATCTTTGAGAGAAGATTCCACAAGACACTGCAGATAATCACAAGGCTTTCTGTAGTTATGTTAGGAACCTGGGTGGTAATTCCCAGATATGCTCAGAGGTAGTCCAAGATGTCACAAGAAATACCAAACACACAGACATTGCCAACATCCTAGTGGACAGGTTCACTGCTACCTCCCCCCCCTCCACACCAAAAGGGCAAATATTTCTCCCAGCAGAGTGCTGCCCCCCCTGACATCTCAGATGCTCAGGTAAGAGCTGCCCTCTCCAAAGCAATAGACACTGCATCAATGGGACCAGACAGTGTCCCAGGCTGTGTCCTACATGAACCCCAAGAAGAGCTACACCCAGACATAACACTACTGTTCAATCCCAGCCTTACTACACGATATGTGGCCAAAGAGTGGCGTACAGCAACACTGGTCCCTCTACATTTAGGTGGTGCCTTAACGGATCCTGGACATTATCGCCCCATACGTCTGAATAGCTTGGTCTGCAAAGCTATGGCAAGGATCATCATAAACCTCAGAAAAATAGATATTTGGGACCTTCATACACTTCATCATACACAGTTTGGCTTTGTTAATGGCAGATCCTGCCTCTCAAACCTGTTTGATTTCTTTGAAACAGTCACCAAGGCCACTGTCAAGGGGAAGGTGGTCTACATAGCCTACCTGGACCTTGCATAAGCCTTTGATACAATACCCCACTTGTGCATTCTAGGGAAGCTCACCGGTGTACATATTAAACCCTATGTCACTACAGATATTGCACAGTGGCTCAAGGGCAGAACACACATGGTTAGAATTGCTGGAGCCATGTCAGCCTCAAAACCAGTTACAAGTGGTGTCCCACAAGGTTCAGCCCTGGGATCTGTCTTGTTCAGTATATATTTATCAGAGGTACAGGCCAACATGGAAGGACTGTGGCTGAGCAAGCCGCAGATGACTGCAAACCGGACACCATAATCAACTCTCCAGCCAACACACGCATCCCCCAAAAGGGCCTCTTAGAAACACACGACTTGTGCCACAGCCATGGCCTCAAGCTGAATGCCAAAAAGTGTATGGTCATCCCCTTTGTCAAAAACAAAGTTACCACAAAGTACCACCTAAGTGCAGACGAAGGAATTATGGACCTTGGGGTACACAAGTTGATAGCATTCTCTCATTTGACAACCACATGGCCAAAGTGGTTAGGAAAACATGTAATATAGGCCACATCATCATTCACATGTAGATCAGGGGAGGACAATGTGCCTCTTTACTCATCCCTCATCATGCCCATAATTGACTACAATGCCCCTGTTGGCATGCACCTTACCAGACACCTGCAGCAACTGGAAAGACCACAAAAGTACCTCAACAAGAGGATCAAAGGGCTCAAACAGATGCCACATACTGACTGGTTAAAGAAACAGCAGCTCTACTCAGTGGCATACTGCCTCTTCATAGGCAATCTGTGCCTGACATATAAAGCCATGTGAAACCCTGACTTAATGGTCATGCTGCACCTCAGAATATCCAGATCCCATCAGGCTACACACTGGAAAGACTTGCACCTCAGGAGTGATATACATAGGACATGCTGGAGGGACACATTCATAACTCAGAGGCTCCCTTCACTGTGGAATATTATCCCAATAGAGGTTAGGCAGAGTCACTCAGTGACTGTCTTCAAGAGGGATATTAATGACTGGATGAGACATTGTAGGTTTACCCTGGGTATCAGTTATGTGTCACTGTTAGACAGAGGCACAGTATACTAACCTTGGAAAAGGGCATAGCGAGATAGATTTACAATGCATGGTGAAAGCCACACACATTCTGGCTAGGTTTATAAATGCCCTAGGGCAGATAGCCTAGTATGAACCTATGAACCTATGTATCTTGTTCACCATTGGCCCTATGTGCTGTTAATCACCAATGCAATCTCAATACTATGGTAGCATGTGCAAAGGTCAGTTGTCAGTCACCTCTATGGTACAGTTGTGGAATATGTGAGTCATGTAGTAATGTCACAGCTGCCACATGTACACAGTCAACCCTATCCCCTACCCATGGATGTACAACACATGAATGTGATGGAAACACATGGCCAAACTGTGGACTAAGCACTCAGAACCCAGTACTGGCATAACCTGTCAGGTGGCATGAAATACTACAGTGACTGCAATACCAGTCTGATGTGGACCTACACTGACAGCAATACAAGCACAGAAACACACCGGGCCATTCATGGAGCCTAAGGATAGCATCCTGCCTGAGTGACAGACACCTCTGCAGCTGGCACACAGGCATACATTAGGCCTGAACACAGCACGCATAACACATAGCACGCAAATCCTGTGTGCCAAACAAGCACAGTCTGTACAGCTATACAACACTACTGCTGCAGTTGTGTTAGGTACTTTTTATTGTCCAGTACAGTGAGGTCATGCTCACCAGGCTGGACAAGGTGAAGGTCACAGTGATATGCTCATGGGGCACTATGGTCCACCACATAACACGAGCATACAGGTCAGTCAGATGCATGGACACATATGACTCAGTCATTGTCCATGCCACTACAGCTGATGTGCGATGTCCCTCACTGGGATACATGATAGGGAACATGGAAGGGCTCACTGAGCATGTGGCACAGACTGGTAGAACCCTGACCTTGGTTGGCATCATACCCTCACCAGGAATGCTGACATATTACTGAATGCTAATGAATTACTGTAGCTACAACACCCTAACTGACAGGTTCGTAGCATGCGGTCACTGCATTGCTGTGGAACAACTTCTTACCACTCCCACAACAGGTGAAAACATGCAGCACCTGTTCATCAACAACATGTAGACTATATGCCCCAGACCAGGTGTGTATCCCTCACTACTAGGTTGATAGCATCTACATCTCACACTGTATATACACATCCCACATGCAGCACCTGCACAGAAGACCACAGTCATAATGTTACCCAGTGCAAATACCATGTATTCACATGTGGCAGGCATCACACATGGTAACTATTGAAGGTCACAGGTACATATGTGTATTTGGCACACACATACATCATGTGTGCAGTGCCATAAATGGTTTAATCGATGTCATGCATTATTGTGAGAAACAACCCGCACACATGGGCATTCTGTGTGAGCAGAACACACGTGACATGTCTGGAATCAAAAGCCATAAATAATTGTGATATCATTTAGAAAGGGGTATGTGCATCCTGTAGTGTGTTTTCCCAGTTGCCAAAAGGGATGTTCCTTTCATACACACTTAGACCCCTTCACACACACTTGCCATTTACTGGATTCAAATCCCTACCTAACTATGTTATGACACTAAAGACGGGCGCATTAGCAGAGCACGCTATTCGCATTACTGGGAGATTTCTTTTCTCCTGATATACTTATAGGGTGCTGACATCATCGGTGTTTAGAAAGGGGAATGGGCATCCTGTAGTGTGTTTCCACAGTTGCCAAAAGGGATGTTCCTTTCATACACACTTACCCCCCCTTCATACACACTTGCTGGATTTAAACCCCTACTTAACTATGTTATGACCCTAGAGACGGACGCATTAGCGGAGCACGCTATTCGCATTACTGGGAGATTTCTTTTCTCCTGATATACTTATAGGGTGATGACATCATCGGTGTTTAGAAAGGGGAATGGACATCCTGTGGTGTGTTTCCATAGTTGCCAAAAGGGATGTACCTTTCATACACACACACTTACCCCCCTTCACACACACTTGCTACTTGTTGGATTCAAATCTCTACCTAACTATGTTATGACACTAGAAACAGACGCATTAGCGAAGCACGCTATTCGCATTACTGGAAGATTTCTTTTCTCCTGATTTACTTATAGGGTGCTGACATCATCGGTGTTTAGAAAGGGGAATGGGCATCCTGTGGTGTGTTTCCACAGTTGCCAAAAGGGATGTTCCTTTCATACACACTTACACCCCTTTGGCTGGATTCAACCCACTACCTAACTATGTTATGACACTAGAGACGGACGCATTAGCGGAAAGCGCTATTCGGATTACTGGGCGATTTCGTTTCTCCTGATTTACTTATAGGGTGTTGACATCATTGGTGTTTAGAAAGGAGAATGAGCATCTTGTGGTGTGTTTTCACAGTTGCTAAGAGGAACATTTCCCCCACACAGACTTGCACACAGACCAACCACAATCACCCACACACACACACTCTGGATAAGCTGTCATTCCCTAGGGCAAACAGCCTAGTGTTGACCTTTACACCCATATGTTTAACTGTCAGATGCACATTGTTTGGTGCTGTTGGTAGTGTTTGCAGGTCTTTATTGCCATAACAGTTCCTGTTTGTATGAACAACTTGTGTATCTGTGGACGATGTTTGCATATGGGGTAAATCCACTATATCATGTATGTCTCTGTAGTCATTTAAGTGTGAGCACTGGTCAGATTGCTATAATGTTGTTGGTTACTGGAATAACACGTACATATACCAGATATATGTGGCAAAATGCTAAACTGATATTTGCACTAAGTGTGTGAGCATGCCCAGTTCAGCCTTCCCATGGCATGTTGTGTGAAAGATGTCCCATTTATCAAAGTGTGTGAGCATGCCCAGTGTGTGATTTCCATATGTTGAACTCTGCAGCCCATCACATTTGTGGATGAGTGTGAACTTCAACAAATATCTCCAGTTTATGGTTGTGTGTTCTGTGCCATGTTGTGTAGTTACTGTCCAAATGCTTTTTGTGTGAACACAACAGGGATTATACTGTGCCTGCAGGTTTTGCATGGGATACTTTGCATACCATTGTCAACATCCGTTCATACTGACCTAACACTGTAGTACTGTATAGTGTAGTGGTTCAGTACTTTCACTGTGGTGGACAGTATCCTGGTCTTTAGTCCTATCACTGCTTTACATTTCCATAGTGAACACAACAGCCTGGTTAGGGTCCAGTTGTGCACATCTGCACAAAGGCGGTGCCTCTACGGACCCTGGTAATTACCGCCCCATAAGCTGAACAAGTCTAGTCTGCAAAGCTATGGAGAGGATCATAATGGAGCTCATAAAAAAAGATATAGGGGACATGCAGACATTGGACCCGTCCCAGTTTGGCTTTGTCAAGGGCAGATCATGCCTTCTGAACTTGGTCAACTTCTTCAAAACAGTCACTAAGGCCATTGATGAGGGGAAGGCAGTCCATACAGCCTACCTTGACCTTGCAAAGGCTTTCGACACAATACCCCACTCGGGTATTGTAGAAAAACCTGTCAACCTAAATGTAAACCCATATGTCACAAGATGGGTTGCAAACTGGCTTAAGGACAGGACCCACAGGGTTAGAGTTGCTGGCGCTATGTCAGACTCCAAGCCGGTCACAAGTGGTGTCCCACAGGGCTCGGCCCTTGGCCCCCTATTGTTCGGCATCTACTTCTCAGAAGTGCAGGCCAACATGGGAGGACTTTGGCTGACTATGTTTGCAGATGACTGCGAACTGGGCACCATAGTGGACAGTGCATCAGACACGGATATCCTTCAGAAGGGACTCATGAAAACTGATAGCTGGTGCCAGAGCCATGGCCTGAAGTTAAATGCCAAAACATGTATAGTCATACCCTTCGGGAAAAGCAAGGTAACCCCAAGCTACCATATAGGTGGCAATCCTCTAAGCACAGAGGAGGTTATCATGGACCTGGGGACCAAGGTTGACAGTGGCCTTTCTTCTGACACTCACGTTGCTAAAGTGGTTAGAAAGACCTTCTACATTGCCCACCTGATCATGAAGGGATTCACATCCAGATCTAGTGAGGTCATTGTTCCCCTGTACTCTTCACTTATCAGACCAATGATCGAGTACAATGCCCCATTCAGGTTGTATCTCACCCGACATCTGCAGCAATTGGAGAGACCCCAGATGTCCCCCACCAAAAGGATAAAGGGACTCCAACATCTGTCATATGCTGCCAGATTGAAGTTACTCCAGCTCTATTCAGTCACATACCGTCTGATCAGAGGTGACATGTGCCTGACATGCAAGGCCATGTCCAACCAGGGATTAATGGACATGCTCCACCTCAAAATCTCCAAATCTACCAGAACCATTGGGGCAAGTGACTTAAACCTTAGCAGGGATATACGTAGGACATGCTGGAGGGATAGATTTATCACTCAGAGACTCCCTATGCTGTGGAATACAATCCCGGTCCATGTGAGGCAGAGCACCTTGCTGGCTCTGTTCAAGAGGAATCTTGACCTGTGGATGTGAGATCATAGGTTTACTCCGGGAATCGTCTCTGTGTCACTGCTGGACAGAGGCACAACAAAATAATGGGCACAGTATTGTTTCCATGTAAGGGGTGACATAAGCCACAAAACACTGGGCTAGGCTTATAACTGCCTTAGGGCAGATAGCTTAGTATAAACCTATGAACCTATGCACCTATCTGACCATGTTGCATTATGTTCAGATATGAACTACTTACAACAGCCTCATCCAACATCAGTAGTGTATTCCACAACATAGGTGTACATTGGCAGACACTGCTGATGTGCCCTAGGCCATTTCTAATGCTAGTCAGAGAGTGTGTTTGTTCTTTGACACATTGTAAGTGTGGTTTCCCATGACATATGTCTTGTTTAGTATACTGTGCCTATGTCTACGCATGACATAACAGTGATACCCAGGGTAAACCTACCATCTCCCATCCACTCATTAAGATTCCTGTTGAGGAGAATCTATGAGTGACTCTATGGATAACCTGTACTGGTAGTTTACTCATGCGTGGGGGTGGCTTCTGTGTTATGGATGATGCAGTACAGCTTGTCCTACGTATGTCAGTGCTGGGGTTCAGGTCCCTCATGTGCATAGCTCACTGCCATTCAGATTGTACAAGGTGCAGCGTGTTCATTGATTCCAGCTTGGACATGGCTTTCTACATCAAGCACAGCTTACGTCTGGGTGGCCAGCATGGCGGTGTGTGCAGTTGCACTCTGTTTAATCAGGCAACACATTACGTCTGTTCAAGCTCTTTGATACTCCTGGTGAGGTACTGTTGTGGACTTTACATTTGATGGAGGTGTCTGCTGAGGTACACCCCACAGGGGCTGTTGTGGTCAATTGTAATGCTGATGAAGGATAACTGCAGAACCAACAATGACCTCCCCTTATCTAGATGTCATAACCTTCATGATTAGGTTGGTATATGGATTGTTTCTGTTAACACTACAGCCACATGTTTGTCCAATGCAGGATATCTATCACCTTGTGTATCCAGATCTGTCATTACATGTTAAGTATGTAATGGGTTAACACCTATGTGGTAATTGGTGGTCACTTACTGTATATCCGCAAAGGTTGACTATACAGTTTTCTCCATTTAGCATGCTGACATGGCTATGGCACCGGTTGTCTGTTTCTATGTGGCCCTTTTGTGGGATGCTTGTGTCAGCTGGAGTGTCAGATATGTTAGGCAGTTTGTAGTCCTCTGCAAACATGTTCAGGCACAGTCCTTACATGTTGGCCTGTACCTATGGGGCATATATACCAGACGGGGAAGGTCCCAGGACTAAGCTTTGCGGGATACCTGTTATATGTGGTTTACAGTCTGACATGGCTGCAGCATGTCTGACCATGTCAGTTCTGTTGTTGGTCTGGTTTGCAACCCCTCTAGTGACATTGGGGTGTATATATCAGCTGGTGAGCATATCTATATTGAACACGTAGGGTACTGTATGGAAGGCTTTGCAGGGTCCAGCTACACTGTGTGGACCACATTGCCCTCATCAGTGACCTCAATTACTGTTTCAACTGAGTCACACATGTTTAGGGGCGGGGTCTGCACTTAATAAACCCACACTGGGTAGGGCCGGGTGTCAATAGATCCCCAATATCGTTATGTCTGCGGTACATGCTGATCCTTTCCATAGCTGTGCAGACCAAGCTTCTCATGAGTCTGGGGTGGTTGTTTTTAGTATCCATTCAGGTGACACCTTTCTTGAGAACGACCACTGTTGTTGTACACTGCTCTTTGGGTACATATCTTGTGGTAAGGCTGACATAATGTCAGGGAGGCAGCAGTCTGCTAGGAAAGATATTTTGCATTATGGGGGGGGTTTGCACTGCACCTGTCAGGATGTATGTTGGCAATACGTGTGTGTGTTTGGTATGTTGTTTGTAATATTTGTGTGATCCGGAGCATATCTGGGAATTCACAACATGCTTACTACCATCAGTTGCAGCAGCCTTGGGGTTATCCTTAGTGTCCTGTACAATTTGTATCATAATAGGTTGATAGGTTCATACTAGGCTATCCACCCTAGGGCATTTGTAAGCCTAGCCACAGTGTGTGTGGCTTTTGTCACCCCTTGCTATCTGAATATTATGGCCATTTATGATTTACTTAGCTGTGCCTCTGTCTGGACATGACACAGTAAAGACCCCCAGTGTACATCTACAATTATCCATCCATTTTGCTAACTTCCTGTTGAAGAGTGTCAGTGAGGGGCTCTGCCTAACATGTAGTGGTATTCTGTTCCAGGGTGTGGAGAGACTCAGGGTTAGGTATCTGTCCCTCCAGCACATCCTATTTGATTATGTGTTGAGGTTGACATCTCTGACTCACACAGCTCCGATGGCTGTGAGTTTTCTGGGGTGGAGCATGTCCATTACTTCTGTGTTGGACATGGACTTGTACAACAGACATACAATGCCTCTGTGTAGGCAGTATGTGACTGCATTCAGCTGTGGTGTCTACAGCCAGGCAGCATATGAGATATATTTGAGACCCTTTCTGACTATTGCTGAGGTACCTTTGAGGTCTTTCTAACTGCTGCAGGTGCCAGGTAATGTACATCCCAAATGAGGCATTGTACTACAATATGGTCTGATAGGGGAACAGTATGGGGACACAATGACCTTTGATGACATAGATGTGAAACCTTTCATGATACAGTGTCCAATATAGACAGTCTTCCTAGACAAATTGGCGATGTGACTGTCACATAACAGGTGACTGTCCACTTGTGTCACTAGGTCCCTGATTACTCCTTCCACACATAATGGTTTACTACCTATGTGGTAATTTGTGTATACCTTGTCTTGTATTTGGTGGTACATTCATACTGTCCACTGTCTTCAGGACAGTGGGGTGGGGTTCCTGTGTGTGAGGATGTGGTCTGTAGCATGCTACAGACTGTACAGAAGTCTTGCCTACGGTTAGTTGCACATGGGTGGACTGCAATAACATAATCATTGTCAGTTAACTGGACGTATGGGTGTCTGTGCTGAATATGGATACTCACCCTCCTTTTATGTTTTGTTACAGGTTTTGTGGCCATAACACATGATATGTGGTATTACCTGGTAGTGCTGGTGTGCTGTCACGAGGCTTGCAGCAGGTTTCTATCACTGGACAGACATCAATGTTCTCCATACTGGGGAGGGCCTCAGGAGCATGCATATTGAGGTTTACACTTCTGGCATTGATCAGCATTACCCTTCTGTTTCTTTCCAGTTTTGTTTTCTATGGTGGTGGGTTGGTCTTTTCAGCCTTGCCTACGAAAGGATCTCTGTAGGTTGCAAAAGCCTTAGGCAATATCCAGACGCTCATGGGTGACAGGTGCAAGCCATCCCTGGAACAGCAGCATGTCTCACTATGGAGTCACCTATTACAGCTGTATCAGGCATGTTGTTTCTCCTTCTGTCCTGTGACTGTTTGGCACACCAGCTTTGTGTACTATGTGTTACATGTGCCATGTCTGGAGGTTGTTTTATTGGGTGTCTGCTTTGGAGGCTTGTGTTGGTGTTGTGTGTTTGTAATTAGGGCCTCTGGGAATGTTTTTGTGTTTATGTGTTTGGTTTACAGTTGTTGTAGGTCTATGTGGGACTGGGTTTGTGGTGTATGTGGTTACCTTGTCCTCCTGACTAGTTTTGACAGTACTGATTTGGGGGTGCTCAGGCTCCGGTTTGGCTACCTGGTTGCGTCTGTCACATACATTTGTATTTATTGGGGTGAGTTGTTGTTGTGTGTGTACTTGGGACAGGTGTCACATTGCCACTGGATTCACAGATTCTACTTGTTTTGCCTGGCCTTAGTGGATTGTATGTGTGGACACATTTTATTGCCATACTAGTGATCACTGATTACTTCACTTTTTATGTTTGTTCTGTCATGTGGTAGCTTCCTCATTCTCTTCAATGGTTTAGTAATTGCTGGAGTCCAGCATGCCAGATGCCTGGGTGTATGGCATTGTGTCTTGTTGTTTGTGATTGCAGACTCCAAGCACTCTTGGCTGTGTTCATGGTATGCCTGTATAACATGTTCTGCAGTGTGTCCCATATTCTGGACCTGCACAGGGCTTTTCATGGATTCCACATTGGTTTGTAGGGGTACAAGCTATGCTTTATACATGTGTTTCACTGTGGTAACCTGGCCAGGGGCTGGGGTCGGGATGTGTAACTACAGTGTGATTACTCTGTGGTCTGGTCTTACCAGTGAGGGATACACTTCTCATCTTGACATCCAGTACACATATTTCTTTTTTTTTTTTTAAAACAAGTTTATTGTTTTTAACATACAAAATAAATATCATAAAAATTTTATACAAGAAATTAAAATAGAAATGGTTATAACATTCAATAACATAACCAAAGTATTTACAAAGACATCCACTACAATCAAATCAATTAATTAAACTAAAATACCATGCTATTGAAGCTAAGATTTTTTTAACAGATTTTGTAAAGTATCCCATATAATATAGTAAGATGTTTTCAAGTAGTTCTTGATTTTATTGTCATCAATTCCATATGGCACACTACAGTCATAACATTTTTAAATTCATTAAACGAAGGAGGAGTATCTGAAATCCAATTTCTGGTTATTATTTTTCTAGCCACTGCTAGAATAGACCATAACAAGGGAAGCTTAACCTTTTTAACACTTTGAGGAACAGGAGTGTTGAATAATATAAGAGATTTAGAAATAATGAAATTATCTGTAAAAAGAGCCTGCAAAAAATCATTGATTGACTTCCAATATTCTTTCAATTTTATACAGTCATAAAACATATGTGCCCAATCAGCATTAATTTCTACATTACATCTTTTACATAAATTGTCTTTATTATTTATTTTAAACAGAACTGAAGCCACAGCTTAATGCAGTAATAGTACAAACGAGGCTGATGCAATTTAGCGCTTTCTTTCACTTTATTAAAATGTGAACTTCTTCAGAAACATGTGCCCTCCCCAACACATGTCTTTTAAATCCTGTTACCAGGATATGATGTCACAAAATAGTCCCCAATTATTAAATATATATATATACTCATAAATACATCAAAAACTGTATAAATCTGTAGAAAAGCATCTAAATGCGATAAAGCATCATGTATAAAATTCATACTATCATTCATAGACAGACATGTGTTGGGGAGGGCACTGTTCACTGTTTGCGGCTAGTCCGTGGTTTCCGTGTTTTTGAGTTTCCTGGTTGTACAGAGCTTGGTGAAGTATGGCTACAGAGGCGTCCTCCTTGGACAACTTGTTGGATTTAACAACGCATTCCACACCGGGAGCGGGTAGAGCTGAAGAGCGACAAGACTCCTGTGATGTGGATACCACGTTAATAGCTACTATCACGAAGATAGTGTTTGACTGTTTACAAAACAGTAGAAAACGGAATGTTAACGAAGGAGTTAACACCATTGACTCAAGTAGGAATGACTTGAGTCATAATGAAGCGCCGTTTGTAAAAGCTATGGCGCATATTGGTTCAACGGAGCGTGATGGAACTAATAGTATTTCGTCGAACAGTAATATTTGGGGTTTTGTGTGTAAAGAACTGCAGAATCCTTTTAAGAATATCAACGGGGGTACAACGAACCGGACTGTCAGTGAGTACAATGATAATACAACTGAGTTAAGAACTTGCAAAAAGCTAATTTTTGATTTAGAAAAGTTAGTTTTTAGATACATCACATTAGAATTAGAGATACAATATTTAACGGAATGTATCCAACGAAGCATTGTACCACAGGGCTTGCGGACTGCCAAGTTCCCAAACTGTGTGGAACCTGGGGACACTCTGTCAAAAAAGATAATTAAGGTGTATAACGATGCAGGTTTGGCCATGATGGATATTCTGGTCAAGCATTATGATTTTGACATCAATAAAGTAAAAACAGAAATCAAAGAGTTGGATGACTGTATTAAAAATAATATTTGCTTCCGGGAATTGTACACCTTATACAGCAGTATTGAGACTAAGGCCAACAAACATAGGGCCATCATTGTGCAAAGGAAACAACACAAATTGTTAAGAGACATTAGGACATATAGGTCCAATGAGGCCTATTTGTCTGCAGTAGATACATCCAAAATGGGTTCCAGTGCACAAAAAGATGTCTCTGCCTTTGGACAGAAGTCAAATATTTTACCACAAGGATCAGCCAAGGATGTGGAAGTAGTGTCCAATGAGAACATTCACAACTTAGTGATTGAAAGTCCAGAAAAAAGTATACCAGGGCTTGTGGATACATCTAAGGAGGTGACTGGTGATACCATTTTGGGGAATGTCACTACTAGCTATGCGGAGGTTGCAAGTCAGCAACCTGGTCCCTCAAAGGTCCCTTTTCAACAACAAAGGGTACAGGGAAAGAGGACTACCAGGTGGTACAACACCACACAGCAGAAAGGGAAAATGAAGGGCAAAAACAAGAAAAGATGGTAACATCTTCTACGAACATGACTGACCATACTCCCAATGTTATCAATCTAAGCCATGTGTTGTTAAGTGTAGATGCTTACAATGTACTTAACAAAGGTTTTACTTTCATTCCTAGCAATAGGGTAGATATTAGTAGATTGTTGGTGGATTTTAGACTATATTTACGGAAGTTAAACTTGAAATATATTTTTAAGGACATCACTGATCATAACTTTACAACCAATAAACTACCAACAAAGCCTAGTACATTTAACCCTCCCTTGATCAATACATTACAAGTGTTTATGAATTCATGTGAAAAAGAATTCAGAAACATGAATACAAGTAGTGTATTGAACAATTTAACTATCATCGAGAGTAAAGTGCTACAGGAATTATCAGTAAACTCTGAGATAAGAATCATGAGAGCGGATAAGGGGGGTAAAATTATCATTATGGACACAGTAGATTACAATCAAAGGATACTGAACATGTTAAAAGATACCACAAATTATTCTAAGGTCACAACAGAATTGGTCAAAACCAGTTTTAGAAGAATAGATGTCATTTTATTTGACATGTTCTGCCAGAATGAAATTGAAAAGGCAGATTATGATTTTTTACTAGTAGAACATCCCACCATGGCCAAGTTTTTTGGTATACCCAAAATACAGTATGGCCTTGAAGATGTATCCTTTAGACCTATTGTATCAGCAAAAAATTCGAAAACAGAGAATATTTCTATCTGGTTAGATAGTTTACTCAACCCAGTAGCACAAAAAGCTGAATATTATCTTAGAGATTCCTGGCAGCTTTTGGAAATATTAGGGAGAGTAGGAACATTGGACAAAGATGTAAATTTTGCCACATTAGATGTGAAAAGTCTCTATACTTCCATTGACCAAATAGAAGGAATAGAGTATATGAGAGAATATCTCACCAATCATACAAACATGAGTGGTCATAGGGTAAATACATTATGTACCCTCATGGAAATAGTACTTGAAAATAATTTTTTTAAATTCAACAATGTACTATATAAACAGACATCTGGAGTGGCAATGGGGGCCAGGGTGGCCCCAGCTTTCGCTAATTTAGTGATGTCCAGATGGGAACAGCAATTTCTCAAAGTCCATGAAGGTTTTGGGAAGGTGTTGATGTACTATAGGTACATAGATGATCTGTTTTTTGTGTGGAAAGGTGGGTTAAGTGAATTTGAGAACATGTTAACAGATATCAACACCACTACTAGCTTCTTAGTTTTCAAACTAGGAGAATTTGGTAGAAACATACATTTTTTGGATTTAGATTTGGGTATCAGTGATATCACCGGTACCATTACAAGTAGCATCTACAGGAAATCTTGCTTCACTAACCAATATCTTCATAAGGCAAGTTTACATCCACAGCATATGAAAAAGAGTGTAGTGAAGGGACAAATGATCAGACTCAGTAGGCTGACTACAAATGATTCAGTATTTTTAGAAGAACTTACATACTTGAGAGACATGTTTGTAGTAAGAGGTTACAATTCCAATTGGATAAAAAAACTGGAGAAGGAAGTAAACATACTAAGACAAGGAGTAGCAAAACCTATATTATTGGCTACAGATGTTTCTGTGGAAGCACCAAGAGTAGTACACCAAAGGCATGAGAATATTAACAAATCTGAGGAATTTGAGTTCCACACTGCATTTCCACTTCCCATAGTAAATGAAGTTAAAGAAATTAGGAACACCATAGAAAGGAATTGGAGAATAATTTTAGGTAACCAAGAACTAGTTAGAAGTGTAGGGATGAAACCCTTGTTCACATACAAAACAGTCAATAATATCAAGAAAATGTTAGAACGCACTACTAGTAGTTCTGTAGTCAAGTCTAGAGATCTCATTAAAAAAGGTACATTTGCATGCACTAATTGTAGACAATGTAGATTCCTTAGTAATAGTTCCTTTGTCACTTTGAAACATTCAAAAAGAACCTTTTGGGCTAAGAAATATTTCAACTGCAACAGTGAATTTGTGGTTTATTTGGCTTGCTGTGCATCATGTGATTGTTATTATGTGGGTAAAACTGTTAGAGTCCTAAAGAGGAGGATTTACGAACATACCTTAGCCATTAAGAATAGGGACAAAAACAATGCACTTGCAAGGCACTCTTTAGTTTGCAGTGAATTCAAAAAGTTTGAGTTCTATGTTTTAGATCATATAGAAAAAGTGACATTTATGGGGGACATTAATAATAAATTAGAGCAAAAGGAGACTATTTGGCAACTAATGTTAGGGGCGGACCAATATCCAGGGCTCAACGAAGTTATTAACATCAAATGTTTTTTGTTGTACAAATAACATTGTCTACTATTCTATAGGAGCTGTAACTGTATTATAATATCATTCAGTTTCACTATCAGTAATGTTCATTTATAGTGAATTAATTCAGTTGGGACATAATTCAAAGTGATGTTTTATTTTAAAGTATTCTGTTTTAGAAGATGTTTTGTGAATTTAATCATTCATTATTTAATATTTAGTATTATACAAATATGAATGATAGTATGAATTTTATACATGATGCTTTATCGCATTTAGATGCTTTTCTACAGATTTATACAGTTTTTGATGTATTTATGAGTATATATATATATTTAATAATTGGGGACTATTTTGTGACATCATATCCTGGTAACAGGATTTAAAAGACATGTGTTGGGGAGGGCACATGTTTCTGAAGAAGTTCACATTTTAATAAAGTGAAAGAAAGCGCTAAATTGCATCAGCCTCGTTTGTACTATTACTGCATTAAGCTGTGGCTTCAGTTCTGTTCACTGTTTGCGGCTAGTCCGTGGTTTCCGTGTTTTTGAGTTATTATTTATTTTATTCATCGTCAAAGGTGTATAAAAGGATCTATGTAAAAATTTCCTAGTAAAAAGTCTCCAAATAATGGAAGAAGTAGTTTTATAAGCAGATTCTAATATATATTGTTTATCTTGTTGATTTGGTAATACACCATTAATGGAAGTGAAATAATTCCAATAGGTATCTACACTGTAATAAGTTTCTTCTCTGATAATTTTATGTATGTATGAAAGCTTACCTTTATCAGAAACTTTATGTTGTAAATTTAATATCAAGTAATCAATCAGTATTGGAATAGATTCTTTAACTGTTATAGACATTAAATCAATTTTATTAATAAGATGTTGTCTAAAGGTCTGAACTTCTAACCAACAAGTTTCTCTCAGATCAAATTCTTGTTTTAAGAAGTCTAAATTTTTAACTTTATTATCAGATAGCAACTGATACCAGTACTTTAGATCATTTTCTGTGACTAAATGAGTTCTTTCAGAAGTGGATGACAAAAGCATACCTTGTGTATACATTATAGGGAATAGAATAAAATTCCATTCCTTATACTTAGGATGCATGAATATAAAATTACGATAATTAATAATAATGTTTAATGGATAACTAACTATATATTTTCCGTGAAGCTGTAAATGACTGAGAATGAAGCAGAGCAATGCGAACAAAATAAAGATATCCAAACTTCAGTAAAAGTCCAAAGCACTGAGATACTCGTTGAAATCCAAAAGTAGATGCAGATTTTATTAGACAAGCGCTTTCGCTATGAATAGCTTCCTCAGGTCTATTTTATACAAATGAATTTAAAATTTAAACACCATTTATATAGTCATATCAATTCAAATAAGACTTGTCTCATTACATGTTTAAAAGGGAAACGTCAGTTGTATAAAACCAAGTACATACACTTGCTGTGGTCTTATTTAAACAGTACCTGGACTGTACAGCCATCTCGGCTTGGTGCCTTGACGCATTGACGCCCAGAGATGACATCACGCTGGAAACGACGAACATGGAACGGTTACACCAGCTCCTGGAAGGCTTGGAACGGAGCTTTTACAAGCTTAAAAGACTGCAAGTGCAACGGATGCACTTACAGTATTGCTTAGACATGAACATCATACCACGAGGCTTGCGCATATTTAATATGCCCAGCCAAGGACGTGAATACCCTGATCTTCTATCGGCTTGGCAGAAACTTAATATAGAAGCCAGTCGGAGGTATTTGGAATTACTTATCAATTTTTTCGCGCCAGAAGAGGAAGCGTTGGTATCGGTTATTAACAACAAGTATTCTACTATGTGCAACGAATTTGCAGAAGGTACTGTAACTCCACTCTTTGAAAATGCCTTGGATAGTGTATCAGCACTAGAAAGAAAGCTGATTACACAGAAAAGACATAAAATTAGTAGAGACTTAAACGATTTTAGATTGGGCCATGTATTCACTTGGCCCAGATACAATAATAATAATAACAACAATGGTAATCATGTTCAGGTTTCTGGTGCTTTGATTCATAATTCTAACAATACCCTGAATGTCTGTTCTACATCAACCAATGTGAATGTATCTCACAATATGACATATAATACTGATAATGTGAAAACCAGTTTGAGACATAGGAATACACATAATTTGAATAGGTTGGATGATACTGGTGCTACAATGTCTAGTGATGCCATTACTACTAGAGAGAGTATGCAGAATATTAACATGGGGGATAACAATGACCATGTTCTTAACAATACAGATTCATCAGGTTTTGTTAGGAATAACAACATTGATGATAACATTAACATCAACACTCATAGATCCACCAATATTATAAGTAATAATAGTTGCACTAAATCAACCAACCCGAGCAGAGGTGCTCAAGGTATTCAACTTAATATGAGCGAGATAACATCTTCTGATGTGGATAAGAGTAATCCACGCACTGAAAACATTACACAAGGTGGCAGTGCATCATCAATCAGTAAAGGTAATGTGGATGATACGATCACAGTACATGAAGGAAATATAGAATTAACCAACATTAATTCTAATGATTCTAATGATGTGATTCACATCATGCATCCTAGTATGCATGAAGAAATAAATTTATATCCGACTGTTCAGGTGATTAGGAATAGACCTGGCATTGATGTTGACAATAGTGAGGCAGTTGTAAGAAGGAAAGTACAAGGTACCCAGTCAAAGACTGGCCCAGAGACAGCTCTGAATGTTTCTTTTCCCCTCCCAGTACGCATGGAGAAGGGTCCAAGACGTACGCGCTCCATGAGTCGCGGACGCCAGAAAAGGAAATACTCAGAGGAGTTCCCTCAGAATCAAACATTGAGGAAAATGTGGAAAAAATAAATACTGGGTCAGTATTTAATCTTTCTAATAGAACTTTAACTAATGACGACATTACGCTATTGAATAAGGGTATGAATTTCATACCTAGAAGTAACAGCACAATAACAGAGACTGTAACAGATTTAAAATTATTCTGCAGAAATGTCATGTTGAAGTTATTATTTAAAGATACTAACTCTACATCACAGTTAGATAGAAAATTTGTGTTTAAGAAACTTAGTGATTTTGTCCCTGTTAACCATCCTATTATAGAAACCTATCAGCGATTAACTGAAGAAGAATTACATAAGTATCATAATGACAAAAGAGACAAGAGACACCATTATTCTGACAATTTGACTCATGGAGAGAGAATGAGCCTAAAGAGTCTGCAGGCTGATAACACTATTGTAGTCAGACCAGCAGACAAGGGAGGGCGTGTGGTAGTCATGGATATCAATCACTATTATACAGCTATGAAGGACATGCTAAATGATAGATTTTATGAAATTGTTGAATCCAATATTATAACAAATATTATAAAATCCATTAAGAATATACTAAAAGACCTTTACTTAAGCAAAATGATTGATGAAGATCTATTTGGGTATCTACTTATTAAAGAGCCATTGATACCAATTATGCATGGATTACCGAAAATTCACAAGAATTTAGTTAACCCTCCCATGAGACCCATAGTATCAGGACGTGGCTGGGCCACAGAACATCTTTCCATATATATAGAGAAGAATCTCAGACCTATACTAAATGACAATAAATTTGTGTTGAGAGATTCCAAACAGTTTTTACTTGATCTATATGAATGCATTGGGAATCAGTCTGAACTAGAGTCGTATATGTTTGTTACTCTTGATATACAGTCATTATTCACAGTTATACCGAATGAACAAGGGTTGACCTTTATCTCTGATTATTTAAGAGAGCATAGTGATTATAGCATGATGAAGATAGACCTAATAATATATTTTTTCGAACTGGTATTAGGCAATAACATATTTATGTTTGATGAAATTACATATAAGCAGGTTGATGGGGTTGCCATGGGCACACCATGCGCCAATAGCTATGCGAATATGGTACTGGCGCATTGGGAGGAGAAGGTCTTATTTAGGACAGAATTTTTTATGGAACAGGTTTTATTTTTTCGACGTTTTGTCGATGACGTTTTTCTCTTATGGAAGGGAACGGTAGAACAGTTAGACTTGTTCTTAAGAACCATAAACAATCTAACCAATTTTCTTACATTCACTTTGAATTACTCAAGGAATAAGATTGAGTTCTTGGATTTGTACATTGAAAGATTGCCCAATGGATTGATCAACACTGGTATATTTCGTAAGGCCTGCTATAGTAACTCTCTGTTAATGAGATCAAGTATGCATTCTTCATTTGTGTTCAGGAACATCATAAGAGGACAGGGAATAAGGGCCTCTAGACTCAACCCCATGAACGAAGGTTTTAGTCTTGAACTTGACACATTGAAAGACAGATTACTAGAGAGAGGTTATAACAAACATGAAGTAGAGAGAAGTTTACAGGATTTACCTAATTTAAGATGCACCATTGCAACACCATATTTTGGTCCTGATAGTCCACATAGAAACATTAGTAATGAGCATAATTCTTCTGTCGTGAAATTTATGACCTCTTTCACCTCTGATAGTTATAGGATCAGGGATATTATAGGCAAATATTGGAAAATTTTTGAAATAAATGATGACATCAAGGATGTTGTAAGTGATACTCCAAAATTCCAATATAGGAACAAAAAGAATCTAAAAAGGATGTTATGTGACATTAAAGGTGGCGATATCAATACAGGTCTAGGCAACACAGAGCCATGTGGTAAATGTAATTTTTGCATGTATATAGACACAAATTCATCTTTTTCACATCCTGATACAGGGAGAGTCTTCAATACCAGCACTGCAGCGAATTGCATGACTAGCAATATAGTATACTTAGCAGTGTGTCAAGCATGCATGTGTTACTATGTAGGCAAGACCAATCGTAAATTTAGAGACCGCATCAGAGAACATATTTACCACATTAGGAAAAGTTGTCTGAATAATGCCTTAGCCAAACATGTGGCAGATAATGACTCCTCACATATCTTTCTTTTTAGAGTATTAGAAGTTGTACCAACAAATAGGAGAGGAGGTGATATTCGAAATCACACTGAGGACAGGGAGAATGATTGGATTATCCGTCTAAGGGCAGATTGTGGAAAAGGATTGAATGAGAGGGTATCCATAAAACTGAAATTAAGGAAGAGAAGGAAAATTAAGTAAGACATCTATTTGATAGGAGGCTTTCTTTAAGGTTCATATTTTATTACGCATTTTTATTGCGTTATTTTCAGCATATATTCATTTTATTTTAGCTACTATACAGAATCGTGTATATCTAATGTTTTTTGATATGTTTGTACATTTTTTACATGTATATATGTTTTTTGCGTGTCTTATATGGACAACATTTCATAATTTATAAGTGGAACTAATTATTTATGTATAGGCTTTTTTAATAGTATGGCAACATGTTTGAGTACATATTTATTTATTTTACCATATATTATATTAATATTGAAGAAGTTATATCTGTGTGTGTAGGGTTTAGGAGTTCATATATAATGATTTCTTTCATCATTAGACATCAGGAATGTATATATGCATCATTGTATGAATTCACATGATACATATATATATATTTTTAATTCTTATAGGATGCACTGATTATGTATATATATAGTTCATACATATACATTTCCATATACCTACATTACATATTACATTATATATTAACATGTTTTCAACACACATATATATATTGCTGTTATATATACATATGTACTAAGACATACACACATATTATTTTTACTTTATCCTTTTATATTCATTTCATTTATCACACCATTAAATATTATACATATATATACATGACTCACATACATGTTCTTATTTTTATAAGTTTTTTTGCACAATATTTGTGCTTGTTTTTATCATAGCCAACTTGGTTTTATACAACTGACGTTTCCCTTTTAAACATGTAATGAGACAAGTCTTATTTGAATTGATATGACTATATAAATGGTGTTTTAATTTTAAATTCATTTGTATAAAATAGACCTGAGGAAGCTATTCATAGCGAAAGCGCTTGTCTAATAAAATCTGCATCTACTTTTGGATTTCAACGAGTATCTCAGTGCTTTGGACTTTTACTGAAGTTTGGATATCTTTATTTTGTTCGCATTGCTCTGCTTCATTCTCAGTCATTTACAGCTTCACGGATTATTTATTATATCTTTTGTCTGAGAGACTTTGCCGTAGAGGTGGTTATGTTCCTAATTTAACTATATATTTTGGTGTAATAGGTGAAGTACAAAATTCTTTTAGTAACCATAACATGGAGTTATTTACAATCATATTTTTATGTGTTAAGGAGATTTTCATAAAGTGAATACTAATTAGTTCCCAGTAATCTTCCCATTTTGCAACATATGACTGATCTATTAACAAAGTAATAACTTTTATAATAGAAGAGATAGTATATAAGTTAAAGTCTGGAAAAGAAATGCCCCCTTGAGACCAGCTATTAGTATGTTTCTGTAATGCAATCCTAGGTCTATTAGGTGCCCATAAGAAATTTAACATTAGTGTATTCAATTTCTTGATAATTATTTTTGTAGGTGGGAGTATTATTGATTGTATTAAGTGTAATATCTTAGGGAATATTATCATTTTAATAATTGTAAGTCTCTCTTCCATAGTAAAAAACATATTATTCCAGCTATTGAAAAGATTTTGTATATTAAGAAGATAAGTATTATAATTATTATGTATAATAGATTTGATATCCTTAGTTAATATTATACCTAAGTAAGTTATCTGACCTGAATTGGGTATATATTTACTAAAATCACTAATGAGGACATTTTTTCGTGTATATATAGGTAATATTTTAGTTTTTTCTTCATTGAATATTAAACCAGAAATATTTTTAAAATTCATCATTTTATCAAATAGGGACTGCATAGAAGAATTAGATCCTGCTGATGTAATTAGAACATCATCTGCAAAAGTTGAATTTTAGATGTTGTATTTTCATCTATATCAAATCCTTCTATATCAGTACTGTTTCTGATCAGATTAGCCCAAGGCTCCATTATTAAAGTAAATAATAATGGAGAGAGTGGACACCTTGTTTTGTACCTTTTAAAATGGGTATTTTTGTGAGACATATGTTCCTATCTTAATGTAAGCCAATGCTCCTTTATATAAATGTTCAATTAGATTTACAAATGCATCTGAAAAGTTTGTGCACTTCAGTAAGATAAACAAGTAGTCCCAACTTACTGAATCAAATGCTGAACTTATGTCGAGACTAATAAGTGTTAAATCATTCTTTCTCCTATTTGCAAAATCAATTAATGTTAGAGTTCTCCTTATATTATCAAAAGTATTTCTATTTACAATGAAGCCTGTCTGATCTATATCTATAATGCCTGGGATGATTGTCTTCAATCTATCAGCAAAAATACTCATAAACATTTTATAATCAACATTAAGTAATGAAATAGGTCTATATGAAGTGCATCTAGCTGGATCTTTATTGGGTTTTAAAATTGGCGAAATAAATGTGTATTGCCAAGATGGGGGAGTTATTAACTCATTTTGGGCCAAAATAAAAACCTTATGTATTAATGAGTATGTACTTTTAGAAAGAATTTTATATACCTCTGGTATAATACCATCATTACCTGGTGCTTTGTTTGATTTAAGCTTGTTTATTTGTGTAACAACCTCTGTATATGAAATATTTTTATCCAATAGTTTAGTTTGTGTTTATTAAGTTTTTTATTCATGTTTGTAGTTATAAATTTCTTTATTTTATCTTTGGGTTCCATGTTAATGTTATTATGATTAATTTTGTGAAAGTGATTTCTAAATTCATCTAATATTTCTGGTAGACTAGAAACATTCTTCTTTTTCTTTAGAGAGAAAATTTCTTTGATATGATTTTGCTTATTCAACCTTTTTGTTTTATTTTTAAGTCTATGTAAGTATTTGGGACTTATTGAGTAAGATAAAAACTTGTATTTCTCTAAAGTTATTTTAACTTTATGAGTTAAAATTTCTTTGTATTTCTCATTTAGTTTGTTTATTTCTTCAATGACTTTTTGTCCATAATATTTTCTTTATTATTATGCTTATAAGAGTCTAATTTACTTTGAATATCTAATAATTCCTTATCCCAAGATTTCCTTTTATTATTATACCATCTGATACTTTGTCCATATAGATATGATTTTAAAGCATCCCAAACATAAACAATGGAGACTTCAGGAGTATTATTTATGTCTAAAAATGTTGCACTTCTGAAAGTATATAATCTTTATAGTCTTTTAGTTGAGTTAAGTATGCTGGTATCCTTTTGATCTGAACATTGTAAGTACTTTTTATCATGAACTCAAAGACAATTGAATTATGATCTGATATAGGACACAAAATGATTTTAGAATTAATTAATTCTGTTACCATCTGGTTAGAAATAAAGACTCTATCTATTTTTGAATAAGTTTTATATCTGTTAGAAAAAAGGTGTATGGTAATGATTTTGAGTCTATCTGATTATTAATATCATTCAAATGATATGAATTAACAAAATCCTTTAAATGTTTTGCATTAGATGTAATTTTCCTTTTTCCTATAGTAGTAGTATCTTTTTCATGTAGGATACAATTAAAGTCACCTGCTAAAATAATATCTCCTATAGAGAATGATATGATCTTATTAAGATGGTATTTCACTGTATTAATACCAATTCCAGGTATCCAATATACATTGATTAATGTATATGTCTTTCCATTAATTTGTATTGTAACTATACAAAACATTCCTTTATCATCTTCATAAGACTTAACAGTTTTAGGTATGGGCATACTTTTATTCCATAAAATAGCCACTCCTCTTTTTTTCTGAGTGTGCTCTAAACTAACTAATACTGTATATTTATTAGTGGCTAATTTATCAATATCCTTTTTCAGGAGATGTGTTTCTTGAAGGAATACTAAGTTGGCCTTATGTAAATTAATGTATCTCATTAAGCTTGCCCTTTTACATGGATTATTCAGTCCATTAATGTTTAAAGAAATTCCTTTTAGAGAAGTCATTTGGCATTTTTTAAACATATAGAACATATAATCAGAATAACAATTAACAAAATAAGTAATGTTATACCTCCTCCTTTAGGTGTACCTTTAAATATAGCTGTATTTATTGAAACTCTTATGGGATTTTGTATAAGCTTCATTTTTTGTTTGTAGTGACAATGAGTTTATAAAATGTATTGTGGATGTCAGAACTATATACAAACAACAGTAAACAGAAGAAAATAATATAAGGATTAAACCTTGCACCCAGCCTGGAGTTAAAAACTCCAACTTTGAGTAGCACATACCACTCAAGTTAACCCCCTACCCTAAGCAGCAGTACCTCAGCTGCCACCTTATCAATTTAATACTGGTTATTATTAACTAAAGTTAACCTCTTTCAATTAGATTATCTAGTAAGACAAAGCTAAACATTTGATAAATCAGCATCATATAAACAAATAGGAACTTTTAGAAACAATTCATACTACTATGTGCATCTATTTAGTATAATACATTTATAATCAAATAGCATTCAAATAAACTTGATATTGGGAACCGAGAAGAAAGAGAGAAAGAAAAGATGAGAGAGGGAGAGAGAGAGAAAAAAAAAGGGGGGGCATATCTACATATAAATTTATTCAAAGTTTGTAAAAATAAGTTCTTATGTTCATTTAGAGTCAATAACTTAGGCTATTATGGTTCAGACATTACATCTATTAGGATATTCCTATTTTCTGTCATAGAAATGCAGTTAACAGCTTCTAAAAGACTTTAAATTACTTGCATCAAAGCTTTCTTCTCATATTTATTATTGCCAGTTAAATAAAATATTTATGTTCATAAATATGGTTACAAATCATACTGCATAGCTATGTAAATTCCCAGATATACTTAAATCATTGTGAAGAAAGCCATCTGTATTATATATATCTGAACTGCTGCTTTAAAATATGTCACATGACAACTTCTTCTAAAATAAAATCATAATGATATTTATGCTTGTCAGTTAGATAAGTCAAATGAATTGTAGTATTATATATGTTTAAATCATAAGTATTTACATACATTAATATGTTGCAGTCATGTAAACTTTCAAAAACATATGTATATATGTTTTACTTTCTATGCCTTCTAAAATATCATACTTGCTTACTATGGGATACTGAATCATTTAAAATCATTATAACTTTCATATTTTATAAATTATAACATAAATAAGTAAGTAGTTATAAAAAATAACTCACATTTAAATGTTATAGAGTTTATTTTTCATCGCAGAGTCACATTTGCAGCAGTTCTACTTCCTGGTAGAGTGTTCTTCTTGAATCTGCGATGTGTCAGTGTGAATTCAGGGGTCAAAGTTCAAAATGACTGCATTCAGCTTCTCTGCGTGTATTCTGAGTGTTGAAGCTTTTAAAACAACTCGAGGACACTATTCACGAGGTAACCCACATCCCAAATTGTCTCCCTTAACATTCTGGCGGGAATTTTAATACATGCAAGTGACTGACATTAATTTAGCAATACAAATGAAATTAAACAGAGTAAAACCTTCGCAAAGTATTTTACAAGTTATTACAGTCTCTATGACAGTGAAACTAAGCCCACAGTTATTAATATATAATACAACTAATTTTTTATGCCCCAATTCAATTATTTATACAAATCTTATTATATACATGTATCAGTATTATCAAAAGCATGTAAATGTACTTATATGAAAGAAAAAGAGAGAGAGAGAAAAGAAAAGAAAGAGAGTAGAAAATAAAAAGATAGTGAGAGAAGAAAGAGAAAAAATAAAAAAGGAAGCTATAAAAAGTATCTACAGTGAAATATTACTTGCTGTTTATATTAATAAAGATAGATATGAAACATATTATTTACTACTATTTTAGTTCTAATTATTAGTAATTAAATCATGACAGATTATTTGTAAACAAGTATAAGCAATAGAATCATGGCAAAATAATTAGCAACAGTATTTAAACAGCATATATACTTTTTAAAAAAAAACTAATAAGTTATTATTCCACTTATCATATTTTCATCATACTTCTCTCCCTGCCCTCCCCCACCCCTTACTGAATGCATAATCTAGAAAGAATGTCATTATTTAAAACAAGAAGAGAAAAAAATGTATCAAATTACTAACCTTGGGTCTCTTTATCACAAAGAGAAACAAGTTGATTGATAGCTTGTTATTTGTTCCTCAGATATTTTGACTATTTATGAAACAAAAACAGTTCTTTGTACACAGAAAATAACTTTGATTAAATCTTTTTCAGAATATTTGTGGCTTTCTGGAGATGCAGTAACTGTATTTAAAGAGATTAATAGGGAAGAAAAAAGAGAGAGAGAAAAAAAAAGAAAAAACATAGAACAAGTCATTTGTTTTTTAGTCTTTTTTTCTTCTCTGAAGTCTTCCAAGAAGCTTCTGTTGCCAACCTCTTTAATGAAGGACTAGCCCATTCCATTTCCTCTATTTTATCCAAAATCTTATTTTTTTAATATACAACAATGCAGGGTCTAAGTCTTCAAAAATTCTAGGGCCATCAGGTAGAAAGATTTTTAGTTTGGCAGGAAACAGAAGGTAGGTTTTAAACTGTGCTTTCTTAAGCTCTCTTATTAATGGCAGAAAAACTTTTCTTTTAGTTATTACCAAGGAAGAATAGTCATTGTCAAAACGCACAGTTGCCTCATTAATTTTAACAGGTGCTTTAGCCCATGCAGATTTAAGTACCATCTCTTTGTCATAGGATGATAGAAATCTAACTATAACTGATCTAGGATACTTTTTGTTAGAGTTAAAATTAGATATGGATCTATGGGCTCTTTCAATACCAAAAGAAAATGCTTCTGGCAAGTCTAAAGTTTTGGGAAGCCATGTATTTAAAAAATAAGTAATATTGTTACCTTCTATATTTTCTGGCAGTCCAAAAATCCTAATATTATTGTGCCTAGATCTATTTTCCAGGTCATCAAGTTTAGTTTGTAGATGTGTGTTCTGCTTCAGTAAAAACTCAATGTTAATTTCTTCTTCCTGGATTCTATTCTCCATGTCATTAACAGTCTCTTCTATGCCTGTGATCTGAATCTTCTGTTGTTGCAAGTCTAGATGTAACAAATCTATTTGTTTTGTAGTTTTTTCTATGAAGTTATCAATTTTAGTATCCAGTTTGTCCATTTTGGTAGTAAGTTGCTGAATTGTAGATATCAGAGACTGAAGCTCTTTCTTGATGCTGGAATCTTGAGAATTTGTCTTACTGGAACTCATTTCAAACAGAGAAGCTGACAGAGAAATTTCCAAAGTGTTTTCTGACAGAAATATTATTGAAATCTTCTTTTTTTTTTTAGATATTATTCAAGAAACTGATATTCCAAACGTATTTAGAAAGAAAATTACTTCATAAATTAATTTTTAAAGTAATTATTTCCTGTCAGTGCTGTGAAATTGGTGGAGCTGAAGAAATCTGCTGCTATCCTGTGTTCATCCTTGGCCATGCCCCCCAGTACACATATTTCTGAATATCACATCCAGTATGCTTACCCCTCTTGTGGAAGTGTTACATTTTGCATGCCCATTTTGTTTGATGGATTCTGGGAAATTGTCTACACTTGTGTCAGTGCTAGTATAATACAAAGAGTATAGTGACAAACATCTCAGAAGCTGACTTCACACTTCTTCGGACTGAGATGGTATCCGTTAAGCCCACTGGGCCAGTGGAAACCATAACACACAATGGTGACTCCTTCACAGACGCTTTCTACGGACATCTCCGAGAAAGCATGGACCATGCAATCACAAATAAAAACAAGACCCTCTCCACCAAGGGAAAGTGGCCTGTCTGGTGGACCCCAGCCATAAACAAACTGTATAACAGATGAAGGATACTAATGCAAGACAGAGCTACATCTCCTAAAGGGAAGGCAGCTGTGATCAGCACTAGTAAAAAGCTACATTCTCTCATAAAGACATCCAAGGTCAACTTGGAGACATAAATCACCAAAGACAATGAAGGTAACCACACTGCCTTCTTCAGTTATGTCAGAAACCTGGGTGGGAACCCTCAGATATGCTCAGAGTTGGTACACAACAACATATATTTCAGTGACCTGACAGATATTGGCAACATTCTGGCAGACAGGTTCAGTGCAATTTTCCCCCTCTCTCACCCCCAAAAGAAGATAGTTAACACAGCTGAATGTAACCTCACTGTCATCTCGGATGTCCATGTGAGAGCCGCACTCAGCAAAGACAAGTACACAGCATCAACGGGACCTGATGGTATCCCCAGTTGCATGCTATGTGAACTCCAGAAGGAGCTAAACCTGTATATACAAATGCTATTTAACCTTAGCCTTGTTACAGGATATGTACCTGAACACTGGCGTACAGCAATAGTGGTCCCACTCCACAAAGGAGATGCCTCCAAAGACCCTGGCAACTACCACCACACAAGCTTAACCAGCCTTGTCTGCAAAGCTATGGGAAGAGTCATTATGGAGCTCTTAAACAGAGACATTGGTGACCTACAGACCCTTGATCCCACCCAGTTCAGCTTTGTACAGGGCAGATCCTGCCTTTTGCACCTAGTTGACTATTTTGAAACTGTCAGTAGGGCCATTGATGAGGGCTACGCGGTCCACACAGCCTACCTGCGCTTGGCTAAGGCCTTTGACACAATACCCCACTCAGGCATCATAGACAAGCTCAACAGCTGAAATATAACACCATATGTCACAGGATAGGTTGCCAAATGGCTAAGAAACAGAACCCATAAAGTCAACATTGCAGGTGCCTTGTCAGATTCAAAGCCAGTCACAAGTGGTGTCCCACAAGGATCTGTCCTGGGATCCCTCTTATTTGGCATTTACTTTTCAGATGTGAAAGCAAACATAGGAGGGTTGTGGCTGACAAAGTTTGCAGATGACTGCAACCTGGGCACCATAGTGAAAACATCAGCCGGCACTCACATCCTACAGAATGCCATCACAAAGTCAGATAGCTGGTGCCAGAATCATGGCCTGAAACTGAATGCAACTGATGTGTAGTCATCCCCTTTGGGAGGAACAAAGTACTCACAAATCAATACATAGACAGCAACAAACTGAGCACAGAAAACAAATCAGACACCTGGGAACACATGTAGATAGTGACGTCTTGTTTGACACCCATGTTGCCAAAGTGGTTAGAAAGACTTTCTATCTTGCCCACCTTATCATGAAGGGTATTCCATCCAGATCAAAGGAGATCATTGTACCACTATACTTCTCCCTTATCAGGCCCATGATTGAATACAAAGCCCCATTTGGTATGTACCTCACCCAGCACTTGCAACAGCTGGAGAGACCCCAAAAGTACCTTACCAAGAAGATCAGGGGTCTACAACACATGTCATATGCTTCCAGACTAAAGGAAATCCAGCTTTATTCAGTAGCATACCGCATACTTACAGGTGACCTATGCCTGACATACAAGACCATGTCCAAGCAGGATTTGGTGGACATGCTCCACTGCAAGCAATCCAAATCCACCAGAACCATGAGAGCTAAAGATTTGAACCTCAGCATATACATGTATAGGACATGCTGGAGGGACAGAGTCATAACTCATGCTTCTCACACTCTAGCAGAGTATCCCAGTTCATGTTAGACAGAGTCCCTCACCGACTCCCTTCAAGAGAAATCTGGACAACTGGATGTGAGATTGTAGGTTTACCCCAGGGGTCCTCCCTGTGTCACTACTAGACAGAGGCACAGTCAAGTTATTTGATTACGTAAAGGGGTCATAATGTGTCACTACTAAGTCAGAGGCACACTATTCAGAATCTGTTCTGTACACTTATTACCACTATAAGGGGTGGCAATAGCCGCATCACTATAGTTAGGCTTATAGATGCACTAGGGCAGATAGCCTAGTAGTAAACTATGAAACTATGGTGTATGTGTGGGTATTGTCAGTCAGGCAATATAATGTGGTTTGGGGGGCTTGATATCGTCCTGTATTCCAACATTTTGTTGTCTATTCCTTCTAGCATGTCGAGGGATCAGTTGCTAGTGTCCTCTCCTGCTCAGCTGGTGAACCTGGGAATATTGAGGCAATGTTACAATTGCCTCATGTACACAGACAACCCTCTCCTTCTCCCACAAAACACAAATACATGTGAGAGATGCAACTATATAGCCAAACTGGAGGCTGAGCTCTCTCAACATAGGACTGGCAAGACCAGAGAGGAGGAGAAGGTAACCACACACCACAAACCCAGTCTCACATAGCACTTCCACAACGTCAAATCATACACATAAACACACAAAGATATAGTCGGAGGCTCTGATCAAAAATCTACCAAAACAGCAGCGGCCACCAAAGCAGACACCCAAACAACTGCCTCCACAGGGCACAGCACATGCAACACATAGACCACAGAGTCAGTGTGCCAAACAGTCACAGCCCTTAAGGCCAAACACAATGCCAGACACACTCGTCATAGGTGACTCCATAGTCAGACACACTGACATCCCGCTCACCAGATTGAGTAAGGAGAAGGTCACAGTAAGCTGCCTATCGGGTGCTGGAATCCACCACATAATGCAAGCACTCAGGTCACTCAACTGCAAGTACAGGTATGACTCAGTCATTCTCCATGCTGGTGTGAACGACTTGAGACGTACCTCCCTGGACTACATGAAAAGAGACATATAGGAGCTCTCTGATTATGTAGCCCAGGCAGGTATGACCCTGACCTTGAGCAGTATCCTACCTTCACCAAGAATGATGCCACAATACAGAGACAAGATGATCAGCTGTAATAATTGGCTTAAACTATGGTGTCATTCAAAGGGGATCCAATGTCTGTCTGCCTGGGATGACATGCTGGACAAGCCACGCTGATTCGCAAGGGACGGCTTGCACCTGTCTCCCCTGGGCTTCCAGATTTTGGCTAAGGCTCTTGCCACCCCCATTGTGCCTTTTTTAGGCAAGGCTCAAATTCTAAACCTACCACCCTAGAACACAACAAAGGAAAAAAACTAAGGGTAATGCTGCTCAATGCCAGAAGTCTCAACCTCAAGATGCACGCACTCGAAGCCCTTCTCAGTATGGAGAACATCGATGTCTGTGCTGTGAATGAAACCTGGTTCAAGGCTCCTGACAGAACCCTGGCACTATCAGGTGTTACCTCATATCATGCGTTCCGGCCCCAAAATCGGGACAACACCAAGAAAGGAGGGTGGGTGCCCATATTCATCAAGGACACCCTCACCTCAAGGTTGGTGGCAACGCACGATGCATCGGAGACCATCCAGATGCAATTAACCATAGGCAAGACTGCTCTGCAGTTTGTAGCATGTTACAGGCCACCCTCTCAAACTCAGGAAACTCACACAGCTTTCCTGAAAACACTGGAGGGGATAAATGTATCTCCAAACACCATCATACTGGGTGATTTCAACTATCCAAATATAGACTGGGATCACTACTCAAGCCCCAACACTCTAGCCCAAAGGTTCCTAGAGTTCATAAACTCAAATGCCATGGAACAACTAGTCACCATCCCCACAAGAGGAGATACCATACTAGATCTCATCATCACGAACATGGGGTCACAATGTTCAACACCAGAAGTATACCCATCATTGGTGAGATCAGATCATAAACTAATCCCACTGGAAGTCCACATCCCGCCCCCACCCCAGATAAAAAAGACCACATTAAAGAACTTCTCAAAAGCCGACTTCACACTTCTAAAGACTGGTGTGGTCTCTTTCAAGGCCCCCAAGCCAGCGGAAACCATTACCCAAACCACTGAATCACTTACAAATGCCTTCTACCAGCACCTCCAGGACTGCATGGATCAGGCAATCCCAAACAAAACAAAGACTCTTTGTACCAAAGGCAAGCGTCCAGTCTGGTGGACCCCAGCCATAAACAAGCTCTACAACAAAAGGAAGGAGCTACTACAAGATAGAGCAAAATCCGTAGAAGGGAAGACACCCCTGCTCATTATAAGTGAAAAACTGAGATCTCTCATAAAATCATCCAAGGCAGATTTTGAGAGAAAAATCGCTAAGGACTCAAAAAACAATCATAACGCCTTTTTTAGCTATGTTAGAAACCTGGGAGGAAACTCCCAGATATGCTCAGAATTAGTTCAAAATGATGTAAAAATCACTGAACCTACAGACATTGCCAACATACTGGCTGACAGGTTCAGTGCAGATTTCTCCCCCCCAAAAGGAGAGATATCTATACCAGAGGATTGTAGCCCCCCAAACATCTCAAATGCTCAGGTGAGAACTGCTCTATCCAAGGCGAAAAACACAGCATCCATGGGACCAGATGGTGTCCCCGCTTGTGTGCTCCACGAACTCAATGAGGAATTAAACCCGCAGTTAGGGCATCTGTTTAATCTTAGCCTCACCTCAGGATACGTACCCAAGGAGTGGCGTATGGCAACGGTGGTCCCACTTCACAAAGGAGGTGCCTCCACCGACCCTGGAAACTACCATCCCATCAGCTTGACAAGCCTGGTCTGCAAAGCTATGGAGAGGAATCATAATGGAACTCATAAATAAAGACATAGGGCACTTGCAGACTTTGGATACAACCCAGTTTGGCTTTGTCAAGTGCAGATCATGCCTTTTAAACTTGGTTGACTTTTTCAAAACAGTCACCAAGGCCATTGATGAGGGCAAGGCAGTCCACACAGCCTACCTTGACCTGGCAAAGGCTTTCGACACAATACCCCACTCGGGTATCATTGAAAAACTCACCAGCTTAAATGTAAACCCATATGTCACAAGATGGGTTACAAACTGGCTAAGTGACAGAACCCACAGGGTCAGAGTTGCTGGCGCCATGTCACACTCCAAGCCTGTCACAAGTGGTGTCCCACAGGGGTCAGTCCTGGGCCCACTTTTGTTCGGCATCTACTTTTCAGAAGTACAAGCAAACACAGGAGGATTATGGCTGACAAAGTTTGCAGATGACTGCAAACTGGGAACCATAGTTGAAAACCCATCTGACACAGACATCCTTCAGAAGGGTCTCATAGAAATGGATAACTGGTGCCAGAGCCATGGCCTAAAGTTAAACGCTAAATAATGCATAGTCATACCCTTCGGGAAAAACAAGGTTACCCCTAGTTACCATATAGGTGGCAATCCTCTAAGCACAGAAGAGGTTATCAGGGATCTGGGCACCCAGGTTGACAGTAACCTTTCGTTTGACACTCACGTTGCCAAAGTAGTTAGGAAGACCTTCTACATTGCCCACCTGATCATGCAGGGATTCACATCTAGATCAAGGGAGGTCATTGTTCCCCTGTACTCATCACTCATTAGACCAATGATTGAGTACAATGCCCCATTTGGAAAGTATCTAACCCAACACCTGCAGCAATTCGAAAGGCCCCAAAAATTCCTCACCAGAAGGATAAAGGGTCTCAAAAATATGTCTTATGCTGCCCGACTGAAAGAACTCCAGCTCTATTCAGTCACTTACCGTCTGCTCAGAGGTGACCTGTGCCTGACATACAAGGCCATGTTCAACCCGGAATTAATGAACATGCTTCACCTCAAAACCTTTAAATCCATCAGAACTACAAGGGCAAGAGACTTAAACCTCAACACGGCTAGTAATAGGACGTGCTGGAGGGACAGATTCATCACCCAGAGACTCCCTATGCTGTGGAACAACATCCCGGTACATGTGAGGCAGAGCACCTCGCTGGCTTTTTTCAAGAGAAATCTTGACCAATGGATGGGAGATCGCAGGTATACCCCAGGGATAACCTCAGTGTCACTGCTTGACAAAGGCACAGCAAAATAATGGGCATATTATCCTTCAAACTAAAGGGATGGCGGAAGCCACAAAACTCTGGGCTAGGCTTATAAATGCCCTAGGGCAGATAGCCTAGTATGAACCTATGAACCTATGAACATAGGCCTGGTGCGGTTCCTGCTATTAGGACAGTGGTCTGCAGCAAGCTATATAGTAGTAGGCAGTTTTAGCCATTGGTATTTGACCATGGCTAATCCATGTTGCTTCTTGTTGTGGTACCAACATGGGGGTGTGGTTATCCATGACATTTATTGCTAGTCACCCTCGTTTTGTAGCTTGTTCCATGTTTTTGCACATGTACATCACTGTATGAGGTGTGACCTGGTAGTGTCAGGGTGCTGATGTGGGCTTTGACCCAGTTTTCTATTACAGCACTGATATCTACATTCTCTATACTGTGTGCATTTCACTGCACGCATCTTGCTGTTTATACTTCTGGCATTGGGTAGCATTACATCTAGGTTCCTATCCCTTGTGGTACCTATGAAGGTGGGTTTGTGTTTTTGTGGTTTATGATTGGTGAGGGTGGATGTTAGTCAGTGTCCTCAGGTGTGCATATGGTACATGGTGTTACATTACTTAACACATGGCATTGATGCCTCAGGTGGTGCTGCAGGGCTGCCTCTGTCAGATGCACATACTACACTCCCTGTACACGTTTGGAAGCAAGTTGTGTCATGTTAGGCATCCCTGTTACTATATGAGTGAGTCGGAGGGGGTATCATTCCCAGTGTTCCTACTGAGCCAGTGTATGTGCTTTGCATTGCCTCTTTGCCAAGGCCAGGGCATACTGGGCACACCTCCTTCTGCCTACTGGGGCAAGGTCAGGTTGTTCCTCCTCCGAGTCAACCTCTGCCTGTGGTGGCCTTGGCAATGGTGGGGGTATGTTTGGCCCAGCCCTATGCTGGTCCTGCTGCAGCTGTTTCCACAGGATCATATTATGTAGCATAGCACATATCATGATCATTTGGGTACATGTAGTTGGTGTGTACTGCAAGGCTCCACCAGATGTGTCCAGACACCGGAACTGTGACTTGAGCAGCCCAAACACACGCTCTATGACATTACGTGTTTGTGCGTGTGCCTCATTATGGCGTTTCTGTTCAGGTGTGTCTGCATTTCTGATGGGTGTCATCAGCCACGGCTCAAGTGCATAACCTGCATCCCCCACTAGGTGTCCGTGTGGGAAGTCCCCACTGGCAAATGATTGGTACAGCTGCGTCAGATGCCAGATGTGGGAATCGTGGTAGCTCCCAGGGCAGCCAGCACACACATTCATTATTAAGCCCTGGGCATCACACACGACCTGGCAGTTGATGGAGGGGAATCCCTTGTGGTTAATATAGGCTCTACCCCGCTCACCGGCTGGTGCTTTGATGCGTATGTGCATGCAGTCTATTGCACCCAGTACCTCAGGGTATCCCACTATTTGCTGGAAGAGACGCATATTGCTGTCCAATACCTCACGGGCATTGGGGAAATATACATGATCACCGACATGTGCAGACATGGCATCCAGGAACTGGTGCAGTACCCTGGAGGCTGATGCCTGTGATATCCCCATCATATCACCAGTTGGTCTCTGGAAGGTACCTGTTGCTAGTATTCATAGGCCAACACATACCTTGGTTTCCACTGGGATGGGTTCCCCTCTGTTGGTTCTGTGTGTGAGACGTGGCCTGCACAGCTCAACAATTTGCTGCAGAAGGTCTATGTCCACTCTGTAGCGCTCTACTATCTCCAGCTCATGTAACCAATGGTAGGTGACCCTGGGCCTGTATACTCTCCTCCTTCTCCTCACTCTGGGTTGTCTGTCAGCATCTGCATTGTCACGACCCTCAGCAATTTGCCTATGCCTGATTATAACAGCTATGGCAGCCCCTAGCATTTCTGCTCTGAGTTCAGCTTTTTTCAGTTTTCAATTCTGATAGCTTACTCCTTTCTTGCAGTATCTCTTGTGAGAAACAACCTGCACTGCTGTTTGCAGTGTTTTAAGTACTGGGTTGGGCTTCTAGTCTGCCTGTGTAATTGCCTACTTCCAATTGTTTCCACCAATTAACTCCAGCAGTATCCTCTGGCAGCTTCTGTATAATCTGGTTGTTTCCTTTTTCCTTTCTGTTTCCTCAAGGGGAGCAATGTGCACACCAGCATAAGCACGCTCACAGTGACTTAAACGCACGCACACATCCTAACACGGTTTGGACTAGGCTGATTCTTAGTAAAACGCGCGCACACAGCCTTATACATCAAAAAACAGGCTTCCTGCTGTTTACATTGCCTTCCACACGTGCACGCCCGCGCAAACCGTTGTAAACAGTTTGTAACACGCTCCCACATGTTGAACCTGACTTACACGCGCGCACACGGGCGCGTGTACGTATATCAAGAAAGTTTGGGTGTAGGGATAGTGTGCACCCTCTATTTCTTGACTTTCCTAGTGTTCTGTTGGGACACACCTCTCTCCCTGATGTCTGTCTGTCATCTGTCACATTACACTGCCCTCCAATGTGATACATTTATTTCTATCATTCCCCCCGTGATGTCACCTACCTCTTACTCTATTCCTCCCCCTTCTATAAGTCTTACACTACTCAGACAGTGCTCATTACCTATGTGGCAGTGTGATTCAGTATTGTAACCCTCATTTACATAGGATTGCCTAGTAATGCTTAGTTACATGTCTTACATGGAGCTTCCCCCCCTTGGCAACCACTACACGGAGGCCATATTGTTTTTGGTCTGCTAGTCCCTGCATTGTCATTCCATGTATTACATAAATCCCACAATTGTGGGCTTATAAGCTTCGGTTTTCACTTTTGAGCAGCGCACCCCGTTTGCGCGGGTGTGCGCTGCAGTTAAACATGAAAATCCCACGGAAAAAAAAAAGTTATTTTAAATAATTTTGCAACACTTTTTAATGCCAATGGCCACATATTTGGCCATTGGCATGCTAGATGACACATATGCACCCTTTATTTGGAGCTGACATAGCTCCATTGTCAATTTTGCAGAAATGTACTCAGTTGTCAGCTGAGTACATTTCTGCAGCTAACACGTCCGTTACACGGACTGCTTTGGGCTTCCTGGATCGCTCAAATACCTCATTTGCATATCTTTGAGCTGCAAATGAGGTATTGAGCATTTCCACGCCCAGTCCGTGTAAGAGACGTGTTAGCTGTGTCTTACACGGAGGTTTGGGCTGTTCCTGGATCGGGAGGCTACACGGAGGCTTACACTACTCTTAAACTCCGTGTAAGCCTTCGTGAATCCTGCCCTATATTTTTCACTTGTTTTATTGATGATGTTTTTCTCTTGTGGATTGAGATATAAATAGTCTTAAAGAGTTTATCACATACCTTAACATTGTTAATGCGTATTTGCAATTTACAGCTGAGTTTAATGTATTGAACATTAAATATTTGGATGTAATGGTTTTTAAAGGTGAAAATAGATTATTTACTAAGATTTAGTAATGTAAAGTTGCAATGATCTACAAGATAAGATAGTTGGCTAACCTAATTTTATATACAAGAGAGGTAAGAGTTTTTTAAGAATAATTTTCAAAGTAGACTAAGCATGCCTACGTTGGCCAATAATATTAAGATAGGGATGTTTAAATGTTTTAACTGTAGATTATGTAATTATTTATTAAGTGATGTACAGGAAGTTAATGTCAATGTTTTTTTATACAAATTTAATAATTATTACACATGCAAAAGTAAATATGTTATTTATTTAGTAGTGTGCCAATATTGACCCTCTTTTTATGTAGGGCATTCATGCAGCGAGCTGTACAAAAGTATGTATGAGCACAAACATGCTGTGGATATAGGGGATGTAAAAAATGCTGTAGCAAAGCATTATAAAATGAATAAATGTTTGGTGCATTTTAAGGTTTTAGTTTTGGACAAGTATCAAACTATGACAGAATTTTTGGTGCTGAAGATGAGCTAAGCTGGTGAGAGTATATGTGGAAAGTCAGGCTAAATGCCTGCTTTTCACCAGGACTCAATAATAGAGATAATTTTGTAGACTATTTATAAAGGAAAGGTCTCAAGCATTAAAACAGTTAGCTCACATGAGCAATTCTTTACATGTGATTGGTGCATTTACTATTTAAATTGTTTGTTGATATGTAACATTATTCAGTCTGAGGAAGTCATAGTAGATGACAAAAACACTTACTGTTTAATGTGTTACTGAATAAATGCTTTATTTGGGTAATCTGTGTGTTTTTTTATTTTATTTAGTTGTTTTGTTTGAGAATGGCATATATTTTTGGTTTAATTTTTTGATTTTTTTAAATATTTTATGGATACCCAGAGCAGATCTAGTTTTTTGGTGCTCCCGTCTGGTTTCACTGTAAATGATACCTTGGATGGTGCTTTGTTCTGCAGTCATAAAGGCAACATAGTAGGAACGCCAATGTCAACATCATAACCAACTTAAACAGCTCTGCGGCACCAAATAAAATGCGACTCTTAATGTAGCCAGCAGAAAAGATGATGTTTTGGCTTGCTGCTTAGCCCCTCCAGCCTATTCTTTTTTTAATTTAAGAGGTGCTAATGCTGGCAGCAACAATGGTCCCAGCTGCTTCAAATTGTTTAATAGTTTTGAGAAATACTGACTGAAGCTTAAGAGGTTACAGTGGGATAATTTGTATTTCGAGAACTTTTTGCAAAATGAAAAGTACCAAAAGGTTTGAGAATTACTACCATGCCCACAATTTGGATGTTTTGGACAGTGACTTTGTTAAGAGATGGATAGACTTGAATCAAAAAGTTGGTCTTCAGTATGTGGAGATGCTTATTTATTTATTTATTTTACATTTGTTGACCGGGCTAGTCTAACTGGATATATGTCCATTAGAGGCCAAGGGAGAAAAGCTCCAAGCATAGGCAACAACATAACATACAATATACACAATAGTAAAATGAATAGCAGAACATTGTTGAGATTGTAAATATAGAAAAACTTATACAGAGTCCTTTATGGGATTTAACTAACATCTGAGGAAGTCTAGCTATTTAGTGGATGAAAGCACGTAATGTAATAAATTGTTGGTGGATTATCTGTGGATGCTTTATTTTTATTTTAGTTATTTAGCTAACATCTAATTCAAAGAGCAGACAACACTGAAAAAAAAAAAACATAAGCCCCACTTTTATTTTCTTTTTGGAGTAAGAAGGAAAGGTAATATAAAAATTCTTATAAAATACTAAGAAGGATATCTTGTTAAATACTAGTGATATGTTAAATAACTAGTTAATACAAGTCAGCATCCTAATACAATAGATTAGCAAAGTATGGGGAGAGCACGGTTGGGGAGAGATATATTAGTCAGGATTAGAGCAGGGACAAAGCCGATGTATTTTATGGTATTCTTTAAGGTGTTTTTTGAAAAGCAGTGTAGAAGAAAGAGTAAAAAGTTCACTTGGAAGCTGCTTCCAGATTTTTTTCACTATATTAGAGAAAAGTTAGTCTCCAGCTTTGTTGTTAGGTTTAGTAGTGGAGACTAGAAGCTTATTAGCTGAGCGTAGTGTCGCTAGATTTTTGTATGGAGTAATAAGGCTAGTGAGGGTTGGGATATTATTAGGGTGGTGAAGGATTTTTTGGGTCATAGTAAGTTGCTGACATTGAAGTTGGTTCTGCAGTTCTAACCATGCCAATTGTTTAAGGTTGTGACAGTGGTGGGTTCTAAAAGGGGCGCCAGTGGCAAATCTAGCAATGTTATTGTAGCTGGTTGCAAGTTTGCTAAAGTTGTTTTTGGCTAGATTGGTATATATGGCTGAAGCATACAGTACGGTAGAGATAAGGTGGATCTGGGCAATAGTGGTTCTAGCTAATGGCGTAAGGAAGGGTATGATTCTATAAAGAGAGCCTAGTTTTCTGTTGACAGATTTTATGGTAGCATTAATGTGATCGTCAAATCTAAAGTTCTGGTCAATAGTAATACCCAGGAGACGGGTTGTATTATCTGGGCATATTCTAGTTCCATTGTTGGAGGTGACTGTTTAGTGAATTTGTGGTGACTTTTGGGTAGGAGCAAAAAGCAGTAATTTTGTTTTTTTGGGGTTCAGGAAGAGGCAATGTTGCACGAACCAATTTTTAACAATATTAAATACTGTTTGGGTGAGGGTCTGGAGAGAGGCTAGGGACTTGGCTATGCATATTAAAGTAGAATCATCTGCATATTGTATGCAGGTAGCTTGAGGAATGTTGGCATTTAGATCATTAATAAAAAATGAAAAGAGAAGAGGGCCTAAAATAGAGCCTTGAGGTACTCCAATGTTGACAGGGAGGGGTATAGGAAGATTTTTGTCCCACAGCACTGCTTGGTGCCTGTTTTCCAGATAGGATTTAAACCCGAGTAATGCTTGTGGGTCAAGTGATAGGGCTTTTAGTTTGTCCATAAGTAGGTGATGGTTAACCATGTCAAATGCTTTTGAAAGGTCAATGAATAGTGCAGAGGAAAAGAGAGTTGTTATTACAATGTTTGTTTATACAGTCAGAAAAAGATAGCAGGACAGTAGTAGTGCTATGGTGAGGCCTGAAACAATGCTGGCAGTTAGCAAGTAAATTATTTTGGAGGAGGTGGTCTAGTAATTGTCGGTGTATGCATTTTTCCATTATTTTAGCTACTGAAGAGAGTAAGGCAATTGGTCAAACGTTGGAAAGTTCAGTAGATGCACCACCTTTATGTAGAGGGATGATATGGGAGACTTTCCATATGGAAGTGATTGTGCTTTCTGTAATTGTCCTATTAATAAGGATGGAAATGGTATAGGCAATGGCTGTGGCAGAAATTTGCAGGCATTTTGCTGGAAAACAGTCAGCAGAAGGGGTGCCTGGTTTGCATTTTTGTAGGAGGGTGCAAATGAGGGATGTAGGTACTGGTTGTAAATGGAAGGTAGGGACTGAGCTGTTTGTGGTATTAAATGGGCTAGTGCTAATAGGGGGTAATGTGTTAGAGTTTGAATGGCTTCAGTGAAGTAGTTGTTGAAGGCATCAGCAACTTGTTTAGAGTTACTATGGGTGATACCTGTTGGGGCAGGATTTTTAGAGTGCCCTGGCTGAAGTAGTTTGTTAATGCCTGACCAGAACTTTTGTGTTTTTTGCTGGTGGGTTTGTTGGAAGTGCAGGTAATTTTTTTTTTTTTTTGTCTAGTAGAATGTCTTTTTCAGTTGCATTTTGTAATTGTTTAAAGTGAAGGTGGTCTGTTGGGCTTTTAGAGGCAAAGAATGAAAGCTCTTAGTAGTAAGATTCAAAATGCTTTCTTCCACTTAAAAGACAATGTTTCCAATGACAATTTTGAGGCTAAATTTTGCTTAATTCAAGATAAAATTATTAAAGTGAACAAAGTTCTCAAAAAAAAAAGAAAAACAAAAAAATGTTTACGGGACTGTGATGAATATGAGAGGGGTGTGGCATATCCTGTCTCAGGAACTAAACAACAAGCAGCTCCATCCAATCAAATAAGTCGCAAGAGCCAGGAAGTCAGTGTGAATGGTAATTCAAGTGAAGAGAATAAATTGAGATGTTCAGAACATTTGGCAGCCAAAAGTGGTGGCAGGATCAATACCAACCTAATGTGCAAAATAATCAGCAAGACAATGTTAATGTGGCAAAGCAAGCCAACATTCAAAAATTTCAGATCAGTCCTGCACAACAACCGATACATGTATATCAACAAGGGGAACAAGGCACGAGAACATGGACTGAAATTGCAGCTGCCAACCACAAGCCACGGGACAACACGAACAACAAGAGCAATTTTCTGCAGAAAAACTGGACAAAGTAGAGAAACCAACAGCAGAGATTTTAGGTACTGTAGACTGTAGTTTCAAAACTGTCAATTTATCATCTTTTATACTCAATGAAGATATGTGTTTTGTTTTATCCAAAGGATGGAATTTTGTACTGAGCAAAATAGCTGACTAGTGTGATACCATCAATTCTCTAATAGACTATGTTAGGAAATTTAATTTTATATTGTCATTTGATAATATTGCATACAATATGAATGATTTAAAAAAAAAAATTAACAGTATTTTTAACCCTTCTTTAAAAAAAGAATTGGAAGTTTTTTGGAAGTTTTTTGATGATGTCTGAATTACAGCTAATTGAAATGTTTATCAGAAAACCTGGTTTTATGTATTATAATTTAAGCTCACAAGAAAATGTGATTTTTAAAAGTTCACTTAACTGTGACATTTTAATAACAAAGGCTGATACGGGGGGGGGGTGATTTGCTCTTGCTTAATAGAGAAGCTTATGATTCCAAGATGTATGATATGTTATCAGATACAAGATTTTATAAGAAGGATTCTTTTAGTGATGTTAAAAAATCTTTTTCAATTATCAAATCTTTAATTGAGGAATGGTTTTATACCAAGAGAATCACTGAATCAATTAGGAAGTATTTAAGAACAGACAGTCCAAAGTTGTGTCGTATTTTTGGTTTACCCAAAATACATAAATGCTTGGACAATCCACCGCTCAGGCCTATAGTGTCTAGTGTAAAAAATAAAACTAGATCTTTAGCTATTTATGCAGACACTTGCAAAAAGTGGTTGAGCTTGGGAAAACATTTATCGAAACACATTTGATTTCAAAAATAAAACTGAAGCTTTTGAAATTTTTCCGAATGATCTAATGGTCACTTTAGATATTCAATCCTTATATAGTATAATACCAAATGATGAAGGACTTGATGTAGTTAGGTTTGAGCTGTTGAATTCTAAAATCTGTTCCAAGAATATGGTTAATTTATTGGTGGATAATTTAGACAGAATATTAAGCTACAATTATTTTGTATTTAATGACAACACATACCATCAAGTTAATGGTGTGGCAATGGGAGCTGCTATGGCTCCCAGTTATGCAAATGTATTTATGCAAGGTTAGTAAAGAGTTAATATTTTGAGTAGTAATTACTTTGAAAAGATTTTTCACTCGTTTTATTGACCATGTTTTTCTCTTGTGGAGAGGAGATGTAAATAGTCTTAAAGATTTTATCATATACCTTAACAGTGTTAATACTTATTTGCAATTTACATTAAATATTTGGATGTAATGGTTTTTAAAGGTGAAAATAAATTATTTACTAAGATTTATAAAAAGGAGGTTAAAAACAATTCCTACTTACACTACAGTAGTATGCATCCTAAGAGGATGAAAGACAACACAGTTAGCAATCAATTGATGTGTGTTCATAGATTAACAGAAAACGATTGTGACTGTCAAGCTAAAAACAAAACTCTCTGTGATAAATTTCATTCTGTAGGTTATTCAGCAGAAGTAGTAATTTGTTCACTTGATAAAGTGGAAAAAATTAAGGCATAACAAAACAAGATTGGATAAAACAAAAGGAAATTCTAATGATCATAGAATTTCCATGCAAGTCAATAACAGTGTAGATAGTATCACTATTAAGAATATCATTAGGAACAATTGGAAAATATTGCAAAGTTCCAATGATCTAAAATATAAGATAGGTGACCAACCTCATTTGATATACAAGGGAGGTAAGAGTTTTAAGAATTATTTTCAAAGTAGATTCAGTATGCATAAGTTGGCCAATAATATTAAGATAGGGATGTTTAACTATTTTATTTGTAGATTATGTAATTACTTATTGACTGGTGTACAGTAAGTTAATGTAAATGGTTTTGTATACAAATTTAATAATTATTGCACATGCAAAAGTAAATATGTTGTTTATTTAGTAATGTTCCAATCTTGCCCCTCTTTTTATGTAGGCCATACAAGCAGAGAGCTGTACAAATGTATGTCTGAGCACAAACATGCTATGGAGATAGGGGATGTCAAAAATGCTGTAGCAAAGCATTATAAAACCAATAAATGTTTGGTGCATTTTATGTTTTTGGTTTTGGAATAAGTACAAAACTATGACAAAATTGTTGATGCTGAAGATGAGCTAAGCTGGTGAGAGTATATGTGGCAAGTCAGGCTAAATGCCTGCTTTCCACCAGGACTGAATAACAGAGATGATTTTGTAGCCTATTTAAAAAGGAAAGGCCTCAAGCATTAAAGCAGTTATCCCACATGAACAATTCTTTACATGTGATTGGTCCATTTACTATTTAAATTGTTTGTTGATATGTAACATTATTCAGTCTGAGGAAGACATAGTAGATGACGAAAGTGCTTACTGTTTATTGTGTTACTGAATAAATGCTTTATTTGTGTAATCCGTACATTCTTTTTATTTTATAAAGTCTGAGAAAACTCAGGAGAAACAGGTAACAAAGAAGGTGCAGTAGGACATATAGAATCAACATTAGAACAACATAAACAGCACCAGTGTGGACAAGCTCTAGTGCTGTGGATCCACAATGAGTGCATTTCCTAGCTGGACAATCAGACACCAAGTGATAAAATCACCACAAAAAAGCAGGACTTAAAGCAGACCTGCATACCTCAAAATGCCTCTCTGACCAGACCACAAATGCACACCATACAAATGGGAAACACCTGAATCAAGGACATGCAAAGCCACCCAGGCCTCCCACACCCCATCCCAAGCTCTACCAGCATCAGAATCAAAAGATTTCCTAATAGAAAAAAGATCAGCAGATGGAAAAAGTAAACACTCCCTAACTTGTGCTTCTGTAACATAAATATAATGAAAATACAAAATAAGTTTACTCTTATAAAAAGTATCTACTTCAGAAAGCATTAAATCAGGCGTGGCCAATGATGAACACAGGATAGCAGCAGATTTCTTCAGCTCCACCAATTTCACAACACTGACAGGAAATAATTACTTTTAAAATTAATTTATGAAGTAATTTTCTTTCTAAATACGTTTGGAATATCTACAACTTGAATACTATCAAAAAAAGAAAGAACATTTTAATAATATTCCTGTCAGAAAACACTTTGGAAATTTTTTCTGTCAGCTTTTCTGTTTGAAATGAGTTCCAGTAAGACAAATTCTCAAGATTCCAGCATCAAGAAAGAACTTCAGTCTCTGATATCTACAATCCAGCAACTTACTGCCAAAATGGATAAACTGGATACTAAAATTGATACCTTTATAGAAAAAACTACAAAGCAAATAGACTTGTTACATATAGACTTGCAACAACAGAAGACCCAGATTACAGACATAGAAGAGACTGTAAATGACATGGAGAATAGAATCCAAGAAGAAGAAATCAACATTGAGTTTTTGCTGAAACAGAATACACATCTACAAACTAAACTTGATGACCTGGAAAATAGATCTAGCCGCAATAACATTAGGATTTTTGGACTGCCAGAAAATATTGAAGGTAACATTATTACTTCTTTTTTAAATACATGGCTCCCTAAAACTTTAGACTTACCAGAAGCTTTTTCTTTTGGTATCGAAAGAGCCCATAGATCTATATCTAATTCTAACTCTAACAAAAAGTATCCTAGGTCAGTTATAGTTAGATTTCTATCATCTTTTGATAAAGAGATGGTACTTAAAACTGCTTGGGCTAAAGCACCTGTTAAAATTAATGAGACAACTGTGCGTTTTGACAATGACTATTCTTCCTTGGTAATAACTAAAAGAAAAGTGTTCCTGCCATTAATAAGAGAGCTTAAGAAAGCACAGTTTAAAACCTACCTTCTGTTTCCTGCCAAACTAAAAATCTTTCTTCCTGATGGCCCTAGAATCTTTGAAGACTTAGACTCTGCATTGCTGTTTATCAAAAAAAATAAGATTTTGGATAAAATAGAGGAAATGGAATGGGCTAGTCCTTCATTAGAGAGGTTGGCAACAGAAGCTTCATGGAAGACTTCAGAGAAGAAAAAAAGACTAAAAAACAAATGACTTGTACTATGTTTTTTCTTTTTCTCTCTCTCTTTTTTCTTCACTATTAATCTTTTTAAATACAGTTACTGTATTTTCAGAAAGCCACAAATATTCTGAAAAAGATTTAATCAAAGTTACTTTCTGTGTACAAAGAATTGTTTTTGTTTTATAAATAGTCAAAATATCTGAGGAACTAATAACAAGCTATCAATCAATCTGTTTCTCTTTGTGACAAAGAGACTTAAGGTTAGTAATTAGATACATTTCTTTTTTTCTTTTATTTTAAATAATGACATTTTTTTAGATTATGCATTTAGTAAGGGGTGGGGGAGGGCAGGTAGAGAAGTGTAATGAAAATATGATAAGTGGAATAATAACTTATTAATTCCTTGTAAAAAAGTATATATGCTGTTTAAATACTGTTGCTAATTATTTTTCCATGATTCTATTGCTCATACTTGTTTACAAATAACCTGTCATGCTTTAATTATTAATAATTAGAACTAAATGGTAGTAAATAATATGTTTCATATCTATCTTTATTAATATATACAGCAAGTTATATTCCACTGTAGATACTTTTTATAGCTTCCTTTTTTATTTTTTTATCTCTTCTCTTACTTTCTTTTATTTTCTACTCTCTGTTTTTTTTTCTTTTCTCTCTCTCTCTTTTTCTTTCATATAGGTACATTTACATGCTTTTGATAATTCTGATACAGTGAATAATAAGATTTGTATAAAAACTGAATAGGGACTTAAAAAATTAGTTGTATTATATACTAATAACTGTGGGCTTAGTTTCACTGTCATAGAGGCTGTAATAACTTATAAATTACTTTGCGAAGGTTTTGCTCTGTTTAGTTTCATTTATATTGCTAAATGGATGTCAGTCACTTGTATTTATTAAAATTCCCGCCAGAATGTTAAGGGAGACAATTTGGGATGTGGGTTACCTCGTGAATAGTGTCCTCGAGTTGTTTAAAAGCTTCAACACTCAGAATGCACGCAGAGAAGCTGAATGCAGTCAATTTGAACTTTGACCTCTGAATTCACACTGACACATTGCAGATTCAAGGAGAACACTCTACCAGGAAGTAGAACTGCTGCAAATGCGACTCTGCGATGGAAAATGAACTCTATTACATTTAAATGTGAGTTATTTTTTATAACTATTTACTTATTTATGTTATAATTTATAAAATATGAAAGTTATAATGATTTTAAATGATTCAGTATCCCATAGTAAACAAATGTGATATTTTAGAAGGCACAGAAAGTAAAACATATATACATATGTTTTTGAAAGTTTACTTGACTGCAACATATTATTGTATGTATGTACTTATGACTTAAACATATACAATGTTACAATTCATTTGACATATCTAACTGACAAGCATAAATATTATTATGATTTTATTTTAGAAGAAGTTGTCATGTGACATATTTTAAAGCAGCAGTTCAGATATATAAAATACAGATGGCTTTCTTCACAACAATGCAAGTATATTTGGGAATTTATATAGTTATGCAGTATGATTTGTAACCAATTTTATAAACATAAATATTTTATTTTACTGGCAATAATAAGCATGAGAAAAAAAGCTTTGATGCAAGTAGTTTAAAGTCTTTTAGAAGCTGTTAACTGCATTTCTATGACAGAAAATAGGTACATTATTATTTTTTTTTTCTTTCTCTCTCTCTCTCTCACTTCTTTTATTTCTCTCTCTTTTCTTGGTTCCTAATATCAAGTCTATTTGAATGCTATTTGATTATAAATGTATTATATTAAATAGATGTACATAGAAGTATGACTTGTTTTTAAAAGTTTCTATTTGTCTATACGATGCTGATTTATCAAAAGTTTAGTTTTGTCTTACTAGATAATCTAATTGAAAGATGTTAATTTTAGTTAATAATAACTAGTATTAAATTGATAAGGTGGCAGCTGAGGTACTGCTGCTTAGGGTAGGGGGTTAACTTGAGTAGTATGTGCTACTCAAAGTTGGAGTTTTTAACTCCAGGCTGGGTGCAAGATTTAATCCTTATATTATTATTTTTTCTTTACTGTTGTTTGTATATAGTTCTGACATCCACAATACATTTTGTAAGCTCATTGTCACTACAAACAAAATTGAAGCTTATACAAAATCCCATAAGTGTCTCAATAAATACAGCTATATTTAAAGGTACACATAAAGGAGGAGGTATAACATTACTTACATACCAATAGCTGGTCTCAAGGGGGCATTTCTTTTCCAGACTTTAACTTATATATTATCTCTTCTACTATAAAAGTTATTACTTTGTTAATAGATCAGTCATATGTTGCAACATGGAAAGATTACTGGGAACTAATTAGTGTTCACTTCATGAAAATCTCTTTAACACATAAAAATATGATTGTAAATAACTCCATGCTATGGTTACTAAAAGAATTTTGCACTTCACCTATTACACCAAAATAGATAGTTAGTTATCCAATAAACATTATTATTAATTATCGTAATTTTATATTCATGCATCCTACGTATAAGGAATGGAATGTTATTATATTCCCTATAAAGTATACACGTGGTATGCTTTTGTCATCTACTTCTGAAGGAACTCATTCAGTCACAGACAATGATCTAAAGTACTGGTATCAGTTGCTATCTGATAATAAAGTTAAAAATTTAGATCTTTTAAAACAAGAATTTGATCTGAGAGAAACTTGTTGGTTAGAAGTTCAGACCTTTAGACAACATCTCATTAATAAAATTGATTTAATGTCTATAACAGTTAAAGAATCTATTCCAACACTGATTGATTACTTGATATTAAATTTACAACATAAAGTTTCTGATAAAGGTAAACTTTCATACATACATAAAATTATTAGAGAAGAAACTCATTACAATGTAGATACCTATTGGAATTATTTCACTTCCATTAATGGTGAATTACCAAATCAACAAGATAAACAATATATATTGGAATCTGCCTATAAAACTACTTCTTCCATTATCTGGAGACTTTTTACTTGGAAATTTTTACATAGATCCTTTTATACACCTTTGATGATGAATAAAATAAATAATAAAGACAATCTATGTAAAAGGTGTAATGTAGAAATTAATGCTGATTGGGCACATGTTTTATGACTGTATAAAATTGAAAGAATATTGGAAGTTAATCAATGATTTTTTGCAGGCTCTTTTTACAGATTATTTTATTATTTCTAAATCTCTTATATTATTCAACACTCCTGTACCTCAAAGTGTTAAAAAAGTTAAGCTTCCCTTGTTATGGTCTATTCTAGCAGTGGCTAGAAAAATAATAACCAGAAATTGGATTTCAGATACACCTCCTTCTTTTAATGAATTTAAAAATGTTATGACTGTAGTGTGCCATATGGAATTGATGACAATAAAATCAAGAACTACTAGAAAAACATCTTATTATGTTATATGGGATACCTTACAAAATTTAATCTTAACTTCAATAGCATGGTATTTTAGTTTAATTAATTGATTTGATTGTAGCAGATGTCTTTGTAAATACTTTGGTTATTTTATTGAATGTTATAACCATTTCTATTTCAATTACTTGTATAAAATTGTTATAATATTTACTTGTATGTTAAAAATAATAAACTTGTTTAAAAAAAAAAAAAAAGAAAGAAAGCATTAAATCAGAACAAGGCTGCTGATGTTTATGTGCAGCAAAATGAAAAACAAATGTAGAAGCTCTTGAAAATAAACATCAGCAAAAGCACCCCTCCCCAGTGAATAATAGCACATAAAGATGGAACAGACACAAAGAAAGGTTTAAATAAAGAATGTCACATAAACTTACATGAAAGAGGCTGACCTGAAGCAGACTTCAAATGAACCAAAGGCTTAGAAACAATCCTGGACTGCCGCAGAGAGCTAGGCTGACTCCCAGAAGCAGAAACTGCCATTTTCACCACAGCAACGTAAGACTTGGCCTGAAAAACAACTGCAAAAGCAACAGAAGACACAGCACTAGCAGAAGTAACAGGTAGATCAGTAGGGGGAGACAAAACCACAGAAACAGAAATAGCAGTCAAGCACAGACAAATTACCAACCATGCAACACAGCTGATGCATGTGAAGAAGTCTGAGACACAGAAAAAGTTGGGAAGTGAAAAGAAGACTGTAAGAAACAACAAGAGAAACAGAAACACTAGCTGCAGTACTTGCAGCAGAAACAGACACTGTCTTGCTTCACCCGGAAATGAAAGCAAGGACTTCCTAGGGCTTGGAGTAATCATCCTCATTTGTTCTTTTGAGTTGTTTTTTTAAGTTGTTTTATGTTTTTAGCTTCTGGTACTTAAGCCCCACATTTGTGTGGGTTTCTGCTTGTCTACGCATTGTATAGCTCCATGCACTGCTTTGCAATTGTGTGCCATAACCGGACAGATAATTTTGACAATTTTTCCTGTAAGTACAGCTGTAGCACATTAGTGTAGTCCTCATCTTTAGTATATCCCTGGTCTAGGAAGTATTGCTAGTGAGGTGTAACTTATTAAACCACATGCCAAAAACCCTGTCAGAAATACCCATCTACAGAGAACCTTCTGGATCAGATCTAAAAATACCTCCTTTGTGATAACAGTTCTTCAAACCCATCATTAAGGACAGTTGGACAAGCCTTGATTCTTCTGCCAGCCTTGTTGACTTGGGTCTCCTGAGACAGTGTAGCAACTGCCTCATGTACACTGACAATGCTCTACTAATTATGTACTCTATTACAAAGTGCGAGAGATGTATCTGCACCATTAATCTTGAATCCCTGCTCTCTCACACTCAAAACAGTAACACTGAAGATATTGTCAACTCACCCACTACTATTCATGCACATAGTACCACCACTCACGCACATAGTATGCACCCAACACATAAATCAATATATGTGGAGGTTCTCTCAAAAATCTTACCAAACACCACAGGCCTCCAAAATAAAAGGGTTCTAGAACTAACACAGTTCCCACAGCACTCAAGTCACATAGCAACACCAGTGTTTTACCTACCAACCCCTTAATTTTCTTGTCATTGGAGACTCGATAGTGAGACACATGAATGTCCCACTCAGCAGGTTAGATAAGGAGAAGGTCATGGTCAGCTGCCTGCCCTGTGCTAGGATTCATCAGATCATGCATGCACTCAGGTCTCTCAGCAACAAGTACAATTATGACTGTCATAGGTCATGTTGGAGTGAACAAACTGAGAAGTACTTTGCTGGATTACATGAGAAAAGATATGGTCGAGCTCTCCAAGTATGTGTCCCAGGCAGATATGTCCCTACCCCTGAGTAGCATACTACCCTCACCAAGAATGATGCCACAATATTAACAAAAATGATTGATTTTAATAATTGGCTTAGTTTTTGGTGTCATTCAAAGGGGATCCATTTTCTGTCAGCCTGGGATGACATGGTCGACAAACCTCGCTGTTTTACCAGAAACAGTTTACACATGGCAAGACTATGCTTTTGGCTACTGGCAAAGGATCTTGCTTCCCCCATAGTGCCTTTTTAGGCAAGATCTCAAAAAACTAAATTGCCAGTGAGAACACTGCCAACCATAACAAAATAAGAGTTTTGGTGCTAAACACTAGGAGCTTAAACCAAAAACTGCACACCCTGGAAGCACTTCTATCACTGGAGGATGTAGATGTCTGTGTAGTCACAGAAACCTGGTTTATGGCCCCAGAGAGTACCCTGGCCTTTCAAGGCTACAATGCCTTCCACACCTTCAGACCGCTAAATGAATGTGTGAGAACTAAAGTAGATAGTGTTTCTATCTCTATTAGAGATAAATTTACCTCCTGATTAGTTAGACAGACTGGAGAACTTCATGGAGTTACTCCACATTCAGATTACTGTGGGTAAGACCCCCATTAAAGTCATAGCTAGTTATACAGCCCCATCCATGGATCATAATGTGCCTGAGAAATACTTCACCAAACTGGAGTCAATCCAAATATTGTTAAACACTCTGGTCATGTGGGATTTTAATTATTACACCATCAACTGGGAAACCTACTCCAGCCCTAACTCACTAGTGCAAAAGTTACTTGACTTTGTTAATTCAAATGCCTTGGAACAAATTGTTCAAACCCCAACAAGAGAAACAAACATACTATATCTGGTCCTCACTAACAAGACAAACAGATGCACCACTGCAACTTTCAGACCCTCATTAGATAAATCTGACCACAAATCAGACACCTTCAACCTGGCACTAAAACCAGAACTCACAAGGGTGAAATCAGACTAAAAAACTTCACCAAAGCAAACTATACCCTCCTACGGGAAGGAATAAATGCATTCCAAGCCCCACCCCCAGCTGGAAGTGGTAGCTACAAGCTTAAACTAAAGCTCAGTACAATCACTTGTATAAGTAAATAGACTCGGCTATTCCAGAGAAAATCAAAGCCAGAGCCCCAAGTAAAAAAAACAAAAACACTGGTGGACATTCGGTATCAACACATTGTACAACAAACGCAAAATGTTTCTGTGTAAGAAAACAAAGGTAAAGCCCCAACAATGGACCCCAAAAAAAGCACCCTCCTTGGCCCCAACAGGCAAATAAGACAACATGTCATATCCTCTAAGGATAACTTTGAGAAAAATTTAGCAGTCACAGCCAAGGATAATCATAAGGCCTTTTACAGCTATGTCATCATCTTCTTTCATCTGTTCCCATTAGGGGTCGCTACAGCGGATCACCTGTTTCCATTTCATCCTGTCCTCTGCATCTTGCTCTGTCACACCAATCACCTGCATGTCCTCTCTTACCACATCCATAAACCTTATCTTAGGCCTTCCTCTTTTCCAGTTACCTGGTAGCTTCATCATTAGCATCTTTTTCCCAATATACTCAGCATCCCTCCTCAGCACATGTCCAAACCAACGTAATCTTGCCTCTCTGGCTTTGTCTTCAAACCTTCCAACCTGGGCTGACCCTCTAATATACTTATTCCTAATCTTGTCCAGCCTCGTCACACCCAGTGCAAATCTTAAAATCTTTAACTCTGCCACATCCAGCGCAAACTCCTACCTTTTTGTCAATGCCACTGTCTCCAACCCATATAACATAGCTGGTCTCACTACCCTCTTGTAGACCTTCCATTTCACTCTTACAGGTACTTGTCTGTCACAAATCACTCCTGACACTCTTCTCCACCCACTCCATCCTGCCTGTACTCTCTTCTTCACCTCTCTTCCATACTCACTGTTACTCTGAACTATTGACCCCAAGTATTTAAATTCATTCACTTTCGCCACCTCTACTCCTTGCATCCTCACCATTCCTTTATCCTCCCTCTCATTCACACACATATATTCTGTCTTAGTCCTGTTGACCTTCATTCCTCTTCTCTCTAGAACATATCTCCATCCCTCCGGGGTCTCCTCCACCTGTTCCCTACTCTCACTACAGATCACAATGTCATCTGCAAACATCATAGTTCACAGGGACTCCTCTCTGATCTCATCTGTCAACCTGTCCATCACCATTGCAAATAAGAAAGGGCTCAGAGCTGATCCTTGATGTAACCCCACCTCCACCTTAAACGCATCCATCACTCCCACCACAGACCTCACCTCTGTCACACTACCCTCGTACATATCCTGTACCACTCTTACATACTTCTCTGACACTCCTGACTTCCTCATACAATACCACAACTCCTTTCTAGGCACCCTGTCATATGATTTCTCTAAGTCTACAAAAGCACAATGCAACTCCTTCTGACCTTCTCTGTACTTCTCCGTTAACACTCTCAGAGCAAACATTGCATCTGTAGTGCTCTTTCCCAGCATGAAACCATACTGCTGATCACTAATCATCACGTCCCTTCTTAACCTAGCTTCCACTACTCTTTCCCATAACTTCATGCTGTGACTGATCAACTTAATCCCTCTGTAGTTACTACAGCTCTGCACATCACCCTTATTCTTAAAAATCGGTACCAAAACACTTTTTCTCCATTACTCAGGCATCCTCTCACTTTCTAAGATTTCATTAAACAATCTGGTTAAAACCTCCACTGCCATTTCACCTAAACACCTCCATGCTTCCACAGGTATGTCATCTGGGCCAACGGCCTTTCCATTCTTCATTGTCTTCATAGCTATCCTTACTTCCTCCTTGCTAATCCATTGTACTTCATGATTCACTATCCCTACATCATCCAACCTTCTCATAGCTTAAAAGATTGGACCCAGGCATGTGCTGAACTAGAGACTAATTGTATCACACATACTGATCCTGCAGTGATAGCAAACCTGCTAGCGGACAGATTTGTTGAAAATTTCACTCCCTTATTCCCTGCAAACCTATCACAAACCATGCCCCCAACTCACCCTCCCACCCTATATATCCAAAGAGCAGGTCATTAAAGCCTTGTCTAAAGCAAAAAAAAAAAAAACACAGCCTCTATGGGACCAGACAGTATCCAAGGCTGTCTTCTAAACAAAGTAAAACATGAACTAACATCACCATTAAGTACCCTATTCAATCACAGCCTAATCTCTGGCTTTGTTCCTATTCCCCTCCACAAAGGTGGCTTAGCAACAGACCCATAGAATTATAGTCCTTTAAGTCTGACCAGCCTCATCTGTAAAGCCATGAAATGTATCATCATAGGCTTCATAAATAAAGATATAGGTGACGTCCAAACCCTAAATCTGACTCAATTCAGCTTCATCAAGAGCAGATCCTGTTTGTTAAACCTGGTGGATTTCTTTGAAAATGTGACCAGGGCCATTGTTGAGGGCAAATCTCTGCACACAGCATACTTTGACTTGGCAAAGGCTTTTGACATGATCTCACACTCAGGCATTACCGATAAACTTAGCAAACTGAATGTAAACCCCTTTTTTGTAAGGTGGGTTGCCAACTGGCTCACAAACCAGTAGAACACTATCAAAGTGGGTCACTCCACATCAACCAGCAGACCTGTCACCTGCAGGGTGCCACAGGGGTCAATGCCGGTTCCCCTACTGTTTAGTATATATTTCTCAGAAGTTCAGGCCAAAACTAAGAGGCTATGGCTAACCAAGTTTGAGGATGACTGCAAACCGAGTGCAATTATTGAATCCCCAAATTATGTCAGTGTACGTCAGGAGGGTGGTGTCTTGGTCACAGTCTCAAACTGAATGCAAAGAAATGCATCATCATCCCCTTTGGTAAAAACAATGTCCCTTCACACTATGAAATTAACAATACCCTATGTACCTATGAAGTGGTAAGGGATATGGGATCACAAGCAGACTGCAATCTTAACTTTGACCATCATGTGTCTACTGTAGTAAGGAAAGCTTTCTACATAGCACACTTGATTAGCAAGGTCACCAACTCTAGAGCAAAGGAGGTTATAACCCCTCTATACTTGTCACTAATCAGGCCCATAATTGAGTACAACCCCCCCCCCATTTCAGCATGTACCATACAAAGCATGTGCAGCAATTGGAGAGACCGCAGAAGTTTCTAACTAAGAAGATCAAGGGACTCCAGCATGTGCCTTACACAGAACGACTAAAGTCCCTGTCACTATACTCAGTATCATATAGACTTCTTAGGAAAGACTTATGCCTGGATTACATATCAATCACTGACCTAAACCTAATGAATTTGCTGCACATCTGTAAATCAGACAGGACTAGAACTACCTGTTCCAGGGACCTAAATATGGCCTGCAACTTGAATAGGATGTGCTGGGGGGACTGCCATGCCTTTGGAATAGGCTGCCAATTCATGTGAAGCAGAGCATTTCTATGACACTGTTCAAAAGGAACCTGGACGAGTGGATGGGGCCCCATAAATGTTTACCTGGGGATAGTGCCCAGAACCCTCCTGGACATGGGCAGTCAAACGCATTCCTGGGTATTGACTAGTATCTATGACATTACCTTTGGATGAAACGTCTAGTTCGAAATGACCTCTGGGTCGATAGCCTAGTAACCAGCAATGATCCTATGATCCTGTGGTGATGATCCTTTGATGATCCTCTGGTGCTGTTAATGAGTCACAGATTAAATGAAAATGTCTTTTATACCCTTTATAGCTGACAAATACAATTCAGAATCAGGGTCATTAAAGACTGATACAGGATCTGTAAAGACAATGGTTCTACAGTAACTGGTAAACATTGACACCTACTGATTGGATGGTAGGAGAGCTGCTATAAAAAATAAGCTGAAACTTTTATTTAAAGAAAAATTCTGAGAAGAAACAGCAGACATCTGTTCAATACAAATAGTGAGTCTCAATTTGATTTTGAGATGGGAAAATGTATGCGACACTGAAATCTGCATAGAGTTTGCATAGTTGTCTGGAGAAACACCCAGAAAGTTGTTGACAGAAATATTTATCAGGAAACAGTCAACAGAATATCAGACAGAACTATTAATAGAGTTCATGCCATTGCAAGATAACTCTCTTGATTCAATATCAGCTTAAGGTAACACCAACTTCTGTGTGCCCTCATCACTAAAGTGCGTGAGATATGAACTTTGAACAAGCCACTCACAGGTGTTGCACTGTAATCTTCATTGTAACAGCTTTGTTACTGTGATATTTAATTAATTCTGTTGTAAAAGAAAAACAAAATATTTCTAACTCATCAGAGCAATATGAAAGTATATATATCATGGACTAAATCAGTATGTTAATTTATAAATTTACTGAAATAGAAAAATATTAATATACAATATTTGTCCTATGAAATTCTAACATATTTTACTTCTGAAAAAAAAATCAGTTCAATGGGGTAATTTAACACATGCAGTGCCTTTAAATTAATCATGTCATTACGGAGTTCAGCTGACTGATACATAAGTTGTGCCATCTAGTTTCCTGTGTACTATTGAACAGTTTGAATAGTAAAACAGATCTTCTGTCACATCACCATGTACTTATAGCTATTATTTCATTAACAAAGATACCAGTTGTTACAAGACAAAAGCTGGGATACATAGACATAAAGTACATAATACAGTACAAATTAATGCATTTAGTGACTATGTATATGGTATAGGTGATCTCCTGACAATACTAAGGCATGCCTGATAAACTATGAACTACATCATGCATTGATCATCTACAATGCTAATGTTTTTCATGCATTTAAAACTCGTCTATAATTCCTAGCCAGTGTTGTGATAAACATTGACACTTACTAATTTAGGTAGACAACAGAGCAGTATTTTTACCTTTATCACATGACTATGAGGATGATTATCCATAACAAGGAAACATTTAGATGCAGTTGACTTTATCACAAGGTTGTGCTGAATAGATATTAATAAAGCAGTTTTAATATTCTTAACCTAGTAATGTGTGTGTGTGTGTGTGTGTGTGTGTGTGTGTGTGTGTGTGTGTGTGTGTGTGTGTGTGTGCGTGTGTGTGTGTGTGTCTGTGACAGTGTGTGTGAGACTCTGTGAGAGTGTGTCTGTCTGTGTGTGTGTCTCTGTGAATGTGAGCGTGTATGTATATGTATGTTTGTATGTCTCTGTGCATGTCTATGTGCTTGTGTGTGTGTGTGTGTGTGTGTGTGTGTGTGTGTGTGTGTGTGTGTGTGTCTCTGTGTGTGTTTCTGCATCTCTGTGAGAATGTGCATCTCTCTGTGAGTGTATATGTGTGTCTCTTTGTGTGTGTGTGTGTGTGTGTGTGTGTGTGTGTGTGTGTGTGTGTGTGTGTGTGTGTGTGTGTTTATGTATGCATGTGTATGTGTGTGTGTGTGCGTGCGTGTGTGTGTGTGTGTGTGTCTATGTGAGTGTGTGAATGTGTATCTCTGTGTCTCTTTGTGTCTGTGTATCTCTCTGTGTCTGCGTCTGTGTGTATTGCCCATGCCCTATGCATCTGCCTTGCTCCTTTTTCTACTGGCCAAATGACATCCTTCCTGCATAGGAGTGAAGGATGTTCTCATGTCAAATATGCAAACACACATCATGAAGCAAAGTCCTTTCATGAACCTCTGCAAGCCATCTCAAGACTACCGCATGTGTGATTGCTAGTTCTGTCATGGTGTGGTGCACATATCTCATATGGATTGTGGCAGGATGTAATGCAATCAAACAAGTATAACATATGCATGATAGGCTTACTATCTTCCATAATATAGATATAGGGATTTTTTTACAGGGTATTATAATGGCTAGAATTTCATGTGATGTTGGCCATTAGCCTAATAATATCCTGTGAACAGTTAACATGTCAATACTACTGTCATTGACATATGCTATATTGAGGTGTGGCTGTACAGTATGGCTACAAAAGGGTCTTACAATCTGTTAATGAGCCAATGTACTTATGGCCATTGATGCCATTGCAGTATATGGTTGTTCTATAACAGCTGTAGTAATATACCTCCTGAGAATTGTTGACACGGTATAATACACTGTTATATATACTGGTGGCTTATTAGGACATGTGTTTTTGCAGTGAAGCTGAACAACCTTCTACACAGTTCACATTGCACCATCACAGTGACACTTGCAGTATGGCACAGGTGTGCATGTGTCTACATACTAGCATTAAATGTTCTGTGACTGACATCATTATGCTGTGATATACACAACCCATGTATCACATTTTGATATAGTTGTAACCTTGTGGAATTCATTGTATGTGCAGTTGTGTTTCTACACCCAAAGATTACTGGGGTGGTTAGCAGCACCATTGTGTGACTGTTAGCATTTGTGTCAGGAAATGTTCTGCATGAACCATAAACAACTGACCTGTAATGTGTCCTGATATGACATTAGGCTGCCCAAACACAGCTTGCCAGTGAGACACATATGTTGTACAAGTGATGTAAGTATGTGTCGTTGGTACAGTTGTACTACTGTGTACATAGCAGCAATGTGTGATATGTGATGAATGGCCAAGGCTGTATGGAGATCTTCTCATAAATCTTGTATTCCAAAACATGAAATGTTGTGTAATACACAGCTAAGCGCAGATCTGTGTGTTAATGTCAGCATACATACCTATCCAGAAGACATAGACAATCTGCTAGCAGACAGTTTGTCTCACATGTCACCAGCCTGTCACCACTGACCAACAGCCAAAGTATATATACAAACATTACTCAATTATTATTCTCAGGAGGGCAGTACATCTGTGAGCTCTCTACGGCTAATAACAGAGAAGCAATGGGCCTGACAACATTACAAGATGCCTATAGCATGACTTAAAATCTGGCCTACCAGACACAGTTGGATCTGTACATCAACACAGCCTCCAGACAGCCTATGATTCCATAGAAGGGTGTACAGCAACATGCATCATTCTGGCTGGATGCATGCAGTTATAGACCCATCCTGTCTCTCCTCATCTGTGAGGCAGGCCAAGGAGTCATCATGTACCTTCTCTAAAAGGAGACAGGTAATATCCCCACTGTGTATTAAACCCACATTTGATTTGTTCAGGCTACATCATGTCTGTTACATCTGTTCATTGTCTTCAAGAAGATTACCAAGGGCATGCATGATGACAATACTCTCATCCTGAGTAACTTGACCTTGCCTAGGCATTTGACACAAATCAATAGTCAGGTATTGCAGAGAAACTGTCATAAGTGGCTATAAACACTCATGTCACTAAGTGGGTAGACAAATGGAAGACATACGTGACAGAGAAATATGCTGCAGTGCGTGAAGTCACCTCTACCTAGAGTCCAGTGACCAGGTTTGTACCTCAGGGCTCCGTGCTAGGCACTTTCTTTGATATAAAAACTGATATACACATCCTTTTTTCCAAACAGCTTTGCTGAGGACTGCAAATTGTGGACAATCATTGAATCCAAGTGTGATGTTTTTATAATGAATACAGCATCAACACACATAAAAGATTGATACCACAGCCATGGGGACATGGTGGATGAAGAAAGCTCATGGGGGGTAGCTGCATTATGAACACAAGTACACAGGATAATTACAGCACATCCCTATGAATAGACCAATTGGCAAGCACACTTATCAACTAGCCAGGATTGCTTGTTATTTCTAATATAGGTGTAACAATGTCTCTCCGAACACCTCCAGCAGATGTAACATTTTGAGGTAGATGTGCTTGATTCCCCTCAGAGATTGATGATGGATCATAACTGTTGTACAAGTGTGTTCTTACAGAGGAACATCCATGATGACTCACAGTCATATATATGTCATGTCGAAGACATGGAATTACTAGTAGTATTATTCTTACATTGTCCCTCATTGTGTGTGCTTCTGTCTGCTTTTGTCCATGGACCTGTCACTATGTGTCCCACTTGGATGAACCCTATGCTGACATTATCACCAGAAGAAAGGTATTGTGAAGGGGCAGTATGTAAGGGGAAGCCGTATGACTTCAAGAGAGAGTGATTTTGAAGATGAGTGTAAGAAGTTGCATGAAATGTTTATTGTTAGGGGTTACCCTATTTCCCTTGTGGAATCCATAGAGAAGGAGGTTAGGGTAGGTAGGCAGGATAAATTTAAACCCATCCTGGGGGTCAGGGTAGGATTGAATGAGACAAAATCGAAAGTAGATAAATATGAAGGAGAAAGCAATTTTGTAATGGACTTTAATGGGGACGCTGTTAAAATAAGAAAAATTTTGGAAGATGAATGGAATAGGTTTGGGGAAATTTCGGACCTGGAAGGAATTTTTGAGACACCTTTGAAATGTAGTTACCGCAAGGGGAAAAGTTTAAAGATCATTTTAGAGGGTAAAAATGAGTGGAACAAATTTAGAGATGGTAAAGTTGGCACTTTTAAATGCGGGCGATGTTCCCAATGCCCATATATATGTACAGAGAAGATTATCTTTATTAGTTGTAGAGACAGATTGATCCAGAGTAGATATTATGCGAACTGTGACACTAGTGGAATAGTATACTTAGCATTGTGTGATCACTGTGATGCATTTTATGTGGGTAAATCCGAAAGGAAGTTGAAAAATAGAATATATGAGCATAACTATGAGATTAGGACTAAATGCATTAACAATGCCCTGTATAAGCACAAAAGAAGCTGTCAGGAAGCTAAGTTTAGCTTTTTTATTTTGGAAGTGGTAGAAAAGAATATAAGGGGCAGTTTATAGGAAACGTCTATAGAATACAAAGAATTATTGTGGCAATTATCATTGGAAGCCAACAAGTTTCCAGGATTGAATGATGCAGTTTCCCTTGCCCCAGTCCTAAAGCTGAGAGCAGCAAAATTGTAGGTCTTATTTACCTTTCATTTAGGTTCTGGAAAAATATTTGGCCCCCTTAGTTTGTTTGAATGGTACATAACACAAAACACAAAAATATGAATTAATGGAGGGATTATTTTGTTTGGTCTGTGGAATAAATTATTTTCCTAACACAAGAGGGTGCTGTTGCCCATATAGAATTTTCAGTCATATTCTTAAAAGTTTTTTAAAAGTATTTTATATTGTTATTAAAATTAATGTAGTATGGATGAAATATGTTTTTATAGGAAAGTATTTATATGACATATTTGTATTTTTTGAAGCATCAATTTTTAACAGTTAATGGTTATTTAATGTATTTTATGAAGCATTTTGAAAGTTTAATGAATTAAAACATTTAATTGAACTATTAATTAATTATTAGATAATTGATTGTGAGGGTATATATTATTGTGTATTTACTAGGTATGCATTCAGTTTTCTTCATCTGAGGAAGTCACTTGAAACGAAAACGCAGGATATATTTCTGTACAGCGTTAATGTGTTCGAAGGAATAGGAGTCTCTGTGGAATAAAGTGTATTACATATTACCAAGGATTCGAGCTTTCTTTTTCAATTGCTCCTTTGTATTTGTGTTGGCTGGACTGTTTAGAGCAATTGTTCTCCATTTGTTGACTTTACTATGCTGACATTATATTCATATTCAGGCAACCCATTTTCCACAGTTTCAGAATATGCACATAATCCCTATTACATATACCTTCCCTGGTATATGTCCTGTCTGTTATTCATGTCCAGATGCTTATATCACAAAGTATCTGTTCCACAGATATGGCATCTTGTGTGACAGTTACATAATATACAATAGCTGTGCAGTCTATAGTGTAGCATGTCAATATGTGATTAGTTTTCATGCTGCAACTGGCTTTACTGACATGCCCTCATCTGTTGTTCATTACAAAGTTTCCCCTATCCTCTTCCCCAGTATTCATTCCTACAAATCATCTGTATGTCCCTTTTCAATACACACATTTCCCCTGACTATTTATTTATAATGCAGTCTACCCTTACTGATCATTTACACAACTTTTATTCAGTTGCCTGACACAAGTTTCCACAGTAGTCTGCACTGTATACACTTTCATGTAATGTGTTGGAACTATATACATTGCTTAATTAATAAACTTAGCAGTCTTTGTGGCATTTCTGCGCAATCCTGCAGGCCTAGTTTGCTCATAGGTAAACATATGTACATGACTGGTGCTGTCCGAGTTGCTATGCACAGTTTCCTGGCTGGCAAACCTCTCTTGTTTATGTTTGAATGCAGTGTGTGGCATGCATATGTAATTAGTGCTACTGCAAACTGCGCAAACATGTAAACTCCATGTAGGCTTTGTGTAAAGCCTACACAGAGTTTATTAAATCCACAAGGTAATCTCTGGCCTCATTTGCTAAAGTGCTTACAATTAAATGAAGTTTCAGAGAAGCACAACAGTCATTAAAACATTAAGTCCTTAAGTATTCTTCACTTAATAATGCATATTTTAATATCTGTCATGCTGCAGGCATATCACATCATGTATAAGTCAAACCCTATTTTAAAAATCAATGTTTGGTATCATTTTTTTTCTGATTTATACATGTGTATATTTTGCAGTAAAACTTAAGTGGTTGGGGAGAGCCATGGAGAAGAAACAAATGATCAGTATGTCACAGTATTATCAAAATAATCAATTGTTGAGATCCTTTGTAAGCATCTGCTACGTGCAGCTTGATTTTGAAATAGGCCAATTAATTATGTGTGCCTGTACAAAGACAATGTGGTAGTACTTTAGCATATTTGCTTGATTAGCAGTAAGAAATAACAGACTATACAAACTAACAAACATTTAAACAGAAACAAAATGTCAGTTGTGTTGGTTCAACAAATGCTGAACAAGTAGATGTAAATGAAAGTCTAAAGTCTGGGCACAGGAAGTAAAACATAGTGTAGCTTAATCTGAATCTAAAAGTCTTTCGGCTTTTCCTGGTTAGGGGTCACCACAGTGGAACTCCGGTCTGCTCATGAATGGCAATGGATTTTATGGTGCCTAGTTGCCAGCCTGACACCCAACCTTCAACGAAGGCACACCCATTCATGCTCGCACCTACCTGCATGTATTTAATGTCACTCAACCGTGGGGAGGACATGCAGACTCCACACAGAAGGCTCTCCAGCCGAGAATCGAATGGGAGAACCTTTTGCTGTGAGGCGACAATGCTAACCGGTGCACCACCGTGGCTGCAGCTTAAACTGAATCTTGTGGTCTTATACAAATTGGTAACAATTCATTACAAAATGTTTATACTTCTGTGTAATATTTTATATTCCACAGCACCTGTATCCAGGACTGCTATTGAAAAGATGTAGTACTCCAAGCCAAGCTTGAATGCAGTTTACTGGTACTGACTGACAAAAGGTTAGAGCACACTTTAACGACGATGGTACAGTTTACTCTTACTTGCCCTATGTTCTGCATGCAATACTCAAAAATCACTGAAAACAATTTTTTTCAATTTGCATTTTTAGCAGATTTTCAAACTCACCACTGACTCTTAACTGCTTTCTGTTCAAAGTTCTACAACTAGGATACTGCCCATTTCTAATATTGTAACTGCCATTCAGGGAACAAAGCTATTCCTTAAGAAATAGCAAAAAAGGCTGACATTAAACTAATCGGTCTGCCCTTCAAAAAACAAATAGAATAAAAAGCTTTTACTTTACTTGGACCTACCTCCTGAAGGGACTTACCGACTGAAATTAACATGCTAACAATAATGGAAACTTTAAGTAGACACTGTGCAAACAGCTTGTTGAGGAAACCATCTAGAAGAGTTACAGAGGTGATGAATAACTTGCCTACCATCTTTTTTTGATCAGTCATTGTATTCATTTATAATACTTTCCACCATTGTGTTGCATTGAGAAATGCCCAGTGTATCATTATGTTGGTATTGCTATTATCATCAACTATCTCACAGTACATTTGTGCATATTGAGAATTAGGTTTGTCTTCTTAAATTATTTGCTATCTCACATTTCTATTGAGAAATGTCCTATCTTACATGATGTTTCTGTTGCTGAATGATTTCCTATCTTGCAATGTGTCCACTTACCTGGTCGACAAATAGTAAATAAATATATAAATTTATACTCATTGCATTATTCATTTGCCATCTGAAAGTACAGCATGGAGTAGCTAAAACTGAATCTATTGAGTTGATAAGAATTGCTTACAATTTATTAGAAAATGTCATGCTATATACATGTAAAAAAAAAAAAAAATATATATATATATATATATATATATATATATATATATATATATATATATATATAGGCTCATAGGTAGGTACTAGGATATCGGCCCAAGGGCCTACGTAAGCCTAGCCAACAAGGTTCCATGGCTTATGCCACCCAAGAAAGTTATTTTCCTGTGCCACTGTCAAGCAGAGACACAGAAGTGATCTCCAGGGTGTATTTCCTATTTCCCATCCACTCATCAAGATTTTTCTTGAAGAGTGCTAATGAAGAACTTTGCTTGACATAGATGGTTCCAGAGCATAGGAAGTCTCTGGAACAGGAATCTATCCCTCCAGTGTGTCCTGTTTATTGTGCTGACAAGGTTTAGGTCCCTAGAGCATGTAGCTCAGAGGGATTGGGATTTCTTTAGGTGTAGCATGTCCAACAGCTCTGGGTTTGACATAGCTTTATATGTTAGGCAGAGATCACCTCGGAGTAAGCAATATGCTACAGAGTAAAGCTGGAGCTTTTTGAGGCAGATAGTGTAGGGCATTTGTTTGAGGGCCAGTAATCCTCTTTGTGAGGTACTTCTGTGGCCTTTCCAGCTGCTGCAGATGTCTTGTGAGGTACATTCCAAAAGGGGTGTTGTACTCTATAATGGGTCTAATGAGTGTCGAGTAGAGGGCAACTATGACCTCTTTTTATCCTGGATGAGAGCCCTTTTATGATGAGGTGCGCCATGTCGAAGGACTTCCTGACTACTGTGGCGATGTGACTATCAAAGGAGAGACTTCTGAACACCTGGGTCCCAAGGTCTCTTATCACGCATTCAGTGTTAAGTAGATTGCTGCCTATATGGTAGTTCATGGGTAGAGAGTTTTTACCAAAGGGGATGACACTGCACTTTTTGGCACTGAGCTTGAGGCCATGGCTCTGACACCAGGCATCTGTCTCAGTGAGGCCCTTCTGTAGGATGCCCCCATCATTTGGGGACTTGACTATGGCTCCTAGTTTGCAGTCATCTGCAAACTTCATTGCCAGAGGCCTTCTGTGTTAGCCTGTACTTCAGAGAAGTAGATACCAAACAGGAGAGGTCCCAGGACGGAACCCTGTAGTACTCCACTTGTCACTGCTTTGAGGTCAGATTTGGAGTCTGCAACTTTTACAGTGTGGTTCTGTCAGTGAGCCAGTTGGCAACCCATCTTGTGATGTAGAGATTTATACCTAGTTTAGTGAGTTTAGCTATAATTCCAGAATGGGGAATGGTGTCAAACGCCTTGGCGAGGTCAAGATAGGCTGTGTGAACCACCTTACCCTCATCCACGGCTTTGGTGACTGCCTCAAAGAAGTCAATCAGGTTCAGGAGGCATGATCTGCCTTTCACAAGCCTGTGGGATCCAGAGTTTGGAGGTTACCAATGTCTTTGTTTATGAGTTCCATCATGATACGTTCCATGGCCTTGCAGACCAGGCTCATCAGGCTAATAGGTCGATAGTTCCCGGGATCAGTGTTGACTCCCCCTTTGTGGAATGGGATAATAGTTGCTGTGCACCATTCAGTGGGCACAAACACTGATGCTAGGCTATTATTAAACATGGTGCTAAAGTGGGGATCCAGTTTGTTCTGAAGTTCATGAAAAACGCAGCCTGGGATGTTGTCCGGTCCCATGGATGCTGTGTTTTTGGCTTTAGAGACTGCAGCTTTTACCTGCATAGTTGTATTTACAGGTACTCTGCATTCTTCCTGTATAGATATGGGCCCTTTAGGGGGTAAGAGGGGGATAAAGTTAGCACTGAACCTATCTGTCAGGATGTTGACAATATCGGTTGATTCTGTAATTTTCATGCCCCTGTGCTGTAACTCAGAGCAGATCTGGGTGTTACCATCTAGATTCTTGACATAGCTATAGAATACTTTGTGTTTGTCCTTGGAGTTAGTGGTGATTTTATTTTCGTAGGTAGCTTTGGAGGATCTTATAAGGGATCTCAGCTTCTTACTGAGGCTGATCAGGGAGCTCCTCCACTCATGGGATTTTACTCTATTTTGCAACCATTTCTTCCTTCTGTTGTACAGTTTGTTTATGGCAGGGCACCACCAGATTGGCTTCCTTTTTTGGAGGATAGCTTCTTGGTTCTGTTTGGGATAGCACGATCCATGCACTCGTGTAAGTGCTTATAGAGTGCATTTGTGTAGGATTCAGCAGTTGTAACTGTATTGTCCATCTGCATGGGTGTCATGAAGTTCACCACTTCTGTCTTAAGAAGCATGAAGTTGGCTTTGGAGAAATGTTTTACTGTAGTTTCATTAATGGGGGGGTGGGGGCGGGATGTGTATATTAAGGGTGATAAGCTTATGGTCAGATCTGACCAACGAGGAGTTGACTTCAGGTGTGGAACACCAGTCACTCATGTTGGTAATGACTAGGTCTAGGATATTGTTGCCCCTGGTGGGGGTGTGGATAAGTTGATCTAGGGCATTGGAGTTTATGAATTCCAGAAAGTGTTGAGCTAAGGAGTTGGTACACAAGTAGTTTTCCCAGTTAATGGTGGGGTAGTTGAAGTCGCCCATTATTAGGGTGCTTGGTTGAACCCTAATATTTCACAGTACATCAAGAAAAGAGGAGTTGGAATCCTGGGGCATGGTGGGGGATCTGTAGCAAGCTACAATTTGGATTGCAGTTTTACCCAGAGTTAGTTGCACTTGGATAACCTTGGATGCATTATGCTGAGCAACTAGCCTGGAGGTGTGGATATCCTTAATGAATATGGACACGCCTCCACCTTTGGTGTTTCGGTCCAGGTTACATGGCCGAAAAGTGTGGTATGAGATATAGCCTGGTAATGCAGGGGTGCTTTCTGGAGCCCTGAGCCAGGTCTCAGTCACTGCACAGATATCGATGTTCTCCATTTTAAGGAGTGCCTCGAGTGAATGCATTTTGAGATTTAGACTTCTAGCATTAAGTAGCATTTTTTGCTTGCCTGTTCCTGTTATGGTGGTGAATTTGTTATTTGAACCCTGCCTAAAAAGGCACTATAGGGGCAGCAAGGAGCCTTAGCCAGTATCTGGAATCCCAGGGGCGACAGGTGCAGGCCATCTGTGACAAAGCATCGTGGTCTGTCGACCATGTCATCCCAAGCAGACAGATACTGGACCCCCATAGAATGACACCAGAAGCTTAGCCAATTGTTGAAGTCAATCATTTTGTCCTTGTACTGCGGTATCATTCTGGGCGATGGCAGAATGCTACTCAGGGCTAGGGTCATATTTGCCTGGGCTACAAGATTGGAGAGCTATTCCATGTCTCTTTTCATGTAGTCCAGGGAGGTATGTCTCAGGTCATTCACACCAACATGGACAATGAGAGAGTCATATTTGTACTTGTTGTGGAGTGACCTGAGTGCATGGGTTATGTGGAGGATCCTGGCACCCGACAGGCAGCCAACAGTAACCTTCTCCTTGTTTAGCCTGGTGAGTGGGACATCAATGTGCCTGACTACATAGTCACCTATGACTTGTGTGTAGGGTACATTGTTTTGCTTTATTGGCTGTGGTTGAGCGGCACACTGAGTCTGTGGGCTATGTGTCATTTGGGTTGTGTTGGGGATGGAGGTTGCTTGCATTTATGCTTTGGAGGTCTCTGTTGCTTAGACAGATTATTAATGAGAGCCTTTGTGAATGTTTTTGTGTTACTATGTGTGGATTTTGGTAGTGTAGATTTAGTGAGACTTTGTGATGAGTGTGGTGTGGTGCAAATGTTTACCTTCTCCTCATGGCTGTCAAGTTCAGTCTTGGAGAGAGCTTTACCTCCAGTTTGGCTAGATAAGTGCATCTCTCACAGGTTGTAGTGTTGGATGGTAGGAGGACAGGGTTGTCTGTGTACTTGAGGCAATTTCTACATTGTCTTAAGATGCCCAGATTCATCAGATAGACAGGAGAGAACACTGTGAGCTGACGCTTGGACATGCCTGAATAAAAAACTATTTCCTCTAGATAAGTGAGGAAAGTGAGTAAAAGAGTTGTTTTTCTCTAAGCAAGTAAGAAAAGTAAGTACAAAAACTGTTTTCCTCTAGATAATGAGGAAGATTAAGTGCTATAGTAATTAGTAGCTTACAAGTTCTGAACAAGTGCTGAGCATGAATAAGCAAATTTAAGTGCTAAAACTAAGAATCTGTATCTGCACTAGACGAGTTACAGGACAGAAACAAGTGCAAATGCAGGCTTTCAAATCAGAAAGTTGAGAGATATGGAAGATTGCCGAAACGGCCAATAAGTAAAATTTCTGGGCCAGAACCACTCCTTATGTGGTAGACAGGCTACCTAGTGCTTACCACTCCAACTTATAAGCTAGAAGGCTTCCCTCCAACACAGAAAGGCTTGGGGGGGTGCTCAGAAGCTTACATACAGTCCTGGATACAGCAAATCTGTATCTGGAACACTAGTTATAGGAAAGGTAGGAGACAGGCTTATAGTTTTTTTTTTTTTACAGAAAAGAAGCAAAAGTAGTAGTAAAAACAATTCACATGCAGTGCAAGCTAGCACACTTGAGTATGCAGCAATACTAGACTAAACACAGTTTAAAAAATGCAATTAAATTAAAAAGGACTAAAAGCAAGTGCAGAAAGAATTTATTAGGTAGAATGTGGTAAAGAGATGGGACATCCCAGATCAAATCTACAGTGGGCCAGGCAACTGCAAAAGCCACCAAATTTAAACTGCAAAACAAAAATAGGGAGGGTGGGTGGTACAAAACAGTTTCAACAGAGATCTAAGCAACAACTAACAGTACAAACTTTAAAACCAAAAAAATATACTCAGCTCTGTATGTTTGCAGATCAGTCTCTAAGAACAGTGAGACAACAGTTTCAACAGAGATCTAAGCAACAACTAACAGTACAAACTTTAAAACCAAAAAATATACTCATCTCTGTATATTTGCAGATAGTCTGTAAGGCAGTATCTCAGAACACAGGTTCCAGCAAAAAAAAAAAAAAAAAAAAATATATATATATATATATATATATATATATATATATATATATATATCATACAATATTTTATATAAAAGACTGCACAGTGACTTCAGTAATCATGCAACATGTATACAATCCTTTCCTCCTCAAACCAAGCAAAGAGTAAGAATTTGGTAGAAACCTTTCATGTTATAAAGGTGGTAAGGTCTGAGACCTAATTTGCTATTCCCTCAAGGCAACATGACAAGGGGATATCACTACTAAGAATATAATTCTGTCTCAGCTTTTGAATTTTGTTATAATCAGTATGAATTAGAGAGTAGGAATGAATGTTCCATTTATAAATGTCAAAATGCAATGATGGACTAATACATTTGAGGAGGGTGGGTCTGGCTGTAGTGAACAGGGGCCTTGCTAGCAACATAAGGAAGGTGAACGCTAGTGTTTTGGCAGCATTTAGAGAGCATGAGACTTCGCAAAAGGATTTCAACACCACCCCTGCTGTTTTGAGTACACAAACAAATGTTTTGTATGATGTAGAGCAACGAGGCACTAATACACGGAATACAACCCCTACAGGTGACTTTTCTACACTTATTAATGACATTAATGATTGGAACATAGTTTCTTGGCTCAATGAGGGAAAATATAGTTTTGGGCAAGAGGACACTCACAATTCATCCTCAATGGACACATTTTCGACAGTATTGAATTGTTTAAATCACTTATGTTAAAACACAGGACATTGCAACTTGATAATATGTATTTAAAGGAATGTCTTAATATTAGTGTGGTGCCTAAAGGATTGATGGTGTGGAAATTCCCCAATAATGTTCAGGTGGGCACTGAATTTTACAAAAAATTGATAGCTATTTTTGACAGAGCTGGAAGTGACATTGTTAGGTCAATATTTAGGAACAATGAAAGACAAATGGATTGTGTTATGAAGCAGATAGGTGAAGTTAATCACAAACTAACCAATGATTTATTATTTAAAGTTAGTGAGTATAAGGAAAAATATTTTTCTGGAAAGGATTTTATTGATAAGTAGTGTAAAGAGATTTTAATAGGAAGAGTAGGAAGTTGGAGAGGGATAAAATAGAATTTAGTGAAGGAAGCTGTTATCCCAAACCAACAAGTGGTAATAACAACAGTAAATCAAGGGTTCAGGATGGAGGGTATTTTGAAGACAGAAGGTATTTTAACAATGGCCCCAACCATGATGATAGTGTAGAAGAGCAGCTTACAGATGGACTTTATCCCCAGGACCGTTTAGACCAACCTCCCCTTCGGAGATCAGAAAGACTGAGGAACAAGGTTTACCCTCAGACCTACAATGGCTTCAGGGGGGGCAGAAACAGAGGATGGGGAGGGAGAGGGGCACTGTGAGGTTTTAAGATACCAATATTTGTTGAATGATGACCAACTTGATGATAATTTGACCAAGGATGGGCCAAAGTTTTCTTGGGAATGCTATAATATTTTTAATTACAGTGACCTGTAGTTGAATCAAACATATTTTTCTTTATTTTTCAAGGGGTTTACTTTCATCCCCAAATGTAAACCTGACATTTCTAAGGTGATTATTGACCTGGAGTTATTTTTGAGGAAAATTAATTTAGAAATCATGTACGGTCAGAAAGATGAACAGGTAAGAACCGAATTATTAAAAAGGAAGTGTATTTTTAACCCCCTTTACATCCCCAGCTTAAGCATTTTGAATTGCTTGTTGAGAGTGAACTTAGAAAAGGCATGCTAAAGTATAGGTTTTCTTCAATCTCTCTAAAGAAGAACAGGATTTACTGAGACAGATGAGGGGTAACAAATACCTGAGACTTATGAAACCCGATAAAGTTGAGGCAACTGTACTCATGAGTTCGAATATTTATGAAACCAAAATAATGGAAATTCTGAATGACCCCAATAAATACATTAGAGCATCCAGAAATGAAATTAACATAGCTCAACAACAAATTCATTTAACATTAGAAGGTTCAATAGATCTAAGCATACACACTTTTTTATATAATGACAGGCCTTGGGTACCATCCATGTTTGTAATACCAAAGGTGCACAATAATATACTGGGCCCACCTTTAAGGCCCATTTTTTTTTCAGAGCTGAAGGCTCTATTACAGCACCTTTGGCTCTAAAGTTGAAAGCAATCCCAAGGGATAATAGTAATGTTTTCAAAGATTCCTGAGATTTCTTGATATGTGTAAAGAATGATTTGTATTATGACCATGTGTTATTTGCAGCAATTGACATTGTGGATCTTTTTGGTTGCATACCCCACCATGTGGGGATGAGATGGTACGAAGGAGCAAATTTTCAGGCCTGAGTTTTAATGAATTTCGTGTGTGCTTAACTTTGATGGAAATTGTTTTAAGGAACAATTTTGTGTTCTTCGAAGGAAAAATTTTCTAACAAACTAATGGTGTAGCTATGGGAGCTAGTTGTGCTCACATACATGCCAATATTGTGCTGATGGTTTGGGAATGTCAATTTATTCTGAATCACCATTTAAGGACTAATGGGAGCTTTATAAATTATTCCTTGATGATATAGTTATTTTTTGGGTGGACACTGAACCCAGATTTTATGAATTTATGGATTATATTACCAATACCACCATTTTTTTTTAATTTACCAGTAAGGTTAATCATGTGAAATTGGAATATTTGGATGTGGCTATTAGCAAGAGCAATGGTTGTTATAAACACTGCAAAGAAACAGGCTCCAAACTTAAAAAATCATGTTCAAGTGTATCCAAGGACTCCAACCAAACAAGGCTATTTAGCACTTTCATTCACTGATTTATTACATGAACTTCTTCAGAAATACAGTTCCACTCATACATTCTTCCTTTTATGTTGAAACAACAGGAAGTGACATCAAATCCACTTAAAATGCATACATACATATAAAATAACTATAACTATTTAAAGTTTGTAATATTGTTAGATAAACTAACTATTTGTTCAATAAAAAACATTTTAAATTTATAGACTCATTGAGTCCTGGATATTTATCAGCCCCTAAAGACAACTGCCATAATGCTTCTTTACATTCCAGTGCGTTGTTTAAATCACCACCAAAAACAATTTCACTGATTTTATCTATTACTGAAAATTCAAATTTCTTGAAATTACTACAAATAAGAGCATGTTTAGCCAATGAATTATTTGTGTCTTTGTTTTTTATGGCCAAATTGTGCTCATAAACTCTACGTTTCAATGTCCTAATGGTTTTTCCAATATAGTAATGGTCACTTGATGCACAACAAGCTATATAAACAATGTATTGTGTGTTACAATTGTAATAATCTTTAGCCCACATGGTATAATTGATGTGTTTTTAAAGTTACAAAAGAACTATTACTGATGTATCTGCACTGCTTGCAATTTTTACAAGCATAAGTGCCTTTTTTCATACTAACTAAACTGGTTATCTTGTTAGTGTTCCTCTTGTCCTTCTCTAACAAAGATTTTATGTTTGACATCTTCTTATAAGTAAATTGTGGTCTTATACCTATTTTGGCTACAAGTTCTTTGTTACCCAACAATACCTTCCAGTTGTTAACTATTATTTCTTTTATACACCACATCTCGTTGACAATGTGTAAAGGGAATGCTATGTTATAATCTTTTACTTCTAAAATATTTTTTTGTATACAGGAACTTACTAAAATGTCTCCTGATTTTAAAATGGGCTTAGCTATACCTTGTCTCAATACTACCATTTCTTGTTCTATTTTTTTCAACAACTTTGCATTGTACCCTCTCTGTAAAAACAATAACCTAAGAAATACCATCTCACTGATGAATGTTTCATCATCTGTTGTTAACCTACTTAATCTAATGATTTGTCCTTTAATGACACCCCTTTTCATGTGTTCAGGATGTAAACTATCCCTATGTAGGTACTGATTGGCAAACACCTCTTTCCTATAAATTTTACTGATGAATGTATCATTTTCTTTGTCTATACTTAAATGTATGTCTAAAAATGAAATACTGTCACCGTAACCACTAATTTTAAACTCTAAAAAAGCAGTTGTCTTGTTCAAATCGTTTACAAACTCTAGAAATTGTTTATGTGTACCTGTCCACAAAAAAAACAAGTCATCAATAAATCTATAGTAGGCCTGTATTTTGGAAAAATGACGATGTTGTGTCAGAAATTTCAATTCCCAATTTGCCATTACCATGTTAGCAAATGAAGGTGCCACTCTTGCCCCCATGGCCACACCTGAAATTTGTTGATATACATTTTTATTAAATCTAAAAAAATTATTACTCAACACTAACTCCATTAAACTACATATGGTGTTAACTTTGGTACTCACCAATTCTGTGTTTTTAGTTAAATATTTCCTCATAAATTCAATACCTTGTTCTGAATTTATAGAGGTATACAAAGACTTCACATCTAAAGTTCCAAATCTCATAGATCCCAATGTCCCTTTCACATTCCTAAGATTTTCCAACAAATGCCATGAATCTCTTAAATAAAAACGTGATTTCTGTACTATTGGATTCAATATATAATCCAACCAAATGGATATGTTCTCTGTCTTGGAATGTTTGGCAGAAATAATGGGTCTGAAGGGTGGATTTGATGGGTTTGTCTGTATTTTAGGAATACCAAATAGGGTGGCCAATTTTGGATGCTCTACTGTTAAGTAGTCATAATTTTCGTAGTCTAACTCCCCTTGACTAAACATGTCAAACAAATTGATGTCCATTTGTTGAAAACTGTGCTTAACTTCATTTATGTTTACTTTTCTGTATACATTTGTATCTCCTAACATAGCTAACATGGATTCATCATAATCTTTAGTGTTCATGACTACTATTTTTCCACCTTTATCTGCTCTCATAGTTCTAATAGTAGCGTTCTTACATAAATCACTTAAAGCACATTTCTCTTGCTCTGTAAGGTTCTGTGGATGTTCTTGTAAATAGATACTTCTAAAGTTACTTTCGCATAAGTTTTGAAATACCTGCAACGTTGTGTGAAGTGGAGGATTAAATGTACTTGTTTTTTTAGGTTTGCTTTCTATTGTATTGTCAGATAGCTGTAAAACATCTTGCATAATGTAACTTAAATTTAAATTTCTCAAATATAACCTAAAATCTACCAAAAGTTTTCCTATGTTCATACTAATGTTAGGTATGAAAGAAAAACCTTTCTTTAAAACATTTTCTATATCAGGTGAAAGAAAAGAATCAGACAAATTTATAATATTGATAGCAAAATCATTTACAAAATTCCCATTGTTAAATATAACTGTCTCATCTAGCACTTGTATTTCTTCTGGTTTTGATTTTCTTTTTCCCTGTCACCTTGTATTGAGTGGTGCTGTACCACTTTCGAGTCCGTTTGTTTTGTACATTTACTGGTTGAAAAGGGCCTTCATTCTGCCCTTCATTAGACTGTGAAGCAACTTGTGCATACGTGACTTCATTGTCACAAAACACTGCTCCATTTGTATTGTTTTGTGCTGTCCCATTGTTGACATTTGGAACTTCTACAATGAAATATCATTAGTCATGTTGTTCTTATTAGCGTTAAGTCTCTTTTAAACTAGTGTTGATGGTAACAGTCTGTCCAACTTCTTCGTTTCTATTTCCATTATACACATTGTGTGTTCTTCTTAAACTTTAACACAATAAACATTTGCAACTGATATATATAATATCTCTCTTTAATTTTGATTGTTTTCTTGAAATAATGGTAGCCCTGTGTCTGTCGGCCGTCGCCTCTACTCCATTTTACAGTACCAAATATTCACCAAAATAACCAAAGCTTTTTATTTTTGTGTCCAAGAACAGGATCCTTTCTTTAACACTAGTGATCTCTTTCTGGTAATGCACTGTTAACATGCGCATCATGTTAACACCAGTAGCATTGTATAGTTCTATCAAGTCTTTACACAAATCATCACCTGGTGTAATACAATTTGGAAATTTTGCTGTGCGCAAACCTTGCGGAACTACTTTCCTGGTAATACATTCTTGCAAATACTTGATTTCCAATTCCAAAGTCACAAATCTGAAAACCAAACGTTCGCATTACCAGAAAGAGATCACTAGTGTTAAAGAAAGGATCCTGTTTTTAAGAAATTCACTGTTGCTGTTCAGCTCCATTGTTCTTTGTTATCTTTTCCACACACCTTTCCTGGCCAAGACAGTACAATAATAATCATTTAGGAAATACATACGCCAGGGCTCAAGAAGCCATAGGTTTACAGATGCTCTGAGATGCATTTTAGAACATTTTCTTAGCATTTTAAACCAATGGTGGTCTAAACAAAAATCAAGAGAAAGAAAAAGCATTCAGTATTATTTTTTTTTTCTTTCAAGGAAGATATAAGCTGTACCCAAGGCTTAATGCTCAAAGCTCTTAATGCTCAAAGCTGACAAAATAGTAGATCACAATAAACTAACAAGCCAGTTGTGGGAATATATAAGTCCTGTTTGGGAAAACTGCCTGCCTCCCTAAACCACCACAAAAAACAGTCACTGCCAGTGCATCTCTTTGGTGTTAAACTGGGATGAAACCAGAGGTTTAAATTCCCTTAGTCGTACATTTTAAGTGACTGATGGTATACATAATGCATAGCATGCCTGCTCACACCTCACCTCACTCCTAACCTCAGAAGCAGCCATCTGTGCATCTGCCTGATGTGTGACTGTGAGGAAAGTGAAAAAAATAATGATTACAGTAATATATTGAAATGTGTTGCTCCTAGACAGTATGCTGTGCCTAAACAAGCTATAGTAACCTTCTTTATACACCTCTGAGGTCTGTGAGAAAAGTAAAAGAAACAATAACCACACTGTCCTTAATTAAAGCACAAGCTATAATGACCTCATGTGCACACCTCTATGTTTTGACTGTGATGAAAATTAAAGTAGTAATAACCACACAATCCCCAGTCCCCCATAACCTACAGCACACAGACAAACACAGACAAACACATACCTGAGCAGGGCTGGTTTTAGAATACGCATGGTTGAAATTGGAGGATATTATCAGATTTATCCTAAAAAGGTCATATCACAGCACTGTTGAGGTTTAAAAGTGTGATCAGAAGATTGATTAATTTTTTCTCCTCATTTTTCCCAACCAGCAACAGCTTTTGTTAGGGCCTCCACATAGTCAAGGATGGCTAAGGGAGCCCCCATGTATCCATTTATGCAGTCTGAGGAGTGGCGTCCACCAGATACCAAGAAGATCTAAGGGTTTGAATGTTCGGTGATACAGTTTGTGACTTACTTTTAAATTATCACTTGTTAGGTTCATTTTTTTCTTATACTCAGAATAATAATGTATGTATCCTGATATTGTTGGGTGTGTGCACAGATAAAAATCTGTGATATTTTTACACACACACACACACACACACACACACACACACACACACACACACACACACACACACACACACACACACACACACACACACACACACATAAAGCCATAGTTAGTACTAATTTTGTACTTATTTCAGCAAATAACTGGTACTGCTACACCAGATCAGTGACTGCTGTTTAGCAGTCATCAAACAGACCTTCCCTGATTTTCTCATCTGCTTTGTCCTTCATAAAAAAGTTTGATTTGCACTCAGGATTACAGTCAATAAATCCAGAAATTGGGAATTATACTTACTGTCCAAAAATATATGTTGATGAAAAAGGTGTTATTCTGTTAAATTTTTAAGTGAGTAAGAGTAATAATTAAGGTGAGTCAAGCTCCGCTAGAGTAACCTGTATGTGGCTTCAACCCAACTTGCTGGTGGGACAGATTTGTGTCCTAGAGACTTCCACATCTGTGGAATAGACTCCCTCTCCACGTCAAGCAGAGTACCTCATTATCCCTTTTTAAGTGCAACCTAGATAACTGGATGGAAAACAGAAAATACACCTATGGGATTCCACCTATGCCCCTGCAGGATGGAGGCTTTGGTTGCAGACTTGTCTAAACATAGACTAAACTCTTGGCTAGGCTTATAAGGGTCTCAGGGGCAATAGCCTAGTAACTTCAATGATCCTATGAATTGCTGATTTTGAGCCTTTATTCTGCTATTATTTCTGGCATTGCACTGAGTTCTTGAGCAAAGAAGTGAAGAGTTATAGTATCCAGTGTTCTGCCAGCAATTATAAACCCCCTCTGAAAGAGAGAACCATCGTTGATGAATGCTCTGTGCTGCTGGTCTCTCTAGAGCTTACCTCACTCATGTCCATTATCAGCTTTCTCCTAACAGGGTCATATCACAGCCCTGTTCAGGTTAAATAGCATAATCAGGAAATTAATACATTTTTTTCTTCCTCAAGTTTCCCCAACCAGCAGCAGCTTTTATGGGGCCCCCACACAGTCAAGGATGATTAAGGGGGACCCCTTGCAGTCACAGCTATTGCAGGGACCTAAAGCTAACTATGTAGTTAGTTTTGGTGGGGAAAATGTCTAACAGCAACATATTACTAAGCCAGGGGCACTTTGTCAGTGGTAAGATATTTATGGAATTGTGATGCCTGTTACTTGATAAAACACTGTTATTATAATCAGAATATCTTTGAATTTTAAAGGAGATACAAATAAGAGTTATTACCCACCTGGTTTATTAAATATGCAAGATTGTTGCACTAGCTTTTGTTATTTTGATAGACATGTTACAAAATATTAGGTTAAGGTAACATGCCGTAGTTGGGCCCCCCAGTAACAAGGAGCCCCCAGCGACCGCTGGGTTCACTGGTGCCTAAAGCCGGCTATGATGATTAGAGTGTGAAATAACCGTATAGTTGAATTTTAATATTTGATTAGTACGGTTTAGCTATTGGATATCTTAAACTGATGTGACTATAAATGCAGTAATTTATCACATGAATGGGTTTGTATCTGATGATGTTTTTTATGAAAATGCAAAGATTTGGGAGCGTTTATGTGTTTTTCCTGCCTGTGTGTTTTTCATGTGTACAGTAAAGCCTCCTGCTTTGGATCGGTTTGGCTTGGTGCTTCTGTTTACTGGTGACATCTTGCCAAGTTTTTCTCCTTTTTGGCTTGAGGACTAATACTTTTGTTAATCAACTGTCTAATTATATTGCTGTGGTATCCTACTAACATCGTAGGACTTTTATTTCTTCATGTTGTAGGACCTAAGTCTTCAGACAGCACCAGTATTTAAAATTTAGTCTAACACTATAAAATGTCTTTTTCATTTTTTGTAGATACAGTTCTTCCCTGTCAAAATCTAAGAACTTTTTCTTGTCTAACAAATCGTATATGCTTCCTGAGTTTTATGATACTAGCTAGTAACCTGATACATTATCACCACTGACAAATTAATATGCATGGATGCCTTTAAGGGAAACCAATTCACATATTAGAAAGTAAGAATACACTTTCAAGAACTGTAGCTGCAATATTTTTCCACAGGAAATTAAACAATGAAAACAAAAACTATGGAATGCATTCACATAGTATAGGCTCATTTATAAAGCAGAGTATATTCTTCAGTTTTGAGACTGTGATCAGAGGCGCCGGAAGCTATTGAAGACTGGGGGTGGGGTGGAGGTTGACCGGGGCACTTAGTGATCGAAAAGAGCAATTTTTTAAAACTAAGTTCACTTGGAGGACATTTTAGCCAAGTTCCATTTTGGTGCTTGAATTAATATTTCCTGATTGGTCTTACCTATCCCATGGCTGATAATTGTATATTAGTCCTAGTGAGAATAAATGTGATCACACTGTAGATAATTTGAGGGGACCCATGTAAGGGATGCAGCATTTAGGAATTGCCGCTATCCATTATTGGCACGAGGGGTAATCCTGGAGTACACCTTATATTACCCATCCTTGATCCAAGTTGCATTTAAATATGGACAAGGATGGACTTTCTTTTACTTGAATGGTTAATCTGTTCTGGATATATATCCATCTCTCCACAACATTCAGTTTAGATACCTGGACTAAGTATTTCTGATGCCATTTGACTTACTGATGTTCAGTAGGTCCATCTGTATGAAGTCATAGGATGCCTTGTATGCTAGACACCACCTCTAAGCACTCTGTGGGATACTGAGTATAGTGATAAATCTTTGAGGTGGTCCATGCAAGACCTACTGTTTAGGACTTGTATCCTTTTAGTAAGGTATCTCTGTGGGTATTCCAGTTGTTGCATGGGTCTGGACAGATATATGCCAAAATGGGCATTATGCAAAATGATTGACCTAATGAGGGCTTTGTAAAGGGGGCAGTAACATCTCTAGATCTAGTCACAATCAATTTGTTTATAAGCTGTGCAATATAGAAAGACTTTCTTATGACTCTGTGCACATGTTGGCCAAAAGGTTTGTCACTGTACACACAAGTTCTGAAATGCCAAACAACTGGGTCAGTTCTCAAAGAGCATTGTCAATTTGGCAGTTCCCTGGAGTAGATGACTTCCCAAAGGATATGATAATGTATTTCTTGGAGTTTAGTTTCAGTTCATGATTCTGGCACCAATTATTGTTTGGGACAAACCTTCCTGCATGATGGTTAAGTCATTTGGGGGTTCAATAACTGCTCCTAGCTTGCAGTCATCTCAATCTTAGTTGGCCAAAACCCTTTGGTATTTCCTTTTACTTTTGAGATGTATATGCTAAACAGAAAAAGTCTCAGCACCGAACCCTGGGGACACCATTGGTGACTGGTCTCTTCCCCTATTTTGATCTCCTGCATCCTGTGAGCAAGCATACATGTAAATGTTCTTTGATTCACCTTGCTGATTGTATTAACCTGATTGTATTAAATTATATTCCTTGTATAATACAGCACCACTTGTTAGAATGTGTTTTAAATTTGTAGTTTGGAACACTCTTCTGGTGAACAATGAAACAAAATGTATGAACCAATAATGCCAAATCTACCCATTTCAGAAAATCTCAACCATAAAAGGCCGCTCAAACTTCTGTTATTACAATCCACCAATATCAGTAAATATGCAAAATCTTGTAGAATTAAGTCATCAAAATAATTCCACATTAAAGAGATCTATAACTAATGAAGAGGTTGCTGCTAGCAAACAACTTTATATTTCATTGTTTCATCTACAAATAAAGTGCCTGTTGCCCTTGATGTATAAATTGCCTGTGCTACATTAAAAAATGATAAGCTAGTAATTTTGTAATGGGGAATGGATGGCTAACTGACAACGGATTCATAGTTGCTAAGTAACTCTTCCAAAGTAGGACATTCATAGGACTGCAGCATCCACAGCCATTAAAGTACAACACAGTACAATATCAATGATCCATCTGCATACTGTGGGAGTAGTACCCACAGACTTCTGCATCAAAAGCAAGTATACTAGCTGTTGTGCTACTAACAATGCAAAAAACTTAGTGTAAGTAACATTAAACCTCTCTTCCCCTGAAGCTCTCAGCTCCTTCTAAAATTCACCTGACGATCAACTAAATCTCTCAACTTCACAGCACAAGAAATTTGGAAAAAGCCAAATTTTACTTGAGGGGGGCAAAGGCACAAAACCAGTGACACATTTTAAATATTGCTTCTATAATCTTAGAAAGTTGCTAAAATAAAGTGTTTTGTGTTACCATGTATTTCCTGAAAGATAGGAAGTCTGAAACGTAAAGAGCTATCATTATTTAGTGAAATCAGTTCTCACTGATTTGCCAGAAAACACAAATTTTAAGAGGAACAGATCAAAAATATGAGCCAAATATTCTGTGAAAATCTGGACAGTGGAAAGCTATGGACTCAACTCCCTGAATCACAAGTGGTGGTATGGGTAGAGAATTTAGGGTCTTAGTTAAGCCTGAGTAACACTAACCACCAGGTATACCTAACTTGGGCATTTTACACACACGCACACACACGCACACACACACACACACACACACACACACACACACACACATACACACACACACACACACACACACACACACACACACACACACACACACACACACACACACACACACACACACACACACACACACACACACATGGGAGCAGCATAAGTCCTGCAAATAAAAGAACAAAACTCTCCTTACTGGCATGACTCTGGCAGCACCAATGGAACAATGGAAGCATAACTCCTGTAACACAGAGCAATAAGAGAACAAGAGTAGCTAGTTTAGTTAGTTTAAACCCCCCCCCCTGCAAATCCACATTAGCATGAAAACCCCACTTCTTTAATTCTTCCCTACACGTCTTGCAGCTGTAAAAGTGGGAGGGCTCCCCCTCCCCCTGGCTCTATGGTTCTGGCACTCATGACTGTGACATAAAGCTATAATTACAGTCAAAATATTATTTTCTCTTTCTCTCTGTCTCTCTTTTTTATTTTTATGTTTGAACTGTATGTTTCACAGTGTAAAAACATAACCTACATTTCAAAGTATAATGTTATGCCTGACTTCACGGTGCAATTGGTAGAAGTCCTGACTGTGACCCTGGTGACTGGGGCCCAATTAGCAAAGCCAGTAGTGGTGGAGACAGGCATGAAGGGAGTGGAATGAAAGGTTGTGTGGTGTTAATCTCTCTATTCAAGGGACAGGGGGTGGGGTGGGGGGGAGCTCACTCATAATTTGAGAACATGTGGAGAGGTCAGATTTTTCACTGGGGGACCATGCAAACTACTTGTAGTGTTTGAAGGTTGGTAGATGAGGTTGATTGCTGGTACATGTCTCTAGTAAAAGTATGGGACTGCCCATTGCATGTCACATCTTCCTCACATAACCAGACATACAAGGGAGTTGGATCTAAAGAAGTAAAGTATATGATCCATCTCTGATGGCTGCAAAAATGAAGGACCCTTGTGGTCAATCCTCGCCCTAGTGATAGATGACAGACTCAGTGATTCACTTGGACAGGGTTAATCATTGTCAGGGTGTGGGGGGCAAAGTTTGGGAAAAAAAAGAAAAAGTTTGTTGCACAGGTTCCAGAGGATTACTACCAGTAAAAAAAATTTGCTAGCACACTTTGATTACATTAATGGATTTGACTCCCATATTACATGACAAAAAGTAAACATAAAAAGGGGAGGAAACAGGATCATTGTAAACTACACTGACTCATTCATCATTACATCTTTGCTTTCAGTGGACTACAGTAAATAGCATTATGTTTCTAAGAGCATAAGCATATATCTGTAAATGCTAACTATGCAGAAAAAGTTAATGATTTAAAATATTTTCATAGGGGCCTTTCATTAATTATTCCCTATCATTATTATCCAATAATATTTATCTATCCATCTCTCCATCCATTTCCTAAACTGCTGCTTCTTCAACTTTTTAATGGCTATGGCAGTAGCAAGTTGCTAATAGCAGACAAGACTTCCTTATCCCTAGCATCACTCTCAGCTCCTTGGGAATGTCAAAGAATTCCCAAAACATTTGAGAGCTATACGCTCTCCAGCATGTATGCTCCATGGCTTCATTGTAATGGCATTGCCTGGTACACCTTTTGTGAGACATAGCAAGGGGCATAATCATTAGGTGCCCAAATCACCTCAACTGTGTGTCGTCCATACTGAGGAGCAGTGGATCTAATCTGTGATTCTACTGGATTGATAATCTCCTCAATCTGTCATGGAGAGTGAGCACAGTCACCTTATGAAGGAACCTCATTTCTTCTGCTTATGTTCATGATTTCATACTTTTAGTCACTATCCAAAGATTATGACAAAAAAGGGAGGATGGGTACAATGATGGGGACAATGACTGACTGATAATCGGAGAGGTTCATCCTTGTACTCAGCTCCTGCTTCTCAACCACTGTATTGTACAAGTACTTCTTCAGTGAACCAGAAACCAAAGGAAGCTCAAATAGGTATACCAATCCAGCAGCAAAGTAGGTAAAAACCTATGAAGCACTGTTTGTGTGAAAGACTGGCTAGCATTTAAGAAACCTGCTACTGCTGTGTTCCTGAGCTGGAATTTTTCTCTTACTTGTACAAATACTGCATTAGTCTCACCCATCAACTGTACAGTTTCCTGATCTCCTCTACACATTTACCTGCCTTGAGCATATCTCACATAATGCAGACAATGCAAACACAATTCTCTAGCTGCAAATACAGGGACTCAATGGCACATAGCAGTTCTAGAATGCCCTATAATTGTAGAACCTTCCATAAGACATTTTTACCACCATAACTATGCAAAATAGTTTGTCTGACAATGAGGTGTGAAGAGCTCAATGCTGTAGTAGATGTGTGTGCCTTCATGTGTGCATATGCATGTGCACAGGTGTACAGTGGCTCTGAAATTACCTATTCTTCTAGAACCGCCAATAAGACATTGTTACCACTAATATTATGCAAAATAGTTTAACACACAGTGAGGTGTGCAGACAAGAATAAGATCTAACTGCTTTCCTAGATGTGTGTGTTTGTGTGTGTGTGTGTGTGTGTGTGTGTGTGTGTGTGTGTGTGAGTGTGTGTGTGTTCAAGTGTGTACATTCCTTCCATTATTTATTTGCACTGCATTACACTAATTTTCCAGGGCTATGCAAATCAAAAACTCAACTCAGTCTGTAAAGTAAGAAAGACACAAAACAGACTCATTTGTTTAATTAGAAGCTGACAACTTCAGAGACTCAGCAAATTTAGTTCACTAAATACAATTTGCTCCAATGAAGCTTCAATGGTTCTGTCAGCATCCCTATTCAAAAAAAAAAATCAGTTGTCAATGCTCAGTGCTTCTACTTCAGTTTAAATTTGCAGCTGATGCTTTATTCTGCTTTATACTCCTGGGATTATAGTAACTACTAGGATAACAACTATAAAGGGCCTTTTTAAGCCTAGCTATACTGCCCAAATGCAATGAACCAGTTTGGATTCCGTAGGTTTGTGTCGAGTTTATATAACTTGGGTGTGGGTGTTCACACATTTGCATGCTCCTTCTTTCTAATAGGGATGGAGTATCAGGCCAGTTGTGAATTTACAATTCCCCATTCACTTATCAAGGTTCTGCTTGAATAAGTGCAGGGAAGAAACTTTGCTTCACATGAATGGGAAGTCTGTTCCAGAGAAGGAGCCATCTCTGAGATATATACCTGTCTCTCCAACATCTTGTTTACATTGCAGGAGAGGTTGTGGTCATTAGATCAAGTGTTTCTGATGATATTTATTTTGTGAATGTACAACAGGTCCATTAATGCTGAATTAGAAAATGATTTCTAGGCCAGGCATAGATCACCTGTTTGTAGTCTGTAAGTGACGGAGTATAAGGAAAAAGCTTTGAGGAAACCTGCGTAGGTCATGTTGATGACACCACATATTCTTTGCATGAGGAATCTCTGCAGATGTTCCAATTATTGCATATACCTACTCAGATCAGTACTGAAGGGAGCATTGTACTCAATGATTGCTCTAATAAGGGCCAAGTACAATAGAGCAATGACATCTTTGGATCTGGTCACCACCTTGATTATATGTTGAATAACATAGAATTATTTCCTTACTATATTAGACACGTGGTGGTCAAAGACCAAGTCACTGCTTACATGTGTTACAAAATCCCTGCTGCCTGGGTCTACCCTTAGAGACGTATTATAAAAGTTGTTGTTTTCAAAGTTGGCCATCCTTCTGAAAGAGACAATTAGGCACTTCTTGGCATTAAATTTTGGACTGTAACTTTGGTACCAGCAGACTTTCTTGGAGAGTGCTTCTGTCATTGAGGAATCTATGTCCGCACATAGTTTACAGCCATCTGTGAACTCAGTCAGCCAGAGGCCTTTGATGTTAGTCTTAACTTTAGAGAAGTAAATACCAAAAAGAAGCAGCCACAGCACAGAGCACTTAGGGACCTAACAAGTGACCTGTTATTTAGTATACTCCCCTGTGCTGCCTTCTTTGTTTCTGTCTGTGAGCCAGCTGGCTATCCAGTGGGTGACATAATACTTTATACTTGACCAAGTCTGGTATTGGTATTGGCCAGTTCAAGGTAGGCAGTATACACCATTTTGCCCTCGTCCATTGCTTTGGTAACTTTCTCAAAGAAGTGCACCAGGATGATTAGGCTTGACCTATCCTTATCAAATCTAGAAAGACTTGGATCCAATGTCTGAAGGACACCTATGCCATCATTTACCATATCCATGATTATTCTTTCCATGGCTTTATACATGATAGTTGTCAAACTTATGGGTTTGTAGTTTCCCCGAGTCTGTGGAAGACCCGCCCATCTGCACAGGGATAACATTTGTAGCTCTTCATTCATTTGGCATGAAACCTGTTTTAAGCTCTGGGTGGATAATGATATTAGTTGGCCTGCTAGGTCAATTCTCTTGCTATTAAGGAGGCAACCTGCAATATTATCAGGTTCCATAGATGCAGTATGCTTAGTCTTAGTGCTGTTAGGATCTGTTCCCTAGTGATAAATGGAGGAGTTATGGTTGGGGTATTTCTTGAGAGATGTCTGTTCATGAACATGGAGTAAAATGTGAGCTAAATTTCAGCCAGTAGATTTGCTATATCCTCTAGCTCAGTATAAATGGCTCCATTTACAATTTGTTTCCACACTGTTGTTTATTGCCTTTGAGGTTGCAGACATAGATGAGGAATGCCTCATGATTATCCTTGGTCAAGGAAGCTATGTTTATCTCACATTTGGCTTTGGTAGACTTAGTCAATCCCCTGAATTGCTTGTTATGTTTGATGAGGGAGTTCTTGCCTTGCTGAGTATTGCTCTTTTTATTTTTGGACATTACTTTTTTTCCTTTAGTTATATAACTAATTTATGCTGGGACTCCACCAGGCTAGCTTATTTTTTGAGCTTGTCCTGTGCTTATCTCATGTAGGTACCACTGCCTTGATGCAGCTGTATACATTGTTGTACAGGGAGTTTGTGAATGACTCGACAAAGGCAGTTTGGGAGGGATTGAAATTTTGACAAGGTGTCACTTAAAAGCAGGAAGCTTCCTTTAGGATAATTATTAAAAGCTTTAGGGTTAGGTGATGTTCAAAGATTTATTTTTATTTTGAAGGAAACAGCTTTGTGTTCTGATATGAACATTTAGAATGCTACACTCAGGGGTGCAATATTCCCCATATTTGTGAGGACCAGGTCAATAATGTTTGCACCCCCGGTGATCATATGGATTAGCTGGTAGAGAGCATTTGTGTTGACAAACTCCAGGAATCTTGAGCCTGCATCTTTGGGGTTTTGTATATTACCCAGTTTATAGAAGGGTAGTTAAAGTCACCCATGAGTATGGTGTTGGGGAGAATAAACGGTGAATCCAATTTTGCTCCCTATTGAAATGTTGGCACTTGAGTGCCGACAAACCAAATAAAAAGACAGAAAGTATGGAAGAAGAGTGAATATCAAAGATCACTCTTCTCCTTTAAACTTCTTTTTGCAAGAGGACTGCACCTCCTGATATGGGGAGCAAGCCCCCACACCCCATGAACTTATATATACCAACTCCAAGATAGCCCTACCTTGGAAAAATGGGAATATTCCAGGAAATGGCCATCTCGGATAATATATGAAAGTCATTCTTTCTGCCATTCAGTCTGTGTGTTTTGGGATTTCCTCTAGTGGATCCCAACTTTTCAAATGGTTACTCACTGAATTAATTTGAGAAAGTGATGTGAGTTTCTTACAGCATAACACAAGTCCTGTATCTCATAAGGATATGATATGAGACTTTGCTTATGGTAACTTGTACGTGGGGAACATCAAGGATATAATACTGCTTCACCAGCCTTGAGGGGTGATAGTTTTTGATGTAAATTTAGACACTTTCACCTTCTGTTCCTTTGTGCAGAAGCAGGTCTAAACACTTTGAAGGACTGCACTGCCAGGGTAATCCCTAATGCTTTAAACCTTCTATATTCTTCAGGGTGAAGAGAGCTTGCATGGAATGGAGGGTTTTTTTTTTTGTTTAGACTCCTGTCATTGAGCAGTATCACCTCACATTATCAAGGGATGGTTTAGCTATCTTGGACTGTTTATCAGGTTTGCAGTGCCTGAAAGAGGCACTGGGAGTGTGGACAAAGTATTAGCCAGTGTTGGGAAACTTAGCGGAGAAATTGCTTTAATTCCAATACAGACTGCATTTCTGTGAACTGCTGGAAAGCTGATAGATTTGTTGTGAGCTGCAGAGTTGAAATCTATTCCAAAATGATAAGTGCACTTTTTGCAACTTAATTTTCACTGTGCTGTATTTAAACATTTGCCTATTATTTATAGTGGTGCTGTATTGTTTTTGTATCTTGCTGTCTCCACTATGTTTTTTTTCTCAGGGTAGCTCAAGCTAGTTTCAGGGAGGGGGTTGTTGAGCCAGCCCACATCCTAGCTGCTAGACATTGCCTGAGGTGTATTTCATTGCTGTAATTCCAATACAGGCTGCATTTCTGTGAACTGCTGGAAAGCTGATAGAGTTACTGCGAGCTGCAGAGTTAGAATCTATTCCAAACTGATAAGTACACTTTTTGCAACTTAATTTGCACTGTGCTGTATTTATACACTTGCCTATTATTTATAGTGGTACTGTATTGTTTCTGTCTCTTGTGGTCTCCACTGTGTTTCTCCCACCCACTCTGCCTGTTCCTGTCTTGGTGTTAATCTTTGTGACTTTGAAACTGCCCGCCCCTCTTGTAAGTTTGTATTTGGATACTCCTTCTGGGCCTATCTCATTTGCTCACTCAGATGAGTGCAGTGAGATCATATTCTGATTTCAGGCACTCCTATTGCATACAAAGAGAGCATTTGAGAAGGACAACCCCTATAGCCTCTTAATCCTTCTGTGTTCCATATATATATATATATATATATATATATATATATATATATATATATATATATTCAGCTGCTCTTACTGTAACTGTCTTAGTTGCTGTTCTGTGTGCTATCTGTTCAGTTGTTCTTACTCTGCACTTATTACTGCTTGTTAGTATCCTTCTAATTTAATGCCTTATGCACTTGTTTTTTAGTCATTTGTTAATTGCATTTAATTAAACTGTATTTGCTGTAATATTGATACACGTGTGCTTGCCTGCACTGCATTTGAATTGTATTTACTGCTGTTTTAGCTGCTTTTCTGTAAAAAAAAAATCCTAGCTTGTTTCCTGCCTTTCCTGTAACTTGTCTAGTCCACATACAGACTTGCTGTATCCAGGACTGTAAGCTCCTGAGCCCCCCAAGCTTTTCTGTGTTGCAGGGAAGCCTTCTAGCTTATCAGTGGGAGTGGTAAGCACTAGGTAGCCTATCTACCACAGGAGGAGAGGTTCCTGGTCCAGAAATTGTAGCTACTGGCCATTTGGGCAGTTTTTTTCCCATATCTTTCAACTTTCTGGTTTAAAAGCTGCACTTGTGCTAGTTTCCCACCTTTGCTGTTACTAGCCTAGCCCAGATACAGAGTTGCTGTATCCAGGACTGTTGGTAAGCTTTTGAGCCCCGCAAGCCTTTCTGTGTTAGAGGGAAGCCTTCTAGCTTATTAGTGGGAGTGGTAAGTACAAGGTAGCCTATCTACCACAAGAGGAGTGGTTCTGGCCCAAACGTTGTAGTTTATTGGCCGTTTGGGCAGTTTTTTCCATCTGTCTCACCTTTCTGGTTCTAAAGCCCGTGTTTGCGCTCCATCCCCACCTTTCCCATAGCTAGTCTAGTCCAGGTACAGATTTGCTGTATCCAGGACTGTTTGTAAGCTTCTGAGCCCCCCCAAGCCTTTGTGTTGGAGTACAGCCTTCTAGCTTATCAGTGGGAGTGGTAAGTACTAGGTAGACTTTCCATGACAAGAGGAGTGGTTCTTGGCCCAGGAATTGTAGTTTATTGATCATTTGGGAAGTTATCCATCTCTTTCAACTTTCTGGTTTAAAAGACCACACCTGCACTTGTTTCCCATCTTTCCTGTAACTAACCTACTGGAAAGCACTAGAAAGCCTTAAACTGATACAAGCCTTCTAGCTTAAAATAGAGACTTTGGAGTGATTGAGTATCAGTTTTCTGTATTTTCTTGCTGTACTTAACTGTTTTCCACCTAAACACTGATTTTCCAGCACTTATTGTGATTTAAAAGCTTGTTTGTACTTATTTGACTGCCTGCACTTTTAAAAAGTTGTTTTTTGTTTAAATAAATCGTTTAACTGTTGTAGGCTACACACTAAAGTGAGATAACCTTTTCTGATCGCTTGTAGTCATTTAAAACGGTTTTAAGTGTACTTTTTACTGTTTTTGCTTTATCTTTTCAAAAAAAACCAAAAAAAAAAAAAGTCTTGTTTCCCGCCTTTCTAAGTTAGTATAGTCCAGTTTTCAGGTTAGTGCTGAATTCAGGGCTCTGTTACAAGTTTCTGAGTTGTCCATACCTTACTTGGATAGAGGGAAGTTTCTCTGTTAACCTGTGAGAGAGGGGGAACTTTGAGCAGCCATCTGTCCCTGGAGGAGTGGTTCCAGCCCCGAAGTTAGTAGTTAAAAAAGGCGTTTACACAGTTTTGTGCACCGGGCAGCACCGGTTAGCTAGGGTTAAATTATTCCCAGCTCCACTAAGTCTCCTCTTCAGTTTTTCACTTGAAACTAGTCTAACTCTCAATCTAAGCACTCAAAAAGCATCCTACAGTCCAGCACTTGCTCAGACCTAATAGCAAGCACTAATATACCCCGACACTTGACTGCCCAGCAGGGCAAGGCTCTTTATCTACCCCTCACCAACCAAGCGACTAAGCAGCTCACCCTACTATTCAGCCATGACCAAAGGGCAACTTCAGGTGTACTCTCCAGTCCAGCTGGTGAATCTGGGTATCCTGAGGCAATGTTACAACTGCCTCATGTTCACAGACAGCCCTCTCCTCCTACCACAAAACACTAACATATGCGAGAGATGCAATTATACAGCCAAACTGGAGGATAAGGTCTCTCCACCCAAGACTGGAACAGACAGTCATGAGGAGAAGGTTAACACTTGCACCACACCTCCAGCCTTACATAGACCTACTAAACCAGCACTGGCAAAAAATAGACATAAATACACAAAATCATACTTGGAGGCTCTAAATAAAAACCTGCAAAAGCATCAGAGAGCTCCAAAGCAGACAACCACAAAACCTGTACCTCCCGTCACAAACCAGACAACACATAAAACACAAAATCAATGTGCTGCACAATCACAGCCCTTAAGGCGAAATAACATACCTAGCACACTAGTAATAGGTGACTCAATAGTCAGGCACACTGACACCCCACTCACTAGGCTGGACAAGGAGAAGGTTACTGTTAGCTGCCTGTCAGGAGCCAGAATCCACCACATAACTCAGGCACTCAGGTCACTCCAGAACAAGTACAAATATGATTCTGTCATTGTTCATGTTGGTGTGAATGACCTGAGACATACCTCCCTGGACTACATAAAAAGAGACATGGAAGAGCTCTCTGATCATGTAGCCCAGATGGGTATGACCCTGACCCTGAGTAGCATCCTGCTCTCACCAAGAATGATACCTCAGTATAAAAGAAATGATCAATTTCAACAATTGCCTAAGCTTCTAGTGTCATTCAAAGGGGATCCAGTGTCTGTCAGCTTGGGATGACATGTTCGACAAGCCATGTTGCTTCGCAAGAGACGGCTTGACCTGTCACCCCTTGGCTTTTGAATACTGTCCAAAGGCTCTTGCTGCCCCCATAGTGCCTTTTTTAGGCAAGGCTCAAAATTCAAACCCACCTCCATAAACAGCACAAGTAAAAAAATGAGGGTTATGCTACTCAACACCAGGAGTTCAAATCTCAAAATGCATGCACTCGAAGCACTCCTAAGTATGGAGAACGTCGACATCTGTGCAGTAACTGAAACCTGGTTCAAGGCTCCAGAGAGCACTCCAGCACTACTGGGCTACAACTCATACCACACATTTCAGCCACAGAACATGGACCAAAACACAAAAGGAGGGGGTGTATCCATACTCATCAAGGATACCCACAACTCCAGCTTAGTGGTGCAGCATGATACCTCTGAGATCATCCATGTGCAACTAACATCAGGCAAATCTGCAATGCAAATTGTGGCCTGCCACAGATCACCCTCCATGACCCAGGACCACCACTCCACCTTTCTGGAGAAACTGGAAAACATGAAGGTCCTACCGAACACCCTGATATTGGGTGATTTCAATTACCCTACCATTAACTGGGAAAACTACTTGAGTACAAACTCCCAGGGTCAGTGCTTCCTGGAATTTATCAACTCAAATGCCCTGGATCAGCTGGAAATCTCCCCTACCAGATGCCACAACATATTGGACCTGGTCGTCACCAACATGGGCGACGGGTGTTCCATACCGGAGGTCAACCCGTCACTGGTTAGATCAGACCATAAACTAATCACCCTGGATATCCACACCCCACCACCACCCCCAACCAAGGAAACCACAGTGAAAAACATTTCTAAAGCAAACTTCACCTTACTTAAGGCAGAGGTTGTAAGTTTCACAGCCCCCACGCTAAAGGATAACACTGCCCAAGATGCAGAATCCTTTACAATAGCACTCTAAGAGCACCTACAAGGATGCATGGATTGTGCCATCCCTAGCAAAACCAAGACTCACTCCCCTAAGAGAAGGAAACCAGTCTGGTAGACCCCTGCCATAAACAGGTTATACAACAAACTAGTTCAGAAAAAAAGCAAATCCCAAGAAGGAAAGACATCCCTGATCAGTATCAGTAAGAAACTAAGATCCCTCATAAAATCATCCAAGGCGAACTTCGAAAGAAAAATAGCCAAGGATTCGAAAGATAACCACAAAGCCTTCTTTAGCTATGCCAAGAATCTAAGTGGCAACTCACAGATATGCTCTGAGCTAGTGCAAAATAGCATAGCACAAAATATACTGAACCTACTGATATTGCCAACATCCTGGCAGATAGATTCAGTGCAAACTTCACCTCCCTCTCACCTTCAAAAGGGCCCACAATACCAGAAAAGTGTAGTGTCCTGGAAATCACAGAAGCACAGGTGAAAACAGCCCTTTCAAAAGCCAAAAACACAGCATCAATGGGGACAGATGGTGTCCCAGGCTGCGTCTTGCACGAACTACAGAACAAACTAACCCCCCACCTAAACACGCTGTTCAACCTCAGTCTCTCCACAGGCTACATGCCCATAGAATGGTGCACAGCAATGGTTATTTCACTCCACAAAGGAGGGGCCACAACTGACCCTGGTAACTATCGCCCCATAAGCCTGACTAGCCTGGTCTGCAAGGCTATGGATCGCATCAGCATGGAACTCATTAACAAAGACATTGGGAACATTCAAACACTTGACCTGACTGAGTTCAGCTTTGTTAAGGGCAGATCATGCCTTTTAAACCTGGTTGACTTCTTCGAGACAGTCACCAAGGCCATAGACGAGGGAAAGTGGTTCACACAGCCTACCTTGATCTCGCCAAGGTGTTTGACACCATTCCTCACTCAGGTATTATAGAAAAACTCACCAGCCTGAACATAAACCCCTACTTCACAAGATGGGTTGCCAACTGGCTTACAGACAGAACTCACACGGTAAGAATAGCATGCTCCAGGTTCGACTCTAAACCAGTCACAAGTGGTATCCATAAGGCTTGGTTCTGAGATGCCTACTGTTCGGCATATATTTCTCAGAAGTACAGGCATACACAGGAGGACTATGGTTAACTAAGTTTGCAGATGACTGCAAACTGGGAGCCGTAATTGACTCTCTGGCTGACACGGACATCTTTCAAAAAGGCCTTACTGAGACAGACACCTGGTGTCAAAGTCATGGCCTCAAGCTAAGTGCCAAAAAATGCATAGTCATCCTGTTTGTGAAAAACAAAACACCCATGAATTACCACATAGGCGGCAGTCCCCTTAATATAGAAGAGGTAATAAGAGTTCTGGGGACCCAGGTAGATAGTAATCTCTCCTTTGACAATCATATTGTCAGAGTAGTTAGAAAATCCTTCTATGTGGCCCATCTAATTACTAAGGGGTTTGCATCTAGAAATAAAGAGGTTATAGTTCCCCTCTACTTGTCACTCATCAGACCCATCATAGAGTACAATGCCCCATTTGGGATGTACCTCACAAGACACTTCCAACAGCTGGAAAGACCACAAAAGCACCTCACCAAGAGGATTACTGGCCTCAAACATATATCCTATGCAGCCTGACTGAAAAAACTCTGGCTGTACTCAGTGGAATATCACTTACTCAGAGGTGATCTCTGCCTGACTTACAAGGCCATGTCCAACTCAGAACTGATGGACATGCTCCACCTAAAGAAATCCAAGTCACTACAAGCCACAAGCTCTAGTGAGCTAAACCTCACCACAACAATAAATAGAAAATGCTGAAGTATAGATTCCTGTCACAGAGACTCCCCATGCTTTGGAACAAAATTCCTAACTACATTAGGCAGAGCCCCTCACTAACACTCTTCAAGAGAAGCCTTGACGAGTGGATGGGTATAAGAAAATACATCCCTGGGATCACTTCATTGGCTCTGCTTAACAGAGACTCAGTTAATTAATCAATGGGGTGGTGAAAGCAGACACACTCTGGCTAGGTTTATAAATGCCTTTGGGCAGATAGCCTAGTACCTACCTATGAACCTATGAAAGGTGCAGATAATCCTTGTAGAAGCAGCATGGTCTCCACAGGGTGACAAATATTGTATCCCCTTAGAATAACACAAAAACTAAGCCAATTATTAAAGTCAGTTATCTTCTATTCATACTGTGCATCATTTGTGGAGAAGGTAGAATGCTGCTTAGTGCTAGGCTCTTACCAACTTGCGGCACATAGCCTAACAGATCCAACATGTCTCTCTTCATATTGACTAGGAAGGTATGTCTCAGATCATTTACACCCACATTGGCTCTGACTGAGTCATACTGGCATTTTCAATTAAATGAGTACATGTGTGATGTGGAGAATCCTGGCCCCTAATAGTACCTACCATAACTCTCTCTTTGCTAACAGTGGTGAGTTGGACATCAGTTTGTCTCATAATATAGTATCCTGTGAACAGAATATTGGATTATTAGGTTGTCTGCCTTATGAGCTTAGAGGGTGAGGCACTGTGACTTGAGACAGTTTCTTGGGTGTTTCTGTCATAATGTGTTTTTGTGGTTGCTGAGGTTAGTTATAACTATTGCAATTTCTGCATCCGGGAGGCTTTGAGTTATGTGTAGTTTACTTTTAAGGGCCTCAGCATATGTGGGTTTATTCATATATCCTATTGTGTGTGTAGCAGGTGATGTATGGTGTGGTATGTTTATGACAACCTGTTTGTTAGTTGTAATAGTTTTATATGAGCTGGATGCTATGCTAGCACATGCCACTGAGCACATTTATTTTCTCCACACCCCTAAGGAGAGGTCCAGCAGTATGCAACACTTCTACCATGTAGCACACCACCCTGAGGTACCGGGTGCCGTACACTGCACTAATGTACACATCAAGGCACCACCTGGTGAAGAGGGTGGAATCTACGTCAACTGCAGGGTTATCACTCCATTAACTGCCAGGTCATGTGCAATCCCCAGAGTATTATCATGAATGTGTGTGTTGGTACCCTTCTCAGTTAACATGACTCCCATATCTGGCATGTATCATAGCTGTACCAGATGCTTGCTAGGGGGGACATAACAAAGTTGTTTTTGTGTTTAAATTACCTGTTTAATGGCTGTAGTCTACACACTCAAGTGTAATAGCCATTTGTGTGCATTTAAAGTGTTTTTTTTTATTGTAGCTGCTTTATTTTCTGAAAAAAAAAACAAATAAAAAATACTTGTTTTCCCACCTTTCTAAGCTAGTATAATCCAATTTTCAGGTTAGTGCTGAATTCAGGGCTGTGTTACAAGTTTCTGTGTTTACCCATACCTTACTTGGATAGAAGGAAGTTTCTCTGTTCACTGTGAAGAGAGGGAGCTTTGAGCAGCCTATCTGTCCCTGGAGGAGAGGTTTCAGCCTAAAAATTTGTAGTTTATTGGCCATTTTGGGCTAATTTCTATCTCTTTCATTTCCCTACTATAAAACCCACATTTGCAAGGTTTTGCGTGCCGGACAGCACCGGTTAGGTAGGGTATGACTATTCCCGGCTCCACAAAGTCTACTCTTCAATTTTTTCCCTTGGAACTAGAAAAACTTTCAACTTAAGCACTCAAACCATTCACTTTTCATACCGGCACTTGCTCAAAACTCATAGCAAGCACTAAAAAACAGCAGCACTAGACCCCCCCCCTATACTGTAGAGAAGGACAAGGCTCTCTATTCTACCTTACAAGCCAATCAATAAAACAGTTCACGGTACCTATCCAGGCATGTCCAAAGGGCAGGATCAGGTGTACTCTCTGGTCCAACTGGTGAATCTGGGCATTTTGAGGCAATGTTACAAGTGCCTCATGTACACAGACAACCCTCTCCTCCTTCCACCAAACACTAATACATGCGAGAGATGCAATTATACAGCCAAACTGGAGGCTAAGCTCTCTTAACCCAAGACTGGACCAGGCAGTCAAGAGGAGAAGGGAATTAATTGCATCATACCACCAGTCTCACATAGACCTATGAAACCAACACTGGCAAAAAACACACATAAATGCACGAAAACATACTCGGAGACTCTAAATAAAAATCTGCAGAAGCAACAGAGACCTCCAAAGCAGACATCCAAGCAACCTCCACACCCCAACACAAACCATGAAACACATACTTCACAAAACCAGTGTGCCACACAATCACAGCCCTTAAGGCAAAATAACATACCCAACACACTAATAATAGATGACTCTATAGTCAGGCACACTGACATCCCAGACACTAGGCTGAACAAGGGGAAGGTTACTGTTAGCTGCCTGTCGAGTGCCAGGATCCGCCACATAACACAAGCACTTAGGTCACTCCAGAACAAGTACAAATATGACTCTGTCATTGTCCATGTTGGTGTGAATAACCTGAGCCGTACCTCCCTGGACTACATGAAAAGAGACATGGAGGAGCTCTCTGATCACGTAGTCCAGGTGGGTATGACCCTGACCCTGAGTAGCATCCTGCCCTCACCAAGAATGATACCACAGTATAGAGAAAAAATTATCAATTCCAACAATTGGCTAAGCTTCTGGTGTCATTCAAAGGGGATGCAGTGTCTGACAACCTGGGATGACATGGTCGATAAGCCATGCTGCTTCGCTAGAGACAGCTTGCACCTATCACCCTTAGGATTTGGCCAAGGCTCTTGCCACCCCCATAGTGCCTTTTTTTAGGCAAAGCTCAAAAGACAAATCCACCGCCATAAATAGCACAAGTAACAGAAAACTGAGGGTAATGCTACTCAATGCCAGAAGTCTAAACCTCAAAATGCACACTCGAGGCACCCCTCAGTATGGAGAAAATCGATATATGTCAGAAACCTGGTTTAAGGCTCCAGAGAGCACCCCAGCACTACCAGGCTACAACTCATACCATACATTTCGGCCACAAAACCCAGACCAAAATACGAAAGGCGGAGGAGTATCCGTATTCATCAAGGATACCCACACCTCCAGGTTAGTGGCATAGCACAATGCTTCAGAGATCATCCAAGTGCAACTAACAATGGACAAAACTGCTATTCAAGTTATAGCTTGCTACAGATCACCCACCATGTCCCAGGACCCCCACTCCACATTCCTGGAAACAATGGAAAACATAAAGGTCCTACCAAACACCCTGATATTGGGTGATTTCAAGTACCCAAACATTAACTGGGAGAACTGCTCAAGTACAAACTCCCTTGCCCAACATTTCCTAGAATTTATAAACTCAAATGCCCTGGATCAACTGGTCAATACCCCCTCCAGAGGTGACAACATATTGGACCTGGTCGTTACCAACATGGGCTACTGGTGTTCCACACTGGAGGGCAACCCCTTGTTGGTTAGATTTGACCATAAACTAATCACTCTGGATGTCTACATTCCTCCACCTCCCCCAGTCAAAGAAACCACCATGAAAAACTTTTCAAAAGCAAACTTCATGTTACTTAAGACTGAGGTGGGAAGTTTCAAAGCCCCCATTCTAAATTATAATGCTGTCCAAGCTGGAAAATCCTTTACTAATGCACTCTACGGGCACCTACAAGAATGCATGGATTGTGCTATCCCAAACAAAACCAAGACTCACTCCTCCAAGAAAAGGAAACCAGCCTGGTGGTCCCCTGCCATAAACAAGCTATACAATAGAAGGAGGAAACTAGTACAGAAAATAATAAAATCTCAAGAAGGGAAGACATCCCTGATCAGTAGCAGCAAGAAACTACATTTCCTCATAAAATCATTCAAGGCTAGCTTCGAAAGAAAAGTTGTCATGGACTCCAAAGATAACCACAGGGCATTCTTTAGCTATGTCAAGAATCTAAGTGGCAATTCTCAGATCTGCTTGGAGTTAGTGCAGAATGGCACAAAATACACTGAACCAACCGATATAGCCAACATCATGGCAGACAGGTTCAGTGCAAACTTCACTCCCCTCTCACCCTCAAAAGGGCCGATAACTATACCAGACGAATGTAGTGCCCCTGAAACCACAGACACTCAGGTTAAAACAGCCCTGTCTGAAACCAAAAACACAGCATCAATGTGACCGGCTGGTGTCCCAGGCTGTGTCCTACACGAGCTCAAAGATGAACTAACCTCTCACCTAAACACACTGTTTAAACTCAGCCTCTCCACAGGCTACATGCCCACAGAGTGGTGCACAGCAATGGTTATTCCACTCCACAAAGGCAGAGCCACAACAGACTGTGGGAACTATCACCCTATAAGACTGACTAGCTTGGTCTGCAAAGCTATGGAGCACATCATCATAGATCTCATTAACAGAGACATTGGAAACCACCAAACACTGGACCCTACCCAGTTCAGCTTTGTTAAGGGCAGATTATGCCTCTTAAACCTGGTTGACTTCTTTGAGACAGTTACCAAGGCTATAGACAAGGGAAAGGGGGTCAACACAGCCTACCTAGACCTTCCAAAGGCCTTTGACACCATTTGCCACTCAGGTATTATAGACAAGCTCATCAGCCTGAACATAAAGCCCTACATCACGAGATGGGTTGCCAACTGGCTCATGGACAGAACCCACATGGTAAGAGTTGCGGGAGCTTGGTCTGACTCTAGAGCGGTTATAAGTGGCACTCCCCAGGGCTCAGTCCTAGGACCCCTCCTGTTTGGCATATACTTCTCGGAGGTCTATGGCTGACCAAGTTCACAGATGACTGCAAACTAGCGACTATAATTGACTCAGACATCCTCCAAAAGAGTCTCACTGAGACAGATACCTGGTGTCAAAACCATGGCCTCAAGCTAAATGCCAAAAAGTGCATAGTCATTCCCTTTGGAAAAAACAATGTACCCACAAACTACCACATAGGTGGTAGCCCTCTAAATATGGAAGACGTAATAAGGGATCTGGGGACCCAAGTAGACAGTTACCTCTCCTTTGATAATCACATTGCCAAAGTGGTTAGAAAATCTTTCTATGTGGCCCACCTAATCACAAAAGGGTTTGCATCCAGATTGAAAGAGGTCATTGGGCCCCTCTATGCGTCACTCATCAGATCCATCATAGAGTGCAATGCCCCATTTGGGATGTACCTTACAAGACACCTGCAGCAACTGGAAAGACCACAGAAGTACCTCACCAAGAGGATCACTGGCCTCAAGCAGATGCCCTATGCAGCCCGACTGAAGAAACTCCAGCTGTACTCGGTTGTATACCGCCTACTCAGAGGTGATCTCTGCCTAACATACAAGGCCATGTCCAACCCAGAATTGATGGACATGCTCCACCTAAAGAAAACCATATCCCCTCGAGCCACACACTCCATGGATCTAAACCTCACCACAACAATAAATAGGACATGCTGGAGGGATAGATTCCTGTCCCAGAGACTTCCCATGCTCTGGAATAAGATTTCAATCTATATTAGGCAGAGCTCCTCACTAACCATCTTCAAGAAAAACCTTGACGCGTGGATGGGAAACAGAAAGTTTAGCCCAGGGATCACTTCAATGGTTCTGCTGGACAGAGGCACAGGGAACTAATCTAAGGGGTTGGTGAAAGCCAACACATTCCGGCTAGGCTTATAAATGCCTTTGGGCAGATAGCATAGTACCTACCTATGAACCTATGAACCAATGACATCCCACATTGCCATTTACTGAGGGATGATGGCTATGCACTGGAATAGTGGATGATGACACCTATCAAAAATGCATGTCATAATGAGGCACACGCACAAACTAGGAACATCATAGAGCATGTGCTTGGGCTGCTGAAGTCACGGTTCTGATGTCTAGCTATATCTGGTGGAGCCCGGCAGTACTCTCCAACCACATGTGCACATATGTTCACAGTATGTACTATGCTGCACAATATGATCCTGCAGAAGCACCTGCTGCAGAATCAGAAAATAGAAGGGATACACAGCCCCCCACCAGTGGCTAGGTCCCCCAGCCACACCCACAGGGAAACTTGGAGGAGGAAACCCCTGAGGTTGTCCCTGTAGGTAGACATAGGCATGCCCAATATGCCCTGGCCTTGGTCAAGAGACAATGCATAGCACATGCACTGACAACTAGGGCCTTGGGGACTGACACCTTACTCTGACTCACATACATACAGGAAAAATTATGCCAGCCCACACAAACTGTACCTAGCCATGTATTGGCTGTATACTGCATACAGAATCAGCTCCAAACTACAGATCTGTCAACTGCTGCATTTGCAATGTAAATTACTCACCTATACACCACTTGTAAGGGGCACTAGAATATGATAGCATATGTATGGACCTGTTGCGTGTATGCAAGGGAATATAGTGGACTACTGGGCTACTTGGAGGGCTCTAACAGCCACTTGGGACAACAGGTACTCTGTCCAGTAGTATGTGCTCCATAATATGCACTGGGCCACATGGCTGGAAAATCCACTACATTATTCAGGGGCGATGGCAAAAAGTGGGGTCACAGGACAGTCACACAACTGTTTATGCCAGCAGAGCATGGACTTGTCGTCCCCCACCCCAAGCCTTCAGTGTTCCCATACAACTGCTGTAACAGTAAGTCTTCAATTATACATCGGCAGACCAGCCAGTTCCAGGGCTGTGACACAGAATCTGGCCACACATTGTATGTTTCACGTAACACAAGGTGACAATGTATGTCAGTTTGCTGTTGATTGTGTGAGAAATAACACCACTCTGTCTGGCGGCTAGTGTGGCTCACTGGACTAGGGCTGTTAGCATGAATGATGGTGTTAATGGTGTAAATCTGGCAGCATCCACATCTTTTGCATGTGAGGTACTCGTATGGTGGTATTCCCACAGGCAGTGATACCCCTCAATCTGTTATTGCAAGAAAGCTGGACAAAGGGCGAAAACTACAGGCAGACATTACACATGTTCTGATGAATCTCGACAGTGACTAGTATAACAGCAGGTTTCAACAGAACAGAATAGCTGCAGGATGCATGTGTCAGTAGTTAGTACAATTCAGTGACTGCATTATACAATATTTTACCAGAACACAACAAATGTATAAGGAACAGACCAGGCATATGGGGAAAAATGCTGGACATTCTGCAAAAAACATGTACAGTGAGAGGTATGCAGACTGTTACCCTGTGTGTGATGATACATTATGTACCTCAATCACATATTATGTACAGCACACAGCTGGGGAATGCCTTAGAAAATTACAGGAAAGTGCTGTGCAGCAGAAACAGGTGCAGTACCGAATGTCTTCAGCACACAAAATCCCAGATTGGAGTACAGGTAGCTCTAGCCTGGAGTCACCTTGTAAGTACTGACAGTCCCACCTGGGCATGCTCATACACTTAGATAACTTGAGTTAACATGAACACAGGTCTGTTGCCCTTCCTCACAAAGACCCTCTATGTGGAAATACATCTGTACATACAGATAGCTATGTATACATATCTGTATGTCTCTATCCCCCTCACACATGATTAGTGGATCTATCAGCATGTATCACATATACATATGATACCGATATATCTATAGCTATGTAAATTACAACGTCACATAGACTCTCCACATATATCTACCTAACACATTTACATAATGTACAGAAACAGCAACATTTACAAAGACATCCCTGTTATATACATTTGATATATATATATATATATATATATATATATATATATATATATATATATATATATATGTGTGTGTATATATATATATATATATATATATATATATATATATATATATATATATATATATATATGTGTGTGTGTGTGTGTGTGTGTGTGTGCATGTGTGAATATGTAAAAAAGGCCCCACATACCCTCGGAATGCTGCGGTTATCTGGACACACACATCACAACAGTTGTCTGGTGGAACCATACCAAGGTCATAACAGTACATAATCTACTTACCCACAGACCCCTGTGTCTGTGGAATGTCACCTTGTAGACAGACACAGGTGAGCAGATGTTGTAACATACAATGGTTTCAATGCATGCCTTGGACAGGCCATATTTTTCCTGGCCACATGGTTGCCTATCTAACTGCAACCAGCCACATATGGCCATACTGATAACTGTACACACATAGCAGGGATATTAATGGGTATCCCACTCCTAGGATACTAGGTACAATAACAGTACCAAGCAATATCACTCTGCAGGCCACACATGCTAACACAAGGCTACTTTGCATACTCCACAATTACTGTGCCTGCAATCACATATACAGCAGACATAACCTGTGGTGCATGTGATAAGTACTGCAATCTCAAATTTGTAATAGTAAATAGATAAGGGTTCTAATCTCACATTAGCGACATTCTCATATGGCCCATCTTTGTGCAATGGTCATGCATTTTATGGCCCTGTGACTAGTTGCTGGCCTCTACATTACCCTACTCTTCAAGGCCTGCTGATGTCATCCACCTTGAGTGTGCTGGCAGATGGTCTAATATCAGATAAACTCTGTGGCACATGCGATAAGCATTGCAAGCTGTAATGTGTAATAGTAGATAGGTAGGACTTTCACATCAGCCAAGTGTGAGTGTGTGTGTGTGTGTGTGTGTGTGTGTGTGTGTGTGTGTGTGTGTGTGTGTGTGTGTGTGTGTGTGTGTGTGTGTGTGTGTGTAAATACATCCCCTTGCAGCTCTACTGACATGCCCATATGGAATATCTCTGTGAAATGGTTATGCATTTTTTGGCACTGTGACTAGCTGCAGGCTGTAAATTGCCCTCCTCTACATAATCATAACTGATGTCCACCACCTATTTGACCCAGACAGGATATTGGTAGATGTGTCAAATCCATCACCACACCTACTACATTTGTAAGTTCAGAAAACCCAGGAAACATGTAGCAAGGGTAGCAGACCTTAGCACAAAGAATGAATGCATGATTACACTGACTGCCCCCATTGTCCCTGATAGACTGTTCTACACATATGCATCTTGGGAGTCATACACGTATACTGCTGTACCTTGCTAACATCATATGTCTGCTGTGTTGCCGTACCATCCTGTGGCACTGTGTTGCTGCCATGTGTCCATAGTTTATTCACTCAGATTCCTGGAACAGATACATGCACAAGTTTGTGACACACCTGTCATTCTGTAACACTGCTGCCAGTCCAACATCATGCAACAAAGATACACAAATTGTGATGTGTAGACATGATGCATGCCAGCATACAGTACCTGTTGTGGCCCACAACAAATGGCATTGCAAAACAATACTGCATTACAAAAGTACATGTCAAGTAATATACACACCCTAGGCATCAGAGACACAGTAGCATTTTCCTGCATTGATGGTATGGATGGCAGGGATGTGGCACAGGTATCATCACATGCACAGGGTGTGGTGTGGGGGTGTGGAGGCATGTGTGTGAGTCAGGAAGGGGTGCGGGTTATATGGGACATGGAGAGGTGCCTGGGAGCTGTCATGTGTTCCTAGGTCCACCAGGAATTCCTCTGTGGCTGAGAGTGGTTATTCCACTGCAGTCCTTCCACTGAAGGTGGCCTGATCCCTGGCAACATCAGCTGCCCTTTGTCATGCAGCATTCAGCATGTCTGTGGCCCGGTGTCAGACCTGCTCATAGGTCCTCTCCTGTTGGCCCATCTGATTGACATCCTGCACAAGGTCTGCCTATTATGCTGCCCACTGTTCCCAATTATATCTCCCCATGGACAACAAGATCTGATGGTGCTAGGGGAATGCATTACAAGACCAAATATGTGAGTGTCCACTATGTATAGATCCAGCATACCCATAATGGCATGCGCTATCCACTGCTCCATCACATATCATACTCCACAGCTTGGCAACATACTACTTGAGTGGATACCACCAAGAAAGTAGCAATACTGGGGTATGCCCATGTGTGCCATGACAGACTGCTGTATATTACTACACCCAGCACTGCAGTTTACTGTAGTATTTCCCCTATGGCCAAACTCCCACTAATATGTCATACGGCCACTGACAGACAAATAGCAGTGTGCTATTACAACTACTTTATGGACACAGTCTAGTGACACAAGTGTGCCACAATGACAGAAAACAATGCAAACCTGCTGTAGTATATGTTCCCTGAAGGCATCATACGTCTCAACTATATAAGTGTTTGCAGAATGTCAAGATGTTTCCCTCATAGTTAGGTCATTTTCACACAACATTGTTGATTTCTAACAAAAAGTTGGCCAACCATTGATGGTTGATGTCAGAAAATAAAGACAGGCATATGAGTTTAAGACATTATATCCTACAGAATACAGTTATGCTACTTTAATATCTGTTATTCTATCTACTCTCTTACTTGTATGAGCAACAGTTACAGTGTCCCTAATTTTGGGTCTTTGTCCCTCCATTAATCATGGCTTTGTACAGATATCTTGCTGTAACAGGTTGACAGCAATGTTAGGCATAGCTCTCAATCAGACAGGGAACAACATAAACAGGATCATGGACTTAGCCAGAGTACGTCAGGGACAATGAGGGACACTTTTAAAATCTTAGAACTATTTATATTAGACATTGACAGAATGAGAGGAGGTGAATTAGTGTACATCATCTGACATTACAGGAGTATATAACCTTATCTATTGTCACTATGTTTTATGTGTAATTCACTAGCTTCCCTGCAACAGCCAACCACTGTAGGAGGGAATAAGAAGGACAGAGCTAAGATGTGAGTGGAAATCAATGACAGTTGAGAGGCATGCCTGTAGGTGTAGAACAGCTGAGTATCAATGACATGTCATTACCATAGATCTAAGACTGGCTTACTGCTGTAATTCTATTTCCCCAAACCTCCATCCTCTCATCAGCATCCTGTTATATGGAGAAATCAATTACATACCTGGCTGAGTACAGTACTCCTTTGTTGAACTTTGCTTCCAGTAGTCTTTTGAAAATACACTCTCTGTGTGAGGTAAGTCTCATACAGACTTGTTACCCATAACCAGCTGCTTGCCTTTTTAATGTACTGCTCATTAACAGGTAATTGTCTCTGCACCAATCTGTGGCTCTACCATGGTAATGGCAGCCAAATCAGCTGAATTGCACTATCACTAACCAATGACATGCCACCACAGTGCAATATTTAAAGCCTTCATGTAGACCTGGGCCCTTTTCTTAGCTGTTAAGATGGACATTACTGAGGTGTGGAGACTACAGCATCGCAGAGGGTAGATACCATAACTGTCAACTGTCAAGATTTATGTAGTTTCGCCTCATATGTGTGGTCAGTCTCCCATGACATTGTGGTCATATAGCAAATCACTCACAAAATTGTGGGTTAAGGTCAGTAATGGAAGACACATATTTGAGTGTCAGACTTCATACCCCTCAGAATATGCATGCTAATGAAATAGATGTTATTGTACCAACTTACTAGCAATGTAGGAGCAAACTGTAAAACATGTCCCAAACTCTGGACCTTTGTCCCCCTCATTAAGTATGACTGTGTCCAGATTCCTTGTGTTAGGGCATTGGGAGGTATGGTAGGTCTGTAGTAGCTACCTTTTCATACAGCTGTGTGTGCTACAGGCTGCAGCTGCTACTGCAGCCTAGAACACATAGGGGGAAGTGTGAACACTTTGGAGGACAACAAGCTGTACATGTAACTGTGACAGCCATGGTAGCCTTGTCATTATAGCAGAGCCAGGGTAAGGATACCCTTTACAGTCCAATCAAGGCATGTGATTATGGTAAATCTGTTATACAACAGTGCCGCCAACAGAGTAGTAGGCGACATATAGTTATGCTATATGGATATGTGCAGAGTGTCTCCACCTGCAGGTTTTTGACTTAAAAAACTGGATAGTAGCTCATTAATTAGTGGTAACCTGTGTGGATAAGGATTGCATAACTCAGTCATTAATTGCTGTCTTCACAATAAAGTAAATGAACAGCAACACAAGGCAGGATTTGCACCCAGGACTGTGTGTGCCAAAATGGACTGCATGCAAGGCATTTAACAGACTGAGCTACTGAATCACTGCTGCAGCAGGTGTATATGTGTAAGATATATGTGCAGACATACAGGCTGTGACACACATTGCATCTATCAGTATGTGCATGGCTTTCTATGGCTATATTTCTGCACCTGGGTCCAAGTTAGATGTTCTTTGCCATTGATGCCTTAGCAGCTGTCTTTCTACATGTTGCTGATACAAGGGCACATTAACCTGCTATCACATGCCTCACTTACATCCATTTTTATGTCTTTGGCTGTCTAGTAGTGTATTATTTCACCAGAGTCCAAGGTACACTCCCATTTTTCCCATTAATTTGTAATTCCAGTTTGCACAGTCTAATGTGCTAATGACTGTAAGTGGCAATCACTATGTTTTGAAGAAATCACCTGTTTTAATTAAGATCTGTGTGGTGTGGTGGGTTAATGCAGTGTGCTGCAAGTGTGATGGTCTTGGTGCCAAAACATGGCAGGGTGTTTATTTTGTAAATGTGACTTACAATGTTGTAAACACATATACACATTAAAGCTCTATTTAGCTGAGTGATGTGGCACAAAGCTCCGCACTAAAAATTTAAATAAAAGAAAAAAAAAAGAGGAGATAGGAAAGTGGTGAAATGGAGGTAAGCAGGGGAGAAAAGCATAGGTATGGATGTGCAGGAAGGGTGTAGGAAAGAACCGTAGCTATCCATTTCTTGTACAGCAACAGTTGTGCACTTTGACAGATTTTGTAGATGAATTTGAACTCTCAAACCCCAGAGAGTGGGGTGAGGACAACATAACTGCATTGTCAAGCCAATTGGACCAAATTACTTATGTCCAGTGGACACGTGTATGAAATGGAGAGCTATGTATGGGGCAATACATATATATATATATATATATATATATATATATATATATATATATATATATATTTTTTTTTTTTTTTTGACAGGTGCCCATTTTTTTTATTAAGGTGAGAGTGGAATGTTGGGGTAGGGACTTAGGTACATGTGGGGAGGTAAGTTGGGATGGAGATGATGCATTCACAGACAGACAGGACATACAAAATAGCAGACAGGGGTGGTGTCTGACACATGAGGTGGGTGAACACCTTGGATGGGGAGGGTGTTGTGGAATCCAAGTCGTACATGCCTCCAGATGACAGCAGCATGGCTCATGTCCCCACCCATGGGACTGTTGACACTGCTCCTTCACTGTCCCAAGAGTGGCTGTGCTGAAGGCTGGGTGCCCGGGTGAGGCTGCCCCATCAGGTTGGCCAGCAAGCCCTCAATCTGGTGCAGTCAGTATTCATAGCTCCAATGAACAATCCAGTGCACCATGACTGGCACTTGATCCTGGGTGACAACACTGCCATTGCTCCCAGGAGGAAGCCTTGCCCTGTCCCCTGAGGTGGTCCCACCTGACGCTGGAGGTGGTGCAGGGGCAGTGGAGGGGCACCATCTGTCTAGGTCCCAGATGTTCCAGGACCTGGTGCTACAGCTGGTTGAGGTAAGGAAGGTGGATCAGATGGAACCAGCCTACTCTGACATGCTGTGGTAATGGAGATATAGCAATAAGTATAGGTCAGTTGTGAACAAAACATTGTTAGTAATAACAGCATGGCAAAACAGTGGAAAAACCCCATTACATATAAATGCATATTATGTGAAACACAACAATAAAAAATAAACAGTCAGTATGTTAACAGCATACCAGTAACAGTTATGGCATAATGTCAGTAAAATAGGTAATTCAACAAGATATGTTAATATGTAACCATTATAATACATAACAATAATAAAACACAAGTCCCAAAATACAGTTAGTGTAACAAACTACATTAATAGTAAACCATAATGAATGAATAACACTAAGAAATAAATGAAGATAAGGGGTGGGAAGAGAGACAAAAATAGTCCATTAGTAATATTCCCTGTTATTTCCTTGACAACAGTACTATTATCTACTCTACGCATCTGTATTTTGTTTATGTCTACAGTGACTACAGCTATAGCTGCATGGGACACTATGGGCCAAGCAGTAACAATTGTGGGTACACTACACAGAACACTTGCACATCAGGTGGACCCATATAACTACCAAGGTGCTCTGCAGGCTGACTCATACCAAAAGTCATACCAAAAGGTGCATGACAGGGCAGGAGATTGCTGGCACTGCAGCACAATATACAGTAATTAACAACAAATATCAACATACACAATGCTGTTGGCAATGCAAGTGTAACCCAATCAACAGCAAGGTTGAGTACATCTAGGAAAGGAAATGTAAGAGCAATAAAGATGAGGTAAGATTAGAACCTCTAACCTTGCATATAACAGATAAACAATTATACACAAAGCCAGGAAGCAACTCTATAGAAGAAGAGTTCTGTGGTTGCATAAACACGATTAAGTATACATACCACATAGTTGGAGAGGAGAAATAGGGTCCTGACATCTCAGGAGACATCACATGTCAGAGACAACATAGATGGTGTTCAGGTATTTGATTTATATAGGTGACGTGTAGTCATAGCATACAGGTAGAATGTACAAAACAATCAGCTTTATGCAAAGATGCAAAGATACTTTGCAATCTAGGTAATCATATCTATGGTAATCCTTTGACAGATGGATTATGCACTATTAATTACATAACATGAAATTGTGACATTTGAGAGACATGTATGTGTACAGTGTAGACACTAAACAGCTGTCATGACTTGGTTGGCAGGCATGGTGATATAACCCAATAGGAGTGACTTCAGGGGATATCTGCATAGAATGTATTACTTGACTCCAGCAACTTTTAACAGACACTCCAGGCATACAGCCATACAGGGATCACACATTGTATTTCTGACTGAACATTGCTGATGAACACATTCTTTCTAACAATTTTAACAGTTTGTGGCATCTAAATACAGAATCATCTACTTATAATATAGGCTACCTCACCCATTTACCTGTAGTTCCTGTGGAGAGAAAATCTGTGCGCGTTACTCGACTGCTACTGTAATATTTACTGCTACACACCACTGGATGCAAACCCTGGACTGTATGTGGCAAAATGAACTGTATACAGAACATTTATCAAACTGAGCTACTGCTGATTACTGACTGACTGATAATTGCCTAGAGCTCACCTGGAACCAAAATATGACCTGGTAGTACTACCACAGTGTTATACTAGACTGCAGTAACAGTAGAATGCACAAGCATGAAATACAAGCATAATGCAGACAGTAGGTAAGCTAAATTTCAGCATCATATCTGTGAAGTCAACAAACAATATCAACTCATGGGTGGGCTACCTCACCCATATACCTTTATTACCTGATGTCTGTGGATGACAGAGCATTATGTGGCCAATACTGGCCTAGAGACAGCCTTAAACAGTACTTATATGAGTTAACCAATACAATTTGCATCCATTACATTTGCATTCTACAGCTATTACAGTGTTATACTTGACTGCAGCTTCTTACCTTACAGCCTCAATGCATACAGCTCTAATGCAATGGTTACAACAACACAATCCTGATATGCACCATTTTCCTTGGTGTTATTGGTTTTGTTTCATGTTTTTATTGCACTACAGTTGTCATTATTCATTCATTGAAGTACAGCTTTAATTCCACATTTATTGCACTACAAACTTTATTTTATGTACTTTAGTGTAGTTATTGGTATTGTTTTATGTTTTTATTGCAGCACAGTTGTCATTATTCATTTATTGCAATACAGCTTTAAGTTTACATTTCTTGCACTGCAAACTTTACTGTATATACTTTAATGCAATTATTTGTATTATTTCCTGTTTTTATTGCAGTACAGTTGGCATTATTCATTTATCGCAATACAGCTCTAATTCCACATTTATTGCACTACAACATTTACTGTATATACTTTAATGCAGTTATTGGTATTGTTTCCTGGTTTTATTGCACTACAGTTGGCATCATTAATTTATTGCACTACAGATCTAAGTCCACATTTATTGCACTCCAAACCTTACTGCATATTCTTTATTGCAGTTGATTCTTTACTCTTTCTTTCTTATTTCACTGCAGTTAGAATAATACATCTGTAATCACTACACTCAAAGCACAACCTGGCCATGTGCCTGGTATGCAATTCAACATTGTGAGCCCTCTCACCTGATGATGTAGAGAAGCACACCATTATGAATACCAGTTTTGCACATTAAGAGTACATATTGTTAAAACAGAAGAAAAAGTACTTACATACCTGTGTGGCATTCCCTGCCATTGCTTCCTGGACACAGGTGTCCAAGAGTCCCCTCTTCCATCTTTTCAGGTCATCATGGTGATGACAACACTGCTCATGCTCACCTGTGCTGACGATACCAGTGACACTGGTGAGTTCTCTGGCCAGCCAGTCCCAGGCCTCCGCCTTACACTCTGAGTCCTGGAAACTGCCCTGCAGCTTGTCAGCATGGATTTGTACAAGGAGCCCAACATGACCCTGGACTTCAGAATGTCCAATGTTGCACCCGAAAGCATGCAGCTTCACCACCACCAGCTATAGTATGCTGTCCGTGATAGAACTCTAATGGATTTTGCTGTATTTCTGCCTATTGTGCTTAATATAGGCTGTTTTCCTGCCCTTACACATCATTGGGCAACATTCAAAAAAGTACTGCATTGCTTAGCACCACACACACCAGCACAGCTAAGCTGAGAAGAGTGAAACCACACAGAACCATAGTCTTAGCAGAGTCTAGCAGTGCACAAACCAGCCAAGCAGACCTGAGCAATGCACAAACATTGGCAGCCATTTCCATGTTTATGCAGTGATTAGCAGGTCTCAGCATCTTTGAGCAGAGCTTAGCAGAGGGCAGTGGAGCCATCTTTTACTAAAAAAAATGCATAATATGTATATAAAAATTAAATACATATTTTCCCTTCCATGTATTCAAACCCTGGACCTACTACACATGAAGTGATAACTCTACTCAGTTAGCTATGAGGATTATTAGAAAACCCAGTATACCTTCACATATACACTGAGCTACCTATAAGCAGTGCTGAACACTGCGCCATGCCACGTAAACATGCTTAGACATGCTTAAACACACCTTTAATTAAATAATTAATTGCATCTAGTTTCTATTTTTAGATGTCTGACAGGGGTCTGGTATCTTATATGTGAGTGCAGCTTGGCATTGCTGTACTCTGCGCCACACAAACATGCTTTTTAAAAAAAAAATAAAAGCAAAACAAAGGGAAAAAAATGAAATAAAAATAAAACGAAGGACATTGCAGGGAGTCTCATAGTCCTCTGCAGCCATAGTTAGCACTACACCTCTCCCTATATTGATTAAATAACAATGTTTCTCGGTTCTCCCTCGGCAATACACCATCATTTATAAGTATGCTATGCTGCTGAGGGGAAACCATGACCACAAACATGGATACAATCCATGTAGGCTCTACACAGTGCCTACACAGATTTTACCAAATCCTGGAGAGAGCATTTTTTCGACAGGCATTGTTAGACATTTTGACATTGATTGAAAACAATTTTACACAGTAATAAAAAAGTAATCATGTAGAACTGAAGTGTAATGTTTTGTTGCAAGGTTGAAGCAATACAGATTTCAGATTTTGGATTTTACTAATGCATGATCCTGCCCTTTGTACTGCTAAATTAATACATATTTCAATGCACAAAGATGATAATCATTGAATTAATTTGGACTGCAGGTTATTGATTGCCTCCCTCTCAAGGACTGATGTCAGAGTATAGGGAAAGAGAAAGAACTAGAGCGGAGTCCTAAATGAAAGACTAGTACTGGTAGAGGTTTTAGTAGAATCTAAAACAGAAGCTGCTAAAAAAAGAATAATTAGCAGAGTTTATAAAATTTTGCATAATAACTATAAGAGTCAATCAGAGGAGGTTAGAAAGGATTGGGAAAAGAGACTGGATAAGCAGTTCACAAAAAGGCAATGATAGGATATATGTATGCCTGCCAAATATGCAGCAAAATCTAGAAGATTTAGGATTTTTGCTTGGAAATGTTTACATAGCTATTTTTATACCACAAGTAGACTCCAGAGAATTTTTACTCAGGTAAACAGCAATTGTTGGAGGTGTGATGGGGAAGAAAGATATAATGGGGAACATATTTTCTGGGAGTGCAATGAGTTGGCAAACTTTAAAGATTCCCTGCAGACTACTCTATCAGAGATACTGGATGAGCAAATTGGTGTATCTAGGGAAATTATTTTTCTGACCTATGAAAAAGAAATGGAACTACCTAGACAAAGTAAGACCTTGCTGAGTCTAATTATGGTAGGTGCTAAAAAGCAAATACTAGAAAATGGAAATCAAAGTCTAAATCAGCTGTATTAGAAGTAGTGAATATAGTGACAGAGATAAAACAACTGGAATTGGGATCTTTAGAAAAGGGTAGGAGCAAATTACATACAACAAATGGGAATTGTGTGAACAATGCATAAGGGGAGGAATGAGGTTTGAATGAGCTAAGTAATGTTTGACAATGATTTGGTAGCTTATAAGTGATATATAATGTTTAAAACTAAAATTATGCCAATATAGTTTGTGATGTGTAATGCTTGCAACTAAGATTATGTCAGAATGGTTTGTTTTCATTTATATAAATGTATGATTGCCTATGTCATAAGTGATAATTTAATAAATGTGTTTTTTGTTTAAATAAGACATTGGTAACCTTCAAACTCTGGATCCCACCCAGTTCAGGTTTGTGAAAGGCAGATCATGCCTCCTGAACCTGATTGACTTCTTTGAGGCAGTCAGTACTCAGAAACAACTCCACGTGGTCCTGCAGAGTGGTCCTAGCTACAGAGAACTGAGAAAAGCAACTACTTTCCTGATTTAAGAATTTTTTCTGTTTTTTTACTTGAAATACCTTATCTTGCTTATTTTGAACAAGCTTAAACTGTTTTTTTTTAACTGTTTGCTGCATTATATAATATCTGCACTTAAAATTATACCTGGTCAAAAATTGGTCGAAAGTTTGTTGTTTGTTTGTTTAATTTAACTGTTGAGGCTGCCCACTAAAGTGTGCTAGCATGTATAACTGATTTATTACTGTTTTCTGTATTTCTGTGTGCTTTCTATCTAAAAACAAAAAAAAAAAAAATAATCCTTGTTTTCCCGCCTCTCCTCGACTAGTTTAGACCAGTTTACAGGCTTTGCTGTATTCTGGGCTGTGGTGTAGTTCCTGTGTTGTCCATTACCTTACTTGGATAGAAGGAAGTTTCTTTGCTCACCAGTGGGAGTGGGGAGCCTTGAGCAGCCTATCTGTCCCTGAAGGAGTGACCTCAGCACAAGAGCTGTAGTAATTGGTTGTTTTGGACTATTTCTAGCTCTTTTGAAGTTCCCTGTTTGAAATCCGCCTCTGAGCATTTTTTTCTGGCTATACTACTCAGAGACAACTCCACATGGTCCTGCAGAGTGGTCCTAGCTACAGAGAACTGAGAAAAGCGACTACTTTCCTGATTTAAGTATGTTTTCTGTTTTTTTACTTGAAATACCTTCTCTTGCTTATTTTGAGCAAGCTTAAACTTTTTTTAACTGTTTGCTGCATTATATAATATCTGCACTTAAAATTATACCTGGTCGAAAATTGGTCAAAAGTTTGTTGTTTGTTTGTTTAATTTAACTGTTGAGGCTGCCCACTAATGTGTGCTAGCCTGTGTAACTGCTTTATTACTGTTTTCTGTATTTCTGTGTGCTTTCTATCTGAAAAACAAAAAACAAAACAAAAACAATCCTTGTTTTCCCGCCTCTCCTCGACTAGTTTCGACCAGTTTACAGGCTTTGCTATATTCTGGGCTGTGGTGTAGCTCCTGTGTTGTCCATTACCATACTTGGATAGAAGGAAGTTTCTTTGCTCACCAGTGGGAATGGGGAGCCTTGAGCAGCCTATCTGTCCCTGAAGGAATGACCTCAGCACAAGAGCTGTAGTAATTGGTTGTTTTGGACCATTTCTAGCTCTTTTGAAGTTCCCTGTTTAAAATCTGCATTTTCACAGCTTTGTGTGATTGTGCGCATAGCACAGCACCAGTTAAACAGGGTTAAACTTTTTCTGTCTCCGCCAAGTCTGCTCTTCAAATTTTCCCTTAGAAAGCTCTACTCTTAGAATAACCAGTCTACTCGTTATATTATAAGCCTAGCATTTGTTCTCAAAACTTCTCTTCTAAGTAAGCACTCTCAAACTAAAGTAGCACTACATCCACCTACCACCCCTGTGAATACCCACTTCTCTTAAAGGCACAGCACTCACTGATAATATTCTAGCATGTCGAGTGGCAGATTACTAGCATCTTCTCCTGTTCAGCTGGTTAATCTGGGAATCTTGAGACAATGCTATAATTGTCTCATGTACACAGACAACCCTCTCCTCCTCCCAACAAACACAAATACATGAGAGAGATGCAACTATATAGCCAAACTGGAGGCTGAACTCTCTCAACTCAGGACTGGCAAGACCAGACAGGAGGAGAAGGTAACCACACACACAATAAACCCAGTCACACATAGACCTACCCCAACTGCAAATCAAACACATAATAACACAAAGACATACTTGGAGGCTCTAATAAAAAACTTACCAAAACAACAGAGGCTCCCAAAGCAGACACCCAAAAATCCACCACCTCAAAACATAACACATGCAACACATACTTCAATAAATCGGTGTGTCAGCAAATCACAGCCCTTAAGGCCAAACACTATGCCTGATACACTAGTGATAGGTGACTCTATAGTCAGACACACTGAAGTTCCACTTACCAGGCTGAACAAGGAGAGGGTAATGGTAAGCTGCCTATCGGGGGCTAGGATCAGCCATATAACACATGCACTCAGATCACTCAAAAGCACGTACAAATATGATTCTGTCATTGTCCATGCCGGCGTGAATGACCTGAGACGTACCTCCCTGGACTACATGAAAAGAGACATAGAGGAGCTCTCTGATTATGTAGCCCAGGCTGGTATGACCCTGACTCTGAGCAGCATCTTGCCCTCACCAGGAATGATGCCACAATACAAAGACAAGATGATCAGCTTTAATAATTGGCTCAATTACTGGTGTCATTCTAGGGGGATCCAATGTCTGTCTGCTTGGGATGACATGCTGGACAAGCCACGCTGCTTAGCAAGGGACGGCTTGCACCTGTCACCACTGGGCTTCTGGATATTGGCTAAGGCTCTTGCCAACCCCATAGTGCCTTTTTTAGGCAAGGCTCAAAAGACGAACCCACCTCCTTAGAAAACAAAAAATGGAAAAAAAATTAAGGGTAATGCTGCTCAACGCCAGAAGTCTAAATCTCAAGATGCAGGCTCTCGAAGCACTCCTCAGTATGGAGAACATCGATGTCTGTGCAGTAACTGAAACCTGGTTCAAGGCTCCTGAGAGCACCCCAGCCCTACCAGGCTTTACCTCGTATCATGCTTTTCGGCCCCAAAACCCGGGCCGAACCACAAAGGGAGGGGGAGTGTCCATATTCATCAAGGATACCCACACCTCCAGGTTAGTGGCAACTCATGAAGCATCGGACACCATCCAGGTGCAACTAACTGTAGGCAAAACTGCTATACAACTGGTTGCATGTTACAGGCTACTCTCCCAATCTCGAGAACCCCATTCAGCCTTCCTGAAGACATTGGAAGATATGAATGTCTCACCAAATACCATCATATTGGGAGACTTCAACTACCCTAACATAGACTGGGTGCACTATTCTAGCCCTAACACCCTAGCCCAAAGGTTCCTGGAATTCATAAACTCAAATGCAATGGAACAGCTAGTCACCTCTCACACAAGGGAGGGATAATATACTAGACCTGATCATCACAAACATGGGGACAAAATGCTCCACACCGGAAGTATTCCCCTCACTAGTGAGATCTGACAACAAACTAATCACCCTGGAAATACATATTCCACCTCCACCCCCAGCACAAAAGACTACAGTGAAAAACTTCTCAAAAGCTGACTTTGCACTTCTTAAGACTGAGATGGTATCATTTAAGCCCACTGGGCCAATGGAAACCACATCCCACAATGCTGAATTCTACACAAATGCTTTCTACGGACATCTCCAAGAATGCATGGATTGTGCAATCCCAAATAAAACCAAGACCCTCTCCACCAAGGGAAAGCATCCTGTCTGGTGGACCCCAGCCATAAACAAATTGTATAACAAAAGAAGGAAGCTAATGCAAGACAGAGCAAAATCCCGTAAAGGGAAGGCATCTCTGATCAGCACTAGTAGAAAGCTATGTTCTCTCATAAAAACATCCAAGGCCAACTTTGAGAGAAAAATTGCCAAGGACACTAAAGATAACTACAAGGCATTCTTCAGTTATGTTAGAAACCTAGGCGGAAACCCTAAGATATGCTCAGTTAGTACAAAACGACAAAAAATTTACCAAACCCACAGATATTGCCAACATTCTGGCAGACAGGTTCAGTGCAAATTTCTCCCCTCCCTCACCCCCAAAAGAAGAAATACTTATCCCAGCTGAATGTAACCTCCCTGTCATCTCAGATGTCCAGGTGAGAGCCACCCTCAGCAAAGCAAAAAACACAGCATCAATGGGACCTGATGGTATCCCCAGCTGTGTGATACGTGAACTCCAAGAGGAGCTAAACCCGCATATAAAAATGTTATTTAACCTTAGCTTTACTACAGGATATGTACCTGAACACTGACATACAGCAACAGTGGTCCCACTCCACAAAGGAGGCTCTGCTACAGACCCTGGGAACTACCGCCCCATAAGCTTAACCAGCCTGGTCTGCAAAGCTATGGAAAGAATCATTATGGAACTCATAAACAATGACATTGGGGACCTACAGACACTTGATCCCACCCAGTTCGGCTTTGTAAAGGGCAGATCCTGCCTTTTGAACCTGGTTGACTTTTTCGAAACAGTCACTAGAGCCATTGATGAGGGTAAAGCAGTCCATACAGCCTACCTGGACTTGGCTAAAGCCTTCGACAAAATACCCCACTCAGGCATCATAGACAAGCTAAACAGCTTAAATGTAAATCCATATGTCACAAGATGGGTTGCAAACTGGCTAAAGAACAGAACCCATAAAGTCAAAATTGCGGGAGCCATGTCAGACTCAAAGCCAGTCACAAGTGGTGTCCCACAGGGCTCTGTCCTGGGACCCCTCTTGTTCGGCATTTACTTCTCAGATGTGAAAGCAAACATGGGAGGGTTGTGGCTGACAAAGTTCGCAGATGACTGCAAACTAGGTGCCATAGTCGATACACCAGCTGACACATACATCCTACAGAAAGGCCTCACCGAAACAGAAAACTGGTGCTGGAATGATGGCCTTAAACTGAATGCCAAGAAATGTATAGTCATCCCCTTTGGGAAAAACAAAGTACCCACAAATTATCACATAGACAGTAACCCACTGAGTACGGAAAAAGTAATCAGAGACCTGGGGACCCAAGTCGATAGTGACCTCTCATTTGACACCCACGTTGCCACAGTGGTTAGAAAGACTTTCTACCTTGCCCACCTTATCATGAAGGGGTTCACATCCAGATCAAAGGAGGTCATTGTACCCCTGTACTCCTCCCTTATCAGGCCCATGATTGAGTACAATGCCCCATTTGGTATGTACCTCACCCGGCACTAACAACAGCTGGAGAGACCCCAGAAGTACCTCACCAAGGGGATCAAGGGTCTCCAACATATGTCATATGCTGCCAGGCTAAAGAAACTCCAGCTGAATTCAGTAGCAAACCACCTGCTCAGAGGTGATCTTTGCCTGACGTACAAGGCCATGTCCAACCAGGAATTGATGGACATGCTAAACCTCAAAAAATCCAAATCCATTAGAACCACGAGAGCTAAAGATTTAAACCTCAGCACAAATATGAATAGAACATGCTGGAGGGACAGATTCATAACTCAGAGGCTTCCCACACTCTGGAACAGAATCTCAGTTCATGTTAGGCAGAGCCCCTCACTGACTCTCTTCAAGAGAAATCTTGATGAGTGGAGGGAGATCGTAGGTTTACCCCGGGGGTCATCCCTGTGTCACTACTAGACAGAGGCCCAGTAAACTAATTTTAATAAGTAAGGGGGTCTTCAACGTGTCACTACTAGACAAAGGCACAGTATTCTAAATTTATTCTGTACACTTTAGTACCACTACATGGGGTGGCAAAAGCCACATCGCTAGGGCTAGGCTTACAAATGCCCCAGGGCAGCTAGCCTAGTACTAAACTATGAAACTATGAAACCAAAGCCGTGGATGAGGGTAAGGTGGTTCACACAGCCGATCTTGACCTCGCCAAGGCATTCAACACCATCCCCCATTCTGGAATTATAGCTAAACTCACTAAACTAGGTATAAATTCCTACATCACAAGATGGGTTGCTAACTGGCTCACTGACAGAACCCACACTGTAAAAGTTGCAGACTCCAAATCTGACCTCAAAGCAGTGACAAGTGGAGTGCCACAGGGTTCTGTCCTGGGACCTCTCCTGTTTGGTATCTACTTCTCTGAAGTACAGGCTAACACAGAAGGCCTCTGGCTGATGAAGCTCACAGATGACTGCAAACTAGGAGCCATAGTCAAGTTTCCAAATTATGTGGACATCCTACAGAAGGGCCTCACTGAGACAGATGACTGGTGTCAGAGCCATGGCCTCAAGCTCAGTGCCAAAAAGTGCAGTGTCAGCCCCTTTGGTAAAAACTCTGTACCCATGAACTACCACATAGGCAGCAATCTAATTAACACCAAATGCATGATAAGAGACCTTGGGACCCAGGTGGACAGTAGTCTCTCATTTGATAGTCACATTGCGACAGTATTCAGGAAGTCCTTCCATGTGGTACACCTCATAAAAGGGTTCTCATCCAGGAAAAAAAGAGGCCATTGTTCCTCTCTGCTCGTCACTCATTAGACCCATTATACGGTACAATGCCCCTTTTGGAATGTACCTCACAAGACATCTGCAGCAGCTGGAAAGCCACAGAAGTACCTCACAAAGAGGATTACTGGCCTCAAACAAATGCCCTACACTGACCACCTCAAAAAACTCCAGCTTTATTTTATTTTATTTATTTTATTTTACATTTGTTGACCGGGCTAGTCCAACTGGATATATTTCCATTTTCAGCAGAGGCCCGGGGAGAAAAGCTCCACATTTAGACAAAAGGAGATACATCATGAGCACAAATGTCATAATACACATTATTACCTATATCTAAAAGCAGGAAAAGAAAGTGTTAGAACATGGAAAAAGAAATGTAATAAGTTATCAAAAGAAAGAACAGGACTTAACTTCCTAGAAAATCTAAATAACATCATGTTGAACATACTAACATGTTTTAATACCAAGAAGAGATAGTATAAGATCAAGGAAAGAGAAGCAGCAATAGAGAGAGAGCAGATATAAATAGACAAATACTTGTTAGAAGGAGATTCAGAGCCATAAGGATGAAAGATGAAGAGGAGGAGTCTATAAAGGTAGAGAAAGAAAGGTAAGGGAGGAAGCAGGAGGGACAGAAGAGTAGGGAGAGAAAAGAGAGATTCATAGATGGAAATTACTTTAGTTAGGATTAGAGCAGGGACACATCCAGTGGCTTTTAAGGTAAATTCTGAGTTTTTGTTTAAACAAAACAGTGGATGCAATGGAAGTAAGTTCAGTAGGAAGTTGATTCCAGTGTTTTCCAATGGTATTTGAGAAAAGGGAATCACCTGCTAGGTTTTTAGATTTGGTTAAGGTAACTAGCAGTTTGCTTGATGAACGGAGGGAGTTTAGATTAGAGTAGGGGGTTAAGAGGTTGGAGAGTATAGGTGTGTTGTGAGGTTGGTAGAATGCTCTTTGGACAAATGTGAGTTGGGAAAGAAGCAACATGTTTGATAGTTCAAGCCAGTTAAGTTGCTGCAGATTCAGACAGTGGTGCGTTCTGAAAGGTTTACCAGTAACAAATCTAGCTATATTATTGTAAGTGGTAGATAGTTTAGAGAGAATATTTTTCTTGAGGTTAGTATAGATTGGTGAAGCGTAGAGAAGAGTAGAAATAAGATGAGAGTGGGCAAGGGTAGCTTTGGCTGGAGAGGTTAAGAAAGTTTTAATTCTATAGAGAGAGCCGAGTTTTCTGTTTACAGATTTAATGGTATTATTGATATGACAATCAAAGGTAAGGTTGTTGTCAATCGTGACACTTAGTAGCTTGGTAGTAAGGTCAAGTGATATAGTAGTTCCATTGTTAGATAGGATAGTAAAGTCTAATGTAGGGGATCTGGTAGTAGGCTTAAAGAGTAAGAGTTTGTTTTTTTTAGCATTTAGGAGTAGGCATCATTTTGAGAACCAAGTTTCAACTTTGGAGAAAACAGCTTGAGTATTAATTTGGAGTTCAGAGATGGATTTAGCAGAGCAAATTAATGTGGAGTCATATTGTATACAAGTAGCCTGGGGAATAGCTGCTTGTAAGTCATTTATAAAGAGGGAGAAAAGAAGTGGTCCAAGAATAGAGCCTTGGGGGACCCCAAGTGAGATAGGGAAGAAGGGATGAGAGTTTGTTATCCCAGAGAACGGCTTGTTTCCTGTTTGTAAGATAGGAACTAAACCAGTGGACAGCCTTAGATTCTAAGAAGAGAGATTCAAGAATTTTCAAGAGAATGGAGTGGTTAACCATATCAAAGGCCTTAGACAGGTCAATAAAGAGAGCTGAAGACAGGATGTTGTTATTACGATTCTTGTTAATAAGGTCTGTAAAGGTGAAGAGAGCGGTGGTTGTGCTATGAAAAGGCCTAAATCCATGTTGACAGTTAGTGAGAATGTTGTTCTTTATTAAGTGGTCCATTAACTGATGATGAACACATTTTTCCATGATCTTTGCTAGTGGGGACAGGAGAGCTATGGGCCTATAATTGGAGTATTCATAGGAGTTACCTCCTTTGTGCAAGGGTATGATGTGAGAGATTTTCCAGATGTCAGGTATGGTTTCTTCATTTACAGTTCTGTTAATGAGAATAGATATGGGATAGGCAATTTCAGAGGCTGCTTTTTGAAGGAATTCAGATGGGAGTTGGTCAGCCGAGGGGGTGCAAGGTTTAAGTTTGTGGATACATTTTTGTATAAAGGCAGTGGAGATGGGTTGTAGCCTAAAGGTTGGTAGTCTGGAGGATGCAGGGTCGGGGATACTAGTATAGTCACTAGAGAGTTGAGAGGCCAAAGAATTAATAGTATCAATAAAGAAAGAGTTGAAAGTGTTGGCAGTATCAAGGGTGGAATTATTTTCAGATCCGGTAGGGGATGGAGTGGTAGTCTGTCCATGGTGTAGAAGCCTGTTTAGGGTTGATCAGAATTTCTGAGGGTTATTGTGATTAGCTTGCTGGAGATTACTATAATAACTTCTTTTATCAGAGAAGATAGCTTTTTTGGTACTGTTTCTTAGGTGTCTAAAGGTCTGTTGGTCTACAGAAGATTTGCTAGCTCGCCATTTTATCCAAGCTTTGTTTCTAAGTAACATTTTTTGTCTTGTATCTTTAGATAACCAGGGGACAGGTTTAGATTTAATTCAGATAGAGCGTGATGGGGCATGATTATCTAGAATAGTTAGGAATGTGGTATTGAAGTATAGCACAGCTTCTTCAAGAGGAAGTGTCTTTAGTGGGTTCCAAATGCAAGCACTTCAGTTTTAAATTGAATAGGGTTGAAACATTTGAGATTACGTAGGGTCCTATAGGTAGGTGTATTGTTAGAGGCATTTCTTTGTCTAATAATATAGGTTAGATTGTGATCACTAAAGTCATCTGGTAGTATTCCAGACTGATATTTAAGTAGAGGTTTATTAACGAGAATCCAATCTAGAATGCTTTCTTTGTTGTTAGATTTGTTAGTCCTAGTAGAGGTGTTTATTATTTGAGTAAAGCCATGGAGGTTAATATGTGAAGCTGGGTTATTAGTAATTAAAGAAGACCAGTCCAGGTTGAAGTCTCCAGAAATTATGTTTTCTTGAGGATAGGAGGAGGAGAGCCAACTAAGGTTATTTTCTATAGTAGTAGAATTATTTCCAGGGGGTAGATATATACAGATAATATAGATGGACTTTTTAGGGTTTAGTTGTAGCTTTGAGATAAGAAGTTCAGTCTTGTTATTGTCCAGGTTATCGTAGGGTATTAATGTTACACTAAGTTCTGTTTTGAATAGGAGTGCAACTCCCCTTTCCCCTTTTCTAGTTTTATGTAGGTCAAGTCTCAAGATGTTATAACCTGGAGGTAAGATTTCATTATCTTTGGTAAAGGGTTTTAACCAGGTTTCAGTTAAACAGAGAATATCAAAGGAGTGGTGTTGAAGAAGGGAGTGGAGATGGGTGATTTTATTATTGACACTTCGTATATTAAGGTGACCTATGAGTAGAGTGTTTGTATCAGAGGTTGGTAGTAGTAGGGAAGAGTTTAGTGAAGTGGTTGCCTCACCAGGTGGAGTGGTTAAGGGCCCTGGGTTGGGATGGATGTCCCCGTCTACCAAGGTAGAGTGGCTATGTTCGAGGTAAGCTTTGATGGGGGAGTACAGTAAATATTTTGGTTTCTTAATCAAGAGATTTAGAATTTTAATGTGGGACAGTCTGTGATATCTGGCAAGGAGGTAGCTAGGGATAGATGTAATGTTTAAATGAGTAAGTTATAGGCTTATGAAATCAGAGGCTGTATGTTTGGGAGAGTAGTTAAAGTGGTAATTGGGATTTGATTCATAACAGGTTAGAAAGTAGGGTGGTGTGAGGGCAAGAGAGATAATAAGTAGAAGTGTTAGCTTTTTCAGAGTAGTTCCTATTACAGGGTTCTTGGATATTGGTTTGTAAGTTTTGGTAGACATGTTAAGGTGAGAGAGAAAGGAATAGACTGGATATAGGCTAAGAGTATAGAGTGAGTAAATGAAACCAGGTGGATATCAAGGTATGTGTGTAGTTTTGGGAGGGGAGGGGAGAAAGGAGAGGTAATTGAGGGAGGTATAATAGGGAGGGCGGTGCAAGTGAGGTAGGAGCTTAGGGTAGGTGTAGATATAGAGGAGGTGTGGTATGTAGGAGGCTAGGATAGGTGGAGACAAGGAGGGGGTGTGGTATGTCAGGTATAAGGCTAGGGGTACGTGGGGTGGGTGGGATAAGGGGGTAGGGAGGGGAGCGAAGCGGGGCAGAAACAGCCAGAGAGGAGAGCAAAGTCTATCAGCTAAGCAGAGTAGCTGAAACACTACTGTTTCATGTGCTACATAGTTTAGGAATATGTAAAGGAGAGTTTGTTAAAGAAAGATGAAAAGGCAGGCAGTAGTTTGCAAGAATATAACAGGCACAAGGTAAAATAGTTAGCAGAGGGACAGTGATAGGGGTATTAGAAAGTAGGCAAGTAGAGATATTCAAAATACAGTCAATTGATGAAGGATAGGAAGGAATAAGAGAGAAAAGGAGTGCAACAGGCCAGGAAAGTAAAATAGAGACAGTAAGGGAGCAGAAAAGGCAAGGCAAGTGGGATATTACTGCCGTAGTAAGGCTGGCAGACGAGGAAAAGTTAGACAACCAGGGGCATAGGGGAGTAGCAATAAAAGAGGAAAGAAGTTAGGGGTAACTATCAGAAAGCAGGTGAGGGAAAAACCTTAGCTGGTGTCACGTGTGTGCTGCCCACAAGAGGACAAAACATAAACTAAAATAATTAGGCAAAATGACATACAGCCAGTAATGGAAAGTTTAAGCACCAATAATCCGTCGTTCAAGAGGAGATAGGGGTGCTTCCTGGGTGCCAACACAATTGTTCTGCTATGTTGCTTCAGGGATACCAAGTGAGATAGGTCAGCAAGGAGGGGACAACCCGATGAGGAGCACTAGGCTTTAATGCTGGAATACAAAACAAAAGAAATATAGGGTTAGGAAGACCAAAGGAAACAGAAATAGCATAGGAGGTTAAGCATAGGAGTGGGTAGAGAGATATCAGATTAAGAAGTATGTCAGTAAAGAGAAGGAAAAATAGAAATCTGCTAGTTACTATAACAGGTGTACCAAGATAATGTTCAATATTAGCAACAGTTGTTATAATGCAGTAATACAAGTAACCAGTGAATTTAATTAGGTACGGAAAAATAGATGTTCTAAACCAGGTTCAATGCAGATGTTAATTGTGTATTCATTCACTATACAAGTAAATGATTAAGCGTTCATTTACCATGCAAGTGAGGGTATTTATATGTACATACAAGGTATAGAAACAATACAGTATATATCTAATCAGTAGAGAATTGTAGTAGGATGTAACGCTAGTCACCATATACTGAGAATAATCTAAGAAAGAGCAGCGTTTGTAGTGAACATGCTCTTCAAATTACAATACAACCTCCGAGTGATTATATACAGTAGCTGACCAGAAAGCCACAGTAGAGCTATGCTTTACTTAATTATTGATTTATAGCCTCTTAGTGACTGAGAGCAGAAGTCCAAGTCAAAGGCAAGGTCTAGCTAACTAATGTTAATAATACACAAGGTCTTTACTGCTTTACTCCGTAGCATATCACCTACTCCGAGGTAATCTCTACCTAACATATAAAGCTATGTCAAACCCAGAGCTGTTGGACATGCTACACCTAAAGAAATCCCAATCCCTCCAAGCTACACACTCTAGGGACCTAAACCTTGTCACCACAATAAACAGGACATGCTGGAGGAATATATTCCTGTCCCAGAGACTAGCTATACTCTTGAACAAGCTACCCATCTATGTCAAGCAAAGTTCTTCATTAGCACTCTTCAAGAAAAATCTTGATGAGTAGATGGGAAATAGGAAATACACCCCAGGGATCACTTCTGTGCCTCTGCTGGACAGTGGCACAGAAAAATAACTTTCTTGGGTAGTGTAAGCTATGGTACCTTGCTGGCTAGGCTTATGTAGGCCCTTGGGCCGATAGCCTAGTACCTACCTATGAACCTATGAACCTGTTATAATTGCAGGATTGTAAAGTGAACTGGCTACACCTGTGCAATAAGGTATGGCTTAGGAGCTGGTTAAAGCTGACTGTATTTGAATACAACTGCAATTTTGATGGTTTTATCATAACATATCACTAATATTAACTTAATTTCTCCTTGTAATCACCTTGTAGTATCCTTAACTACATACTAACTTGTTCTCTAAGTCATAATTTACTCACACTACAATAACCCTATAACAAATCTATGTTTTGCTTTACTACTGGGAATATCCAAAACTGCATTTTATTAGCTATGTAGTTTTTCTATATGTATTTTTTTCTTACTGTTTACTGTCAATGCTTAAAATGTACTTTTTACTGTTTGTAAATATCCATGTTATCGACTGTATGTATTTTAAAAAAAATCTGTAGAGAAGCTTATCTCTTATCAATCGTAGTGATATTTCTGTGGAACATTTCTCAATAGGCATCTGCTGAAAATGGGTTATGTGTACCCAGCTGGACTTCTCGGGTTACCAAATGTCAAATAAATACATTTGGTAAGTAGTAAAGTGTTATCTTTAAATATAGTACAAGACACTCATCCTATACTTATTTTCTCTAAGTGTTTTCTTTCACAGAAACAACCACTGTGCATATGACTGAACTGAGAACAGCTTGTGCAGTACATGAACATATGGGAAAATCAAACATTTAATCTATGTCATAAATAAATGTAGGACACAGTAAAAGTAAATAACATGTCTTTTTGGTTCAGTGCTTTGCAGTAAAGTACTTGCATTTCAATTTTAAAATCAAAAACACGTCATCATTTACCTGTCAATGAAGTACTATAAGGAAAGTTTGCCTATAAAGCATAACTCATATATGTGCTTTAAGACTAATACGATTGTGTCAAACAAAAAAATACCACCTGGATCATTGTGGACCAGGACACTGAAAACGAGTTGAATACCACTTTTTCATAACGTGTTACCCCCTAAAATGTGCAAACACTGTGAACAGGCCCCACATTTATTTGTGGCTATTCCCCCCTGGAGTCCTCAAATGCAAAGAACGTGGTATATTTAGGCCAGTGTTTAAACTGTCCCTATTTTTATGTAGGAAAAACTTCCAGAAGATTGAGGGATCTTATATACAAGCATTTTTTAGATATTAAAAAGGGAAAAAACAACTAGTGGTTTGTTTAAACATATTTCTGGATATGCATCAAATACATTTTTTTTCTTTCAATCAAATTAAGAAGGATCCTCAGGGCAAAATTAATGAAAAATATTTAAATATCAGGGAATTACAATGGCAGATTAGACTAAATGCTACACTTTAATCAGGGTTAAATGAATATGTTTCTTTGAGCCCCATTTTAAAATTAAAACATTATGAAGCCACGTGATTAAATTAAAAGTGTTTATAAATGTTTTTATAACTGTTTTCATTAGTTTAATAAGATGTCTGTCCAGAAGTGTTACTTTTAACCATATGTATTTATTTACATTGATGGACTGATCATGTGATGGTTTTTAATAATATGATTGAGGTTCCAATCATATAAATTAACGAATGGGCTTTGTGTAGTTCTGATGAAGTTCCATTATTTAGGGAATGAAAGCGCTTAACTGATGAATAAAAGTTTTTCAGTTAAGTGGTATTCATCTCGTTTTCAGTGTCCTGTACTCAGTGATCCAGGTGGTGTTTTATTGTTTAACAGTTTGTGTTTGGTGACTTGGATTCTTTAATATGATTTTGTACTGTACTCAGATGACATGATAAAGTCAGAAAATGGTGGCCTACATAGCAGGTAATGTCTTGGTTTAACAAAATGTTTGTATATAATAGTTCTGATGGTGATGGCATTTAGTTTCAAATTGACATACATTTTATTAGGTTTTTCAACAAAGAAATAGCACAGCAAAATTAGAGAGCCAGATTCAATAACGCCTATGCAGTCCATTTCCACCATGTGCCACATGGCAACACACTATTTTGGATTCAGTAAGTGGCATTTACTGCTGTGCAATGATGTACAAACAAGGTAAACACTGTGGCATGCTAATTACAGCATAAGCTGCTGAACTGAATGCTAATCAACCAATCCAAAATGGAAGAGCCATACAACAAGCTATAAAACAACCATGTGCTGGTTTTCTCTGTGAATTCCAAAACCCATTGGAATACAGCCATTGAAAGGAGTTTACACAGAAATAATGTTAGGGGTTGCCGTTGCTTTAATTCATTTGTATATACAAAAGGCTGAAGTCTGTGATGCTGCTGCTAATAGACCGAGGCAAAGAAGGAGAAGAGTTTTCAGGCTTATCACAACCTACATGGTGTGGAAATTGTAGAGCACTACATGGTGGATCGAGACACACTGCAGGAACTCTGTGACCTTTGTCGTCTTCAACTCAGACCCAGGACAAACTAAGAGGAACCCATCCCAGTAGAGACAAAGGTATGTGTAGCACTTAGAGTCTTAGCTACAGATACCTTTCAGAGACAAACAGGGGACATGCCTGGGGTGTCACAGGTATCATCATTCAGGATCCTCCATCAGTTTCTGAACAGTATGCTCCAACATCCCAGTGACCACATATATTTTCCCCGGACTCTTGAGGACAGGCCAGGAATATGCAGGAGTTCTACCATGTAGCACACTACTCTGAAGTACTGAGTACCATAGATTGCACAACTATAAAAATTAAGGCACCACCCAGGCAACAGGGTAGGCTCTACATAAATAGAAAGGGTTTCCACTCTATTGACTGCCAAGTTGTGTAATGCCAAGGTAGTCATCCTGAATGTGTGCTGTCAACCCTGGCAGTTACCATAACTGACATATCTGGCACACCTCCCAACTATATCAGATGTTCGCTAGGGATATATCCCATAGGGTCATTTACTGGGGATGCAGGTTATGCACTGACACCATGGCTGATGACACACGTCAGAAATGCATACACCCCCCCTGAAGAATGTCATAATGAGGTACATGCTCAAACCAGAAAAAAACAGAAATATCAAGGAGCATGTGTTTCGGCTGCTGAAGTCATTGTTCTGGTGCCTAGATACATCTGGCTAAATCCATGGAGATGTACTGAAATATTCACAGCATGTGCTATGATACACAACATCATCCTGAGAAAACAGCCTCAGCAGGATCAGCATGGGGAAGGAGCACAAATCCCACCACCAATGCCAAGGTCACCACAGCCACATGCAGATGAGAAGTCAGAGGAGGAAACACCAGCTGCTGTGGCTGTAGGCAGACATAGGCATGCTCAATATGTCCTCATATTTACTAACAGACCATGCATAATACACTCACTCACCACCTAAAGACTTAAAACCTTCCTCCTATGCACATATATTGATGCCAGATAAGTCTCATAACATTTACCCCCCGTGTATCAGCTGTGTACTGTTTGGATCAGACAGACTCATCCTTGAACTAAAACTATCACAAACGCTGCATTTACAATGTAAGCATTGAACCTGGAGTGTATTGTGTGATTATATCAATGAGTGGAATATCTTGAATTTCATTACTTTGTAGTGTAAGCATGTAAAAGGTGAGAGATTGTACAGAAATTACCTTAACATGTGTCAGAAGAGATTTATAAAAGTACAATTACCAGTTCAACATCACAAATGCAGATATACTAAGCACTAAGTCAATTATGCACCCTGAGCCTCAGAAACAAAGCTCATGTATCCCTGAATCCAAAAGATACAAAACAGGGATATGGCATACTTATCATCAGGGTGCTTGGGAGGGGCAGGAAGCCTGGGCTGACACAAAAGGTCAGTAAATGTGTGTGAGTAAGAAAGAGAAGTAGGCAGGCATTTGGATAAACCAATAAATGGCCAGTGAGACAAGATGGGGTATAATCTGTACAGCTGAACCATGTAGCTGTTGTGTGTGTGTCTGTAGGGATCCTCCAGGTGAAATTGGAGTGTGAGTATCTGCATGAACACAGTCGAGCTCTGTGATAGCTCTACATCTTGATATTTCTGACAGGTGTGAACCATGCATGGTAGAGGTGGCAGTTCATCATTGTCTTCCTGGACGATGAGAACTGGATCTGCCAGGAGTTGCACTGGCACATCCACCCCATGAGTCAGATGCACTACTGCTACCTGAATGTGAATGATGTCTGTTGGATGATTCCCTCATGAGTACACCCAGGAACATGACCCAAGGCTTGCCACATCTGGGTGTGGACAGCTCACCCACTGACAAAGCAGTGGAAGTTCTACCACCGTCGGAGTGTGATTGAGCAAAGCCACCTTGTCTAATAGCAGATGATATGGATGTCCTATGCCCATGAGGATGCTGTTTCACTCCCAGCAGATGTTCCATCACAGATACCACTCATTCTATCACAGGCACTCCTTGTGCCAACGAGTCATTCATCTGACTCATTGAATAGACAACATGGTGGAAGCAGTCATGCATGTAAGCCTGTGCCACATCTACAACCCTAAGCATTTCTCTGGAGCACCTACGGGAATGTGCCTGTGCCTTCATGGCAGTCCTAAACATATGTTGAGTGGCACAGGAAAAGACACCTGGATCAGGTAGAGGAGGGACAGCAGGGTTCCTCCAAGCACCCCTTAAACCCTGGCAAATGCAACTTAAAAAAAAAACAAAAAAATAAATAAAATATTAAAATACCACCAAGACCACCAATCCAAGAAGTAAGTGAATTTAATGAAACATTTAGCATCTCGGCTTGCACAGCTTTCCAGGAAGGCTGTGTAAGCTGAAGTGCTAAGTGTTTTATTAAATTTGCTTACTTCCTGGATTGGTGGTCTTGTTGGTATTTTATTACCCCTTACAACCCTCCTGTGTGGCACCTTGCCCACACTTTAGCTACAGTCAGAATCAACAGGCACTAAAACCACAGCAATCACATTTCTCTGATCAATTGTCTTGCCCACCACCTGTGCAATATTTGTGGGCTCACTGGAATGGCTAGGCATAGGCCTATTGGCTGTGTCAGATGGAATTACAGGGGATGGCTATATGTTAGTCTCTGTGTTAGATTCAACCTCTGCAACCCCCGAATGTACCTCTGTCTGGCCACCATCATCATCAGAGTCTGCTGATACTCTGACATCAGGTGGTAAAAGTCCTAGATTTCCACTGTCAGTATCACCTGTGATAATAAGCAACAAACACAAGAAAAATGAATAACTGAACTACTATACTCCAATATAAGCTAACAAAATAACAGTGCTGCTACTATTAGACAGCACAGCAATGCACACAATAGTCCTTACGTCAATATCAAACACTAAAATATTTCTTTGAATTGCTCATCAGTACTGATATACAAATTGTTGGCTTACCATCTGCAGATGAGGTTATCCTCTGTAAGCCAGATGGTTCTGGAAGAAGTTAAGCAAAAGGCAAGGGCAATATCATCACAATTAACAGTAACACAAGGAGTAATACTATTACCCCTGTATATGTCCATTAACTATACTTTCAACAAGTACTTGGATGACAACTCCAACCTAAGCTAATCAATCAGAATGTTTTGTTAACTGCAGCAATCTTAAATCCCCCTCAAAAAAATCTTGTGACACAGAAGTAACATACTGATCTCAACTGTTTTACTATACAACGGTATTCAACAATTAAGGTACCAAATCCTACCTGGAAGCTCCTCCTGGGAAATAATTGCTGCCCCTGAAACTGTTGCACCAATGTCTGGGACATGCTGGTCTGCACTTTCCTGGGAGCTGTCTGGATCCCTGTCAGTCGACAGGAACTCTTCATTTAGTGTTAGTGGTGTCTCCTTAGCAGGCCCTCCTCTGGGACCCATCTGATCATGGCCTTCTGCAGCTGCTCTTTTCCATGCAGATGTGATCATGTCAGTGGCACTGTGATGAACCTGCTCATATGTCCTGCCATGGCTGACCATGGCATTAACATCGTCCACAATCTGCCACCAAATCTGAATTCTGTGTGCCATATCTCTCCATTCCCTTTCAGGCAAGAAGGCACCATATTGCCTAAAAGCATGCATTATCACATGATTTTCAGCATCAGTGAAGGGTGGATGACGTAGTCCAAAGTGTCCTAAAAGATAATAGAGGGATAGCACACATAAGTATCACATAAATATAAAATAGCGATTCCCAGATAAAACAGAAAATGTAGCATCTCAGTATTACCCAGTGGAGGAACATAAAACAGTCTAGAGATGTGAAATATGAACAACAGGTTGGATGCAAGAAAGGGAGAGTAACAAAGGCAACATATCCTTGTTTGTGCCATAACAGAAATGCAACTTTACTCTCCCAAAACAGCAGGCAAGTGACATTTTCCTAACACCACCATCTTTGAAATGCTAAAAGTGCTATCAAATGAACTGTCCTTGAAACATTTTTACATATTTATCACAGTGCATTCCATTGTAAGGTATTGACAATCTGTATACCTGTGAAATGCCTTGCCAAACATGCTCATGGCATTAGTACACTCCTAACTAATGCATACAGATAAAAGTGTAAAAGCCTTTGCTTCAGATTTTTTTTATTTACATTCCAGCATAAACAGTATGTAGCTGACAAAATGCAAGCATACCTCCTGAAGTTCAGTAATCCTCTGTGCATATATAACCCAATGCAATAGCTTCTGTTCAGTTTTCTCCACATAAACAAGTCTTCTCACCTTCAACTTGCCAACCTACTTGGTTGCCTTTTTATATGGTGTAGATTCAGGACTGTTTGCATGGTGAAGATGCAAATGAGATGTGAACTGATTAGAATTGCTGAATTACAAATACCTGGATCTGTGTAGGAGATATAAACATAGTGCAGGTACTCCCTCAGTGTTTGTTTTTAATGGATTGCAACTGTGAATGGTTACTAGTTGGGAGAAGGAAAACACCACAGCACTGCAGATGTAAGGCTGGAAAGGTAAGTAAGCAGCACACAATTCACAGGTTGTGTTCATTAACATTCAACCTCCCCTTCATTTGTTGGCAACTGCTTATAATATTATTTCCAGTTAATGTCCTCACATATTTTCACATATTTTAAGTACAGTGATATATGATAACTTACAGACTTACAGGTCAGATAAGTGAAGAATGACCAACAAACACTGACAGGTAAGGCAGAGCTGTATATGTGCAAGCAAAAATCATAACTGGTTGTGTGATCACTTTGTGCACTACATACAAAAATAATAAATGTATAAATACCAGTTGTGTGGTTTCATTTTTCTGTAGATGATGTTGCATTTGGCTCTATGCAGAATGATGTCAGTTACTTGCTGCAAAGATGTTTGTGTGGCAAACAAGGATAAGGCACCCTTCCTGTGTTTTGAAGATTCATTGGAGTGACAGTTCCAAATCCAGACCTATGCAGCCATATCTCATGTGAGCCAACATTTTCTAGTGTATATGTCATAGACTGATTATCCTCATGTCAACTACTTGTTCCCTTTCTTTTTTCTTTTTTTCCTTTTCTGTCTTGGTTGTTTTAATTTTGGGGGGGGGGGGGAGTGTTTACAAAATTAAGTGCTTAGCTCAGTCACGGGAAAGGATGAAATGAATGGCTGGCATAGCTGTGCTTATCTCATTTATGCAAAGCATGGCAATGTATAAACCTGACAACTGGACCACTCAGACAGTAGACAGGACCCAGAAAGCCAAAAATAGAAACCAGATACATTCAATTAATGCTACTGGGTATCACACAAACCCACTAGGCAGCATTGGACAGTGGTTAGTAGAGATACCTTAGAATGATTAGTAAATTAGGGAATGTCATGTAACTAGTCCTGTGGCAGCAGGTGGAAGTGTAGGATTAGAGAACAGAGAGTCCTGAATTCTAGTACATGGTGTGCAACCTTTTTTTTACTGTTGTGACAGAGTAGTTTATAGCAATGAACTGAAACATAGACAAGTGCTACTTCAGCTTTCTTGTGGCAATAGGTGTATGTGTAGGACTGCCATACACATGGTCCTGGGTTCTAATACAGGATATTACATACACTTTTACTGTTGTTCCACTTCCCATTATATTCACTCTCACTTATAACACTTTAAATTGTGCAGCTGATATGAATTATATGTTTGAGGGATGAGACACCATTACTGTATTTTCAGATGTATGACTGAGGGGGTACTGTGTACTATAATGCCAAGTGTCAGAGTAACCTTCCAATTGCAATTATTTCATTCCTCACTGCTTGTACTGCTGCTCTCCACTTACCATCATGCAAATGCATTTCTCAGGTTTACTCACTCCTGGTAAACACGATAGCTGGAACTGGTTGGAAAGAATCAGTCTCCGTTGCTCTAGCTCTGCTGGTAGACAAGCCTGGTGTTAGTGGTGAAGTTTCCAGGTGTATGGCACAGAGATGGGGTGTCCAGGTGTCCAGGATATTCATTGGACTTCTAGTAAAGCACCACAGCCAATGGCTACTGCAGGGGGACTATTCTGGTAAGTCTGAGGTGTAGGATAGTATATCCCAGGCTGTATCCCATGCCATTGATATCCTGTTGCACTGGAGACCAAAATAGGCATAATTTTAATGACCTACAGAGGAGGAGAAAAGGGGACACTCTCAACCATTGGTTGAAGGAATTTAGCACTGCAGAACTCCCACAGCTCTGTTAGTATCAACTAAAGAGAGTACTTGTAAGACTTAGAAATGTTGATATAGGCAAAACTGGTATGCATAATGCTCTTTTTTTCTTTTATATTCTTTCCCCAGCTGCCAGGGATTGGGGGTTCAATGTGTGGACCCATGAGGCTAGATTAGATAGACTGAGGGAAGCAAGTGGTATGTATACAGCAGAAGAGAAGTGTTATTGTAGCATTAAAAGTTAAATATAGCTTTTATGGTATTTTATAGAGTTGCATTAAATTGAGCATTCATATTGCAACTGTAAAAGCAAGTGTACATGCATTAGTCTGTAGCACAAACCAATTGTAAGAGTTCAATATTAGACTTTAGTCAGAGTATGTGGGTTCAAATAACACAATTCACAACTATACAATATTGTTAATTCTTCAATATTATTCACGTTAAATTAAAAACTCCATACCAGTGGCTCAAATGCCCTGCTGTAAACTGTAATCTGTATAACTGGAGCACGTATACATGCCATATATGCACATTTCAAGAATTACTTGCAGGAATCGGTAGTATAGTGTGTATCTGTTATGAAGTGTACTTAAATATAAATCTTATGATAAAGGAGTTGTGTAATTGTATTAATGCATTGTATGTCACATATGATGATACTAATGTTATCTGTTTTTTCTCCACCCCATCCCTTATCTTTCTTTTTTCATGTTCTTTATTTTTATTTTAGTTTATTTTTTTTCTTTTATTTTTTATCTTATATTATTTTATTTTTTATTTTCTTATTCTTATTGTGTCATCAAAATGTGCCCATGTCATCCATGTGTACCTCATCACTAAATGCTCCACAGCATAGTGAGAATCAGCTTGATCCTGCTCCACCAGCTCCAGCACCGATGCCCAGCATGCCTGGGAGTCAACCTGTCAGCACTGTCTCTGCTGCCCCTGCACTACATCTGCCATCAGTTAGTCTTGCCCCAGAGGCCGGTCCAGTGGTATGCTCTGGGAGCAGTGGTGGAATTAGTGATTTCATCACCCACAGTGAGTTGCCAGAGATGGTGAGTAGGGTCTTGCACCACATCATTGGTGCACACCTACATCAGATAGAGAGACTGCTCTCCCTCATGTTGCATAGGAGGAGGAGGAGATGTCAAACATTCTGGCCACCAGTGGAGTATAGTGACAGTGAGGACAGTCCAGTGGGTGAGGACTAAATTCTGACTGCCTCCAAGCTTGACATCATGGGCCTGGATTGTCCCCTCCCTCACCCCAATCATGATGTCCCTAACCTTTTGTGCTCATCACTGTCCTTGTCTGTTGTCCTGTTTGTCTTGTCTGTCTGAAGTTGCTTCCTCACCTACCCAACTTACCTGACCCAGATATGCCAACTTCCATTTCCCAACATTCCTTTCTCTCTGAAATAAAAAATAAATGGGCACCTGTCTCACAAAAACAAATCATCCCATACAGCACTCTCCATTTCACACATATGTCTTCTTGACACAATTTATTTGGTCCAATTCACTATACAACATTATTATGTTGTGGTCACCCCTCTTTGTGGAGGTGACAGTCCAAATTCAGTTACTATTCTGCACATATTTTCAGTTTACACTGTTAAAGAAATGGATAGCTATGGTTCATTCCTACCTCCCCCTGCACATTCCTGTACTGCTTTCCCTATGTTCTTCTCCTTAGTTGCTCCCCATTTCATGACTTTCCTATCTACCTCATTTTAAAACCTTTAATCTGTAAAAAATAGAATCACACATAACACACATACATAGCAGAAAAATCAATGGATCCCTTTCACTTTTTGGGGTATATGTTTGCGTGGAGATGCACTTTGCACACCTATATGCAGTGGCAGTCAGCAGCCACAAAATGCTATGGTTATCTCCATGCAATGTTGCATAACTGCACTGCACTATGCCAACACACAGCAACACGTACTATAAAGAATTCATGTCATTGCATTATTGTTTATTCAAAAATATATAAAAGTATTAGATGCACCTGGATTCAAACCCAGTATCACATGGGCTCAAAAAGAAATGTGTCAGTGCATCTACACCTGCTGTCACAGAGGCAGCTAAGCAGCAGGCGTATTCCATTTACTCAATACTAACTCTCAGACTTTAGCAGTGTAGCTTGCATTTGTGTGCTGCTTAGCTACACGCAAACATGAATAGTATTGGAAATGTTTATCTTGCATGTGTGAACACTTTGCCATCTGTCCACAAACATGTAGCTCACCTCATTATGGAAAAGTAAATATTATTTTGTAGTGTTGCCGTTTACCGTCCATTTACTTTTTGTGCCATTAAATTACATGTGGAAACACAACAAACTGAAGGCCCTATCTAACAACATGTCACATATTTACAGTACAGCTGTGTGTTGCCTCCCTCAAGCACTGCAACCCTGGTGTCTAAGTACTTTGTTTCCATACATATGACACTTCCACTAAAGAAATTAATAACAAATGTGTGATATGCAATACACATCAATCTGGTAGCATACAGAACTAGAACTATTGACCTAAAAGTCTAAAACGCCTTAGCTGAGGCTAGGGAAGGAGTTGGCATGGACCTTATTCATAAGGACATAGTTGACCTTCATGTTGGTTCTGTGAAGGGCAGATCTTGCTTATTAAACCTAGTGGACTTCTTTGATACTGTCCCCAAATACCTGGATGCAGAATAACAGGACATACAGCCTGTGATGAGTTATCCAAGTCCTTTGACACTATTTCTCATTCATGTAGAATAGAGAAAGTCTCCTATCTGGGAATTAACTTATACATTATTAGATAGATAGCCAACTGACTCACTGACAGAACATGCACTGTCAAAGTTGAGGACTGCATCTTCGTCACCAGACCACTTACCAGTGGAATGCCGCAAGGATCAGTACTGGGCCCTCAACTGTTGGGAAACTCTTTGCCTGAAGCCCAGGCAAACATAGATGGCCTGTGGTTTACCAAGTTTGCAAATGACTGGGCACAGTCATATGGATTCTCCAGTGATGGTAACATATTACATAAGGAGCTGATACAGACAAATGATTGCTGCCAAACTCATGGATTGAACCCTAAAGCAAAAAATGCCTCATTACCCCCTTTGGCAATGAAGTACCCATGTAAATTATTCAATGTAAAATAAAATAAAATAAAATAAATAAATAAAATAAACATAGCACTCCTCTAAGCTCTAACATTGTTGCGAGTCTTGGGAACACATATTGATAGCAATCTGTACTTCAATCATTATGTGTCCATAGTGGTGGTACATTCTACATTACACACCTCATAAATAAGGCCATCATGTCCAAGACCATGGAGATCATAGCTCTGCTGTACACTATCATTACCAGGCCACTAATTGAGTACAATGCTCCCTTCTTGTTGTATCTCACCAGACAACTGCAGCAGCTGCAGAAAACACAGAGGTTTGTGACTGGGAGAATCCAAGTCCTCCAAAACATGACATATATAAAAAGACTGAAAGACCTGTTACTGAACTCAGTATCAAGTAGGCTGCTGAGAGGTGACCTATGCCTGGCCTACAGAGCAGTCTCAGACCCTACCATACTGGAAATGCTAGACATCTGCAAATCAAATGGGACAATAATAACTTGCTCCAGGGAACTCAACCTAGCTTGTGACATAAACAGAAATATCTCCCAGTGATTAGCACTCCTCTGTAATATGCTCCCACTGCATGTGAAGCAGTGCTACTCAATGAACCTATTCAAGCACAATCTTGACAACTGGATGAGTGATTGTAAATTCATCACTGGGGTGGCACCTGTGTCCCTCATGGACAAGGCCATTTGGTGGATGCTCACAAATTTGCTCTGCTATCAATTACCTTCTAAATATGCTCAATAAGGGCACTTGTGCTTTTACACAGCTAGGCTTGTAAATGCCCTAGGGCCATTAGGGTAGTAACCTCCTATGAAGCTATGAGGCTATGAACCTATGCAGACCTCTCAATACCTTCTCTTCAACATGACCTGATGTCATCCACCATAAGTTGACCTGCAGTCTTGTAAAAGTCAGACTTGTGCCATGGCACTTGTGTAATGTACTGAGTTCTGTAGTCTGTGTACTTAGACAGGTAAGGGTTCTGTTCTCACTGCATTCAACTGGTGTGTATGTGTGTGTGTGTGTGTGTGTGTGTGTGTGTGTGTGTGTGTGTGTGTGTGTGTGTGTGTGTGTGTGTGTGTGTGTGTGTGTGTGTGTGTCTAGACATAAGAGCAGAAGTGTGTATCCTACAGTTATTGCTCCGATGTCATGGACTGACAGCATTTTGATACTTGCACGTGTCTACACATTCATTTCATGCAGGCCACCCTACATCATCTATCCAACATAGCCTACTGATGTCATCCACCATACATTGACCTGCAGTCTTGTAACAGTCAGACTTGTGCTGTGGAAGTTGCATAACATACTTGAGTTCTATAGGCTGTGTACTTAAATAGGTAGGGGTTCTGTACTCACTGCAGTCAAGTGTGTGTGCTGGTGCTCTTGCTTGACATTACACAGAGCCTTTTATACCAGCATGAGGGACACTGCTACAACCATATTCTTCACAACAGGCACTGCTGATGTCATCAGTTATAAAGTGTTGTCTGTGAGAGTCCAAGCCAGAGATGACCTATGACACTTCTGTGAAGTACTGAGTTCTGCCGTCTATGTACTTAGTGAGGTAGGGGTTCTATTCTCACTACAGTCAACTGTGTGTGTGTGTGTGTGTGTGTGTGTGTGTGTGTGTGTGTGTGTGTGTGTGTGTGTGTGTGTGTGTGTGTGTGTGTGTGTGTATGTTGGTGCTCTTGCTTGACACTACAAAGAGACTTTTACACCAGCATGTGGGATACTATTATTACTATATTCTCCTCATTAGACACTGCTGATATCATCAGTTATATCTGATTTGTAGATATGCACTATTCTCACCACAGCAGGGTCAGAATGGCCTGGGGTCCAGGCAGAAGTGACCTCATTCTATACAATACAGATTACAGTTGCATGGATTTCAGTCTATCCACATATATCATGGCATGGTTTGTAGACCCTGTATCTTCTTCATGAAAAAGCTCTGTGATCTCCCCAGCTGCTGCATGTGTCTAGTGAGGTACATACAAAAGGGAGCATTATATTCTATTAGTGTTCTGATAAGGTTAAAGTACAGTGCTGTCATACAATCCTCAGATCTGAATATGATGGCATGACTTATTATGTGCACAACATAGGCTTTCAATACCAGTGTGGACACTTGGTGGTCAAATTTTAGATTGTTATCTACATGTGTTCCCAGTGCTTGCATCAGTGGGTTTCAGCATAGCAGGACTGTTGTCAATGCTGTAATTCGCACGGAATTCTATTTTTCAGAATGACAAAATAAAGACACATTCTACATTTATTTTAAATCTTGTAGCTTTGTCACCAACCATTTCTCTGTGTTAACTCCTCTAGTATGTTATCATCATTGGTGGACTCAGTGATTGCACCCAACATGCAAGAATCAGCAAACATGGTAATCCACAGACCATATACTTTACCTTGAACTCTCAAGAAATAGATTCCAAACAGTAAAGGGCCAAGAACAGATCCCTGGGGGTACACAAATAGTGGCAGCTCTACTTGTACAGGTTGATTCACCAACTTTCACAGTATGTGTACTGTCGATGAGCCAAATGGTTACCCATCTGGTGACATAAGGGATAATCCCCAGCTAGGATAGTTCCTCAATGATACCTGCATGGGGAATTGTGTCAAACCCCTAAGCCAGATCACGATAGGCAGTATGCACTGTCTTACCTTCATCCAGGCCTATCACACAGAATCAATGGGCTGTGACAACATCGCAGATCACCTATGGCATGGCTCAGCACATGCACCTTCTTTATACATTTAAATGCAGACTTTAACACACCTTCCACACAGGCTACAGTCCCACAGAAGGGTGTACATCAACATGCATCCATCTGAGATGGGGGACAGTACCTGATGCATGCATGTATAGACACAACCTGAATCTCCTCAACTGTGAGGTAGACCAGCATGTCATCATGGACCTTTTCTAACTGGATAGTAGTAATATCCCAGCTGTGTGCAGCAGACCTATCTGAGTTAATTCTACATCATGTCTGTTACATCTAATAGATGTTCTGAAAGAGGTCATCAAGGGCATACATGATGACAACACTATCATCTTGTGGAACCTGGCCAGGTCAAGGCATTTGCCACAAATCCACACTGAGATATTCAATACTTGGCATCATATTATACTGAAAGGTGTACAGAGATCTCACTATATTGAAATGTGTACAGTGACCTATATCTCAGGTTCAATGATTAGGTCTGTACATTTGGGCTGTATGCTAGGCCCTTTACAGTCCATTATTTAAGTGATGGCTATCACAGATAAAATACATGCCCACACAGCTGCCTGTTGGACTACAGATTGTGGGCAATCCTTGACTCCAACTGTGATATGAGTATAATACACGAAGTATCAACACATACCAAGGATTGCTGCCACAGCCATGACAACACCTGCAATGACAAGAAAACATGGGGGCATTTGTTAAGTCAGGAAAACAAACACACAATGCAAGAATAATGTGGAAATTGCACCCTATAATCAGACCAACAGGTATGTGACCTGTGTCCTGGGTAGATGGTAAGTAGACCACCCACCAGTATGTGGTGACAGTGCTGACTACTCCCTTGCATGTAACACAAATACTGAGTATGCAAAGGACATACATATCAGAGGCCGTAATACATCCTAGTCCCCAGCCTTCCTCACATGAATAATTGAGTACAATGTACCCTTCTTCATGTACCTCCCTGCATATCTTACAGTGATGTGTAACTGAAATGTACCACCTTTGTCACAGTGAACTGTCACACAGCTTATTGGCCATACCTAGGTATTCTTTTGTGATATAAACATGACTGTCTGATGGTGAAGAACACCAATCAAGTTGTTTCACCAGATTCATGTATGCTACCTGTTCTGGTGATGCACACACTGCATACATAGGTGTTTGACAACCTTAATAGCATGAATATAATTCATGACAGTGTGGATTCTACCATAAAAACATACACACGCACACACACACACATATATATGTATATATATATATATATATATATATATATATATATATATATATATATATATATATATATATATGTGTGTGTGTGTGTGTGTGTGTGTATGGTTCCACTTGAAAACATTGAAAATCCATAACATCTAAATTCATAACATCTAAACCACAACATCTAAAACCCAAAACATCTAAAACTCATAACATCGAATCTCAAAACATTGAAAATTACAAAGCAACTATAAATAACATCCCACAGAGGTTTTACTACATTTATGAAGGGGGGCAAGCCCCCCTGCGCCCCGCATATGGGGGGGCTCTGCCCTCCAGACCCCCTGTAAATTAAATATACTAACTTCGAGGTCGCACTACAGTGGGAGAAAAAGTTAATTTCCTAACCCCACTGCAGTGTGACCTCGGAGTTGGTATATTTAATTTACGGGGGTGTGGGGGCTTGCCCCCCTGCATAAATGTAATAAACAGTGTGTGGGATGTTATTTATAGTTGCTTTGTAGTTTTCAATGTTTTGAGATTCGATGTTATGAGTTTTAGATGTTTTGGATTTTCGATCGTTTGGTCTCCCTGTTTTGAATTTAGATGTTATGAGCTTTCGATCATATGAAGTGGAACCATAAATATATATATATATATATATATATATATATATATATATAAAAATATATATATCTATATATATATATATATATATATACATATGTCTATATATATATATATATATATATATATATATATATATATATATATATATATATATCTGCCATATATATATGCCATGCACACCAGTCAACTAGCCTGTATCGCTCATAATGTCGCATACAGGTATAACAGTGTCCCTCCTAACAACTCCTGCAGATGTTACAGTGCCACACAGTATGTGTGATTACCCTCATAGTGTGTGTATGTATCACAATAGTTGTACAGGTGTGATTGTGCAGAATCATATCTGATCAATCTAAGTCACATAGTTATGTCAGAGGCATGGCATTACATGTGGTAGTATTCTGATACTGCCCATGATTGCGGTTGGTTCTTTTACTGTTGTCCATGAGGCATTACATTTACCTGTGTCCCACATTCTGGAGACCTGTGCTGTGATTATACTCATATTCAGGCAAATCACTTTGCACAGATTCACAGTATGCACCCTACCCCAACTCTATGTTAGATCCCTGATAAATGTCCTCTGCATTATTCATGTAAGGACGCTTATCTCACACAGACATCTTCCCCATGGTAATGTCCCCTTGTGTGACAGTCACATAATACACATTTTCAGTGTACAATTCCTACTGTTCCATATAGATATGTAATTGGTGTTGCTGATACAGTCATCTTCCATTGATATGCCCTCATCTTCTGTACATTAGGTTGTTTTACCTGTCCTCTCTCCCTGTGTTCATTGCTACAATTCATCCATGTGTCCCTATTCAATACACACACTTTTGTTGAGTGTTTATTTTACATGGCAATACATGTACTTTTAGAGATCATTTATAAAACTTCAGTATAGAATGCCAGCAATAGGCTATTACAATACTCTGCTCTGTAGATACACTGTCCTGTACTGTGTTTGGACCATATACTTTGCATTCATAGCTCTCAACTGTCTAGATATTTCACAGGATGTCCAGATGTGTTCCTTATGGAATATGTGACTTTCTGCTCTATCACTGGGATGATCTCAGGACTGATGTGACTCAATCTTACATACATTTTGAATTTCATACTTCACATCCTTCAGAACATATCTTAACATAAAGCCCTGGTAATACTAGAATATTTCTTTTGGGTATATATGTCAAATATATCCCTATTTTTAGGTCATTGTCCCAGCATTATGTTGGCCTTTGTCAAGATGTCTTGCTCTAACAGATTTTGAGCTATCTGTAAAGTCCTGGTGATCATTATGGCATTCTGCAGAAAATGGCAGACCATCACTGCTCAGATTTAAACAGGAGTGCTATCCAGCTATGCTTACATGGCTTTCTGGATGACAACACTGTTGCCAGCCATGAAAACTCACTTAAATGCTGTGCGCACCACCGCACACATGTGTAAACTCCGTGTAGGCTTTGCATGAACCCAACATGACGTTTATTGAATCCTGGGGAGAGTGTACTATACCTTTTAACTACCTGTGATTTTGCAGAATGTCCTTAACTTTGTCACATGTTTTATCCTTGTCCCTTGTAATATTCTTATTTGTTTTTTGATATTCTGGTAAATCACTTAGGATTATAGTTAGTCAATGATACCAGAAATTGGAGTTTCACACTTATTATTTAGAAAAGGGTCTTTGCTGCAAAATATGTTGTACCGGTAACGCTTTTAGTAAAGTGATATATAACATGTGTTACTGGTTTGGTACCATACCTCTCAACCATACCAAATTCCTCTGCATTTACTGGTTTTGAGGTCCAAATGATGGGATGCAACAAATTCACATGTGGCTCACTTTATTCCTGAATTTCCCAGCCTTTTTTTTAAATTATTTATTTCCACTGACATCATCACATGCACAGACGTCAGCTTCATGAGCAGCCTGTCAGATTTGGCTGAGGGTGTGACTGACAGATTCACTGTACTTTATGGGCAGCAAGTAAGTAATAGCATGCTTGTGTTGACAGTTTGCCCAACTCCTCCAGGCAAAGCACATTTAATTTAAGCTCTTAGCTGCAATTCTGTTGGCATATTATAGAATGCAAACAATTTATCTCTGCATTTATTTGAAGTGTGCTAGCTACAATTCATTACTTTTAACTGTTAGGACTGTTTTGGTCCAGATGTTTTATTCTTATGTGCAGCTGATGCTGTACAGATGTTGGTATATATAGAACACACACAATTTGAATTACATTCTGTTCACTGCATTTATTTAAGGTTATTCACTAGCGGGTGGTTGTAATTGCATTTATTTGAAGGAAGGTTATTCACTCATGTGTGTATGTGTAAAATGCCCCAGTTGGGGGAGGGGGCTGGTGGCTAGGATTACTCAGGCTCAAACCTTGTTCCTTAGGTACAAGAGCCTGAGTTCTCTATCCATACCACCACTTCTGATTGAAGGAATTATAGCTATAGCTTTCATTAAGATCTGTGTGGCCTAGCGGGTTATTGCATTAGACTGTAGTTGGCACAGGGCTGGGTTCAAAGTACCCCAGAGGTGATTATTTTATACATGTGCCTAACACTGTAAGAAACACATAGGACCATTAAGGCACTTTAAAGCTCATTAAAGTGGGTTTATGCTGTGTGGTATGGTGCTCTGCTTAGCTCCTTGCAAACACGTGCTAAAAATTTAAAAAGAAAAGAAAAGAAAAAGAGGGTGATAGGATAGTGGTGAAATGGGGTACAAGCAGGGGGAAAAACATAGTTAAAGGCAGGTAGGGATGTTCAGGAAGGGTGTAGGGAAGGACCATAGCTTTCCATTTATTGTACAACAACAGCTGCGCAGTTTGACAGATGTTGTGGTGGAATTTGGACTCTCAAACGCCAGAGAGAGGGGTGAGGACAACACAAATGTGTTGTCAAGCCAACTGGACCAAATTAGTTGTGTCCAGTGGACATGTGTGCGAAATGGAGCGCTATCTATGGGGTGATATATACATATATATATATATATATATATATATATATATATATATATACATATATATATATATTTTTTTTTTTTTTTTTTGTGGGACAGGTGCCCATTTTTTTTTTAAAGAGAGAGTGGAATATTGAGGAAGGGATATAGGTGTAGAGGTAACTTGGGTAGGTGAGGATGCAATTGCAGACAGACAAGACACCAGACAGGGGTGGTGTGTGACACATGGGGGGTAAACTCCTTGGATGGAGAGGGTGTTGTGAAATATGAAGCACGTGTCTCCAGATGACAGTAGTGTGACTGAGGTCTCCATCCATGGGCAGTCTACACTGCTCATTCCCTGCACCAAAGGTGGTTGCGCTGGAGGCTGGGCACCAGGGACACCCAGCCCCACCAGGTTGTTGAGTCTGCCCTCAATCTGGCTCAGGTAACATTCATAGTTTCTATGAACAATCCTGTTCATCATGGCCAGTAGTCGATCTTGGGAGAAAACTGCCCCTCCACAACCCCTCCCAGGAGCCTTCCTCCATCCCCTGAGGCAGTTTACCCCAAAGGTGGTGCAGGGCCAGCAGAGCAGGCACCACAGACTTGGGTCCCAGACAAGCTGGGACTCAGAAGCACAGCTGGCTGAAGAAGGGGTAGGCAGATCAGCAGGAACTGGTCTAATCTGATGTGCTGTGGTTATGGAGGTGAAGCAATACATTTATGTTAGTTATGAACAAAACCATTGTTAGCAATAATAGCATGCCAGAACATTGGAAATAGCCTCATTACATTTCAATGCATAGTATGTGAAACACAACAATGAATAACAGAACAGTCAGTATATTAACAACATGCGAGTACTAGCTATGGCATATGGCCAACAGAATAGGTAATTCAACAAAATATGTTAATGTGCAACCATTGTAATACATAACAATAATAAAATACATGCCCCAAAATAAAGTTTATGGAACAACATATGTTAATAGTAAACCATAAACAATGCATAACAATAAAATAAATTTGAAGAAAAGGGGTGGGGAGAGAGAGAGATAAATACAGTCTATTAACAAGATTATAGGCTATATAGTTGACAACACTACTGCCATCTACTCTACAGGTCTGTCCTTTATTTATGTGTGAAAGTGCCCTATAGCTGCTGTAGCGCATGCATACCTCTCTGCATGGGACAGTATGGGCCAAGCAGTAACAACTGCAGGTACACAACTACACAGAAAACTTGCACATCAGGTGCACCTATATAACTACCAATGTGTGCTGTGGACTGATGTAGTGTTACTTTGCTATTTACATGATCATGTTGATTATACATCTGTGACAAAGGGATTAAGCAGCAGCCTGACACTTGAGAGATATGCATGTGTACATTACAGACAGTAAACAATTATCATGCCTTGCTTGGTGGGCATGGGGACAGAACCTAATAGCAGTGACTGCGGAGGACATCTGCATCAAATGTATTAATTGACTACAGCAACCTTTAACACACACTCGAGGCATGCAGCCATACCAAAGGTTACACATTTTATTTCTTTTATTTTATTTTATTATTATTATTACACTTATTTCCTGTATTTTATGCTATATTTTCACATTCCTAGTAATGATTGCAACAATCTGTGACATGTAAACACGCAATAATGTACTCAAAATATTGGATACTTCAGCCATTTACCTGTAGTTCTTGTGGAGAGAATATCTGTAAAATTACATGACTGATACTGTAATATTTAAATCCACATAGCACTGGATTTGAACCCTGGTCTGTGTGCGGCAAAAATGTACTTCATAAACACCGAACTGAGCTACTGAGTGACTGCTGATTACTCACTGACTAATATTTGCCTAGAGCTCACCTGGCACCATGCTATGACCTGATAATAGTGGTACAGTTTTATACTTGACTGCAGTGACAGTTGAACACACATGCATGACATTCAAGCATGGCAGAGGAACTAGGTAACCTATACATTACCACATAGAATTCAGGTGTACACAATACATTGTTAGTGGGCTGAAATATCTGTGAAGTCAACAAACAATATCCAATTATGGGTTATTATTTGCATCTACAATTAGTGCACTGCTATACGTGACTGCAGCACTGTACCTCACAGCCTGAATGCTTGTAGCTGGCATGTAATGGTGAAAACAAGACAATCCTGCTGTACACAGTTTACCTTGGTGTTATCGCTACTGGTCCATGTGTCATTGCAGACCAGTTGTCACAAGTCATTTCTTACAAAACAACTCTGAACCTACACTCATTGCATAACAGACTTTAGAAGATATACCTTCATGCAGGTTCTGATACTGTTTAGTGTTGTAATTGCAGAATGGTTTTAATAATTGCTTTAATGCAAAACAGCCCTATTGTACAACAGACTTTATTAGACATACCTTCATGCAGGTACTGATAGTATTTTGTGTATTTATTGCAAAACAGTTTTAATGATTGATATCTTGCAAATCAGCTCTGTGTCCACAATCATTGCATAACAGACTTTATTAGAAAAACCTTCAATCAGTTACTGGTATAATTTCTTGTTTTTATTGCACACCAGCTTTCATTATGCAGGTGTTGCTACACAGCTGTATTTCCACAGTTATTGCAATACAAATTTTATTGCATATACTTTATTACAGTTAATGCTTTAGTCTTCCCTGCTTATGGCAGTTCTGTTGGCAGTGTGCGCTTCTTGCAGTACAGGTGTAAATCCACATTCATTGCAATACAGTCATTCCTGTATATACCTAATCAGAATTAATGCTTTACTCTGTCGTGCTTATTTGAATATAGTTAGCAAAATACATCTGTACTGACCATACTCATGGCGCAACCTGGCCAAGTGCCTGCCATGTGCCTCTCTGTTGCGAGCCATCTCCTCTGCAGCTGTTGGGAGAGAAGCACAGCATTATCCATAACCATTTATCAGACATTCAAGGTTAGATATTGGTGAAACACAGGTAATGATACTTACATACATGTGAGACATTCCCAGCCAAGAATTCTTGGACCCAGGTGTCCAAAAGAGGCCCTTTCCATCTTTTCAGGTCATCATGGTGGTGACGACATTGATCACCTGCACAGGGGATACCAGTTGCCCTTGCCTTTATTATTTATATCATCAGCCTAGTCATAAAGAAATGTAACAAAAGTTTTCCAAGCAGTGCAAATGCTCAAGTGCAAGCATCATCAGTAAGTCCAGATTTACTGCTAATAATAGCAAGCAAATAATCCAACTTTTAACATGAGGAAGACAAGTAGTCACCAATGTCATCTGGTGCAACCTTTATATATTATGGGCAGGATTCACAAAGGCTTACACGGAGTTTAAGAGTAGTGTAAGCCTCCCGATCCAGGAACAGCCCAAACCTCCATGTAAGAGACTAGCTAAAACGTCTCTTACATGGACTGGGCGTGGAAATGCTCAATACCTCATTTGCAGCTCAAAGATATGCAAATGAGGTATTTGAGCGATCCAGGAAGCCAAAACCAGTCCGTGTAACGGACGTTTTAGCTGCAGAAATGTACTCAGCTGATAACTGAGTACATTTCCGCAAAATTTACAACGGAGCTATGTCAGCTCCAAATAAAGGTTGCATATGTGTCATCTAGCATGCCAATGGCCAAATATGTGGCCATTGGCATTAAAAAGTGATGCAAAATTATTTAAAATAACATTTTTTTTTCGGGGGATTTTGATGTTTAACTGCAGAGCACACCCGTGCAAACAGGGTGCGCTTCCTAAAAGTGAAAACCGAAGCTTATAAGCCCACAATTATGGGTTTATGTAGTACATGGAATGACAATGCAGGGACTAGCAGACCAAAAACAATATGGCCACCGTGTAGTGGTTGCCAAGGGGGGGGAAGCTCAGTGTAAGAGATGTGACTAAACATTACTAGGCAATCCTATGTAAATGAGGGTTACAATACTGAATCACACTGCCACATAGCTAATGAGCACTTTTCGAGTAGTGTAAGAGTTACAGAAGGGGGAGGAATAGAGTAAGAGGTAGGTGACATCACGGGGGGAATGATAGAAGTAAATGTATCACATTGGAGAGCAGTGTAACATGACAGATGACAGACAGACATCAGGGAGAGAGGTGTGTCCCAACAGAACACTAGGAAAGTCAAGAAATAGAGGGTGTACACTATCCCTAAACTCAAACTTTCTTGATATACGTGCATGCGCGCGTGTGCGCGCGTGTAAGGCAGGTTCACCATGTGGGAGCATGTCGCAAACCGTTTAAAACGGTTTGCGCGGGCGTGCACGTGTGTAAGGCAATGTAAACATCAGGAAGCCTGTTGCCTGATGTATAAGGCTGTGTGCATGCGTTTTACCATGAATCAGCCAAGTCCAAACCGTGTAAGTATGTGTGTGTGCGTTTAAGTCACTGTGAGCGTGCTTATGCTGGTGTGCACATTGCTCCCCCTGAGGAAACAGAGAGGAAAAAGGAAACAACCAGATTACAAGGAAGCTGTCAGAGAATACTGCTGGAGTTAATTGGTGATAACAATTAGAAACAGGCAATTACACAGGCAGACTAGAAGCCCAACTCAGCACTTAAAACACTGCAAACAGCAGTGCAGGGTGTTTCTCTCAAGAGATACTGCAAGAAAGGAGTAAGCTATCAGAATTGAAAACTGAAAAAGCTGAACTCAGAGCAGAAATGCTAGGGGCTGCCATAGCTGTTATAATCAGGCATAGGTGAATTGCTGAGGGTGGTGACAATGCAGATGCTGACAGACAACCCAGAGTGAGGAGAAGGAGAAGAGTATACAGGCCCAGGGTCACCTACCATGGGTTACATGAGCTGGAGATAGTAGAGCGCTACAGAGTGGACAGAGACCTTCTGCAGCAAATTGTTGAGCTGTGCAGGCCACATCTCACACATGGAACCAACAGAGGGAAACCCATCCCAGTGGAAACCAAGGTATGTGTTGGCCTAAGAATACTAGCAACAGGTACCTTCCAGAGACCAACTGGTGATATGATGGGGATATCACAGGCATCAGCCTCCAGGGTACTGCACCAGTTCCTGGATGCCATGTCAGCACATGTCAGTGATCATGTATATTTCCCTAATGCCCGTGAGGTTGTGGCCAGCAATATGTGTCTCTTCCAGCAAATAGCGGGATACCCTGAGGTACTGGGTGCAATAGACTGCACACACATACGCATCAAAGCACCAGCCGGTGAGTGGGGTAGAGCCTATATTAACCACAAGGGATTCCCCTCCATCAACTGCCAGGTCGTGTGTGATGCCCAGGGCATAATAATGAATGTGTGTGCTGGCTGCCCTGGGAGCTACCACGATTCCCACATCTGGCATCTGACGCAGCTGTACCAATCATTTGCCAGTGGGGGATGCAGGTTATGCACTTGAGCCGTGGCTGATGACACCCATCAGAAATGCACACACACCTGAACAGGAACGCCATAATGAGGCACACGCACAAACACGTAGTGTCATAGAGCGTGTGTTTGGGCTGCTCAAGTCATGGTTCCGGTGTCTGGACATATCTGGTGGAGCCTTGCAGTACACACCAACTACATGTACCCAAATGATCATGATATGTGCTATGCTACATAATATGATCCTGCGGAAACAGCTGCAGCAGGACCAGCATAAGGCTGGGCCAAACATACCCCCACCATTGCCAAGGCCACCACAGGCAGAGGGTGACTCAGAGGAGGAACAACCTGACCTTGCCCCAGTAGGCAGAAGGAGGCTTGCCCAGTATGCCCTGGCCTTGGCAAAGAGGCAACACATAGCACATACACTGGCTCAGTAGAAACACTGGGACTGATAACCCCTCCGACTCACTCATATAGTAACAGGGACGCCTAACATGACACAACCTGCTTCCAAACATGTACAGGGAGTGCAGTATGTGCATCCGACAGAGGCAGCCCTGCAGCACCACCTGAGGCATGAATGTCATGTGTTAAGTAATGTAACACCATGTACCATATGCACACCTGAGGACCCTGACTAACATCCACCCTCACCAATCATGAACCACAAAAACACAAACCCACCTTCATAGGTACCACAAGGGATAGGAACCTAGATGTAATGCTACCCAATGCCAGAAGTATAAACAGCAAGATGCGTGCAGTGTAAACGCACACAGTATAGAGAATGTAGATATCAGTGCTGTAATAGAAAACTGGGTCAAAGCCCACATCAGCACCCTAACACTACCAGGTCACACCTCATACAGTGATGTACAGCTGCAAAACATGGAACAAGCTACAAAATGAGGGTGACTAGCAATAAATGTCATGGATAACCACACCCCCATGTTGGTACCACAACAAGAAGCAGCATGGATTAGCCATGGTCAAATACCAATGGCTAAAACTGCCTACCACTATATAGCTTGCTGCAGACCACTGTCCTAATAGCAGGAACTGCACCAGGACTATGTTGGAAAACATGAAGATATCAAGCCCCCCAAACCACATTATATTGCTTGACTGAAAATACCTACACATACACCATAGTTTCATAGTTTCATAGTTTACTACTAGGCTATCTGCCCTAGTGCATTTATAAGCCTAGCCATAGTGATGTGGCTATTGCCACCCCTTATAGTGGTAATAAGTGTACAGTATAGATTCCGAATATTGAGCCTCTGACTTAGTAGTGACACATTATGACCCCTTTACTTAATCGAATTAATTGACTGTGCCTCTGTCTAGTAGTGACACAGGGAGGACCCCTGGGGTAAACCTACAATCTCACATCCACTTGTCCAGATTTCTCTTGAAGGGAGTCAGTGAGGGACTCTGTCTAACATGAACTGGGATTCTGTGCTAGAGTGTGAGAAGCCTCTGAGTTATGAATCTGTCCCTCCAGCATGTCCTATACATGTATGTGCTGAGGTTCAAATCTTTAGCTCTCATGGTTCTGGTGGATTTGGATTGCTTGCAGTGGAGCATGTCCATCAAATCCTGATTGGACATGGTCTTGTATGTCAGGCATAGGTCACCTGTAAGTAGGCGGTATGCTACTGAATAGAGCTGGATTTTCTTTAGTCTGGAAGCATATGACATGTGTTGTAGACCCTTGATCCTCTTGGTAAGGTGCTTTTGGGGTCTCTCCAGCTGTTGCAAGTGCTGGGTGAGGTACATACCAAATGGGGCTTTGTATTCAATCATGGGCCTGATAAGGGAGAAGTATAGGGGTACAATGACCTCCTTTGATCTGGATGGAAAACCCTTCATGATAAGGTGGGCAAGATAGAAAGTCTTTCTAACCACTTTGGCAACATGGGTGTCAAACGAGAGGTCACTATCTACATGGGTCCCCAGGTGTCTGATTTTTTCAGTGGGTTGCTGTCTATGTGTTAATTTGTGGGTACTTTGTTCCTCCCAAAGGGGATGACTACACATCAGTTGCATTCAGTTTCAGGCAATGATTCCGGCACCAGCTATCTGTTTTTGTGAGGGCATTCTGTAGGATGTGTGTGCCAGCTGATGTATTCACTATGGTGCCTAGGTTGCAGTCATCTGCAAACTGTGTCAGCCACAACCCTCCTATGTTTGCTTTCACATCTGAAAAGTAAATGCCAAATAAGAGGGGTCCCAGGACAGATCCCTGTGGGACACCACTTGTGACTGGCTTTGAATCTGACAAGGCACCTGCAATGTCGACTTTATGGGTTCTGTTTTTTAGCCATTTTGCAACCTATCCTGTGACATATGGATTTATATTTCAGCTGTTGATCTTGTCTATGATGCCTGAGTGGGGTATTGTGTTAAAGGCCTTAGCCAAGTGCAGGTAGGCTGTGTGGACTGCTTAGCCCTCATCAATGGCCCTACTGACAGTTTCAAAATAGTCAACTAGGTTCAAAAGGCAGGATCTGCCCTTTACAAAGCTGAACTGGGTGGGATCAAGAGTCTGTAGATCACCAATGTCTCTGTTTAAGAGCTCCATAATGACTCTTTCCATAGCTTTGCAGACAAGGCTGGTTAGTCTTGTGTGGTGGTAGTTCCCAGGGTCTGTGGAGGCATCTCCTTTGTGGAGTGGGACCACTGTTGCTGTACGCCAGTGTTCAGGTACATATCCTGTAGCAAGGCTAAGGTTAAATATCATTTTTATATACGGGTTTAGCTCCTCTTGGAGTTCACGTAGCACGCAACTGGGGATACCATCAGGTCCCATTGATGCTGTGTTTTTGTCTTTGCTGAGTGCAGCTCTCACATGGACATCTGAGATGACAGTGAGGTTACATTCAGCTGTGATAACTATCGTCTTTTGGGGGTGAGGGAGGGTGAAAATTGCACTGAACCTGTCTGCCAGAATGTTGCCAATATCTGTCGGGTCACTGAAATTTATGTTGTTGTGTACCAACTCTGAGCATATCTGAGGGTTACCACCCAGGTTTCTGACATAACTGAAGAAGGCATTGTGGTTATCCTTATTGTCTTTGGTGATTTTTGTCTCAAAGTTGACCTTGGATGTCTTTATGAGAGAATGTAGCTTTTTACTAGTGCTGATCACAGCTGCCTTCCCTTTAGGAGATTTAGCTCTGTTTTGCATTAGTATCCTTCTTTTGTGATACAGTTCGTTTATGGCTGGGGTCCACCAGACAGGCCACTTTCCCTTGGTGGAGAGGTTCTTGGTTTTATTTGTGATTGCATGGTCCATGCTTTCTTGGAGATGTCCGTAGAAAGCGTTTGTGAAGGAGTCACCATTGTGTGTTGTGGTTTCCACTGGCCCAGTGGGCTTAAAGGATACCATCTCAATCTGAAGAAGTGTGAAGTCAGCTTTTGAGAAGTTTGTCACTATACTCTTTGAATTATACTAGCACCGACACATTTGTAGAAAATTTCCCAGAATCCATTAAACAAAATGGACATGCAAAATGTAACACTTCCACAAGAGGGGTAAGCATACTGGATGTGATAATCAGAAATATGTGTACTGGATGTCAAGATGAGAAGTGTATCCCTCACTGGTAAGACCAGACCATAGAGTAATCACACTATAGTTACACATCCCGACCCCAGTCCCTGGCCAGAATACCACAGTGAAACACATGTATAAAGCATAGCTTGCACCCCTACAAACCAATGTGGAATCCATGAAAGGCCCTGTTGAAGTCCAGAATATGGGACACACTGCAGAACATGTTATACAGGCATTCCATGAACACAGCCAAGAGTGCTTGGAGTCTGCAATCACAAATAACAACAAGACACAATGCCATACACCCAGGCATCTGGCATGCTGGACTCCAGCAATTACTAAACCATTGAAGAGAATGAGGAAGCTACCACATGATAGATCAAACATAAAAAGTGAAGTAATCAGTGATCACTAGTATGGCAATAAAATGTGTCCACACATACAATCCACTAAGGCCAGGCAAAACATGTAGAATCTGTGAATCCAGAGGCAATGTGACACCTGTCCCAAGTACACACACAACAACAACTCACCCCAATAAATACAAATATATGTGATAGACGCAACCAGGTAGCCAAACCGAGCCTGAGCACCCCAAATCAGTACTGTCAAAACTAGTCAGGAGGAGAAGGTAACCACATACACCACAAACCCAGTCCCACATAGACCTACAACGACTGTAAACCAAACACATAAACACAAAAACATTCCCAGAGGCCCTAATTACAAACACACAACACCAACACAAGCCTCCAAAGCAGATACCCAATAAAACAACCTCCAGACATAGCACATGTAACACATAGTACACAAAGCTGGTGTGCCAAACAGTCACAGGACAGAAGGAGAAACAACATGCCTGATACAGTTGTAATAGGTGACTCCATATTGAGACATGCTGCTGTTCCAGGGATGGCTTGCACCTGTTACCCATGGGCGTCTGGATATTGCCTAAGGCTGTTGCAACCTACAGAGATCCTTTTGTAGGCAAGGCCGAAAAGACTAACCCACCACCATAGAAAACAAAACTGGAAAGAAACAGAAGGGTAATGCTGATCAATGCCAGACGTGTAAACCTCAATATGCATGCTCCTGAGGCCCTCCCCAGTATGGAGAACATTGATGTCTGTCCAGTGATAGAAACCTGCTGCAAGCCTCGTGACAGCACACCAGCACTACCAGGTAATACCACATATCATGTGTTATGGCCACAAAACCTGGAACAAAACATAAAAGGAGGGTGAGTATCCATATTCAGCACAGACATCTATACGTCCAGTTAACTGACAATGCTTATGTCATTGCAGTCCACCCATGTGCAACTAACCGTAGGCAAGACTGCTGTACAGTCTGTAGCATGCTACAGACCACACTCTCACACACAGGAACCCCACCTTGCTGTCCTGAAGACAGTGGACAGTATGAATGTACCACCAAATACAAAACAAGGTACACACAAATTACCACATAGGTGGTAAACCATTATGTATGGAAGGAGTAATCAGGGACCTAGTGACACAAGTGGACAGTAACCTGTTATGTGACAGTCACATTGCCAATCTGGCTAGGAAGACTGTCTATATTGGACACTGTATCATGAAAGGAGTCACATCTACGTCAACAAAGGTCATTGTGCCCCTATACTGTTCCCTTATCAGACCCATAATGTAGTACAATGCCTCATTTGGGATGTACATTACCTGGCACCTGCAGCAGTTAGAAAGACCTCAAAGGTACCTCACCAAGAGTTAGAAAGGGTCTCAAATATATATCATATGCTGCCTGGCTGTAGACACCACAGCTGAATGCAGTCACATACAGCCTACACAGAGGCATTGTATGTCTGTTGTACAAGTCCATGTCCAACACAGAAGTAATGGACATGCTCCACCCCAGAAAACTCAAAGCCATCGGAGCTGTGTGAGTCAGAGATGTCAACCTCAACACATAATGAAATAGGATGTGCTGGAGGGACAGATACCTAACCCTGAGGCTCTCCACACCCTGGAACAGAATACCACTACATGTTAGGCAGAGCCCCTCACTGACACTCTTCAACAGGAAGTTGGCAAAATGGATGGATAATTGTAGATGTACACTGGGGGTCTTTACTGTGTCATATCCAGACAAAGGCACAGCTAAGTAAATCATAAATGGCCATAATATTCACATAGCAAGGGGTGGCAAAAGCCACACACACTGTGGCTAGGCTTACAAATGCCCTAGGGTGGATAGCCTAGTATGAACCTATGAACCTATTATGATACAAATTGTACAGGACACTAAGGATAATCCCAAGGCTGTTGCAACTGATGGTAGGAAGCGTGTTGTGAATGCCCAGATATGCTCTGGATCACACAAATATTACAAACAACATACCAAACACACACACGTATTGCCAACATACATCCTGACAGGTGCAGTGCAAACCCCCCCCCCCCATAATGCAAAATATCTTTCCCAGCAGACTGCTGCCTCCCTGACATTATGTCAGCCTTACCACAGGATATGTACCCAAAGAGCAGTGTATAACAACAGTGGTCATTCTCAAGAAAGGTGTCGCCTGAATGGATACTAAAAACAACCATCACAGAATCCTGAGAAGCTTGGTCTGCACAGCTATGGAAAGGATCAGCATGTACCGCAGACATAAAGATATTGGGGATCTATTGACACCCGACCCTACCCAGTGTGGGTTTATTAAGTGCAGACCCTGCCTCTAAACATGTGTGACTCAGTTGAAACAGTAATTGAGGTCACTGATGAGGGCAATGTGGTCCACACAGCGTAGCTGGACCTTGCAAAGCCTTCCATACAATACCCTACGTGTTCAATATAGATATGCTCACCAGCTTATATATACACCTCTATGTCACTAGAGGGGCTGCAAACCAGAGCAACGACAGAACTGACATGGTCAGACATGCTGCAGCCATGTCAGACTACAAACCACATATAACAGGTATCCCACAAAGCTTGGTCCTGGGACCTTCCCTGTCTGGTATATATGCCCCATAGGTACAGGCCAACATGTAAGGACTGTGCCTGAACATGTTTGCAGAGGACTACAAACTGCCCAACATATCTGACACTCCAGCTGACACAAGCATCCCACAAAAGGGCCACATAGAAACAGACAATTGGTGCCATAGCCATGTCAGCAAGTTAAATGGAGAAAACTGTATAGTCAACCTCTGTGGATATACAGTAAGTGGCCACCAATTACCACATAGGTGTTAACCCATTACATACTTAACATGTAATGACAGACCTGGGTACACAAGGTGATAGATATCCTGCATTGGACAAACATGTGGCTGTAGTGTTAACAGAAATAATCCATATACCAACCTAATCATGAAGGTTATGACATCTAGATAAGGGGAGGTCATTGTGGTTCTGCAGTTATCCTTCATCAGCGTTACAATTGACTACAACAGCCCCTGTGGGGTGTACCTCAGCAGACACCTCCATCAACTGTAAAGTCCACAACAGTACCTCACCAGGAGTATCAAAGAGCTTGAACAGATGTAATGTGTTGCCTGATTAAACAGAGTGCAACTCCACACACTGCCATGCTGGCCACCCAGATGCAAGCTGTGCCTGATGTAGAAAGCCATGTCCAAGCTGGAATCAATGAACATGCTGCACCTTGTACAATCTGAATGGCAGTGAGCTATGCACATGAGGGACCTGAACCCCATCACTGACATACATAGGACAAGCTGTACTGCATTATCCATAACACAGAAGCCACCCCCACGAATGAGTAAACTACCAGTACAGGTTATCCATAGAGTCACTCGTTGATTCTTCTCAACAGGAATCTTAATGAGTGGATGGGAGATGGTAGGTTTACCCTTGGTATCACTGTTATGTCATGGGTAGACAGAGGCACAGTATACTAAACATGACATATGTCATGGCAAACTACACTTACAATGTGTTGAAGGACAAACACACTCTCTGACTAGCATTAGAAATGGCCTAGGGCACATCGGTAGTGTTTGCCAATGTACACCTATGTTGTGGAATACACTACTGATGTTGGATGAGGCTGTTATAAGTAGTTAATATCTGAACATAATGCAACATGGTCAGATGTGCACAACTGGACCCTAACCAGGCTGTTGTGCTCACTATGGAAATGTAAAGCAGTGATAGGACTAAAGCCCAGGATACTGTCCACCACAGTGAAAGTACTGAACCACTACACTATACAGTACTACAGTGTTAGGTCAGTATGAACGGATGTTGACAATTGTATGCAAAGTATCCCATGAAAAACCTGCAGGCACAGTATAATCCCTGTTGTGTTCACACAAAAAGCATTTGGACAGTAACTACACAACATGACACAGAACACACAACCATAAACAGGAGATATTTGTTGAAGTTCACACTCATCCACAAATGTGATGGGCTGCAGAGTTCAACATATGGAAAGCTCACACTGGGCATGCTCACACACTTTGATAAATGAGACATCTTTCACACAACATGCCATGGGAAGGCTGAACTGGGCATGCTCACACAGTCCAAATATCAGTTTAGCATTTTGCCACATATATCTGGTATATGTACGTGTTATTCCAGTAACCAACAACATTATAGCAAACTGACCAGTGCTCACACTTAAATGACTACAGAGACATACATGATATAGTGGATTTCCCCCATATGCAAACATCTTCCACAGATACACAAGTTGTTCATACAAACAGGAAATGTTATGGCAATAAAGACCTGCAAACACTGCTATCAGCACCAAATAATGTGCATCTGACAGTTAAACATATGGGTGTAGAGGTCAACACTAGGCTGTTTGCCCTAGGGAATGACAGCTTATCCAGAGTGTGTGTGTGGGTGATTGTGGTTGGTCTGTGTGCAAGTCTGTTTGAGGGAAATGTTCCTTTTAGCAACTGGGAAAACACACCACAGGATGCTCATTCCCCTTTCTAAACACTGATGATGTCAGCACCCTATAAGTAAATCAGGAGAAAGAAAATATCCCAGTAATGCGAATAGCACGCTCCGCTAATGCGTCCGTCTCTAGTGTCATAACATAGTTAGATAGGGTTTTTAATCCAGCAAGTAGTGAGTGTGTGTGAAGAGGGGTTAGTGTGTATGAAAGGAGCAGCCCTTTTGGCAACTGTGAAAACACACCACAAGATGCCCATTCCCCTTTCTAAACACTGATGATGTCAGCACCCTATAAGTATATCAGGAGAAAAGAAATCTCCCAGTAATGAGAATAGCACGCTCGGCTAATGCGTCCGTTTCTAGTGTCATAACATAATTAAGTTAGGGGTTTGAATCCAGCAAGTGTGTGTGAAGAGGTGTTAGTGTGTGAGTAAGTATGTATGAAAAAAACATCCCTTTTGGCAACTGTGAAAACACACCACAGGATGCCCATTCCCCTTTCTAAACACTGATGATGTCAGCACCTTATAAGTATATCAGGAGAAAAAAAATCTCCTACTAATGCGAATAGCGCGCTCAGCTAATGCGTCCGTCTCCAGTATCATAACATAGTTAGGTAGGGGCTTGAATCCAGCAAGTGTGTGTGAAGGGGGGTTAGTGTGTGTGTAAGTGTATATGAAAGGAACATCCCTTTTGGCAACTGTGAAAACACACCACAGGATGCCCATTCCCCTTTCTAAACAGTGATGATGTCAGCACCCTATAAGTATATCAGGAGAAAGGAAACCTCCCAGTAATGCAAATAGCATGCTCTGCTAATGTGTTCGCCTCTAGTGTCATAACATAGTTTAGTAGGGGTTTGAATCCACCAAGTGTGTGTAAGTTTGTATGAAAAGGAACATCCCTTTTGGCAACTGGGAAAACACACTACAGGATGCACATACCCCTTTGTAAACAATAGCACAATTATTTATGGCTTTTGATTCCAGACATGTCATGTGTGTTTTGCTCACACAGAATGCCCATGTGTGCGGGTTGTTTCTCACAATAATGCATGACATCGATTAAACCAGTTATGGCAATGCACACATGATGTATGTGTGTGCCAAATACACATATGTACCTGTGACCTTCAATAGTTACCATGTGTGATGCCTGCCACATGTGAATACATGGTATTTGCACTGGGTAACATTATGACTGTGGTCTTCTGTGCAGGTGCTGCATGTGGGATGTGTATATACAGTGTGAGATGTAAATGCTATCAACCTAGCAGTGAGGGATACACACCTGGTCTGGGGCATATAGTCTACATGTTGTTGATGAACAGGTGCTGCATGTTTTCACCTGTTGTGGGAGTGGTAAGAAGTTGTTCCATAGCAATGCAGTGACTGCATGCTAAGAACCTTTCAGCTAGGGTGTTGTAGCTACAGTAATTCATTAGCATTCTGTAATATGTCAGCATTCCTGGTGAGGGTATGATGCCAATCAAGGTCAGGGTTCTACCAGCCTGTGCCACTTGCTCAGTGAGCCCTTCCATGTTCCCTATCATGTATTCCAGTGAGGGACATCACACGTCAGCTGTAGTGGCATGGACAATGACTGAGTCATTTGTGTCCATGCATCTGACTGACCTGTATGCTTGTGTTATGTGGTGGACCATAGTGCCCCATGAGCATATCACCGTGACGTTCACCTTGTCCAGCCTGGTGAGCATGACCTCACTGTACCGGACAATAAAAGTACCTAACACAACTGCAGCAGGAGTGTTGTATAGCTGTACAGACTGTGCTTGTTTGGCACACAGGATTTGTGTGCTATGTGTTATGCGTGCTGTGTTCAGGCCTAACGTATGCCTGTGTGCCAGCTGCAGAGGTGTCTGCCACTCAGGCAGGATGCCATTCTTAGGCTCCACGAATGGCCCGGTGTGTTCCCATGCTTGTTTTGCTGTCAGTGTAGGTCTACATCAGACTGGTATTGCAGGGTGGGGGGGATGCTAATGGTTGGTTCCTGTTACAAACTACACACAAGATACAAGGTTTCTTTCTCTCAGGGGGATAATGTCTAGGGCTAAAATGGCAAGAAAGGGGCAGTTAGCCTAGTACTAATCTATGAATCTATGAATCTATTTCATGCCACCTGACAGGTTATGTCAGTACTGGGTTCAGAGTGTTTGGTCCACAGTTTGGCTATGTGTTTCCATCTCATACATGTGTTGTACATCCATGGGTAGGGGATACGGTTGACTGTGTACATGTGGCAGCTGTGACATTACTACATGACTCACATATTCCACAACTGTACCATAGAGGTGACTGACAACTGACCTTTGCACATGCTACCATAGTATTGAGATTGCATTGGTGATTAACAGCACATAGGGCCAATGGTGAACAAGATACATAGGTTCATAGGTTCATACTAGGCTATCTGCCCTAGGGCATTTATAAACCTAGCCAGAATGTGTGTGGCTTTCACCATGCATTGTAAATCTATCTTGCTATGCCCTTTTCCAAGGTTAGTATACTGTGCCTCTGTCTAACAGTGACACATAAGAGATACCCAGGGTAAACATACAATGTCCCATCCAGTCATTAATATTCCTCTTGAAGACAGTCACTGAGTGACTCTGCCTAACCTGTATTGGGATAATATTCCAGAGTGAAGGGAGCCTCTGAGTTATGAATGTGTCCCTCCAGCATGTCCTATGTATATCACTCCTGAGGTTCAAGTCTTTCCAGCGTGTAGCTTGATGGGATTTGGACATTCTGAGGTGCAGCATGACCATTAAGTCAGGGTTTGATATGGCTTTATATGTCAGGCACAGATTGCCTATGAAGAGGCAGTATGCCACTGAGTAGAGCTGCTGTTTCTTTAACTAGTCAGTATGTGGCATCTGTTTGAGCCCTTTGATCCTCTTGTTGAGGTACTTTTGTGGTCTTTCCAGTTGCTGCAGGTGTCTGGTAAGGTGCATGCCAACAGGGGCATTGTAGTCAATTATGGGTATGATGAGGGATGAGTAAAGAGGCACAATGTCCTCCCCTGATCTACATGTGAATCCCTTCATGATGAGGTGGCCTATATAAAATGTTTTTCTAACCACTTTGGCCATGTGGTTGTCAAATGAGAGAATGTTATCAACTTGTGTACCCCAAGGTCCATAATTCCTTCTTCTGTACTTAATGGATTAACACATATGTGGTACTTTGTGGTCACTTTGTTTTTGCCAAAGGGGATGACTATACACCTTTTGGCATTCAGCTTGAGGCCATGGCTGTGGCACAAGTAGTCTGTTTCTAAGAGACCCTTTTGGAGGATGTGTGTGTTGGCTGGAGAGTTGATTATGGCATCCAGTTTGCAGTCATCTGCGACTTGCTCAGCCACAGTCCTTCCATGTTGGCCTGTACCTCTGATAAATATATACTGAACAAGACAGATCCCAGGGCTGAGCCTTGTGGGACACCACTTGTAACTGGTTTTGAGGCTGACATGGCTCCAGCAATTCTAACCATGTGTGTTCTGCCCTTGAGCCACTGTGCAATATCTGTAGTGACATAGGGGTTAATATGTACACTGGTGGGCTTCCCTAGAATGCACAAGTGGGGTATTGTATCAAAGGCTTATGCAAGGTCCAGGTAGGCTGTGTAGACCTCCTTCCCCTTGACAGTGGCCTTGGTGACTGTTTCAAAGAAATCAAACAGGTTTGAGAGGCAGGATCTGCCATTAACAAAGCCAAACTGTGTATGGTGACATGTCTGTAGGTCCACAATATCTAGATATGTGAGGTTCATGATGATCCTTGCCATAGCTTTGCAGACCAAGCTATTCAGACTTATGGGGCGATAGTGTCCAGGATCCGTTAAGGCACCACCTAAATGTAGAGGGACCACTGTTGCTGTACGCCACTCTTTGGCCACATATCATGTAGTAAGGCTGGGATTGAACAGTAGTGTTATGTCTGGGTGTAGCTCTTCTTGGAGTTCATGTAGGACACAGCCTGGGACACTGTCTGGTCCCATTGATGCAGTGTTTATTGCTTTGGAGAGGGCAGCTCTTACCTGAGCATCTGAGATGTCGGGGGGGGGGGGCAGCACTCTGCTGGGAGAAATATTTCTTTTTGTGTGGAGGGGGGGAGAAGTTAGCAGTGAACCTGTCCACTAGGATGTTGGCAATGTCTGTGTGTTTGGTATTTCTTTTGACATTTTGGTCTACCTCTGAGCATATCTGGGAATTACCACCCAGTTACTTAACATAACTAAAGAAAGCCTTGTGATTATCCTCAGTGTCTTGTGGAATTTTCTCTCAAAGATGGCCTTAGACAATCTTATGAGTGTCTGTAGTTCTCGTCTAATACTCATCAGTGATGCCTTCACATTTTGGGAGTTTGTTGTATCATTTAGTAGCTTCATCCTACTATTGTATAGTTTGTTTATGGCTGGTGTCCACCACACAGGACGTCTGCCTTTGGAGGATTGGGCCTTGCTTTTATTTGGGATTGCATGATCCATGCATTCCTGAAGGTGTCCATAGAATGCCTTTATAGAGGTATCTGCATTCTGGTCCATATTTTCAACAGGCCTGGGGGCTTTGAAGTTTTCCACATCATTTATGAGGAGTGTGAACCTGCTTTACACGAGTTGTTGACTGTATTCTTCTGTGCAGGGGGTGGCCTTGGGATGTGAATATCCAGTGAGATTAGTTTATGGTCTGATCTTACCAGTGAGGGATACACTTCTGGTCTGGAGCATAGAGTCCACATGTTGGTGATGATCAGGTTCAGTATGTTTTCCCCTCTTGTGTGAGTGGTAACAAGTTGTTCCATAGCATTTTGGTATATAAATTCTAGTAATCTTTGGGCTAGGGTGTTGGAGCTACAGTCATGCTCCCAGTCTATGTTTGGGTAGTTTAACTCACCCAATATAATGGTGTATGGACAGACCTACATATTTCCAACTGTTTTCAGGAAGGCCAAGTGCGGTTCTTGTGTTTGTGAGGGTGGTCTGTAGCAGGCTATAACCTGGAAGGCAGTTTTACCCACTGTTACTTGCATATGGATAGTCTCTGATGTTTGGTGCTTTGCCACCAACCTGGAGGTGTGGGTATCTTGGATGAATATCAATACACCCCCTCCTTTTGTGGTTTTGTGCAAGTTTTGGGCCTGAAAAGCATGGTATGAGGTATAACTTGGTAGTGCTGGGGTGCTGTTGGTAGCCCTGAATCCGGTATCTGTTACTGCACAGATAGCGATGTTCTCCATGCTGAGGAATGTTTCAAGTGTGTGCATCATCAGGTTTAGAGTCCTGCAGTGGTATATATGACTGCTCACGTGGAAAGATGCCAGGTAAGTCATATGCAAAGTGTCACAGGCAACGTACATGTGAACAGGAGAAACAGTGACATTCTGTCAAGTGAGACATGAACATACATATAGTAAGCTATGCAGATGTCACTAGGAGTCCACAGAAGCTGTGTAACTCTGCATGGCAGGTCGGATCAGTATTCCAGGGTAACTGCAAGGAAACATGCATGCAAACATAGCTACTGTAAGCAGGGCTGCATGTAGTCCATTGTACAACAAACAAGCTGTACCACTTTCAGTAGGTAACACTGCAAATGCTCACCAGCTGACATATGAATACCTATGTCACCAAAGGTGATACTTACCAGACCACGGACAAAAATGACATGGCCAGACACGCTGCATCCCACATGAACACATATCACAAGCAACACAGACCTCACAAAGTCAGTGTTCTTAACAGGCACAGCCCATAAGGCCAAACACAATGTGTGACACACCTATAATAGGTGATGCCATAGTCAGACACACTGACGTCCCACTCTCCAGACTGAGCAAGGTGAGGGTCACATTTAGCTACCTGTCGGGTGATAGAATGTGCCACATAACACAAGCACTCAGGTCACTCCACAGCAAGTACAAGTATGAGGCAGTCATTGTCCATGCTGGTGTGAACAACCTGAAACGTACCTCCCTGGATCACATGAAAAGAGACACAGAGGAGCTCTTACATCACCCTCTCAAACTCAGGAATCCCACACAGCCTTCATGAAGACACAGGAGAGTATAGATTTCTCTGCAAACACCACCATACTGGGTGACTTCAACTACCCAAACATAGACTGTGAACATTACTCAAGCCACAATACCCAAGCTCTAGGGTTCCCATAGTTCAGAAACTCTTTAGCTATGGAACAAGTAGTCAACATTCCCACAAGAGGGAAAAATATACTAAACCTGATCATCACAAACATGAGTACAAAATGCTCACCACTTGAAGTATATCCCTCATTGTTGCAATCGAACCATATACTAATCACACTGGAGTACTGGATCCCCCACATATGCAAACCTCAAACACATCTATGTGTGTGCGGGAAATGCCCCTATTAGCAACTGTGAAAGTACACTACAGGATGCAGATTCCCCTTTTGAAACACTGATGATGTCAGCACTCTATAACTATATTACCTGAATTAAAGCTCCCCACTAATTCGTATAGCGCGCTCTGCTAATATGTCTGTTTCTAGTGCCATAACATAGTTAGGTAGGGGTTTGAATCCTGCAAAGGGAATGTTTGTGAGTTAGTATGAGTGGGGTTTGTGTGTATGCATAATGCTGTGAGGGAAAAGTGCCTTTTGCCAACTGGGAGAACACACTACAGGGTGCACATCCCTCTTCCTAAACACAGATGATGTCAGCACCCTCTAAGTACAGCATTAGAAAGGATTTCTCCCACTAATGCAAATAGCGCACTCTGCTAATGTGTCTGTCTCTAGTGTCATAACACAGTTAGGTAGGGGTTTGAATCTTGCAAATGGAAAGTGTGTGTGCACAATGCTGGGGTGGGATGTGGCTTTTGCCAAATGGGGCTACGCACTGCAGGGTGCACATTTCCCTTAACAAACAGTGATGTTGACAGCACCCTATACAAACAACATGACAACAGACAACTGCCAGTACTCAGTATAGTGCTACATGCTACTGTAACACGCACATGTACCAGAACATACCTAGATAGTGTTTTGAAACCTGAATGTGGCAAGTGTGTGGATGTGGGATGTTTCTGTGTGTGCATTTTCATATGGAAAACATGTTGGATGTGGGAATCAGGGAACCACAGTACCTGATGCACATTACACTTTTAAACTAATGAGGTTGCCTGCACCCTGTGAGTACAGGTAGAGAAGAGGAAATTGGTAGTAATCCAAATAGTGCACTTTTCAAATGTGTACCTGTCATGTGTCGACAGCTACTCATGTAGGGTAATAAATAATGGAAATGGCAGGTGAGCATGTGCATGTGTGGGGGTAGCAGGGTGTGTGTAAATGCATGTGTGACAGAACAGATACATATAGCTGAATCTACAATACAGCACATGATGCAGATTCCCATAGTCAATGGTAGCATGTGATGGTGTGCAGCTGGTACACTTTGGTAAGTAGTATGGGTGCAGATAACAATTCAGGACATTCATACAGTTACTGCAGCAGGAATGCTGGAATATACACACAATCATAGTGGAACAGTGAACAGTTACCAACATGTTACTACTTATACACATCTATGTAGTCACCCTGTGCATCAGCAACGTGTTTACCTTTTCCTGCACTGATGTTGTAGTATGCAGGAGGTGCCACAGTGTCATCATATGCACAGGGTGTGGGTTAGGTATGCCCAAGCCAGCCACTGATACCATCAATTGACATGTGTGTGTATGTGTGTTTGTGAGGGGCAGCAGTACAGGGTGGACCAGTGTTGGTGCAGTGTGTGTGTGTATGTGTTTGCCCTAGGTGTTAAATTTCTGCATGTGTGTAAGCACGCACACAGTCCCACATAATGGCTGCCATGTACAGGGTTTTGTGGACAGCCACAGACTGCACCTGTCAGGTCATCCAGATCAGTGTCTGTGGGCACAGACGCGGTACTGTGCCTGTCAGGGGTGCTACGGACCGTATCCGGTACTAACCCAGACTGTGTACTGTCATTGGAAGCAGGTGTGTGTTGACTGGACACAGTTCCCTGTTGGGACTGTCCAGAGCCACGTGCACGTGGTCTCCTGGGGCGTCCTGATGACAGCACTAACCCAGCATTGCTGGGGCTGCTGCTGGCACTTGAGGTGCGTGAGTCGGCCTGTTGTTGTCCGTGGCGACTGGCAGCTGGTGCTGTTGCCGGCATACGGCCACTTCGACGCCACAAACGCACACCATCGCCCTGGCCCATGGACATCTGGTTGTGGAGCAGCTGTTGTATGTCCCCACAACGTCTGTCAACAACATCTGTGAAATTACGAATAGCATTCGCAATGTCATGCATGCCATCTGTCATGGCTGTGCGAAATGCTGTCAGCTCCCTCAGACCCTGTCTGGTGTACCTTTCCATACGTGCCTGTGCCTGCATAACAGTCCAAAACATAGTGGAGGTTGACATACCTCCTTGGGCACGTCGGCCAGAGGCAGTATGGCCACGGATGCCCCCACGAGAACCCATGGGCGACTGTCTGTGTGGTACCATTGGAGGGCCCTGCTCATGGCTGCTTTGTGGGGATGCATGTACCACAGGTACCACATTACCCTGATCTATGCCCAATGCATACTGTCCATCACCTAGGGACAATGGTGACAAAGGATGTAAAGGCAGGATGACTGTGCGCATTGAAGGGGTTGACAGCTGTGTACTGTCAATTGGCTGAAGAATGGCGGACCCAGACACACCTTCCTGCACCATTATAGACATTTCCTCATCATCAGTACCTGGGGCACAAGATTCAGGTTCCCTGCTGCAGGTCACCAGAGAAGAACCTACGGGAGGAAAACAGGGAACACAGATTACAGTCTCAAGACATATTTTACAGTGATGCACTTCAATACAAATGCACACATTCAGAAATGGACACATGCACTCATGGACACAAACACACATGCACACATGGGCACAGGCACATTTGCACACATGCACACCCCACAGTACACACACACATCAGTACTGAGTTACACTACTCTTACTAGTATTAACTTGAGTATTGCAGGTATTATTAAACACACTCACCAGCATGTATACTACTGAGTTACACTACTCTTACTAGTATTATAAATAGTTTTTCAGGTAATGATAAACACACTCACCAGCATGTATGGCCTGCCTCATTGCTAGATGGGAGGGACCTGGAAATATGAAGAAAGTAATGTCAGTGGGCACAAGTGTGCCATTGTTTTTGCATATGATACAGTACAGTAGTACACCAGTTCCCTTATACACATCAGCTGCTCATAATGCCAGTATCACACATGCACAATTACATATCATGATGACAGATACATACCACATGCACACCTTATGCATGCATGAAGTAACAGTGTACAGAACAGTCATATGTACATATGGCATCTTACCTGCATGCTCAGTGTCTTGCTGCTGTGTGGATCCAACCTCCATCATGATGCAAGTCTGATGCTGTTGTTGTTCTGGGGCTGTATCCACGACACTTAGCAGTAGCCCCTCCTGTCTGGTGAGGGGGGATGTGTGGCCACCCCCCCACCTGTGGCAACCTGTTGCCTGCAGATATCTGCAGCACGCTGGTGGACATTTCTAATCAAATCACTGCAGTGATGTCTCACCTGCTCATATGTCCTATCATGCATGCCAACATCATTTATCCTGCTGACAAGGTTTTGCCACAGTGCAGACCTCTCCTGCTGATTCTGGGTGGTGCGTGAAAACAGGATGTCATAGTCACGCACCAAGCTCTGGTGGATCACTTCGTCCTCTGCAGCAGAGTATGCAGGGTTCCTTTTTGGAGCCATATCTCCCTGAAAAAGTACACAAACAGGATATCAGCAGAGTATGTCAGCAATATATGGTATACATTCTATACATAAAGTATTAAATTGTGTTATTACTGCTTGGTTGTAACTTGATTAAAGTGTAGCTATCATTCTAAGTCTTTTGGATTAAGCACTTGGCCTTCAGACCAGTTGTTTTACATTAGGAAGGTTTGTGGCGAGCACTGTAGTGGCAGGACAGGTAGCTTTCATCCTTCTAAGTTGGAAACTGTTGATTGAGAGCCCAGTGTCCAAGTGTATTAGTTCTGGTATAAGCAGTTGGGCTTCAGGCCAGTTATTTAACATTAACAAGGTTTGTGGTCTGCACTCTTGTGTGAGAAAAGGCTGTACTCTGCCATTCATAGCTGGGAACTTCTGGTTTAAGGTTTATAATGCCTGCATATTTGAACTGTATCTTACTGATATTGGTACATCTTGTTTGCTGTAGCATACACTACATCCAAGCCTCCTGAATCTAGCTTTGTTTATATGCTTGTTATTTGTTAGCTTGTTATTTCACTGGTACGCTAATTCCACATAATACACAGCTTCTCAGCACTTCTGTGAATCACTACTGATAACTGGCCTTGTGTTCTAAGCTATGGAAGTTTTAAGTATGGAAGACATGTACAACAATATTACATATGTATATATATCAGGACTATGTACACACAACCTATCTCATGGACATACCTATAGATAGTAAACTATGATACATTTGGAGGTTTCACAGTAAACACAGTATTAACCTGCTACTTTGCATTACCTGTGTTTGTGTCAGCTGTTGCTGTGTCACTGGTCCTAATTGCTGTTTGCTGCTGCTGCTGCTGGTTTTGTTGCTGTGATGATGCAGTTTTTTTTTTATCACTGCCTTTCTTTCTTTCTTTCTTTCTTTCTTTTTTTCTCTCTCTCTCTCTCTCTCTCTCTCTCTCTCTCTTTCTCCATCAGTTTGGTGCAATGAATGTATTGCATGTGTGGAGTGTTAGTACTGGATGCTTTTGTAGATATCTGCATAGGTCCATGTGATGGCCTCTGCACCAATTGTAAGGCAGCATTTGCTAATTGCATGCAGCCAGTTGTGTACTGATTGCATGTCTCACTGTGATTTCAGGACAGTGCTATAAAAGGGTATGTGAGATAGGCATTGCCCTTTCAGATTGTAAGGGTGTGGACCATGCTGGTATGCTGTCGACAGTGTTCTGTGAGTGTGAAGGTTAGTAAGTCTCTCATGATTCATGCTGTGTTGTAAATTCAGGTTGCTGCATTTCTCTCACCTGTTCCTGTAGTGAGTGTGTATGCATACTGACACCTACAACTATATTTCCATATGTATTAATATATATATATATATATATATATATATATATATATATATATATATATATATGTGTGTACATATACATACTTTCATATATGTACATTAGCTTACATTATTAAGTACAAGCTAACAATTAGCAGGGCTGTTTCTGTTAACACTAAACTAGTATGGGAATCCAGTAATTAGGACAGTAAAAGTCTACCTGATATGCTTTGGGTAGTACACATCCTATATTGCCTTTATCTTCATTCCTACTATTACATGTCATACTTATTTTAGCACTATATTCCTGTATGAGAGTCATGGCTTAGTGGTAGGTCATACAGACTAGTGTTACAATGGTCTTGTGGTAGGGCCTAATAGTATGCTTTTATTTTGCTTTCAAATTGAGTACAGGGCCTGTCAATCAAAGTGCTGAAGGCACCTTTAAGCAGTTAAAAGGGTTAGTAAGTCTCACAGGAGTCAGGCTGTGTTGTAGATTCTGGTTGCCGCATTTATCTTCACTGTTTCCTGTAGTGAGTGTGTATGAATACTGTCACCTATAACTATATTTCATATGTATTAATATATATATATATATATATATATATATATATATATATATATATATATATATATATATATATATATATATATATATATATATATATATATATATGTGTACATATACATACTTTCATATATGTACATTACCTTACATTATTATGTACAAGCTAACAATTAGCAGGGCTGTTTCTGTTAACACTAAACTAGTATGGGAATCCAGTAATTCGGACATTAAAAATCTACCTGACATGCTTTGGGTAGTACACATCCTATATTGCCTTTATATTCATTCCTACTATTACATGTTATATTTATTTTAGCACTATGTTCTTGTATGAGAGTCATGGCTAAGTGGTAGGTCATACGGGCTAGTATTACCAAGGTCCTGGGTTCAAGACTAACAGTGGGAATTTATTTGTCTTTCGAAATGAGTACAGGACCTGCCAATCAAACATGCCAAAGGCACTTTTAAGCACTTAAAACCAGGTCTGCGCTCGTTTGCGCTGAGCTCATGCATGCGCACTGGCGGTGAGCTCCGCTAACACATGCGCACACCCACGCTATTTTCTTTGAAAGAAAAGAAAAAGGGGTGACAGGAAAGTGGTGAAAAAGGGGTCACAAAGAGGGTAGGACAGTAGGGAAACAAGCTTGGGATTTGCAGGAGGGATGTAGGTGAGGCCCATAGCTGCCCATGTCTTTCTCAGCAACAGCTGTGCATTTGTATGTAATTTGGTGTGACATTTGAAACCTTCCACCCCTGAGAGAGGTGTCAGGACAACATTAATACCTGTTGTACAGCCAATTGTAATTAACAGTTTCAATGTCCAGCGGACATGTGTGCAACATGGACAGCTATGTATGGGGCATAATTTTTTGTGGGTACAGAGTGCCCTTTTTTTTTTTTCAGGTGAGAGTGGTATGTCAGGTGAAGGTAGTCGGTATAGCTGGGGAGGTAGGTTGGGTAGGTTAACAGACAAGACAGACAAGACGCATACAGGGGCGGTGTATGATACATGTGGGGGGGTTACACAATTGACGGGGACGGAGGTTGGGATATCCAGGGCACATGAGCCCACAGATGGCAACAGTGGAACTGATATCCCCACCCATAGGCAGTTGCCACTGTTCCTTCACAGCCCAGGACGGGGCTGTGCTGGGGGCTGTGCAGGCAGGACAACGGGCATGCCCGTAAGCTGTGCCATCCGGGCCTCAAGCTGGCATAGGGGCCCAAGAACAGAGTCTTGAATCTCCCTTTGCACCACAGACCGGACACCTTGGAGGGTGAGTGGACGGACTCCTCCGGCCACGCTTGCAGAGGGGGGACAGGCCCCATCCCCTGCAGCGCTTCCACCCGAAGGTGGCACAGGGCCACCGGAGGAGGGTCCAGCCTGGGCACTAGTGCCAGGTGCAATCGCCAGATGAGGTGGGGGAGGTGGGTCCGCTGGGACCCGCCTTCCCAAGCGCTCTAGGTTTGTGAGTATGTTATGTTAGTTTGAGTTAGTAGCATATTATTCCATTCAAATTAGTTGTAACAGCATGCATTGGTATTCCCATTAAACAAACACCCAGATATTAACACCATTGAACACCAGGCATATCAATATCACATGCATTATTTGAACAGAAATACACAATCAAACAACATGCAGGGTTGATTAATGGCAACAGGCCATCAGGTTTGCAGGTATGAACAGGGCACATGCAACAACGGACATGCATATATTTTTGAAACAACAGGACAAATGTCCATGGTTAATGAAATTTTCACATACCAATATTTAGTGAGTTTTTTAATTTGCAATTATTGGGTGGGGTGGAGAATGAAAATGTTGACACATTCATAAATTATACATCGATATACATTTGTAATAGAAACACAATTAACTTGTGGGTGATAGTTTTCAAATGATTTTTAATTGACTGTCATGCTAGACCTGTTACAGATACATCACTATCCTAGTTATTTTGAATTTGATCAGATACATCATCCTGCTACATTTTGATGACAGGGCAGGGGACAACTATGGATGTTTAGTATGTCAGACAATCATTCATTCTATCTGAAAATTGTTGACTGTGATCACCATATACAGATTTTGGCTTAAACATTCAAGATTCAGACACACTGAAATCAGTTTGGGATGTTAATTTTTAATTCCCACATGCATTTAGTTCTGTAGAACCACACTGAGGATTATATATTCAGGAGTTATTACTACTTTATTTATTGATACATGGCCCTTTCTGTCACTCTCACACATCCTGCTATTTCACAGTTCAGGTTGGTACTTCTAGGCTTTGTTCACATATTAGACCTGTGGTGATTCAAACACTTTCCAGCAGCCTCACTTCTGTCATGATTCAGCATTTCAACAGCGGATATATCTCACATGTAATTAACTCAGCTTCTGAAGCTGTACTCTTGAGACTACTGCAGGTTATACTACATTTAATTAATGGTGGGACATCTGTTTTACAGAACTATTTATTTCTATCAGTTATATTTCCAGTTTCACTTACATACTGATGAACTTGATGCAGCCATACCTCCACACTTTCACTTGTTGCTTGCACATTCAATTACTTTTAATGAATACACTGCAGTGTTCTGCTAAGTGCTACACTATAATATTTATTTACAAGTACTAGGTGGGGTTACTAACCTGCATGGTGGCGCAGCCGCACCAGCCTGCTGTCATGTGCCCTGTGATTCGCAGAGTGGACACCTGCAGCTGTAATACAAGACAAGTAATATTGGAATACACATCTCCATGGTATCAGCTAGTTGAATTCCTTACATACATAAGTAAAATGTAACTTACTCAGTAGTGGGGCGTTGGGCATATCCTGGGCCTCCTGGATCCATTGGGTCAACTGGTCTTGTTTGCGTCGCTTCAGGTTCGCATGGTGGTGATGGACCTGCTCACTGGTACGTGGAATCCCAGTAGCACTGGTGAGATCATGAGCCAACTGGTCCCATGCCTCCGCCCTGTATGCTCCCCATGAGACCTGGCCCTGCATGAGTTGGGCCTCATGATGATGAACTAGGAGCCAGACCATGTATCTGGACTCTTCAACGCCCCAACTCTGTGCTCGAAAGCAACGTACCTCCCCTACTCCACTCATTCTACCTGCAGGTCTATTCTACAATCGTTTATGCTGTGTATTCCCGCCTATGGGGCTTATATATGCCAATTTTCCTGCACATTTTTATGATTGGCCGTTTTGGTATTGTATCAACTTCACAGAAACTGCTTTATTATGCTCCATTTTGGATTACATCCTATATATATGCTATTTCTGCATTTCTAACTACTGCTGTCATGGCTTAGTGGTTTAGTACCTTGACTCTAGTGCATCTAGACAGGCTGAGGGGTGTGTCTGTGTAAAGGCACTTTTGATACAGCTTGCTTAATGTTGCCCAGTGGTTAGCTTGTAGGCGCGGCGCGCACCTCCGCGCAAACGGTGTGTGCTGGGTTAAACCTTAATTGGCCATTAACACGCATGTTAAGCTAAGCAAAGCTAGTTGCACACAGTTTGAGCCTGATAAACCAGTGCTTAGCTACGGGCAAGCAATTTGCAGCCTTTGAAACACTACTCAGCTACGGGCACTCTGCCTCACCTTCTTTGACAGCAGCTTAGCTATCAGTACATTTCTAAATATTTTGATTATTGTATTACTTGAAAATATATGATCCATTTCATTCCATTTTACAAAAGGAAATACTTTTACATTTGTACAATACTGACAGGGGCCTTTTTAGCGCTTATTTACAAAAATAAAAAGGATGCTGTGTGGGCTCGAACCTTGCCTGCCTGCTCTTAAGCTGAAAACTCTACCGCTATGCTATTACTTCTTTGCTTCCTTTGCATATTTAGTTCTTATATCCTTTTCCACTGATTGCTAACTGCAGTTGCGCTAGTAGCACACCCGCACACACGAGCGCACGCATTAGCAAACATTTACAGGGATTTAAAAAAAATAAAAAAGTTTTCATTTTAAATTTTATAACATCTGTTCACTTTTTACATTTTACATTGCTGGTCTGTGGGGGCATGTGTTGTGTAGTGTGTTTATTCACATTTCCATGGCCTCTCTCGTGGGTGTTTACTTTCTGCCATTCTAGACTTCCGGGGGCGTGTCCGCTTGCAGGGCTTAGCCTACAGACACACCCCCTACTGTCTTACATGGACCGTGTAAGACTTACAGTGTGATTCAGCATGCCTCATGCACCTCATGCGTATGCATGACATGTTCACATCACACCGTTTAACTGCAGCCTCCGTGTAAGAGTTATAACTCTTACACGGAAGCTTCCTGAATCCTGCCCTATATATGTATACAGCAATTAATACACTGTGTAAGACACTTGTTATTTTAACTAATTATTAATGGCATACTCATTTAAGGAATGCATATTCAGCAACAAACAAACAAATAAAGAACTTTAAAAGAAAAGAATAATCAAAATCTGTTACTACAGAATTCAGAGAAACATAAACAATTAGTAATTTAAATAAACTTCTAAATGAGATCACACAAATAATATGCAACCTGAATTATCCTTGTACAAGGATAAGTAATTCATACAATCACCACTCTAAATGCTGGATGTCCTTCACATCACTATATTTCCCAATCAACGTTCATTCTAACAGTATAAATCAGAGGTAAAAACCAAATAAATCAAAATATGTCTTCACGTACTAAGCAGTTGCACAATAAATCATAGATAAATGCTGGATTGTTTCATATGTCATATTGCTTCATCCTGCAGGTAGGTTTGCCTCAAATAAATAACGAGGGTCAAAATCATGGTTTGAAACTAAATGCCAAAAAAATGCATAATTGTATCCTATGGGAAGTAGTCTATCCCTGGGAACTACCATAGTGACAATACATTCTTAAGAGTTGATAGAGTTCAGGATTTGGGAAGTTATGTGGACAGTGACCCATATGTGTCTATTGTTGTTAAGAATGTCCTTCTATAGTGCACAACTTATAAACAAAGGGATTGTGGTTATATCTAGGGATGTCATTGTTCTCCTTTACTCATTAGGTCAGCTATTGAATATAACGCCTCTTGTGGCATATATCTGCCGGGACACAAACAACAACTGGAATGTCAATAGACATACCTTACTAAAAGAAAACAAGGCCTAAACAACATGTCCTATATGAATTAACTCAAGGCCCTGTCACTATGCTTGATATCCTACAGACTGCTAAGAGGTGACCAGTGTCTAGCATACCAGGCATCCCTGACCCATTACTAATGGATTTACTGCACACAGCAAGTCAAATGGCATCAAAAATAATTGGTCTGGGGATCTAAACCTCTTCCACAACATCAACAGAAGAGTTTTCAGGGACAGTATATTTCACAGAGGATACCACTGCTATGGAACAGACCCCCCTTCCACATAAGACAGAGTTCACCCTTGTCCATTATCAAGCCCAACTTAGCTCTATGCATAGAAAACAGAAAATTCACCTCAGGACAGCCTCTATACTACTAATGGATAGACACAGCTCTTAAAAGATTTATCCCATGCAAGGGTCCCCTCAAATTATCTATGGTATGATACCAGTTATTCTCATTAGGGGTAATATATAATTATCAACCATGGGATGGGTAAGGTAAATCTATAACCAAATGGGATAAGTTATTTTGAGCACAAAATGTGAAACTGGCTATGTTTAAAATGCCTCATAATGACAACTAGCCCAAAACTTACACATGAACCTATGAACCAATATACTTTTTGGATTGTCCTAGGTACACACTGGGTGAATTAATAGCTAATTCCCTTGGTATGGCTAGAGTTTTTCTGTCCTCAACTCATCCCTTTCTAACAACTAACAGTGACAACCAGAGAAAAAATAAAATACAAATCAAAATAAATTTTCACTTACTAAGAAGTTACACAATAAATTGCAAACCAAGACTAATGTTTCAGATAACCTCTAGATAGTACCGTCTATATAGTCTCCATGAATTTATAGCTGACTAGGCCCCTTATGATTGCTAGAGTTTTCCCCTTTACAGTATATTCCTCTCTAACAATAAACAGTAAAAATCAAAAGTAAAACGAAAAAAATATGAATTAAAATAAATCTTCTAGACTGCAGGCTATCTCCTTTCTTCCCATAAACATTGAAAATCAGAGATAAAAAATAAAATATAAATCAAAACAAATATTCTCCTACCAAGCAGTTGCACAATAAATCACAAACCAACATTGGAGTGATCCAGATAAGCTCTGGACTGTCATGTCTATACAACTGTATATATGTATGTGTGTGTATATATATATATATATATATATATATATATATATATATATGTGTGTGTGTGTGTGTGTGTGTGTGTGTGTCTGTGTGTGTGTGTGTAAATCAAAACAGACCTTCTATTTCTAAGCAGTTGCACAATCAATCACATACCAACACTGGATTGTTTATGATAAGTTCTAAATTGCCTTCTTTAAAGTTTGTGTGGACTTATAGCTGACTAGGCTCCTTGGGATAGTTAGAGTCTGCCTGTCTACAGCCCAACCCTTTAAAACAGTAAGCAGTAAAAATCAAAAGTAAAACAACAAAATATAAATCAAAATAAATCTTCCTGTGTACAAGACATCCATTTTTCCCTACAAACTATGAAAATCAGAGGTAAAAAATACAATTCAAAATAAATTGTCTCTTACCAAATAGCTGCATAATAAATCACAAAGCAACAATGAATTGCTGAAGATAACCTTCTATACTGTCCTGACTACAGTCTATCTTTATTTGTAGCTGACTAGGTACTTTGGAATGGCTATAGTTTGCCTGTCTACAATCTACCCCTTTCTTACAACAAACAATGAAAAAAGGCAAAAACTAAAATAAAATATAAATTAGAAAATACGTCTTCTATTACCAAACAGTTATACAATAAATACCTAACCATCACTGAATTGTTCCAGATAAGCTCTTGATTGTCTGGCTTACAGTCTGTTTGAATTAATAGCTAACTAGGCCCAGAATGATGGTTATAGTTGGACTGCCTACAATCCATTGCTTTCTAACAACAAACAATGAAAATCAGAGGTAAAACAACAAAATATAAATAAAAATAAATATTTATGTTTACAAGCTATCCCTTTTTCCTACAAACAAGTAAAATATAAAATATAAATCAAACTAAAATGTCTTTTACAAAGTAGTTGCACAATAAATCACACAAACACTAAATTGTTTCAGGTAAGATATGGATTATCCTATCTGCAGTCTGCGTGAATTTTTAGCTGACTAAACCTCTTGGGATGGCTAGAATTTGCCTTTCTAAATTATATTCCTTTTTAACAATAGTGAAAATCAGAAATAAAAAGTAAAGTGTAAATCAAAATAAATGTTTTCTTACTAAACAGTTACACAATAAGTCACAAACCAACACTGGATTGTTTCAGATAAGCTCTGGGTTGTCCTGTTTACAGCCTGTGGGGATTTATAGCTGACTAAGCCCTTAGGATGGGTAGAATTTGCCTTGTTACAATCCACCTATTTCAAATAAATAAACAGTGAAAATCAGAGGTGACATAGCAAAATATTAATTCAAATAAATCTTCCTGCCTAAAAGCTATCTCTGTCTTCCTAAAAACAGTGAAAATCAAAGATAAAAATAAAATATAAATAAAAAAAAATCTCTTGCCAAACAGTTGCACAATAAATCACAAATCAACACTGGATTGCTTCAGATAAGTATTGGATAAGCCACATCAGATAAGCACTGGATAAGCAGTAACTCTGACAAACATGTATGACAAAACAGTTCAAGGAATATCTAAATTAATACATCAATAAAACAAGCAGACATTTTTGCCAAAGTGCAGATATGATAGTCTTCAAAGAATAATATTTGTGGATGAATAATTTCAGATAAATTTAACACAATTTGCAATGGCTGACACTGGTGGAATTTTATTCTTTGCCTGGTAGAAAGAATTTAGTATCCAGCCTGGCTATTCCACAGGAATGATTCCTTTAATGACTTTTTTTAACCTTTACTTTAATATACGTGTTGTTCTTTTTAATAAATGCTAGATGACAGCAATCATCTTTGCCAAGATGGGAACAGACACTTTCCAAACTATAAAGTAAAACTTATGTGCTTAGCAAATATGAACTCAGCTGAAATAAAACAACTTTAGTCAGATGCAAGACACAGTAGTAAGTAACATATTGTGTCTTTCGGCTTTTCCCGGTTAGGAGTCGCCACAGCGGAACTCTGGTCCGCTAATGATTGGCAGTAGATTTTTTATGTGCTGGCTTGCTGGGCCTAATGCACAACCTTCAACAAAGGAACGCCCATTCATGCATGTCGCCACATAAAAGACGCTCTAACTGAGAATCAAATGGGCAATGTCTAACTGTGAGGCGACAACGCTACCTTAAAAAGGGCACAGTAAACTCATTCCAAGGGGTGGCGAAAGCCAAACACACTCTGGCTAGGCTTGTAAATGCCCTAGGGCAGATAGCCTAGTATGAACCTATGAACCTACTGCAGCACCACCACCGTGGTATTAGTAGTAAGTAACATCATAACATTAAATCATTGTTTACACTCTGAAACAGAAAAAAAGTAAACTTTGATTTGAAAGATGAATAAGCTGGATATGTTGTTTTAACTTTATGCTTTTCACAATAAGCACAGATCCACTACGAGTCATTAAAATATAAGTTTGTATCACACTGGCTCAGCAACAATAGGTTGAGCTACATGTACACTAAGGGGTTCGACACAATACCCCACTCAGGCATCATAGATAAGCTAAACAGCTTAAAAGTAAACCCCTATGTCACTAGATTTATTTATTTTTATTTATTTAACATTTGTTGACTGGGAATGTCTGACTAGGTTCCACAGAGCCTGTTTTCAGCAGAGGCCCGGGGAGAAATGCTCCAGATGCATGTCTTTGGAATGTGGGAGGAAACTGGAGTACCTGGAGGAAACCCACACGAACACAGGGAGAACATGCAAACTCCACACAGAGGGCACCCCAGGTGTGAATCGAACCAGAGAACCTCTTGCTGTGAGGTGACAATGTTAACCACTGCACCACTGTGCTGCCCTAGATGGGTTGCAAACTGGCTAAAGGACAGAACCCATAAAGTTAAAATCGCTGGAGCAATGTCAGACTCAAAGCCAGTCACAAGTGGTGTCCCACAGGAATCTGTCCTGGCAACCCACTTGTTTGGCATTTATTTCTCAGATGTTAAAGCAAACATGGGAGGGCTGAGGCTGACAAAGTTCGCAGATGACTGCAAACTAGGCGCCATAGTCGATACACCAGCTGACACACACATCCTACAAAAAGGTCTCACTGAAATGGACAACTGGTGCCGTAGTCACGGCCTTAAACTAAATGCCACAAAATGTATAGTCATCCCTTTTGGAAAAAACAAAGTACCCACAAATTATCACATAGACAGCAACCCACTGAGTATGGAAAAAGTAATCAGAGACCTAGGGACCCAAGTAGACAGTGACCTCTCATTTGACACCCACGTTGCCAAAGTGGTTAGAAAAACATTCTACCTTGCGCACCTCATCATGAAGGAATTCACATCCAGATCCAAGGATGTCATTGTACCCTTATATTCCTCCCTCTTCAGACCTATGATTGAGTACAATGCCCCATTTGGTATGTACCTCACCCGGCACTTGCAACAGCTGGAGAGACCACAGAAGTACCTCACCAAAAGGATCAAGGGTCTCCAACATATGTCTTATTCCACCAGACTAAAGAAACTTCAGCTCTATTCAGTGGCATACCGCATGCTCAGGGGTGATCTCTGCCTGACGTACAAGGCCATGTTCAATCAGGATTTGATGGACATGCTCCACCTCAAAAAATCCAAATCCATCAGGACCACGAGAGCTAAAGACTTAAACCTCGGCACAAGTATGAATAGGACATGCTGGAGGGATAGATTCATAATCCAAAGGCTTCCCATGCTTTGGAACAGGATCCCAGTTCATATTAGGCAGAGCCCCTCACTAACTCTCTTCAAGAGAAATCTTGATGAGTGGATGGGAGATCGAAAATTTACCCCAGGGGTCACATCTGGGTCACTGCTAGACAGGGGCACAGTAAACTAATTCTATTATATAAGGGGACCTTCATTGTGTCACTACTAGACAGAGGCACAGTATTCTAGATTTATTCTGTACATTTTTGTACCATTTCATGGGGTGGCAAAAGCCACATCACTATGGCTAGGCTTACAAATGCCCCAGGGCAGATAGCCTAGTACTATACTATGAAACTATGAAACTAGCACATGTTCTCGAATTTGTACAGATTATGGACAACATACAACTGAGGAAAATGTTACAAGATATTTGTTTGGGCTGGGAACAAGTTCCCGATATCCTGCACTCACTTTACTTTATTGATTTTACTTCAAAGTTACAGAACCTTGGAAAAACAGAGAGCAGGAGTATACAGTGAAAGACTTGTCACAGTCTTTTTTTCAGGTGTCTACACTGCAGGCAAGAATAAAACAACACTCAGGCATGAAGACGTCAGCATATCATTCCTCCAAGCAGTGAGCCATGGCACAAGAGTAGCTACTCCTTCCAGCCATAACTTTTGAACAACTGTGATACAAGTTATTTTGTATCTAAACAGCCATATGTAAACATCTATATAAAAGCAAAATGTCAATAATATTAATTTTGTGTTGTAATTCAAACAACTACAGTGGCTACCCAAAGTAATACAGTATCTACTGCTGGAGCCATGGTGAGACACTGGAATGTGATATGGACAGTCAGAGTGAAGATGGTAGTATAGTGCCTGCATTGTAAATAACTATGCTGGTTACAGAAGCAGATTTGCTTTCACTTTCTCATGACAAGTCACACCTCTTCCTCCATAAACTGATTTGTATATCATTTCATTAATATTCAGAAAGTAATGCTTTCTAAATTCCCTTATTAGTGGCAAATCATATTGATTTTGTATTCATTCATATACTGGACTGCCACAGTAACACTTTCTGACTAAACCAATATGTTGTACTTGTGCAAATGTGCATGCAAACATAAAAAAAGATTTTCTATATGTACTTTGCTCTGTATGTTAGAATGTTCCTGAATATATAAGGTATGTTTTTAATGTTAGTTTATTTCCATTCACTTTCTATTCTTTCTGTGGACTTTAATATTGTTAACTTTACCTTTGTTGTATACCAACTTCTGCTATGTCATAACTGCTCTTTGTTTTTTCTTTTTCCTGCCTGCTGGATTGCTTTGTGTTTAAAATGGTCCCTGAATGATCTAAGATATGTAGTTAACAAAAACAAACAGGTAAGTAATTAAACAATTAAATGTACAAATAAAATAAGAATGCACGACCCTGCTCCTTATCTATCTGGGGAACAGTGAGGGTCATATGCTCACTGCCTGCATAGTCTGTTACAGTTTGAGTTGTGCTGACATCTTCTTTGGTGTTTGTTCCCTCCACTGATACACACAGGCATGGAAGGCAGTGTCATTCCATGGCAGCTGCCCATGGTCTCTAGAAGGGTGGAAGCAGAGTAGCACAATATCTCCTAGTTCCAAGTGATATTTTTGGTTTAAATGTCTACATTAATTAATTAATTATGTCTTCCCACCCTGCTATTATATATACTGTGATTTATTCTGAATGTTTTTTAAGGTAGTTTTGCATAATTTATACAGATTCACTCCTTTGCTTTGATGTCTTTTGTCATGTCATTATAGCATATTGCAGTTTTAAAACTGATTATGAGTAACACGTATCAGATGATGTCCTGCACTGAATGTTGAGATGAAATGTGCCTGTTCTTGCTGGCACAGTATTGCATCTGTATGACAAGTGTAAAATATGGACTGGGTGGCTATGTTAGCAGCCTGGTCTTTGACTACCAGACTATTCATGTGCTCAGCAATATTCAGATTATTTAACTGATTTTTGGAATTGTTTTCTGATATCCCGAGTACTTTTTAACTCCTACTAAATACAGTAATTTACTGAGAGGGGCTTGTAGTCTCATGTGATCTGTCCCACATGTCCGGACAGTACCCCTTCTTCTTCCTCTTCTAAGACTGGTAAGTCATAGCTAATGCATGAATGGAGGTGGTCATGGATGCATGGTATGCCACCATACTATGCATCAGTGTGATCATGACATTATCTCTAGTTACTCGCTTGACATTTCCATATTGTGCTGGAAATCCTCACATAGACCCTGGAGGACTCTGACCATTTCTAGCAGGGTCTCTGTGGCAGTGCTCTGAGCCTTAACAATGTCAGGGTTTTTCTCATCTGGTTTTAAAGGGATAAGTGTTGTTGGCTCCCCAGTAGTGGTATGGTGTATTCTACATGCACCCTCTTCTTACCCAGAGTTAATGTGTGGTTCCTTCCACTAACTGCATTTCTATACATTGTTACTTGATTCCTGGCCTTTGCCCTTTTCAGCTTGTTTGCCCTCCCCCTTTTCCAAAACAGTGCCCTTACTGAAGCTACTGAAGTCACTTTTGTGTGAGGCAGCAATGTGTTCTGTAATGATGGCTGTCAGCAGATTTTGCAATTTAATTATAGCAGTGGCGAGTAAGGAAAGTATATCAGATTGTAAGTATGGGGGCTGCATATAGGAGAGTATGGGTGAAAAGAGATGAGACAATGCTTATATCCTTCCTGATCTGTTAGGTTGAGTTTGACTGTGTTGGACTCCCAAATTTTGATGGGTTTTCTTTACAACCTGTTTTATGTGGTAGTAGAATTTTAGGTTTTCATCATTGGTAACCCCTAGTATTTTGGCATGGATTACCATTTCTGTCTTGGTATTGTTTGGTGATAGAACTGAGAAGATTTTCTTTTTGGTTGGATAACTGCTTATGGATGAATAAGATAAGTTTGGATTCTTTCTTTTTTGGGGGGGGGTTTAGAATAAGTTGTGAATCAATTAGCCAAGTCTCAATCTGTGAGAGAGCATTGCTGTAGTTTAACTGTGTCTTTGGCAAAGCAGATGATTGTGAAAACATCTGCATATTGGATGATGGTTGCTTCTTTGGTTGCTAAATGCAGGTCATTAATGAATATTTCTAAAAGTAGTGGAACTAATATAGAGCCTAGAGGGATTCTCATGGTTATTGGGAGAAAGGAAGAGATGTTGATTTGCCACTTTACAGATCGTTGTCTGTTTGACATGTAACTGTTAAACAAAGATAATGAGAGTTTATCAAAACCCTATGAAGATATCTTGCTTAGTGATTTTTTGGTGTGACACCATGGGAAAGGGTTTGGGCAGATCAAGTAAAGTGGAAGAGACAAGGTTATTGTTGTTTCTGATTTGATTTACTGTTATAACAAAGCTTAGTAATGCAGTGTTGGTGCTGAGATGTGGATGGAAACCATGCTGTGCAGGGGAATGTAGTGAGCTTTCAGTATCATAGGTAAGAATGTGGGATTGTATACACTTTCATATATGTTAGACACAGGAGATTGGATGGCTATGTGCCTTTAAATGGACAGGTCTGTGAAGCTTCACACCTATGACATGGAAGTATGGAAGATTTTTTTTTACTAACCATGAGAACATAGCTTTCCTTGACAGACTGGTTTATTAAGCTGGACAACGGGTATGCTAGTGCATCTGAAGCTATTTTGCTGTATTTGTCTGGTAAGTTGTCTTAGGTGAAGGTGGTATGTTTCAAAGTTTTAAGTAGTTTACTGATAGTATAGGTTGGATTGGTTTAAAACTTGAGAACTTGGAAATGAATTGTGGGGTCTGGCAGTGTTATACTAGTTGTAGAAGATTGTGGGTTTAAAAGAGATGCAACCAAATTTAAAAAGTGTGAGTTAAGGTTTTCTCACTCTTCATCAACAATCTATTCACTGCCACCAAACAGGCCTCTCTCATACAGTACGCAGATGATTCCAACATCATCTGCTCAGCCCAATCCCCTACCTGAACTGTATAAGATCACTCAGGAAGCCTTCCCCTCTGTAGAAACTTGGCTATCTAATGCCCAATTAATACTCAACCCAAGAAAAACTAAACTCCTCATCTTCCAACCCTCAAACATCTAACTTAACCAACTCCCAGTTCAATATTACAGCCAACGACAACACCATAATCTCTCCAACAGAACATACCAAACAACTAGGTGTTGACATCAACAACTGTCTCAAATTTGACATCCAAGTTTCTCTGGCCATAAAAAAGTTCACAAAAAATGAGGGGCTTTGTACAGAAATAAGCAATTCCTCACCAAAGCAGCCAGAAAGTCAGTTGCCAAGTCCCACCTTAGCTCCACCCTACTCTACACTTCTCCTATGTTTACCAACCATAAGACAGACTGATCTAAATAAGCTCAAGTCTTGTTACAACAAAATCTCCAAGTTTGCCACTGGGACTACCTATTGCAGTCATCACTGTGTCTCATATTTACTGAACTTAACTGGCTCAAACTCCCTCAGCTACTTCACATAAATCAATCCCTTGCTCACAAGTTAGTGAACTATCCTCTTAAAGTCCCATCCCTCCAAAATGTACTCCAGCCCTACAGTACCACTAGACCAGTATGATCCAGCTGCAAACATCAACTCCAAGTAACCAAAGCCAAGAACGCAGCTGGGAATGCTCTCTTCTTCTTCCTCATTATATCCAAATTATGGAACACCCCCTTCCCCTTAATAACCACTATACAATCATGCACTCACTTCAAAGCTGCACTAAACAAATCCCCTAAAAATCACTGGTTATGCACTTGTTCCAAGACAAACTAGAGACCTGATCCTCTTTCTCTGCCTCTCCCTCCCCCCTATCCATTTAGATATCCCACACAGTTTATATCTGTCAAAGGAAAAATTAACTTCAAAAAGATCAATACACGGCAGGTTCAGGTTAAGGCACTTTAATCTTGCAGCAAGGAGACAAAAATGCGCTAATACAGAGTTTGTCTAACTACAATCAGGAAGTAAAACCATCTTTATACATTTCTAACAAGACATTGCCTACCAAGTTGACGTAACAGATCACAAGTTCTAACATCATTACTTCATAGCAGCTGTTTGTCCATGATTTTCTGCTTGTACTATTAATTTTGTGAAAAACTTCCTAAGAAAAACAACGTGGCCTTGATGACCACCAGTTAGATACAACTTCCCGCTATGTTATGTTACCATTAAAGGTACTATGGCTAATTCGAGCACAAAGCAAGTACAGAATCTTCAAGCAGTCTTTTGTTTGATGTATCTCTTCTTTTCTGCAGCTGTGCATGTTCTCATAACATGAACAGGGCTGATTGTTCATATTTAATCACATTATAGAAAACAGTATTGTTCTATTCATACACTATTCATTCATTTTCCTGACCTAGCAGATAATCACCTGCTTCTCAGTACATTTCCAAAAGGCATAAACATGAATTTTGCTGTGCTAGCAAATACTAGATCAGAGAGCATCTTGCAATTTCAGAAAGCATACTGCAGTTTGAAAAAGCATCTTATAATTTCATACAGAATTAAGCTGTACATAAAATAGAATGAAATGCGTTAACCCTTTTAGCTTCTAATAAGCACTAAACATATACATTAATGCATATTTTTCTGACATTTCCCCCCTGTTAATACTTTTTATTCTATTTTCAAAAGCTTAAACAGTTCGCTTCTTCTCCAAACCTCTTCCGTTTTGGATTTGCAGTTAAGAGAGTCATTTAGTTTAGACTTATGAAAGTATTTCACTTTTCAACAATTCTTCAATTTCAGTACTTTCATACAAAGTCTCAGAAACTGACATATCTATAAAATCTTTGATTAATTTTTTTCATGCAGGGATTACCACAACAAATACATGCTCCTAATAGGAGTAATCCCACACAAATGGCAATCAGGATGTTCATTAGGCTGGAACCCCACCCCCCAAACAAATTCTGGAAAAGTCCGTCAGAGGGTTTGGGCCTGGTTTGGTCATGGCCGACACTTGCTGGATCACCTCAAGATGATCATTTATCTCATGCTGGTTGTCAGGAATATATGAACAGCACTCATCTTTGATTAAAGCGCACATACCACCTCTCACCACTAGGATGAAGTCGAGAGCCATGCGGTTTTGAAGCACCACAGTTCTCATAGCGTTTAGTTCATCAGTCACTAATTCGAGAGCAGAAAAAGTTGCATTGCTCATAACACATTCAGCTATCTTGACTGCAGTGGGTGAATTTAACTGCAGACGTTGTTTGTTATTCAAAAGTCACCTCATATACTCTGCAAGTGAACTGTCAGCCTCCTGGTCTGCAGGCATGAGAGGTTTCCACTGAGGTATATAATATGCCCTCCCAAACAGTATTTCAAAAGGAGTTAACCCCTTTGCATTTGGAACAGTTCTCATGCTTCGAGAAGTTTGGACAGTTTTCTCAGTTCCCAAATTGATTTTACTGCGCCATATGCAAGGGCTATGCCTGCCCATGATATAATAGTGTCACTCAAGTCCATGTGTGTTAGTTTATCTTTGTTCTTCAAGGAATTATGGTTTCTCCATCCTGCTTTGATTCATCCCATTGGATTCTCGGGTCTCTTGATTGGATTTCCAGGTTTACTGCTGACCTCTCTGACATTTCGAATTTTCCCTCGAGGCAAAGCTGCAGTTTGTCGTATGGCCGGAACCAGGTAACCCAAAAAACAACTGCCGGATCAATTCTCAGGCAGCCATTTGTATGCCTTTTTCCCACAAACAGAATAACAATTCTCTACTTTAGTATTGATATATGCTTGCCCTGCATGAAACATTTTCTTATAAATGATAGAAAGTTGCTTCAAAAGAACAGGATTATGCTGTATTTCACTAACAGTTTTTTGCATTTTTTCAAAATATGAGTCATAATTTGCATCACAAATAGTTTCTGCCTTATCAGCCTTAATATAACATTTATAAGAAACAGTCACATTGCAATTGCTTGAACCCACCTGAATAGTGTCATTTTTATAAAAACATACAATTCCTTTTTGTGTAACAGGTAGGTACAATGCTATTTTGTCTTGTGATTTCACAGGTGTAGTATCAAAAATCAAATTTTCCCAGGTCTCATTGACCCCTAGGGGGACAGCAGTCATTAATAATCCCCCTTATGCTGTTGGTATAGCTGTGCAAATCCAGCGGTTCGAAACATTAAAAGTCTCAGCATACACATATTTAATTGCTTGGTAAGTGTTAAAGTTTGGATGCCAGTCTATGAGTAACGCATCACGTTTGTTCAGTTCAACTCAGATGGCTAAAAAGGAAAGGCCACAGCAAAAAGATCATTGTTACCAGTATAGCTAACAGGATGATCATGCAATTTTTCTGAGGTTGTTCTGCATCCCTGTTTACTCTTTACCTGGTCATTTTTGTTCTCGTTATATAACAGTAACAAGGTTTTTGTCCAGTTCGAAGTTCTTGACCAGTTTGCAGTGCGTCAAAAGGATCCAAGACACACATTCAGCTATCTTGACTGCAGTGGGTGTTGCCAGCAAAACTTGGAACAGCCCTTCCCACTTCAGAGAACTCCAATTTCTTTTCTTCATGACCTTCACCCAGATGCACGACCCTGGTTGTACTACTGCTTCTGATGGTCTGGTCTGCTCTTTATCTGAAACAGAATTTAACTGCAGAAGTTGTTTGTTATTCAAAAGTCGCCTCATATACTCTGCAAGTGAACTGTCAGCCTCCTGGTCTGCAGGCATGAGAGGTTTCCACTGAGGTATATAATATGCCCTCCCAAACAGTATTTCAAAAGGAGTTAACCCCTTTGCATTTGGAACAGTTCTCATGCTCAACAATGCCAGAGGCAGACAGTGCACCCAGTTCTTCTGTGTCTCGCTAATCAATTTCCTAAGTTTGTTTTTCAGAACCCCATTATGCCGCTCTACTAATCCTGCGGATTGGGGGTGGTATGCACAATGGTTCTTTAAAGAATTTCCAAAATATCGACTCAATTGTTGTATGGTTTGATTCACAAAATGTGTGCCATTGTCACTGTAGATCTTTTCCGGTATGCCAAATCTAGGAATAATTTCTTTAACGAGGACTTTTGCAACAGTAGCTGCATCTGGATTTTTGGTCGGAAAAGCCTTCACCCATTTGGAAAACATATCTATAGGTTCATAGGTTCATAGGTTCATACTAGGCTATCTGCCCAAGGGCATTTATAAGCCTAGCCCATAGTTATGTGGCTTTCGCCACCCCTTTAGTTTGAATAAAAACTATGCCTATCATTTTTCTGTGCCTCTGTCAAGCAGTGACACTGAAGTAATCCCTGGGTATATCTGCGATCTCCCATCCATTGGTCAAGATTCCTCTTGAACAAGGCCAGCGAGGTGCTCTGCCTCACATGTACCGGGATTTTGTTCCACAGCATAGGGAGTCTCTGGGTGATGAATCTGTCCCTCCAGCACGTTCTATTTATAACCGTGTCAAGGTTTAAGTCTCCGCCCTTGTGGTTCTGAGGATCTAGATTTTTGAGGTGAAGCATATTCATCAAATCTGGGTTTGACATGGCCTTATATGTCAGGCACAGGTCACCTCTGAGCAAGCGGTATGAGACTGAATAAAGCTGGAGTTCTTTCAGTCGGGCAGCATAAGACATATTTTGAGACCCTTTATCCTTTTGGTGAGGAACTTTTGGGGCCTTTCAAGCTGCATCAGGTGTCTGGTCAGATACATTCGAACGGGCATTGTACTCAATCATAGGTCTAATGAGTGATGAGTACAGGGGACGATGACCTCCCTTGATCTAGATGTGAATCCCTTCATGATCAGGTGGGCGATATAGAAGGTTTTCCTAACTACTTTAGCAACATGAGTGTCAAACGAAGACTACTGTCAACTTGGGTCCCCAGATCCCTGATGACTTTTTCTGTGCTCAGTGGATTGTCACCTATATGGTAGCTAGGGGTAACCTTGTTTTTCCCAAGGGTATGACTATGCATTTTTGGCGTTTAACTTCAGGCCATGGCTCTGGCACCAGTTATCCGCTTCTGTGAGGCCCTTCTGGAGGATATCTGTGTCAGATGTGTTTTCGACTATGGCCCAGTTTGCAGTCATCTGCAAACTTTGTCAGCCATAACCCTCCTGTGTTTGCTTGTACTTCAGAAAAGTAGATGCCGAACAAGAGTGGACCCAGGACTGAGCCCTGTGGGACACCACTTGTGACAGGCTTTGAGTCTGACATGGCTCCAGCAACTCTGACCCTGTGGGTTCTGTCAGCCAGTTTGCAACCCATCTTGTGATGTATGGGTTTACATTCAAGCTGATGAGTTTTTCGATGATACCTGAGTGGGGTATTGTGTCAAGGCCTTTGCCAGGTCGAGGTAGGCTGTATGGACTGCCTTTCCTCATCAATGGCCTTGGTGACTGTCTCGAAAAGTCAACCAAGTTTAAGAGGCAGGATCTGCCTTTGACAAAGCCAAACTGGGTTGGATCCAAAGTCTGCAAGTTCCCTATGTCTTTATTTATGAGTTCCATTATGATCCTCTCCATGGCTTTGCAGATAAGGCTTGTCAAGCTAATGGGCGGTAATTTCCAGGGTCTGTGGAGGCACCGCCCTTATGAAGTGGGACCACAGTCGCTGCGCCACTCCTTGATACGTATCCTGAGGTGAGGCTAAGATTAAACAGCTGTCCTAACTGTGGGTTTAATTCCTCGTTGAGTTCATGAAGCACACAGCCGGGGACACCATCCGGTCCCATGGATGTCTGCTTTTGCCTTAGTGAGGCAGTTCTCACCTGGGCGTTGGAGATGTTTGGGGGGCTACAATCCTCTGGAATAGATATCTCTCCTTTTGAGGGGGAGAAGTTTGCACTGAACCTGTCAGCCAGTATGTTAGCAATGTGTGTAGGTTCAGTAATTTTCACATCATTTTGAACTAATTCTGAGCATATCTGGGAGTTTCCTCCTAGGTTTCTAACATAGCTAAAGAAGGCCTTATGATTGTCTTTAGAGTCCTTGGCGATTTTTCTCTCAAAATTTGCCTTGGATGATTTTATGAGAGCTCTTAGTTGTTTACTTATAATGATCAAAGGTGTCTTACCTTTCAAGGATTTTGCTCTATCTTGTAGTAGCTTCCTCCTTTTGTTGTAGAGCTTGTTTATGGCTGGGGTCCACCAGACTGGACGCTTGCCTTTGGTACAGAGAGTCTTAGTTTTGTTTGGGATTGCCTGATCCATGCAGTCCTGTAGGTGCTGGTAGAAGGCATTTGTAAGTGATTCAGCGGTTTGAGTAATGTTTACCACTGGCTCAGGGGCCTTAAAGGAGACCACACTAGTTTTTAGAAGTGTGAAATCGGCTTTTGAGAAGTTTTTCACTGTGGTCTTTTTGTTTCAGGTGGGGCGGGATGAGGACCTCCAGCGAGATTAGTTTATGATCTGATCTCACCAGTGAGGGGTATACTTCCGGTGTTGAACATTTTGATCCCATGTTCGTGATGATGAGATCAAGTATGTTTTCACCTCTTGTGGGGATGGTGACTAGTTGTTCCATGGCATTTGAGTTTATGAACTCCAGGAATCTTTGGGTTAGAGTGTTCGGGCTTGAGTAGTGTTCCCAGTCTATATTAGGGTAGTTGAAGTCACCTAGTATGATGGTGTTTGGAGATACATTTATCCCTCCAATGTTTTCAGGAAGGCCATGTGAGGTTCCTGAGTTTGAGAGGGTGGCCTGTAACATGCTACAAATTGCAGAGCAGTCTTGCCTATGGTTAATTGCACCCGGATGGTCTCCGATGCATCGCGTTGCCACCAACCTTGAGGTGTGGGTGTCCTTTATGAATATGGACACCCTCCTTTCTTGGTGTTGTCTGGATTTTGGGGCCAGAACGATGATGTGAGGTGAAACCTGTTAGTGCTGGGGTGTTCTCAGGAGCCTTGAACCAGGTTTTCTGTCACAGCACAGACATCGATGTTCTCCATATTGAGTAGGGCCTCGAGTGCGTGCATCTTGAGAGTGAGACTTCTGGCATTGAGCAGCATTACCCTTAGTTTTTTCCTTTTGGTGTTCTAGGGTGGTAGGTTTAGAATTTGAGCCTTGCCTAAAAAGGCACTATGGGGTGGCAAGAGCCTTTGCCAATATCCGGAAGCCCAGGGTGACAGGTGCAAGCCGTCCCTTGCTAAGCAGCGTGGCTTGTCCAGCATGTCATCCCAGGCAGACAGACATTGGATCCCCTTTGAATGACACCAGAATTTAAGCCAATTATTAAAGCTGATCATCTTATCACTGTATTGTGGCATCATTCTAGGTGAAGGTAGGATACTGCTCAAGGTCAGGGTCATACCTGCCTGGGCTACATAATCAGAGAGCTCTCGACGTCCCTTTTCATGTAGTCCGTTGAGGAATGCCTCAGGTCGTTGACACCAGCGTGGACAATGACTGAGTCGTACTTGTACCTGCTGTTGAGAGACCTGAGTGCTTGCATTATGTGGCGGATTCTAGCCCGACAGGCAGCTTACTGTGACCTTCTCCTTACTCAGTCTGGTGAGCGACGTCAGTGTGTCTGACTATGGAATCACCAATGACAAGTGTGTCTGGCATTTTGTTTGGCCTTAAGGGCTGTGACTGTTTGACACTCTGACTGTGTGGTCTATGTGTTGCATGTGTTGGGTCGTGAGGTGGTAGTTGTTTGGGTGTCTGCTTTGGTGGCCTCTGCTGTTTTGGTAAATTTTGACCAGAGCCTCCGAAAGTATGTCTTTGTGTGAGTATGTGTATGATTTGAAGTTGTGATGGTACCATGTGTGACTGGGTATGTATTGTGTGTGGTTGCCTTCTCCTCCTGTCTGGTCTTGCCAGTCCTATGTTGAGAGAGCTCAGCCTCCAGTTTGGCCGTATAGTTGCATCTCGCATGTATTTGTGTTTTGTGGGAGAAGGAGAGGATTGTCTGTGTACATGAGGCAATTGTAACATTGCCTCAATATTCCCAGGTTCACCAGTTGAGCTGGAGAGGACACTAGCAACTGATCCTCGACATACTAGAAGTAGTAGATAAAGAACTTTCAAAGGACTCCGGGGGAAGTGGGTTTTGGGCTGGTGGGGTACTATCTATAATAAGAGTGCTTTATAAAGGTGCAAGTACTGTAGGAGTAAGTGCTAGGCTTTACAGATAGAGAATAGTCTACTTGGGAATCAAGTAGAGATGAACTTTTCAGTTATAGGATATGCTGGTTAGATCAGCAGTACAGTTTAGCGTGTTTTATAGCAGGGGCTGAAGGGAGCTAGGAATTGGCCCAAAACGACCAATGGACTACTAGTTTCTGGCTGAAACTTCACCAAATCGACAAAAAGCGCTCAGTGCTTCCCACTCCCACTGGTAAGCAAAGAAACTTCCTCCTTCCTAATAAGGCAATGGATCAGTAACAGGAACTAAAACAAAAGCCCAGGGATCAGCAACTCTGCAACTGGACTACTCTAGTTCAGTAAAGTGGAAAACAAGAGATTTTTGTTTTATTACAGAGATAAGGAAAAACAGACAGTAAATGCTATAAATGCTGTAAATCTAGCACTTTAGTGTGTAGCCTACAGAAACAATTTGCAACAATTAGTAACTTAAAGTGCAATAAACAGTGTAAAATGCAGAAATCACTTAAAGTAGCAGTAAAACAAGCGAAATGCAGTCGCTAGCTTAATAACAGTGGGAAAGCCAAAAAAATACTTATATCTGGTAGAAAGTCACTCTTTAGCTCTCTGTTGCTTGGATCACTCTGCAGGCCACCACGAGGATCTGTGCAGAGTTGGTACAAGCTGGAAAACACGTGTTTAGCGTGTTTTATAGCAGGGGCTGAAAGGAGCTAGGAATTGGCCCAAACGACCAATAGACTACTAGTTTCTGGCTGAAACTTCACCAATTCGGACAAAAGGCTGCTCAGTGCTTCCCACTCCCACTGGTAAGCAAAGAAACTTCCCTCCTTCCTAATAAGGCAATGGATCAGTAACAGGAACTAAAAACAAAGCCCAGGGATCAGCAACTCTGAAACTGGACTACTCTAGTTCAGTAAGGTGGGAAAACAAGAGATTTTTTTTTTTTTTTTTTTTTTTACAGAGACAAGGAAAAAAAACAGACAGTAAATGCTATAAATGCTTTTAAGTGGCTAGCACACTTGAGTGTGTTAGCCTACAGGTAAAATTAAGCAACAAATAACTTTTTAAGAGTGCAAAACAGTTAATCAACACAAAAACAATTGCAATTGCTTGAACCCACCTGAATAGTGTCATTTTTATAAAAACATACAATTCCTTTTTGTGTAACAGGTAGGTACAATGCTATTTTGTCTTGTGATTTCACAGGTGTAGTATCAAAAATCAAATTTTCCCAGGTCTCATTGACCCCTAGGGGGACAGCAGTCATTAATAATCCCCCTTATGCTGTTGGTATAGCTGTGCAAATCCAGCGGTTCGAAACATTAAAAGTCTCAGCATACACATATTTAATTGCTTGGTAAGTGTTAAAGTTTGGATGCCAGTCTATGAGTAACGCATCACGTTTGTTCAGTTCAACTCGTATGGCTAAAAAAAGGAAAGGCCACAGCAAAAAGATCATTGTTACCAGTATAGCTAACAGGATGATCATGCAATTTTTCTGAGGTTGTTCTGCATCCCTGTTTACTCTTTACCTGGTCATTTTTGTTCTTGTTATATAACAGTAACAAGGTTTTTGTCCAGTTCGAAGTTCTTGACCAGTTTGCAGTGCGTCAAAAGGATCCAAGACACACATTCAGCTATCTTGACTGCAGTGGGTGTTGCCAGCAAAACTTGGAACAGCCCTTCCCACTTCAGAGAACTCCAATTTCTTTTCTTCATGACCTTCACCCAGATGCACGACCCTGGTTGTACTACTGCTTCTGATGGTCTGGTCTGCTCTTTATCTGAAACAGAATTTAACTGCAGAAGTTGTTTGTTATTCAAAAGTCGCCTCATATACTCTGCAAGTGAACTGTCAGCCTCCTGGTCTGCAGGCATGAGAGGTTTCCACTGAGGTATATAATATGCCCTCCCAAACAGTATTTCAAAAGGAGTTAACCCCTTTGCATTTGGAACAGTTCTCATGCTCAACAATGCCAGAGGCAGACAGTGCACCCAGTTCTTCTGTGTCTCGCTAATCAATTTCCTAAGTTTGTTTTTCAGAACCCCATTATGCCGCTCTACTAATCCTGCGGATTGGGGGTGGTATGCACAATGGTTCTTTAAAGAATTTCCAAAATATCGACTCAATTGTTGTATGGTTTGATTCACAAAATGTGTGCCATTGTCACTGTAGATCTTTTCTGGTATGCCAAATCTAGGAATAATTTCTTTAATGAGGACTTTTGCAACAGTAGCTGCATCTGGATTTTTGGTCGGAAAAGCCTTCACCCATTTGGAAAACATATCTATAATGACAAGACAGCACTTTTTATTTTCACATTTGTTTAGTTCTATGAAATCCATACAAATAGTATGGAACGGGTATGGTGGTGTAGGGAAACTCCCTTGCTTAGGCTTCAGTGCCCCTTGTGCATGATGCCTGTTACAAACATGGCATGCTGCACAAAACTTTTTTTGTGTAGTTTGTAAATCCATACATTGTAAACACTCGATTCACTAACTGTACCATCCCCCCAGTTGAGACATGGCACTGCCCATGGCTCAACAAAGCTGCATATCTAAACAAGTTAGACGGCAAAATTGGTTTTCCTTCTTTGGAGATGTACAGCCCCTTCTCAAGGATTGCTCCTCGTTTTACCCATTTCTGTTTCTCTATGTTTGTAGTAAGTGTCTGCATTGTTTTTAACATTTCTAAATCTAAAATCTCAGAAGGTTGTAATTCCTCACTCAAAAGAAAAACTTCTGAAGCTGTAGCTGCCTGCTTTGCAGCTGTGTCAGCTCTCGCATTACCTTTTGAAATCCTATCCTGTTGCTTGGTATGAGCTACGCATTTACAAATAGCTACTTTCTGAGGTAATTGAATAGATTCTAACAAATCCAAAATAAACTGCGCATGATTATTCAGTTTGCCAGTAGATGTTATCATTCCTCTATTTTTCCACTGATGCGCAAAAACATGTACAGTAGAAAAAGCGTACTGGCTATCAGTAAAAATATTTAATAATCCTTAACAAGCACAAACGTAGAAAACTGGAAGCAGGGACCAATAAGCGGTACAACTTTCGCCACAGAAGAAACAACAAGTATGCCACAGGATACAAAAATTTAATGAAGTTCATTAAATTTTTGTATCCTGTGGCATACTTGTTGTTTCTTCTGTGGCGAAAGTTGTACCGCTTATTGGTCCCTGCTTCCAGTAAAAATATTTACACATTTACCCTTTGCTAAGGTACATGCTTGTGTCAAGGCAATCAATTCTGCTGCTTGTGCAGATAAGTTGTGTGGTAAAGACTTTGCTTCTAAAATCTCAGTATCAGAAACTACCGCATACCCCACGAGATTCTGTCCTGTAGGACCCCTTCTGCATGAGCAGTCCACGTAATATGTCATCTAGGCATCATCCAAGGGAACATCCATTAGATCTTTTCTAGGCAGTGTCTTTTGCTCAATCTCCTGCAGACAGCTGTGTGATGTGCCATCTGCAGGGGTCAGAAGCAAGGTAGATGGGTTTAAAGTTGTACATCGTTCAATTGTCATATGAGGTTGGCTCAAGAGTATAGTCATACAGGAAAGATGTCTAGCAGGAGAAAGATATGCTACTTTTTCTTGCAGTAAAATAATTGCGACTGCATGAGGCACTCCCAATGTGAGAGGGTGGAACAACACTACTGAGGCCAAAGCCTGTACTGCCATTGCAGCTGCAACTACTGCTTGTACATAGTGGGGCAAGGATCGCACCACTGGGTCTAGCTGTGATGAATAGTAAGCTATGGGGTGTTGCTTGTCCCCATGTTGCTGTGTTAATACTGATGTCATATAACCTTGCTTACAATCTACAGTTTGGAAAAAACGTTTATGATAGTTTGGTAATCCTAAAACTAATGAGGATGCTATCAGTTGTTTCAGTTTGCAGAAAGCTGATTCTGCTTCTGGTGTCCATTGTAATAAATCTTGCGCTGCCATAGGTTTCTTGTATATCAAGTTGGTCAGTGGAGCAGACTCCAAGGCATAGTTTGGAATCCAACTCCGACAAAAATTAGTCGTACCTAGGAAGGACATCATTTCCTTCTTGGTAGTCGGTTTGGGACCTTGTAAAATTGCTATTTTCCTGTCTTCACCTAATATTCTGCCTTCTTTGGATATTACATATCCCAGGTATTTAACCTTTTTCCAAAGCTGCAGTTTGTTTTTGTTTACTTTGTGTCCTTGAATGGCTAGAAATTGTAGTAATGCTATGGTATCTTCTCTGCATTCTTGCTGGGTGGGGGCTGCCAGCAGAATGTCGTCTACATAAAGTAAAATCTGGCTGCCTCTCGGTGGGATAAATCCCACCAAGTTACTTGTCATTTCCTGCGTGAATATTGCTGGGCTCTCACAATATCCCTGTGGTAGTCACATGTATGTATACCTTTTCCCCTGAAATGTAAATGCAAACCAATATTGGCTGTCAGGGTGTATCGGTATTGAGAAAAACGCATTGCTAATATCTACCACAGAAAAATACTTTTGTTGAGGCTTTAAATCATTTAATAAAGTGTGTGGATCTGGCACCGTAGGTGCTCTAGGTATTATTGTGTCATTTACAGCTTGTAAATCTTGGACCATATGCCATTCTCCATTTGCTTTTTTAACAGAAAATAAGGGTGTGTTACATGGTGAATCGGGAGATTCTGCCAGTACTCCTTCCTTAAGTAAAGTTGCTATTATAGGTTTGATTCCTACCTCTGCATCTTTTCTTAAGGGATATTGTCTCTTCTGTGGTCTGAATGCTGATTTTGGCGTGATAGTAACTGGTCCCGCTGTACGAATAAGTCCTACATCTGATTTTCCTGTTGACCAGAGAGTTTCTGGTATGCCTCGTAATGCTTTTTCTTCTTCCTCTAGTAAGAGTGCCACTCAGCTGTCTTCACTTGCCTGCAAGTGCACAGCTGGGTGGGTCTGTGTTATCCAATTCAACTTCTGCTTTTGTGCTCCCTGTTCTGACAGTTCTAATTCTGTCTTCTTTTCCCACCTTGTGACTTTCTCTCCTAGGTCTGCCCACTTCATATTCTTGTTCTTAGTTAAACTGACATGTGGTAGTCAATTAGATTTATAAAGTGCTAGGAATTCCTGGGGCAATGAACAGCTAACTATACTGTTCCCTTCTGTGTCCCACCACAGATTATGCAATACTAATCTGTTGGCAATGTTTCTAAACAGCTCTTGCTCATATTCTTTATCAGGTCCTGGTGTGCTACAGTAATATACAGTACAATGCAACGAATGCTGTTTATCAGTGTCAAGGGAGGGGGACTTACTGATGGCTATGTTCATCAGTTCTTCAGTTACTGTCCCTGGACCAGTCGTAACCAAGTCCTGGCTGTACCAATAAAATGTTTCACCCTCCGGTTGCACTACAAAAGTATCCATTTGTCACTCTGCTTCCATACCCTGCCTGGTTGGAACTACTGCTATGCCAAATATCTGCATAAGGTCTCTTCTCAAAAGGTTTACTGGGCATTTTGCAGAAACAACAATTTTGCTCTTCTGGGTCATCCCTGAAATAGGGTCCATTATTGCTATGTTATGGGAGAGTGGCTCGCGATACAGCTGTCCATTAGCTGCTTTCACTAATATATAATCAAGTGATTCTGAATTTTCTGGTAGTTTGGAGGGATGTATCAGGGCTCGTGATGCCCTTGAGTCACACATAAATTTAACTTCCCTCCCTTCTACCAGAAGTGTAACTTCTTGTTTTGTGTCTGCTAAGTAGAGCTCTAGGCTCAATAATGCTAAATCCAAAATTTCATTTTCTTCACCATTGGTGATTTCTTGTACTTCCTCTATTTCTTTTATCACATTCTCTACTCCCTCTATCACATTCACATTTGTCTCTCCTTGGTTATTTCTTTCTAGTGATTCCTGACTACCATATAGTCAGTCCTCACCCTCCTTATCTTCCATGGCTACCTTCCTATTTTGCTTGCAATCCCTTGCCAAATGTCCCTTTTTTCCGCATTTAAAACACTCACCCCTTTTCTTTCTCTATTCAAACTCTTCTGATCGTTTGTCGGATTGTTTGTTTCCCTGGGCATTTTTCTTGCCCTTTTTCCCGGACTGTAGTACAAAGACTCCCGCTCCATCCTCTACTGCAAATACTTGGGTTTTCTTTTTCTTTTTGCTATTAAAATGCCTTTCGGCATGTCTTGCGTATTCAAGTAATGACTGTAATATACTTGTACGGTGATCTACCATGTGCTTTGTAACAAAACTACTAATGGGTGCAATACTACCTTTCAAAAATGCATTCTTTAGTTGTTGCTCATATGGGGAATCATGTGTTTGGTCTTCAGGTACCTGCATTCCACAATGGTTATTAAAACATTCTAATAATCTAGCATAATATCTATCAACAGTTTCACCTTCTTGTTGGATGCATTGATTAATGCAAGTCCAGTCAGCCCTAGGCTTCCATTTCTCAGAGATTCGGTCTGTCAGACCTTTCACTCTGTTATCCAGCTCTGCGTTACTATGTGGGAGTGGCTTGTGTTCTGCGTCATGGGGATTCCAGTTGCCACTGATCATGTGCCAATCTGGACCTACGATCTGTCTGACTACTTTCTCTACTTCTTCTCCATTTAAATGGTAACTTAACCTCATGCCCTGTAAGTCTTCCAAGAATTTTCTAAAATTAACTTTTGAATGGGGAATTCCCTCTGTGGCTTTCCGGATGTCTTCCGGTGTCCACGGTCTATATACCAGGATAGTTGGGTCCTGCCCTTCCTGTCCTGCCTGAGGATTTGGTACTTCTATGAGTGGACATATCTCTTCTTCGCTCATAGCACGTGAATTTCCATTCATTTGGTATAACTCCATATACCCCCATGTTTTACGTGTTAGAGGCCTAGTCTTGACAGGATCTCTGACAAACGGTTTTGGTTCCGCAGGGACAGTTGGGTATAGTGGAGGTGGATCAGTCTGTCCACTCGCTTCATATTCTGGTAAGGGAAGCAGAGGGGATGGAGGAGCCGATGCTATTACCAAGTTATTGTCTTCTTTATCTAAAAACATTGTTTTTGAATTCTTATTCTTTTGTTCCCTGCGGTTTGCTTCCTCAAGCCACCTGTGTGCTTGGGGAATGTCTAACTGACGTTGCTTTTTTACCTGACCTTTTGCATCAGTTTTAAGCTGTTTGACAAGTTTGATAAGTGAAGGTTTTTCTAGTTTGCCATCAAATTTGTATTTATTAACCCATTTTGTATAGTACCTAACATTGTCGGCACATTGTAATTGCATATATTTTGCGTCTTTGGTTAATGGCGGATCTCAGGATCTTTTTGTGCACTTATTTCCCATGTTGTCTTAACTTAGTTAGAAAATGTTACGTAACCCTTCTTATCACGTGGTACCACGATTTCTCTTTTTCACAGTCTATCTAGAATAACTGCCTACCTATCCTGTTTCCCTGATCTATGACAAGACAGCAATCTTTTTTGTCCCTGATTTGTACAACGCAAATCTCCCTGACAAAAACAAATACTGTAACAAGTCCCTGATCTAAAACAGAGAAAAGGTAAATGCCTCCTTACCTGAGCCTCCGTGATTGATCGTCTCACTGATGGAACCGTTGACTCGTCCTCCAATCGCAGATCCGAAACAGTGGCTGGCCTCTTTTGAACAACAATTCAGTCGGAGGTCTTTCAGAGCAGAAGAACCGGTGTGGTCTCTTCCCCGTATGGTTTCATGCCACCTGGCCCATCTGACCTGAGCTAGAGCGAGAGTTTCCGGTCCGAAGGACCAATCTGTCAAAGGAAAAATTAACTTCAAAAAGATCATTGCATGGCAGGTTCAGGTTAAGGCACTTTAATCTTGCAGCAAGGAGACAAAAACGTGCTAATACAGAGCTTGTCTAACTAAAATCAGGAAGTAAAACCATCTTTATACATTTCTAACAAGACATTGCCTACCAAGCTGACGTAACAGATCACAAGTTCTAACATCATTACTTCATAGCAGCTGTTTGTCCATGATTTTCTGCTTGTACTATCAATTTTGTGAAAAACTTCCTAAGAAAAACAATGTGGCCTTGATGACCACTGGTTAGATACAACTTCCCACTATGTTATGTTACCATTAAAGGTACTATGGCTAATTCGAGCACAAAGCAAGTACAGAATCTTCAAGCAGTCTTTTGTTTGATGTATTTCTTCTTTTCTGCAGCTGTGCATGTTCTCATAACACGAACAGGGCTGATTGTTCATATTTAATCACATTATAGAAAACAGTATTTTTCTATTCATACACTATTCATTCATTTTCCTGACCTAGCAGATAATCACATGCTTCTCTACATTTCTAAAAGGCATAAACATGAATTTTGCTGTGCTAGCAAATACTAGGTCAGAGAGCATCTTGCAATTTCAGAAAGCATACTGCAGTTTGAAGAAGCATCTTATAATTTCGTACAGAATTAAGCTGTACATAAAATAGAATGAAATGTGTTAACCCTTTTAGCTTCTAATAAGCACTAAACATATACATTAATGCATATTTTTCTGACAATCTCACTCTTTCAACTGCAGGAGCCAGCATTCCTTTTCTTTTCTAAACCCCCTTTAAGACATCACTTCATTTCACTCACCTAAGGCATTGACCCACCTTCTATTCCATCTTTACTACTTTCTCTGTATTCATGTCTTACTTCTGTATTCTTCCCCTATTATCTCCTCCCAATCTATGCACCTGCTTACTCCACCATCTCCTCCCAATCTCTGCACCTGCTTACTCCACCATCTCTCCAAACACAGCTCTATACCTGGTTCAGTTTATAGGTGTAAACTATTATGTCCAATTAGCTTCATAACTACATCACTGCTGTTACTGCTTCTATGTTACTAATGTTCAGTATATGCCATCACAAATATGACCAATGCTTCTATGCATATATGATGTTTACTCCTATGCATATTTAAATGTATACTCCATTGTATATTCGCTGTCCTCAAGTAACTTTGTTACTTATATTTTACATTTGTGGTTATGCTAGCATTGTTCATTTGCATTTATATCAATTTTATTAATTTTTTACTATTAATTATATGCTTAATGTATCTTTCTGTGAAGCCTTTCTCCCCAGGCCTCGGCTGAAAAAGTACCTGTGTCCAGTTGGATTTTCCTGGTAAACAAATGTAAATAAATAAAAAATAAATAAAAATTGTTTAGCAGTGAAGTCTCCTGGTGCATCTTTTTTGAGGCTAGGTTAGGTCATGTAGGCTGGATGTAATAGTTTGCTGATGGTGAAGAATATTTTTAGGGTTGTTCTGTTTGTAATGTTTTATATCTATATCTATATCTATCTATCTATCCATGTGTATATATATATATATATATATATATATATATATATATATATATATATATATATATTTCTTTTTTTTTTGTCATAATGGTGGAGAAAATATTTTTAAGATTGTTCTGTTTGTAATTTTATATGTTTTTTGTCAGACTGGATTTTGGTTTTAGGTGTATTCCTACGTTGAGTGTACTTCTGTTTGTTGGCAACTGCAATGGATTTTTTTTTAGGTTCTCCATGCTTAATTCTGTATTTTATAAGCTGTTTAAATTCCTCTGTTAGCCAGAGAGCCAGGTTTAATGTCCTTTATTTATTTATTTATTGCATTTGTTTACCGGGAAAGTCCACTGGGTCTAAAAGAGCCCATTTTTGGTGGAGGCCCAGGGAGAAAAACTCCGACAAGAACACAGATGCAGAAAAAATATATATATTAATTGGTACAGAAGTAGAAACAGTGTTACACATAATGGTTGCAGTAATATATACAGAATATATACATAAGTCAGGAATTTAGTTGGTTTGATTACAGTAACATATACAGAATATATACATAAAAGCAGGAATTTAATTGGTTGCCAGATGAATTCAGAGTGGTAAAAGCGAAGATAAATTAATCAGCATTATTGTACCAGTATCAGCAAGTGATGAAAGAGAAAAAAATAATAAATCTGGAGAAAATATCATCAGTCACTAGTAGTAAAAAGCATATGAGTTTAGTTATCATATAAGGAGAAGGAAGAGGTTAGGTTACAGAGCAGGTACATGGCCAGGAAAAGTTGAGATGATTTTCAGTATTTGTTTGAAGGTGGTGGTGCTGCCCATGTTTCTTATAGGAGGAGTAGGCAGTTCCATAGTTTGGCAATGGTGAAGGAGTAGAGCAGTTGACCAGCCAGTAAGGTGGGTTTTTCTACTTTTAGAAGTAGATGATTTTCAGATCTTAGTTGCTTGCTGGTTTGGTATTTGCCAAGTAGGGTTGAGAGAGCAGGACAGTCTGTGGGTCTGTAGATTATTTTGTGTGCTGTAGTTAGCTGGGTAAATGCAAGATGGTGGGATAATTCCATCCAGGCTAATTGTTTCAGTGAGTTACAGTGGTGGGATGAGAATTTGGCCTTAGTGGCAAATTTGGCTATTCTGTTGTAACACATATCGAGTTTGGATTTTGTAGAATTTTGGATATTAGTGAGGAGTGGGGCACCATGAAGGAGAGATGGTTATAAAAATGTAGTTGCAAGGATTTGTCTAGTAGAGTGGCTAAGAAAGTGTTGGTGCCTGTACAGCATACCAAGCTTTTGGTGTGTTTTTTCATGTTCTGTTTATGTGTAGGTCAACGTTTAGGTTTTCATCTATAATAATATCTAGTAATTTAGTTATAAGGACAACTTCTATACTGGTATTGTCTTGGGCTTGTATATTAAAGAGTTTTTTTATCTAGAGAAGTGGTTTTCTTAGGGGTAAAAATTACTAGTTTAGTTTTTTTGGGGGGGATTTAGGGAAAGATGATTGTTAAGCATCCAAGACACAGCAGAGATGAAAGCATTCTAGGTGATCTGCTGGAGTTCAGAGCTGGAATTTGCAATGCATATTATTGTAGAGTCATCAGCATACTGGATTACTGAGCATTGTGGGAGAGTGGTGTGAAAGTTGTTAATAAAGATGCTAAATAAGACAGGACCAAGTATGGAGCCTTGGGGTACCCCTGTGGAAGTATTGAGGAAGGGAAAGTAAGACTGCTACCATTTGGTGGATTGCTGCCTATTGGAGAGATAGCTATTGAACTATTGTAGGGTAGGTGGGGAAATGTGGAGGGCAGATTGTTTAGAGAGGAGGATAGTGTGGGAAATGGTATAGGAAGCTTTGGAGAAGTCGAGGAAAAGAGAAGCAATTATTTTACCAGAATCCCGTGCCTGGTTAGCTATATCAAGGAAGGAGAAGAGGGCTGTACTAGTGCTGTGCCCTGGTCTGAAACCATGCTGAGTGAGTGACAGAATTTGATTTTCAATCAGGTGGCTGAGGAGTTGGGCATGCATGCATTTTTTCAGTATTTTTGACAGGGGTGAGAGAATAGCTATGGGTTGAAAGTTTGTGGCGTCTGTATTGGTGCTGGCTTTGTGCAAGGGGAGAATGAATGCTTTTTTCCAGATGTCTGAGACAAGGTACTCTTTAATTGATCTATTAATGAGTATGCTGATGGGATAAGCTATAGAGTTTGCAGCTAGCTGCAGAAAGTGTGGGGGTAGATTGGCAGGGGCTAGAGTACAGGGTTTAAGCTTAAGTAAAAGTTTTGTTATTGTAGTAATGGGTATGAGGAAGAAGTTTAGGTTAGATTTGTGTGTAGAATTGTTTTCTGGGATAGCCATTAGCTGTCTTGGTGGTGGTGCTGTTAACCAAAGGAAAGGTGGTGGTTAGGTTAGCTATGGTGTCAAGGAAGTAGGAATTGAAGAGGGTGGCAAGTTCTGTGGAGGTTTTGTGCAGGTCAGGGGATGGGTTGCTTCTTTTGGGCCTTATGTGTACACCATCATTTAGTATTTTGAGAAATGATGCAATAAATAGTGCTACAGCTTCGTCTATTAATTTTAAGTTTGTAATGAAAATGTCTGTGTTGAAAGTGGAGAGATTACAAGCAAGGTTATAGTGATGAATATAGTCCAATTCCACCCACAGGGGCAAGTAGAATTATAAATGAAAAAGTAACCACAAAGAACACTTCACCGCCCAATGAAGAGCAAAAAAACGTTTATTCCATCACAAATATGACTAAGCGCTTTCACCAGTAATCTGGCTTCTTCAGAGTCGTTATTTAAAATTCCCCATCAGTTTTTAAATCGTAGATTTCACACCCATTGGATAAAACACCAGCCACCCTTCAATTAATTATGCATATCTCTTAAAAACACAGTCTATGTCCTGTTGAACATAGAATTTCTACAATATCATAAAAATATACAAAGAAATATAAATAAATATATAAATACAATCAAACATAAAAATTCATACTGTTACTGTTGTATTAACATAATGTCAAAATGCTCAACTACTTATCATGCAAATGTGGTGAGTTTTGAACACTACACCTGTCAAATTTTAAAATTTTAAATTTGCTGGGATCTCAATTTCAGCAGTGGTTTAAGTGAGATATTGTCGTTCAATCCAGGATGCCCACATGCATCTAATCTGAGCTTAAAAGGAAAAGTATGTTCATCCCCCCTGCAAATCCAGATATACTGGTGTTTGAGAAAATAGTAGAACAGCAGTTTAGGAGGGGTTTGAACAGTTTTTGTCTGGCTGAAGATAATCTTTCACAGCAGGAGAGGGAGCTTATGGATTCCCTTATGAAAACTGGTGAATATAGATTTATGAAACCAGACAAAGGGGGAGGTACGGTGATTATGTCTAAAATTGACGACATATCTGAGATCAGTGTTATTTTGAACAATGATGATACTTATGTTCATGTTTCGAGAAATGAGATTAACAGGGCATACACCAAAATTGATCTATTTTTGCAAGATGCCTTATTTCAGGGTACAATCAATGAGGTGGAATTTGATTTTTTAAAAGTGAATTTTCTAAGGATGCCTATTTTGTTCGGTATCCCTAAAGTTCATAAAGGAACCGACAAGCTACAATTTAGGCTGATTGTGTCTGCCAGGGGTTCTAAGACTGAACCTCTGGCAGCATACATTGATACCAAAGTGAAACCCGTTATTAACGGAGCAGAGCATATTATTAGAGATTCCTGGCATTGCCTTGACAGGCTTAAACAATTGGGGACTGGAAGGTGTGAGTTTGGATTTTTAACCATAGATGTTGTGAATTTGTTCTCTATAATTCCACATCAGGTAGGATTAGATATGTATTATGACACATTAATTCAAAGTGGTTTGATTGCTGGATCAAAGGCCAATTTTTTGCTTGAACTAATGGAGTTGGTGCTGAAGAATAATTTTATTGGTTTTGAAGGTGAGTTATATCAACAGGTGTCTGGGGTAGCAATGGGAGCAAAATGTGCCCCGGTTTTTGCCAATGCTGTTCTTCTCACCTGGGAAAAAGAACATATTTTTTCATCCAAAATATGTTCTGATAACATTTTAATGTATAATAGATTTTTGGATGATATTTTGATTTTGTGGAAGGGAGATGAACAATCTGCAGTTAAATTTGTTGAATACTTGGGCAAAACAACTGAGTTTTTGAAATTTACATTCTCTTGGAGTGTTGACAAGATTAAATTCTTGGATTTAACTATTAGTAAAACAATGGGGGGCTTTGAAAGTAACATCTATAGAAAGGAAAATTATTCTAACTCCCTGTTGCACTTTAGCAGTTGTCATCCCTTGCATCAGCGTAAGGGAGTGATCAAGGGGCAGATGGTAAGGACATCGAGGTTGGTCAGTGACGAGGCTACCTTTAAGATGGAGATATTCAAACTCATCGGTATGTTCATGGACCGTGGGTACCCTTTGAAATTGCTGTTAAGTATAAAAAGAGATGTATATAGGAAAAGGGGTGATAAATATGCCCCAATTTTGCATGTAGGGGTGACATCAATGGAAGGAAACAATCCAAGTAATGTGGACAAAACTGATGAGTCAAGACTTGTAATAAGATACAGCAACAAGACACCCGAGTTGATGAATATGGTTAGGGTTATTTGGAAATGCTCCTTTAGTGAAGAAGTGAAGAAAATCGTAGGTAAGGATCCAGTTATAGTTTACACTAGGGGTGAAAACTTGAAAGGCCTCTTTGAAAAGAAGAGGAAGAAGTATTTGAAATCTGCTATGAAGAAATGTGGTTTTTGTAGATGCTGCAGGTTCATCAATGAAGGTAGCTATGTATGTGTGGGAGGGTACAAATTTACAATTCCCTGCCCTGGTCAATGTAACTGTAGCACTAAAAATTTGGTTTATGTCACAACATGTACCTCCTGTGAGGCCTACTATGTTGGGAAGACTATAAGGAGGCTGCGTGACAGGGTTGCAGAACATGTGAGATCTATTAGTAAGGGTGACACACACAATGCATTGTATCTGCACAGTACTAAGTGCACAAATTTTAAAAAGTTTGTGTTTTTTATTATATGACATGTTGTAGATTATGAACAGGGGGGTGATATATCTAGTAAGGTGGGGGCATTGGAGACTGAATGGCAAATCAGATTAGATGCATGAAGGCATCCTGGATTGAATGACAATATCTCACTTAAACCACTGCTGAAATTGAGATCCCAGCAAATTTAAAATTTTAAAATTTGACAGGTGTAGTGTTCAAAACTCACCACATTTGCATGATAAGTAGTTGAGCATTTTGACATTATGTTAATACAACAGTAACAGTATGAATTTTTATGTTTGATTGTATTTATATATTTATTTATATTTCTTTGTATATTTTTATGATATTGTAGAAATTCTATGTTCAACAGGACATAGACTGTGTTTTTAAGAGATATACATAATTAATTGAAGGGTGGCTGGTGTTTTATCCAATGGGTGTGAAATCTACGATTTAAAAACTGATGGGAAATTTTAAATAACGACTCTGAAGAAGCCAGATTACTGGTGAAAGCGCTTAGTCGTATTTGTGATGGAATAAATGTTTTTTTGCTCTTCATTGGGCGGTGAAGTGTTCTTTGTGGTTACTTTTTCATTTATAAGGTTATAGTGATGTTTTTTTTTTTTGGTTATGAATGTGATCTGTTATAGGTATGGAGCTTATTTGGAAGGAATCAGTACCAATAAAGCTGCTGTGGTCTAAAACAAGAGTAGAATAATAGCAGACAAAGTTCTTTGTTTTGACCTGGCAAAATGTTTATAAATATTTTACATCAATCTACAACTCTCAGGCAGATGTTCCAAATGCAAACTTCACTAGTACATACATTACAGAGCTATTTACTTAAAGGGACACTTATACAGAAAAATAAAACTGGAAACAAACATTTTTTTACTTAAAGAATAGGATGAGTGCACCAAGTCAGTGGTTTAACAAATGTCTGGGTCTAAAGGAGAAATTAACTTAAGGGAGGTGGACTAAGGATGACTTCCTTGAAAGCATGCAGTGTCACTGAGGGGAGATAAGAGGAGTCAAATAATAGGAGTAACTAGTCTAGAAAAAGTGAAGGAAATAGAGAATGAAACAGGTAATGAATAAGTGTTGTCCAAAAGAGCAGTAAGAAGTAAATCTCAGTGTCGGTTAGGAAGCAGAGAGTAAAAGCTGACCTTGAGTATGTCTGTGGGGGATGGTTAAAGACTGTACATTTATTGATTACAAACTAGGACACTGAAGCACTTGTCTGCAGACAAGTCATTGTGTAGGCTAAAATACATGCAGGAAAGACTGGCTGCCCAACATTTACTTAAGCAGAAGGGTGGAGGTTATATTAAGTTTCTGTCCAAAAGAAATGTTGAGTGGTTGGGCTTGCTATGTGCATACAGAAATCAGTAAGGTGAAGTAAAACCAATCTACCTTCATAAAACAAACAAGTTTTATTTGGACAAACAACCATAAGCGATTTCACAGTATTAAAACTGCTTCTTCAGATGTATAATATCAATACCATGCCTTCTCATTTATACAGGTTATCTTAAAATCACATGGTACAAAAGCAATTACCCCTTAAAGGCATGAAACTTTGCCCTATACAAAATATTCTAAAAACTATACATTTCTCAACATATAAAATATATAATATAAGCACATAGAATGCATATATAATTCTAACAAAAATAAAAATAATAAACAAATTATCACTTTATCTAAGAAGTGGACGTACTTTTAACATAGGTTTTATCAGAACTTTATCAATGAGACCTGAGCCAGTATCAGCTCTGAGCCTAATTATCCATTTACTCTCCAACAACTCAGTTGCATTACATATATCACCCCTTTTCAAACCTATTTCTACTTTGCATATAACCAAGTACTTAAACTTATGTTGAGAAGAAGTTTCTCCCACGTTTGGCAAGGGCATTACTTCTAGAACCATTCCTGATGTTACATAGATGCTCCCTTACTCGATCCTTCAGACATCTATCAGTCTTTCCCAGTGATGGGAGTAACGCGTTACAAAGGTGACGCATTATGGTAACATATTACATTTTTTAATAGCTAGTAATACTAACTGTTACTTTTCAATAAAGTAATGCAGTAATAGCAATAAGTTACTTTTTTTGATAACTAGTAATGCAAATGTGCATCACTTTTTGCATTACTCAGTGTTCCAAATTCCTATTTTTTTTTTTTATTTTTCGTGCTTTGTGTTTTGTGAGCTGATGTCATTACATGTGCGATGACATCAGCTCCTTTAGGGCTGCCAGCCTGTCAGAAGTGAGCTCAAGGAGCTCACATCATGCACACATTTCTGGCTGTTCACATGCTCTGTGAGCGGGAACAGCACTCCGAACGGATTTAACTGACTGAATGCAAGCGAGCGGGGTAAGGAAACCTTTTTATTTTGTTCTTAAATGGGAATTATGTTCAGGGAAGGGTGTGTGTGTGTGTGTGTGTGTGTGTGTGTGTGTGTGTGTGTGTGTGTGTGTGTGTGTATAAAGTATAAATCGGATGATGGAGCTCACTTTGAATACAGCAGAGCTGAGCGCACTGCTGTTGATTTTGTGTTTGTTGTTATATTGTCAGATCTTGTGGTATCGTATATAAATCACATTTTGCTGCTGTCAGTACATTAATATAGTGGAGCTTTTTTGTCAGAATTATGTGCTTTGTTGTAAAGGCGCAGAGGAGAGGGAAAGGTTGGTTTCATGTTTTTCCATTTCTCCAGGTTTATGCAGTCTTGGAGATGGGGATTGGTGATATGTAAGTGCACTACCATGTTGCACTGTTTTGTACAATAGTTTGCAAACATAATTTTACTCCATATTTTGCATCTTGTATAAGGGAGACACTGTGTGTCATAGTACAGCTGAAGTGTCATGGCTTGATAAACCCGAGTGTACCCACCAAACTCCCTGATTTTTGTATTTTGTTTTTGTTTTGTCAGGCATAAGAAAGCTGTGTTTTGGATATGTATAACTCAATCACTCACATGTAATTATAGATTGAATAGCTATATGCTAAAATATTTCTGTTGAATAAACATATTCACTTAATCCATTACCTAAACCTCTTGATCTGGTGAAAATGTCACTCATATCTGTATTACTACTAATTGTAGATTAGATCCTTGTCCAACCAGGCTTATCCTAGTGTGTTTGTATGTCCTACCTCCAGTTGTACAGCAGGTTGTCCTCACCTCTCTTAAAGATCAAGTATTTCCAACTCAGCCAAAGGAAGTCTTAATGATTCCTGTACTCAAAAAGTGGGTTTAGATCATGACAATTTGGAAAACTATCAATCTATCTCAAGACCTAACCTTTGTTGGTAAAGTTCTTGAAAAGTACTGTGTTAAGGCCTGGATTCATATTTAAGAGTTGATAACATCCATTATCTTTTCCTGTACTAGTTTTGAGCCAGTCACAGGGCTGAGATAGCTGTCACCATTGTCTCCAATGCTCTCTTTATTGTGAGGTGTCAAAACTATTATCATTTATATTCTAGATCTGTCATCAGACTTTGACATGTCAGATATTTGATTCTGCTGGATCATTGGCACCTCTGGTAAAGTCTTTCAGTAGTTGCCTCCTATCTCTGTATGTACGATTGCAGACAGCAATATCACAAGTTAGCTTCTTTGCTTTTTTACCCTGTGTGTGTGTGTGTGTGTGTGTGTGTGTGTGTGTGTGTGTGTGTGTGTGTGTGTGTGTGTGGAGAAGTGTTAACAACTTAGAAACTTGACAGAAAGTTTCCTAAATGCAGCTGCTGACTGTCGTTGTCACAAAAATGCATAAAAGGTTATAATTTTGCAGATTTCCATACATAATCACCACCGTATATGTATTTTATTTACTGCAATGAACACTCTTGTGTCACTACACCTCTTATAAATTAGGAATATTTAAGACAAACTGGATGAATATTATGGACAAGTATTGAAAGTCATAAATGCTTTTTTGGCAGATTTAAGAATTATTTGTCTTCTTAACTGCACTGTGATAAACTGCCTAGAATGATATAGCAAGAAGTCCACTTGAGCACATGGGTACAACGTTTCATCATTTACTGATGAGCTTATATATTCATCCCTCAATTTACCAGGCCATGCTATTACCATATGCATGCCTCTTACCTGCACTTCACTGAAAAAAAAGAATATTTAATTAAGAAGCAGACTTAAGATCCATGGTAAAAAAATAACAAAAACAAATGTATTTGATTGTGATTTAATGCATTATTTTTCGTGAAGCATTCTGGTCATCACTGATTGTCTGATCTAAAACAAATCTTAAAACTCTGGCTGCATAAGTAGAAATACTGTTTTGTTCTTCTGCTTTATATTTATTCTGGTCTATGTAGAAGGTTAGCTTGCAGAATTACTGCATGTAGTTTAAGGAATTGCCAAGATAATGTGACTTACAAGAGAGGATTTACTGATAGACATTTCAGACCCAAGGCAAACAACCTAAAAAAGTAGGTGAGATCTGAAATTCCCTTTGGGAATAATAAGATAATGGAATTTCTACAAGACTGTGCAATTAAAGATGCATGTACTAATGCTGTGAGTTATAACATAACCACAAGCTCTTTAGTCATGGCCTTTTTCCATTAGCTGTTTGAAACTACTGTGAAACTGGTGAGAGAGCACTTTAAAGTTTAACATCTAGTTCAGTGTTGCTACAAATGTTATCTTAAAAAGAATTATAGATGTTCGTATCTAAACTAATAATATATGTCATCCACAAAGATACCTGATGGCTCAGCTGTGTTTAATGGCATTTTTCTATTGTTGTTTGTCTTTCGGCTTTTCCCGGTTAAGGGTCGCCACAGCAGAACTTCGGTCCGTTAATGATTTGCAGTTGGTTTTTATGGTGTTGAGTTGCCAGCCCAACGCCCAATCTTCAACAAAGGCATGCCCATTCAACACATGTCTTTTGAATGCCCACTCAACCACGGGGAGGACATGCAGACTCCACACAGAAGGCACCCCCAACCCAAGCCGAGAATCAAACGGGAGAACCTCTTGCTGTGAGGCAGCAATGCTACCACTGCACCACCGTGGAAGTGGCATTTTTCTATGAATATGTACTTATTTTTTTTTCAGAAATCTGAATAAAGATACACTGATGTAGGATAGTGAAAGTTAAAATAGATTGTTTCAGATTTTTTTGCAAAGGCTTGATTTCTTTAGGAGAAATTCCCCTGAAATAAAAGATGTCTGTGTAGTCAGCTAATAAATAGATACCAAATAAAGGCCAAAGGATATATTTTTGCATTTAAAGGAATATTTTTTTTTTTGCAAAAGTAGTGCAATGCATATGGGATGCAGTAAATGTACATAGTTTATACTGTGTATAAGTAAAAGTTATTATGGAAGCTTCACCTTCTCACAAAGTGTTTCTAAGGTTCTAAGGTAAACACATATTTTGTTGGATTGCTATAACATGTTTCTGCTAAGTCTAATAATTGTTTAAAATGTTTTTTGTAACGTATTATACAAAAAAGATATGGGCACATTGAAAGGAGTAATAATTTGCATTTCAAAAGTTTAAAACTTGTCTGCAGTCTGCTGACATATTTGTTCACTATGACTGGCAGAGAGTTAATTGTTTTCTGTGATGTTACATTGATATCTTTAGTGCATGTAAGTTTTACATATGCACACATTTCTTTATCACTTCTCATGCATCGTATAACGTTAGTGCTGCATTATGCTGTATGTATTTGTATGTATGCTTGAGGACTATATGAAGGAGGGGGTTTCCTAGCTATCATTCCTCTTCCTCTCAGCAAAAAAGTACAAGGTCAAAGAGGGGGATAAAGGATGGTAAAGCAGAATTCATTGTTGCAGAAGATTTGTTGGAAAGAACTGTATAAATAAACATTCTGGATTTCTAAGCACTGGCTGCATGTGATGTGTTATTCTTCCAAAAATCCTTCACATTACTGTCTTAAATGGCATTCACTAGAAGGTAGATTCTTTTGATGGTCCTCAGTTTCATTATGCAAATCATCGAGATGCTGAAATATGGATCATGCCATGTCACCAAAGCACTCATTCACTAATGATAACATCAGCTCACCAAATGGGTGTACTTCTTTAGAGTGGGGAAACTGTGGGTTTTTAGATGCAGCATGAGGGAACAGATACATGCAGACAAAGAATAAAATGCGCTGCACAGCTTGAATGGTTTTATATTTGTACCTGTAAAAATAACTTGGTAGCTGGTGCATTCAAGTACAAATAAAATATGTGCACAGCAGCTGATAGCTGTGAAATACATTTCTGTAAGCTGGCTTCATTGTGCAGTCATTGTGAATAGCTAATTAAAGTGATATTTTGGTTGACTTTGTTAGACCTATGTGACATTTTCTGTAAGCATTTTTGTGTCTTGTGTTGCTGGCTGTATGCACTTTGGTTTAGTATTAAATTGTGACTCTCTGACTATAAAGACTAGTTTGTGGGACTTTGTAAACTTTAAAATGCTATGCATCATTATTGTAACACTGTGTATACAACTTTAATACACTCGTATGCATGCGCAGTAAGCATGTATTCCCCACAAACAAGTACTGTTTGAGTAAATCTGAATATGAGAATTGATAAACTATACTTATGTAAAAGTAACTCAAAAGTAACTAGTTACTTTAGTTAGTAGCTAGTAATAGTAATATATTACTTTTCTAGAAAAGTAATAAGTAATAGTAATGCATTACTTTCACTTAAAAGTAACTAGTAATAGTAATTTATTACTTTTATAAGCAACTAGCACAACACTGGTCTTTCCTAAATACATTATTTTGCATATACTAAATATATACTAGTACATGTAGCCTCAACATTAAACCTACATATTCTACCTTGATCTGGATGCAAACATTCCCCTGAACTATCTATGTACTCACAACAATTGCAACTATGACATGGTCTGGTAACAAAATTACTATCATTTTACAAAGAAATCTTTGAAACAGATGTCATGTTGTCATCCTAAGCATCTAGTAGGACACAGTAATGTTAAATATAAGAAAAACAATATTCTCTTTATGAGCTAGTTAGTTAGAGTAGTTATGCTAGTTAGTTAGAGTAGTTATGCTTATGTGTAGGATATGGAACAGTCATAAGCACAGCATGAGGTGGAGAATAAAAGGGAGACTGTTTATGTAGGAGTAGGAAGAAGGTGAAAGGGGAGGTCAATAAGGCACTGCAACCGTGTGATGTGAGTGAACATTTGCAAAGGTGAGAGAGGGTTACAAGAGTAGAAAATAGTAATGAAGCAAAGGGGAAAACTATGGGCAAAATATGTAACAAAAAGAGATCAGGATAACATCAGCAGGGCAGGAAGAAAGGAAGGACAGAGCAGGTAGCGCATTGCAGAGTGTTAATGTATTTTACTTTACATCATGTGCTTTAGTCTGAAGCTAAGTTCGATGGGTGTAATGCCTAAGTATAAATGTGTATCCATCAGGTTTCTTTTTTAGTTGAACCTTAAAGGGTATTATGTTATCAACTAGTCTGATGGCAACAGGGATGGAGTTCCAGATTTTGGAGACCTAATAAGAGTGCAGTATGTCATCTTCATTTTTGTTTGATTAGATACTAATAACAGATTAATTCTAATAATAATTTTAATAGATAATTTTGTTGTAGTTTATAGATCACAAAGGACTTATTCTAATGTTCTTACTTGTCTTACCAATAAAGACATCATATGGGGTAAATAACAATACAATAGCCATGATTAGTGCATGTATCTCCAAAACCTGTTGATCCAAGGGTTGCATTTTCTTATTTATAAAAAATACTGATGCCAGTTGCTCTGCATTAACGAAGGACAGACTGCAGCTATCATGGGAAGAAAGTAGATCATCATTGATTAGATGTTTAGAAGGCATTTTTGGGGCAAACTAGAAACAGGGTGATATCTTTATTATCACCTTGAATAAACTTGTTATATACAAATGCATGCAGCTAGGGTCTACATTTGAATTTTGGGGGCAAGACACACTTGTAGTATATTGTGAAATGGGAGTCGCATATGGCACAAATTCATGTCACCTCAACAAATGACCTTTCCTCAAACGTAGTTTGATTGAAAAGATGTAAAAATACTCTTTTGGCAATCACTAAAATAGACTTTTTTCAGAATGGCAAACTCCTGCATGACATGTGGGAGGACCCCCCCCCAACTTACATTTACTGACTTTGAGGCTGTACAAAAGTATAGAAAAGTGAAATCTCAAGCATTGTCAAAAGTTGTTTTTGGCTATTATGTCTTGATCAAATAGCATCCAGTTTAAACCTATTTGGTAAACTGACACATTCCCTATGTGACATGGTTTAGAAATCCAGACTGTTGTAACTACAAGTGGATTAACAGTTATAAGCAATGATATTAAGTGACATCATAGAGGTAAAGGCATATGCAATATATAAGAGTTAAGTAAAATGAGTGAATTTTTCGCATTTCATAGAGAAGAAGAGAAAGTTGATTGTCTTTTCCTTAAACTAAGGTTATGTGATTTCTTATTATGGCATTTTTACATATGTAGCACTCCCTCCCCCACCACCATGAAGCACCAAGAAGGATCTTGTAGACTCTTTACACCCCTTTGATGCATACAGCTCTGTCTTCATTGGAGACATAAATCAACCACCTGTTTACTGGTCTAAAGACATCAGTTATACTTGGGTAAAAAAAGTTCTTATATTACATAAAATAACTTCACCAAGAAGTTGACAGACCTACACAATGTTAAGAAACCTAAAGATGCAATATATATGAATATGTTCTACCCTCCTCTAACTGGAAGTGACCATAATATTACTTGCTATGTTCTAACATAAGACATTGCACAAAGTGAAGTAAGAACATTAGGAAAGAAATTTGGTTAATATGAAAAATAAATTATATAAAAATGGGTCTTGATAAAAAAACAGCTTGCATATAACTGATTGTGAAGTAAATAAAAATAATTTTCTGAGAAGAAGGAGATACAAATAGAGGTTCGTCTCATCTACAAATGAAAATGTAACAAAATAAAATAGAATGTCCTTTTCTAAGGACATTAAACCTGCCAGAAACAAGGATGAAATATCAATCCCTTTAGTGTATGATGAAAAGAAGATTTATACTAACCCACTTAAAAATTGTTCAATAAAGGTGCCGGTATTCTAACTCCACAACCAGGTTATGGGATATATTTAATGTGTGTGTGTGTGTGTGTGTGTGTGTGTGTGTGTGTGTGTGTGTGTGTGTGTGTGTGTGTGTGTGTGTGTGTGTGTGTGTGTGTGCGTGTGGTGAGTGTCCTAGCTGTCTTGTGTAGTGGTAGTGTTACGGGTAGGGGGTTTTAAATTAAGGAGCAGTATGGGATTAACCAGGGACAGGGTCATAGCTAGGGTTAGCACATATAACTAAGTGTAGTTTAAGCAAAGTTGGCTTTATTTAAATTACATGAAAGCAAAGCTGCCAAGATACAATATCTCACATTTCTTTTTAACTTTTCTTTTCACATTGCCATAGTTTCCAAGATTTGCTGCTGTTAAAGATGTTGTTGTCGACATTTCAAATCTCAGCTTAGCTCTGTCAATAATTTCATGCAAAAATGTTCAGTATTGATTATTTTTCTAATTATCTGATTCACCTTAAAGGACTCAACAAAGAATAATTTGATGGATAAGTTTATTTTCCTTCAAACTCTATTCACTGCAAGATTTTTTTTATATAATAACATAGCTACAAGTAAAAGAACGTCAAACAAAGAAGTAAAATGTGAGAAGGTGGTACAAAAAGGCACTACTGGACTGATTAAAACAGACTGCTCAGCTTCTAAAAAAATATATGCAAAGTGCTAACTTAAATAGCATCAGAAAGCCCACAGCTGGCTTTAATATTTAACACCCTTGATTTCATTTGATCAATTTATTTTTTATGCTTTTTCGATAGTCTTTTTTAATGCTGTCACATTGCATAAGATGCATTAGAAACAGCTTGTTTTAAGACTGATGACCTTATACGAATTTGTATTCAGTGGCAAACAACACATATCAAATCATTAGTCATTTATGTACCTAAAATTAATCACAGGAAAGAATAGCAATATCTTGCAGAAAAGGTTACTAGATAAATATAGTCCTCAGTTTCAATAAAGCAAATTAGTAATCTGATCTGCTTAGTTTATTAAAAAAGTCATTTATGCTTTGGGCAAATCCCATGACTTTACTCGCAATGTATCATATTACATTACTAATTGCCAGCTTATGCTAAAGTATCACATTTAGTCTTCTCGAAAGGCTGTACACAGACAGAATATTGATTACCTAGTCAACAAAAGCTGCCTGACACATGAAGAAGTTGTAGCAAATTTTCTTTTGTTGCTCTACACAAGTCATCTAATAATTCATTGAATGTTTTCTGAATAAGTACTGAGAAAGTACTGCATACATTAAATTCTGATATTTGAAGACTGTTTGTAGATAAGGTGAGACAAAACAGAGAAAGAGAAACTGAAATTAGGATGTCTGAAAAGAGTGGCCATACTGTTCCTAAAATGAGAAAACACCTGAAAAAAACCTAACACAACGATATTTTACACAAACACTTATGTTTATATCTGAAATTGTGCAGGTCTGTAGACATCCATTTTACATATGTACATTTTCACAATTCATTGGTGCAGGGAGAATTTGAGTTAATATGTTTTGCAGCTTTCTTAAAACAAACTCTTTTTACTGCTGATTGCTTACTAAACCAACCCAACCAGCTAGCTTTCTAAAGTCTTACTAAGTGAGTTTACTGCTCTCCTCCCATGGGAAATTATTCTGTCAGCATTCTTTACTGCTTAATAATGTCACTATATTTATCAGAATATTTCCTGCTCCAGTAAATCTGTAAAATATGCACAGATATCACTTCTCAGAACAAAAAAAAACATTTTATCCCTGTGGTCCAGGAAGAACCCCCACACTCCAGGATCTAAGAAATGCTACAAAAAAATTAATAGTTTCCACAATCACAGAAAATACAATTCAGGAGCACATTAGCCACAGTGAGGAAATGCATTGTCTAATGTGCATATCTCTAAATCACATGGAGTTAACTATAGTGCTACTCATCACTTTCATGCAGTAATCACCTCTGCAGCCCATGCATCTTGTTTGCACCGACACCTTTCTCATTAATTCAAACACGCACATGCACCTAATATTTTGCATTTATTTATTTATTTATTTACTTTGTTTACCAGGAAAGTCTGTCAAGGCCAATGGCCCATTTTCAGCAGAGGCCCAGGGAGAAAAGCTCCATTAAATTGATGCAAATGGTGGTAAATTTACAGTGGTAAAAATAAGACAGTGGAGGAACGCTCTGTTACGTAGACTAATACCAAATGAGTCACAGTGGTAAGATATTCAAAGTGTCTTTACAGAAGAGAATAACACACACACACACACACACACACACACACATACCACAATACATCTTACCTGTCCCTTAATCAAAAAAGTATTGCCCCTCATAACTCATAGATGATGTCACTTAGTCAATAATAACATACATTAGAGTTTCATTAATCTTAGTGTTCAGAAAATACAACATAATGTTAGTTGTGTATTTCTATTAACCCATTTACTGTAGTCAAGAATAATATTTAAAATTTGTCCCTGATGTCATTGACTGTTCCTCCTGGCTTTGTCAGGAAGCCTTTTGAGGAGAGGAGAGGTATGTCAGCCCAGTCACAAACAGACACATCCCTGTCAGTTGTTCCTGATTTTACTGCATGTCCTGATTTTCCTTGTAATGCCTAACATGTCTTTCATAACTTCTGGACTGTTAAATTCAGCCAATAAAGCCTGCTATTAGAATTGTATGCTTCTTATTGTTCAGAAATATATCAGGATACAAAAGTGAGTTCTTCAAGAAGTCCTTAAATGGTATAGAGGACTAAAGCTCTGCTTAGTTAAGGAGCTGCTTTCTGAATAAATAGTAGAAGGTTTGAATCACTTTAACCTTTTTTCTCTTGTCTTTTACAGTGACTTAGGGTAATATTTAAATAGTCTACCTGGTGTCTCCTATTAGCACATTGCACTAAAGCTCTGCTTTGCTGAGATGCTGCTCCCTGTAACAGGTACAGGGTGACAGCTTATTTTCCTGCTTGTATTTTTTAATGAGATATGGCAATAAAATGCCCTTTCTGGAGTCTAGTGCTAGTGAATAGGACTTAAGTACTATTTGTTTTTATGTCAGTGGTACATGGTTTGAAACCTTTTCCCGCTTGTACTTTTAAATTTGTTATGTGACCTAGAGTAATATTTAAATAAAATACCTGGTGTGTGTGGTTTTACCCCACTCATACATTTTTGTTTGTAAAACTGCCATGTTATTAGTTTTTAAGTGACTTTAGGATAACATTTATAGAGTATCCAGGGTGGATAATGTTCCCCTCTGCCACCATACATCTTTCATGTTGCAAAACAGTTGTTCAATTAACTTTTTAAGTGATAAGTGATTGCAGATAATATCTATCCCAAGTGTCTAATGTCCACCCCAGACCTACATACCAATAGTGCTGCAAAATTATCATTCTATTAACTTTATAAGTAAAGTTAGAGAGCTATTTGAATTTCCCTTGTGTCTACTGCCCCTCCTCAATATTGCAAGATTTAGTCATTAGTATAAGGGACTTTAGAGGTATGGTGGCTTCTTCATAGATAGATGCCACCCCACACATACATGCAAACAGATGCACACTTACACATACAAGATGCACTCATCCATTCACCTATTCACACAGACACCAACACACATGTGCATGCACGCACTTACCCAACCTATCTTCTTAACTACCATCCTTACTCCTTACTGTAACCACCTAGGCAACCCCCCACATACACCCACAAACCTAAGACCACTCATACCTTTGCATACACTCCTACACTCATTGAAAGAAAATGGGGAGTGAGGACTTTTCGCTGCTTTAATGACCTTGGTCAGCAGAGCTAATTCACACAGTGAATGATTCTCTGAATGGCTTGGGTGTGTAAATTCCTTAGCTCAGGCATTTCTGGGGAAGACGGTGTGACTATTTACCATAAGCCACACTCCTTGAATGTGTTCTTACCAATAACTTGGCCAAAGAGACTGCCCACCCTGGCGATCCTAAAGACTGCATAGGATGACTGTAGTGGGCTTGTCACTGAATCAGAAAGGGCTGTAGCCAGTGGTTTCACCTTATTTATTTATTTTATATTTGTTTATCAGGAACATCTGACTGGTCAAAATATCCTTTTTCAGTGGAGGCCCAGGGAGAAAAGTATGACAGTTATAAATAATAATATTAATAATAATAATATTGATACAATCTCAGATACAAGTACAAAATGAAGAATACGTGTTACATATTTCAGTGATACACTCATATAGTCTAGATAGACTACAAAGGCTAGCAGAACTGTGACTGTAAGTAGAAAACAAGCTAGTTAAGTATACATATGCTTAGTAGGGGTATAATCCTAATGCTTACTGCTGGAGGGGGCCCTTTATGAATTTGGTCATATATCTTTGTATGCTATCTCCAGGTTATTCCATTGTAATGAATTATATTATTTTTTGTACACAGCCTTGTTTAAAGTTATCTAACCTTTGTCATATTGTACATCTTCTATTTCTTGGAAAATTTGTCTCTGGGTATTTGCTAAACATAGTCAATGTAACCCATCTGAACTTTGTTAGTAAGCAAAAGAAAATAAGTAAACAATTAATTAAATGATAAAGTCATAAAATAATAACTTAAATTAATCCAGATGCCTGAAATCATTGCCATTTTATAGATGGAGGGAGAATTCAGAAGGGTTATTGTGAGGGGTAAGCCCATTTTACCCTTTACAGTAACCATTTCCAATTCAGAGAAAGTTGTGCCACAGTATTGTACCAGTAGGTGGTGCAGTACCACAGTGGGCTGTCTCTGGGTCCAACTGGAAATGCTGATGAGGCATTCTGAGGGAGCACAGAGTAGCCTAGGCTAAGCAGTCATGTACTCTCTCCCAGAAGTGCCCGCAGTAAGGTCTTTACACATCTGAGGGTCTCAGAGAAACATTTGGCTGCATAAGTTACCTGAGCTGGTCATTGTAATGAACAAAGCAAAATCTCATAATCATCCATTAACTTCCAATGGGTGAGATTGCATTAGAGGTAAGTGTAGGGATATATAGTGATAAGGTAATGTGGGATGTGTGCATGTGTGTATGTGTGCAGCTGCATGTACGAGTGTATGGACAAGGATGAGTGGCCTCAGGTGAGCATGTCTGCATCTATATGTGTGTGTGTGTGTGTGTGTCTGTGTATGTTTCTGTGTGACTGTGTGTGTTTGTCTGTCTGAGTGGTTCCAGCAAAAGGGTTAGTCAGAGGATAGGTAGGGTAGATGTGTGTGTGTGTGTGTGTGTGTGTGTGTGTGTGTGTGTGTGTGTGTGTGTGTGTGTGTGTGTGTGTGTTTGTGTAAATGGATGAAGGTTTCCATGAGTGCAATTAGATGAGTCATACGTCTCAACCTGGAAACATTAAAAATTTGGACAAAGGCCCATGAAAAGTAAGAACAAATTGCCAAAAATCGGGACACTGATTAACATAGAATTTGCATACATAATCATGTAACCCTGCCCACTGGTGGCATTGTGGGATCCCAACATGAAAAAAGTCACTAAATAATAATAAATAATTTCAGACACATTTGAATTTCACATGTCATATCTCTCAGAAAACATATAATAATGCAAAACCTGTTATACTAACAACTATCTGAGTTTACAGGAGCAATATTTACAATCTGTCCCTATTTTTGAGCCTTTGTCCCACCATTATTCTTAGCTATGTCCAGATTTCTTAATTTGAGAGATTTAGAGGTACTGATCTCATTTTGTAAACTGTGCCTATCATGATTCGCAGCAACTTTTGTTCTGTCCTATTTACATAATTTCATCCCTAGTAAAATTTACATTTTAAAGATGAGATGGATGCAGACACAATTTTCTTATATTTAATGACTAACATATTTGTAGACTTTTTAAAAGTGAGATGCTGTCAGAAATAGAGGCTCACTGACCTATAGCCAAAATGCAATGACAATGAATTTAGGGGATCGTTGTGCCCATTTTATATTCTTATTAGAAACATGTATATTTTATGGGTCTATATTAGAACATCGAAGTTTCAAAACTTCGAATGTTCTAATATCGACCCATATTCAGTGAAAGCTGAAAATATCGAACATACAGAACAGTGAATTTTTTCCTAGGGAAAAAATTTGCTGTTCCAAAACACATACACACAACACAAGCACACCAATCAAACAGCAATCCACACACATACACCTAACCCTACACTAAATTATACACACACCACTAACTATCCACTTACCTCAACCCAAACCCTAACCCTAAAATCCGTCACTATCCCACACTCACCTCACCCACACCCTAACCCTAAATCACCTACCCCGCCCTAACCCTCACATCCACACAATTGCACACTTACCTGACCCGTGCCCTAACCCTAACTCCCCTAACCTGCCCTAACCCTCACGTCCACACACTCGCACACATACCTAACCTGCACCCTAACCCTAACTAACCTAACCCACAGTAAATCCCACACTTACCTGAACCCGACCAGTAACTTTCCACTACAGCACTGAAAATAGGAAGCAACAAAAACGGACAACCAAATTCTTTCCCTAAGAAAAAATTCGGTTTTCTGTTGCTTCAATATTTTCAGCTTTCGCTGAATAGGAGTCGATATTAGAACATTCAAAAATTTGAAACTTCGATGTTCTAATATAGACCCTATTTTATTGTCCGCATCTGTTTTGGAGAGTAACTACTTCTTAACAACAGGTTCCTGTTTTGCAAGTGAAAATTTTCTTGTTTGACATCCACGTGTCTACAGATGTCTAATCTCTTCTTGTTGCATTCCATTTGTATGTGATTCCTTTGAAAGCTGGATTTGTAAACAGCAACACCCATCCTAATATAACCTTTCAGCCTTGTAACGATACTCATCTTTTTAGACTGTGGCATTGGTAATTGTCATACAGTGGAAGAAGTCATGTACCCCCTCAAAAAAGTAAAGAAAGTGGATTCCAGTGTTTCAGCAGTAAACATAACAATCATCTTTGTGAAAGCATCTCCAGTGATGACCTTATTTTTAAGTATTTTGGACTCCATTCTGCAGTAGCTTACCCCTGTATTAAAGGTGCAACAATGAATGAATTATTCATTAAATAGTTGCAGTCATAGGGGTGAGAATGGGATACGAAAGGATAAAGCCTATGAAAAAGCACCAGTGACAAAGGTTTATGTAGTTACATGTTTACACATCTCCTATTCTCTCCAGAAATTTGTTGCTGCAAGCCATATTGTGCAGATAGGATGAACTATGCATCTGTCAGTTCATAACATCTGTAGGACTGAAACTTTTGCCAGTTCAGGACATATGGCTTCTGTCAGTTTTGTGTGCAGGTAGAAACGAGTTAATGCTGGACAGTGTTCTGAAGTGCTAACCATGGTGTGCGTGTGTGTCTGTGTGTGTGTTTGTGTGTGTGTGTGTGTGTGTGTGTGTGTGTGTGTGTGTGTGTGTGTGTGTGTGTGTGTGTGTGTGTGTGTGTGTTCGTGTAAATGGATGAAGGTTTCCATGAGTGCAATTAGAAGAGTCATACGTCTCAACCTGGAAACATTAAAAATCTGGACAAAGGCCCATGAAAAGTAGGTACAATTGGCCAAAAATTGGGGCACTGATTAACATAAAATTTGCATACATAATCATGTAACCCTGCCCACTGGTGGCATTGTGGGATGCCAACATGAAAAAAGTCACTAAATAATAATAAATAATTTCAGACACATTTGAATTTCACATGTCATATCTCTCAGAAAACATATAATAATGCAAAACCTGTTATACTAACAACTATCTGAGTTTACAGGAGCAATATTTACAATCTGTCCCTATTTTTGAGCCTTTGTCCCACCATTATTCTTAGCTATGTCCAGATTTCTTAAGTTGAGAGATTGAGAGGTACTGATCTCATTTTATAAACTGTGCCTATCATGATTCGCAGAAACTTTCTTTTCTGTCCTATTTACATAATTTCATCCCTAGTAAAATTTACATTTTAAAGATGAGATGGATGCAGACACAATTTTCTTATATTTAATGACTAACATATTTGTAGACTTTTTAAAAGTGAGATGCTGTCAAGAATAGCGGCTCACTGACCTATAGCCAAAATGCAATGACAATGAATTTAGGGGATCGTTGTGCCCATTTTATATTCTTATTAGAAACATGTATATTTTATGGGTCTATATTAGAACATCGAAGTTTCAAAACTTCAACTGTTCTAATATCGACCCATATTCAGTGAAAGCTGAAAATATCGAACATACAGAACAGTGAATTTTTTCCTAGGGAAAAAATTTGCTGTTCCAAAACACACACACAACACAAGCACACAAATCAAACAGCAATCCACACACATACACCTAACCCTACACTAAATTATACACACACCACTAACTATCCACTTACCTCAACGCAAACCATAACGCTAACATCCGTCACTATCCCACACTCACCTCACACACACCCTCACCCTAAATCACCTACCCCGCCCTAACCCTCACGTCCACACAATTGCACACTTACCTGACCCGTGCCCTAACCATAACTCACCTAACCTGCCCTAACCCTCACGTCCACACAATCGCACACATACCTAACCTGCACCCTAACCCTAACTAACCTAACCCACAGTAAATCCCACACTTACCTGAACCCGACCAGTAACTTTCCACCACAGCACTGAAAATAGGAAGCAACAAAAACGGACAACCAAATTCTTTCCCTAGGAAAATATTCGGTTTTCTGTTGCTTCGATATTTTCAGCTTTTGCTGAATAGGGGTCGATATTAGAACATTCAAAATTTTGAAACTTCGATGTTCTAATATAGACCCTATTTTATTGTCCGCATCTGTTTTGGAGAGTAACTACTTCTTAACAACAGGTTCCTGTTTTGCAAGTGAAAATTTCCTTGTTTGACATCCACATGTCTACAGATGTCTAATCTCTTCTTGTTGCATTCCATTTGTATGTGATTCCTTTGAAAGCTGGATTTGTAAACAGCAACACCCATCCTAATATAACCTTTCAGCCTTGTAACGATACTCATCTTTTTAGACTGTGGCATTGGTAATTGTCATACAATGGAAGAAGTCATGTATCCCCTCAAAAAAGTAAAGAAAGTGGATTCCAGTGTTTCAGCAGTAAACATAACAATCATCTTTGTGAAAGCATCTCCAGTGATGACCTTATTTTTAAGTATTTTGGACTCCATTCTGCAGTAGCTTACCCCTGTATTAAAGGTGCAACAACGAATGAATTATTCATTAAATAGTTGCAGTCATAGGGGTGAGAATTGGATACGAAAGGAAAGCCTGTGAAAAAGCACCAGTGACAAAGGTTTATGTAGTTACATGTTTACACATCTGCTATTCTCTCCAGAAATTTGTTGCTGCAAGCCATATTGTGCAGATAGGATGAACAATACATCTGTCAGTTCATAACATCTGTAAGACTGAAACTTTTGCCGGTTCAGGACATATGGCTTCTGTCAGTTTTGTGTGCAGGTAGAAACGAGTTAATGCTGGACAGTGTTCTGAAGTGCTAACCATGATGTGCGTGTGTGTGTGCGTGTGTGTGTGTGTGCGTGCGTGCGTGCGTGTGTGTGTGTGTGTGTGTGTGTGTGTGTGTGTGTGTGCTTTTAAAGCACCTTTCAGTTCAGGATATTTGTACATTTCAAGTTCATGGATACAACATATTAATTTCCTTAGATTTAGGCAATACTTAATTTGTATTTTTACTTTAATTTTAAACCAGTTTGTCCAACCTCCCTGCATCTGTGTGAAAAACGGAGATTCAAAATGATACAAAGCAACCCAAATACTACAACAACGTAGTTTGCTGCCAGCTCCATAGGATGTCTAGAGTATGCAGGACTAAGAAAACTGCTAGCATTACAGACTGGCAACAAAATGAATTAATGGCCATAGAAAAAAACACTCAACACCGTTTCCATAACACAGGCAGCCAAAATAATACAACATAGGTAGTCTGCCAGCTCCACAGGAAGTTTAATGACTAAGTAACTACTAACATTAGATACTGACAACAAAATGAATGAACGGTGATTGAAACAGGGCTCACCAAATGTTGGTGTGTGATGTAGTTCTGCTAAAAGAAGTAGAAGGAGAAGAATCATAAATTGTAGTTCATTTACATTAACTCAGAACTCGTCATGAGAGCAGGCGGGTGAACTGCAAACCCAGAGTACACTGGGAAAGTGAGCAGGGCTGGGTGCTGGGCCCAGTAATGGTCACAGACCTATGACTGTTAATACTTAGCAGGTAAGAGGTATGCCTGGGAAAACATCACCCATCCACGCCATGCTTTTCTACTGTATTTACCTACTCCTAATAACTCAGTTATATCGATGTCCTCCATGTGTCCAACATGCCCACTTAAGACAATTTATAAAAGGTTAAAAAAATGCTGACTCTACAAATCCCACTAGAATTCCTATTAACGATTAACATTATTATCATTACTTATAACTATATCATACACCGATGTAAAACCATACATATGCTACTTCCTGTAACTTCTTAAATAAAAACGTGTTCCCAATACTAACTTTACTACACGTTCTTCACTGTACTTTTCTACAAGAACTAAAGATATAAGAAAAAAGGACTGAAAATGCCGTCTATAAAGACATTTGCCAATATTTTTTAACATTCTATGCAGTGACAAGTATCACATCCAGGATCGGCATTTTATAATGCAAATGGCACTGACTGTCTAATGACACTGACAATACACCATTGCATGATGATGTCAGCATTCATTAAAAAATGTAAATAAAACAAAGCACAAAATCAGGATTTGAAGGGGCCAATCGGGAATTCATGGCACACTATTATTTTGCCCCCCAAAATGGGGAAATACAGAGGAATTTGGTACAGTAGAGAGGTCTACAATGAGTGTGTGTGTGTGTGTGTGTGTGTGTGTGTGTGTGTGTGTGTGTGTGTGTGTGTGTGTGTGTGTGTGTGTGTGTGTATGTGCACGTATGGGTGTGTGTTTGTGTGTTGTATGTGTTTAAATTCCTTAGCTCAGGCATTTCTGGGGAAGAGCATGCGACTATTTACCATAAGCCACACTCCTTGAATGTGTTATTAACCAATAACTTGGCCAAAGAGGCTGCCCACCCTGGCGATCCTAAAGACTGCATAGGATGACTGCAGTGGGCTTGTCACTGAATCAGAAAGGGCTGCAGCCAGGGGTTTCACCTTATTTATTTATTTTATATTTGTTTATCAGGAAAATCTGACTGGTCAAAATATCCTTTTTCAGTGGAGGCCCAGGGAGAAAAGTTTGACAGTTATAAATAATAATATTAATAATAATAATATTGATACAATCTCAGATACAAGTACAAAATGAAGAATACGTGTTACATATTTCAGTGATACACTCATATAGTCTAGATAGACTACAAAGGCTAGCAGAATTGTGACTGTAAGTAGAAAACAAGCTAGTTAAGTATACATATGCTTAGTAGGGGTATAATCCTAATGCTTACTGCTGGAGGGGACCCTTTATGAATTTGGTCATATATCTTTGTATGCTATCTCCAGTTTATTCCATTGTAATGAATTATATTATTTTTTGTACACAGCCTTGTTTAAAGTTATCTAACCTTTGTCATATTGTACATCTTCTATTTCTTGGAAAATTTGTCTCTGGGTATTTGCTAAACATAGTCAATGTAACCCATCTGAACTTTGTTAGTAAGCAAAAGAAAATAAGTAAACAATTAATTAAATGATAAATTCATAAAATAATAACTTAAATTAATCCAGATGCCTGAAATCATTGCCATTTTAAAGATGGAGGGAGAATTCAGAAGGGTTATTGTGAGGGGTAAGCCCATTTTACCCTTTACAGTAACCATTTCCAATTCAGAGAAAGTTGTGCCACAGTATTGTACCAGTAGGTGGTGCAGTACCACAGTGGGCTGTCTCTGGGTCCAACTGGAAATGCTGATGAGGCATTCTGAGGGAGCACAGAGTAGCCTAGGCTAAGCAGTCATGTGCTCTCTCCCAGAAGTGCCCGCAGTAAGGTCTTTACACATCTGAGGGTCTCAGAGAAACATTTGGCTGCATAAGTTACCTGAGCTGGTCATTGTAATGAACAAAGCAAAATCTCATAATCATCCATTAACTTCCAATGGGTGAGATTGCATTAGAGGTAAGTGTAGGGATGTATAGTGATAAGGTAATGTGGGATGTGTGCATGTGTGTATATGTGCAGCTGCATGTATGAGTGTATGGACAAGGATGAGTGGCCTCAGGTGAGCATGTCTGCATCTATATGTGTGTGTGTGTGTGTGTGTGTGTGTGTGTGTGTGTGTGTGTGTGTGTGTGTGTGTGTGTGTGTGTGTGTGTGTGTGTGTGCATCTTTGACATGTTGTCATACCTCCACAGACCATTCGACTAAAAAGTAAATCCTGCAATATTGCAGAGTGAGGAATACTAGGCATAGTAGATACTCTTGTGCCATAAAAGCACTTAAAAAAGATAATCTAGCAAAGTTTTACTAGATGTCCAATATGCTATCCATTGTGCCACAGAGCCACTATCTGTAGCATGAAAGATATTTGGCGGGGAATAGGGGGCACATGATACCAGAGATACTCTGTAAATCATGGCTTAAAGACATATAAAATGATTAAATTGCTAAACCGTCAGCATTCATAAACAGCTCTGCTGAAGAGCTTTAGCTGTCTGCATTAGCCTTGATACAACAGACCATTTTACAAACCATCTTAAGTCTTGCAAAAAAAAGAAAAAAAAAGTTAAACGGTAGAGGGAATTTCAAACCTATTACCCTCAACACATACACAGCTGTTTAGCAGGGTGTTAGTCCTGCATACCATCACTAGACATGTGCAATGCTTATAAAATTTTATCCTTAGTCTAAAAGAAAAAAATAAAAGAGAGAGAGAGAGTGATCCTGTGGCACAGAGAAACAACATAACAAGCCAGAGATTTAACATTGTACAATACCTGAGAAAGCGTTACTTTAGAGTATATATTATACACTTGAAAAGCATGAAACTCTAATGCCTGATTATTCACTGACTGTATGGTCAGGGAGTTATGACAGACAGGTCACGTATAACAGGTAACAACAGGAGCTCTCTGAAAAATCAGGGGTGGCTTTAAACTACTATTTAGACTCACTGAAAAAGTTAATAAAGCAACAGGTCTACCAATGTGATGAACTTTGTGAGCAAAAAATGTTTGTCATTGCTGACTGACATTAAAGATCCATGATTTATGAGGGCAGGGACAAATATAAGATGATGCATCCGTGCCATTCTATTCACTAATGGGCAGGTAAGAAGTATGTCAGCGTGTGTGTGTGTGTGTGTGTGTGTGTGTGTGTGTGTGTGTGTGTGTGTGTGTGTGTGTGTGTATTTGAATGTGTGCATGTGTGTGGGGAGTGAATCAGGACATGTCTCTGAACAAATGAGAAGCATTGACTCCTTGAATAAAGGTGTTGAGAAGGTTATCTAAAGGTTAGGACAGCCTGGTGGGGGAAAATATTTAGCAAGAAATTAAATATGCCCTGCCTTCTTCTGTTAGATTGTTGACCTTCAAAATTGCTAGAACTGATGAGTTGTAGTTATGCTAAGCATTATAAATCATTCATTGAGACAATTCAATGCTAAGATTTTATAACATTTAATGTGATGAAGGACAGCCAATGTAACTGTGTGTTGTGCAGGAATACATGGTATAATAGATCATGTTTAAAGGTAACACTAGTCATTTTGTGGGTTAAAAAAACTGTAGAGCTGTATGAAAAGTTTAGGTAATGATGACAAATATTTCTTAGAAGCAAAAGATTCTGCTGTTCTTATTGAAATATATCTGGCATAATGGCCCTATGTTCTATAAGATTATATTTTACATTTGAGGTTACAATAAATGTGCGTAGTGGAAAACAAGTGTTTCGTAGATCATCTAAACATGTTTGAACAATGTAAGTGCTGATGACACTCTTGGTGAAAGACAACTGGTGCTTTGCAACTCAGCAAATTCAAATTAACATCCTTTTAACAACTTTTATTGAGTTCAATGTAAGTTTTTCTTTCTTTTTTATTAGAGGCAAGCTTCTATATCCCCCCATAGGCAGTGGTCTCCCCATCTCCCACTTATGAAAATTCCACATCTGAAATCATGGTTATGCAAGTATGACAGTAAAATAAATTGTGGAATAAATCCTGATAGTCCAAAACTAAAACCTGAAATACAAATAAAGTGCCAGGTTTAATTTATTATGTTTGGGATAGTGGGGGTGAGAAAGGGATAAGGTTGGAACTGAATTTGTCTGCTAACTGGTTCACTATATTGCCAGGGCTGGTGAATGTGGCACCATTAACCACCAGTTCAGCACATTGCTGTGCTGCCATTATGGTTTCTGGTATATCGGTTGAAGGCCCTTTCAACTGTGAGGCTATCTTAACCTCAAAGTTGGTTTTGCTTGACCTAATTAGCCCTCTTAGTTGCCTATCTAATTTGATGATAGAGTTTTTATCTTTATGGGAGTTACCCTTCCTGTTTTTTGCCATAATTTTTTTCCTTTTACTGAATATCCTGTTTAATTTGTGATGCAGCCAGTGTGGTTTGTTTATAGGGCTAGTTCTGGGCTTACTTCTGGTAGGTACAATGACCTTTATGCGGCCATTGACATGACACCAATTCAACATATGCTGGTATGTTCGTAGGGGTTGGAAGGGCATTGAATTTTGACAAACCATCACTTAATAACAGGTAATTTGCCTTGGAATAATTATGTTTATTGGTTTTAATGGGATTATGGAGTTGACTTTAATTTCAAAGGAGACAGTTTTATGGTCAGACCTTAACAGGTTGGACAAAACATGGGGGGCGGTACAGAATTTTCCCATATTTGTGAGCATGAGGTCCAGTATTCACTATTGATTAAGGGTGTTTGTATTCACAAAGTCCAGGAATCTCAGTGTTTGTGGATTTGTAGGATTTCCTATCTATACACAGGTGATTAATATCTCCCATGAGAAGGGTGTTAGGGTGAATGGTAAATGTCTCCAGTAAGTCCAAGTATGCATTGTGATCTTTTTGAGACATGGAGTATGACCTATAGCTAGCTAGATTATGGTACAGGATTTTGTCTATGGTGATTGCACATGGAGGAACTCCAGCAAATCATCTGTTTTGACCACCATAGAGGATTGCTTGTTATTGATGTAATGAGACACTTCCACCTTTAGTCTTTGTGTGTTCAGCTACTGGTCTAAAAGTGTGGAAGGCACAGAAAACCTTACCTTGCACTGCTAGAGTACTCTCTGATGCTTTAAACCATGTCTAGGTAGCTGCACAGATGTCTACATTCTTGAGTGTGAGAAGGGCTTGGAGGGAGTGTATTTTTTTATTTTTTTTTATTTAGGCTCCTGGCACTGAGCAGTAACACCTTGAAGTTCTGTTGAGTTGATTTTGTTGTGTTGGTAGGTTTGTCACTTTGGCATTGCTTAAAAGAGGCACTACAAGAGTGGATAAAGTTTTAGGGAGTATTCAAAAACCTAGATGGGGAAAGGTTCAGACTGTCCTTGGCAAGGCAACATCATCTGTTGACCATGTCCTCCAAAACTGACAAATATTGGATCCCCTTAGAATGACACCAGAAAGACAACCAGTTGTTCAAATCAATTCTTTTTTGCTCATATTGTGATAGCATTTTTGGTGATGGTATTTTGCTTTTCAGTGCTAGGCTGATACCAGCCTGAGAGACACAGATGAAAGCTTCATAATGTCTTTCTTCACATAGTTCAGGGATGTACAACTTGGGTCATTTTCACCTGCATGGACTATGATGGAATCAAGCTGCTACCTGTGGTGTAATGACATCAGTGCACTACCTGTGGTGTAATGACATCAGTGCACTACCTGTGGTGTAATGACATCAGTGCACTACCTGTGGTGTAATGACATCAGTGCACTACCTGTGGTGTAATGACATCAGTGCACTACCTGTGGTGTAATGACATCAGTGCATGCGTGATTTGGCAGATCATGGCTCCAGATAAATAACTAACAGTTACCTTCTTCTTGTTCAGCCAGGTTAGAGGGGCATCAGTATATCTTACAAAGGAGTCCCCTGTGAAGAGAGTTCTGGGAAGTGTGTTTGCTTCCCTTAGGGACTTAATGTTTGGGGCTCCACTGAGAGTGACAGCCTGTGTGGTGTTAGACATTGTTTTTCCTGATTGTCTTTGGGCTTGCTGAGGCATAGCTGTGACAGCCTGTGCTCTAGGTGATTTTTGTTTTTCAGAAAGATTGCTTTTAAGTGCCTTAGCATACATTAGTCTATGTGAGGTGGGAGTTGTGTGAGTGTAGTTTTGACAATCTGATGTGGACTTGCATGCAAGAGTTTAGCCTCTACTGTCATTCTGTCAAGAACAAAATGCATCTGTTTAAGGCTTAAGTGGTTGTTAGAAAACATGAGACACTTGCTAAATTTTCTCAAGATGTCCATATCCAGCAAACTAGCTACAGAGAAGTTTGGAAATTGCATATCCATATGGTTCAGTCCTTTTTTGTGAGCTACAAGGAGGTGATATATTGGGGTTAGAAGGCTATTGAGGGTGCTTTATTGAAGCAGATTATGCTAAACAGTACTAAATTCTACTAAGTTAATGCTAACACAATACCAGAAAAAAAAACATTATATGGTAAAGCACTTGAGGACCAAAACCTTTAGCGAATACAATTTTATTATTCGCTTTCATCAATGTAATTTCATCAGAAAAAACTTTCAAATACAAAGCTCTTGTACAAGTTTAAACCAACATGAACATATCAATAAAATCAGTTAAGACAATGCAATTACACAAGGTTAATTTCAGACAAAAAAACTTCAGTTGAGCAACAGGATGGAGCAACATGGAACCAACCAAAGGAACAGGACGGGAGAAGAAACATTAACCAGGTCTGGACTCTTAGCAAACTTTAAATCTTCTGTATGTTCCAAGACTACTAGATTTAACTTGTCTAAATTTGAATTGAATGTAATGCATCATAAAGCTTTAAGTTATGGATTAAATTTTATTCCAAGACATTGTGCCAACATTACATAAACAGTATTAGATGTGAAGCAGTTTACAAGGAAGTTAAATGTACAGTATATTTTGAAAGATATTGGTATTATCAGAGGTCTGTGCAAACCTTCTGTCTTCAATCTTACTTTCCAATATGCTATTAAAACTTTGGAGGTGTTTTGTGAAAAAATTATTAAACAATGTTTATCTAATAGAGTACAAAATAATTTTTTCAACTTTTTTAAAACTTAAGCTATGAAGGATTGAAAGTGTTAAAAGAGTTACAAATAATTACCAACTAAGATTTATGAAAGCTGACAAGGGGTGTGGGTTGGTGGTGAGTGATGTCTGCAAATCAAACTGGGCTATAGAAGAAATGCTGCATAATGTAGATGGTATGATGAAGTAAGTTACCATGATGCACAAAAAAGCTATGCTCTTGTCAAAGATGGTTTATATGAGTTTCTTTTAAGTGTTGGTATTGATATTGAGTTATACAGCTTTTTAATTGTTGAACATCCTAGGTAAGGGGTGCTTTTTTGGCATTCCTAAAATACATAAAAATCCATCTAACCCTCCACTCAGACCTATTGTGTTAGCACCTGGGTGTAGTACAGTAGGTATTTCCTTGTTTTTGGACTCCATCCTGAATCCCATTGTTGAACATATGCCCTCTTATATTAGAGACTCATGTTTGTTTAGATTCTATTAAATACTTCACAGCATTAGATCTGTACAGTTCAAGAGATCATTGTATATGTACCATTGACATTGTGCCCTTTTTTACCTCCATCCCCAAGGTGGAGGGAGTGGAATACATCAGGTTTGTTGCTTAAGTATCCTCAGTTTAGTAGCACATTAGTTCAATTATACTGCTCCTTGTTAGGGATAGCATTAGAGAATAATTTATTCTCATTCAACACCAAAATTTATAGACAAAAGAAAGGAGTGGCAATGGGGGAAACTGTGGCCTCTGCTTTTGCCAGTTTTGTTCTTGGGTGGTGAGAACTGGACATTTTACATCTCATTACACAATTCTTCATCATTATTCTGTATAAGAGGTTTATGGATGATCTTTTTCATCCTTCAAGGTACAGAAGACACTTAAAATTTGATTTTAGAAAACCTGAATTCATGTTTGACATTTTTTTGGAATTTACATCAGGAGACGTGGGGCAAACTGTCTGCTTGTTAGATATAGAACTCAGCTGGGATGTTCACAACAGGAATTTTAATAGCTGTATTCACAGAAAAAATACCTTCAAAAAAGTTATCTACATTATAACAGTGGCCATCCTAAGCAATAAAGAGAAACATCCCAAGAGGCCAGTTTATACAGACTTCCAGGATGGTTAGTAGTGATGTCGATTTTGACAAATAAATAAGAGTTTATTATCTCCATGTTTTTAGAGCAGGGGTATGATAAGGAGTTTCTATTTAATACTGGTAAAGAAATTAAATCTAAAAGAGGGACACACTCTCATCCAATTTTATTATTTGGCTTATCTAAACCAAATAATATACATCTGCAGCTTGTGGTCAACTTAATGGGCAAGAAAGAGCCCTTAGATTTTGTATAGACATGTCTGTGGATAGCTTCTCTGTTAAGAACATTATCTAGAACAACTGGAAAATTATCACTGGTAACAGTGACATTGTTAGAGTGGCAGGAGAGAATCCAGATGTTGTACATAAAAAGCATTATTGTATTAAACAATTGCTAGAGAATGATCACACAAAATTTTCTGCACTTATTACCCAAAAAATGGTGGGTACCTACAAATGTAATAGATTAGGTTTAGGTTCATAGATTAGTACTAAACTCTTATAGGCATTCCTTTCCCTAAGTGCCACACCAACTCCCAATTTAATCTCCATGACAGTTAAAAAATATATCCCCAAAATAGTCCACCGCATTAACAACAAACAACCTTCACGCCATCCATCATTAGTCATTCCCCCCCTGACATCATGTGTCTAAGAAACATGGCTAAAACCCTCTACTAATTCTCAGGGCTGATCGTACAAAAGAAGAAGGTGGAGTCTACCATACTCCACAACACCTATTAACCTATATGGTTTCTCCCAAAATATTCGATTAACGGAAAAAAAAAAAAAATTTGTCTCAATTATTTCTTGCTGACCTGAAATTCTGCAACTGGACCATATTAAAGATACTTGACTCACATGCTCCACATAGACAAATTACTGATACTAAATCCCAAAAACCAAGCCTGGGAAAATGGAAAGAGGAAAAAAAAACCCCCACAAATTGTGTAAATTTCAACAACTAAAATACACGAAAACTGCCATAACCCAACCCAAAAACAAAAACAATCTGCAGCCTCCAGCAAAAAAAAAAACAACAGAACAACCCAGAAATTCTGGGGGGGTTTAACAACCTTCTGCACCAGGCAAACTCCACCCCCCCCCCCCTGAGAAACTCTTAGAGAAAGAAAAGAAGAAACACCTTTAACTCCTTCTTTTCTGAGACTATCAAACCTTAAACAAGTCACCTTGCCTCCACTTCCCCACCTGCTGCTAAACTTTAATTTAAAGCTCTTCTTCTCCTATATACGCTCTCCTAAAAAAAACTCAAACCAACTACCGGCAACAAGCTGTCCTGGCAAAACAGAATGTCGGGGTGCTCCCCGATACCATAGGCGTTCCTCAGGGCTCAATACTGGCCCACACTCTGTTTTCCATCTTCATAAATGACAACCAAACTACCTTTTTTTCCCCAACGTCTCTTCTCACCTCTAGGTAAAGAACCATTGCTACGAAGACTTGAGACTTGGCTGTGTGGAACTGCCAAATCTCCTCAGCCAACAACCAAACTCAAAGCTTATAAAATATGCCCTTTATGCAAATTCCATTGGCAAGCAGTGGAACTCCTCTCCTCCTCCTCTACTGAAAAGCGGATATGTATCCAGTTAGACCAGCCGGTTAACAAATGTAAAAGTACTAGGCTAACTGCCCTTGTGAGCCATTTTAAGCCTAACCAATTATCCCCTGTGAGACTCAATCTCTGTACCTTGTGTTTGTAAGGCAGACACCTTAACCATTAGGGTCCTTACATAGCACTATCTCATTTGGCATATACTGTAGGGGGTAAAGGTAGATAATGTGCAACACCAAAGGAGTGCTATGCATAGCCTTGTGTTCAGAGTCCCCCAGGCACTATGTAAGCATGATGACAAGCAATTTAATAATAAGAAAAGAATGCATAGCCTTGTGTTCAGAGTGCCCCAGGCACTATGTAAGCATGATGACAAGCAATTTAATAAGAAGAAAAGAAGACATTTATGTGATAAAAATGAAAGATAATACAATGGCCTGTACAGACACTCGTCCACCTGTTTAGCTTACAAAAAATTATTGTTTGGCGTGTTGGAACATGCATTGTTAGATCAAAGAGGAGGTAATTCTAAAAAACAGGTTGAAAATTTGAAACTTGGTAGCAGATAAAACTAGAAGCTGATAAGCTCCAGGGGCTGAACAGAAAGATATAGAAAATTTGTTATCAGATAAAGGGTTTAAGTATATTATTAAGATGTACTTTTAGTTTTAATTGTTTTATTGCATTGTCTTAATTGATGTCATTGATGGGCTGATGTTGGCTTTTACTTGTTTAAAAGATGAGAGTTTTGTATTTGAAAGTTTTTTTCTGTTGAAGTCACATTGACAAAAGTGGATAATAAAATTTTATATGCTGAAGTTTTCAGTCCTCGAGTGCTTTACCATTCTAGTGTTTTTTTTCTGTTATTAGTTTTTATAGGGTCTATATCAGCATTTCGAATGCTGACAATATCAAATACGATATTGTAGCATCAAGAATGCCGAAAGTGCAGAACATCGAATGGGTAAACGAAAATCCCCGTAAGGGGAAATTTTCATTTACTACAATGTAGTGTGGTCTTGGAATTGGTATATTTAAGTAACAGGGGGTGTGGGGGATGCAGGGGGGCTTGCCTCCCTGCCTACACCATTTATTTTTTTTTTTTTATCGGCATTCGAAAATGTAATAGGTCGATCATTTCAGTTCGACATTTAGTAATTCGACCTATTACATTTTCAAAATGCTGATATTGACCCGTTTTTTATGCACTAGCTTTTGGGTTATTGTTCTGGTTTATTTGTAATGTTTACACAATCTTGGATTGGATCGGAGGAAGCACCTTGTTTAGGTGCGACAGTGCTTATCCTGTATTATTATTTTTTTATATATATATTAAAGTTTACATACTATTCTCACTTACCAACTGCATGGCTGGTTTATCTTGTACATATTTTACTTATTTTATTTACTGGCTACTGCACTGTTTGTTTGTTTATTGTTAACACAACACTGAGTTCTGCTAAATCTGTAGGTATTGCCACTCGATGCCCAACTAGCTGCTCTAAGCTTGTCACGCACAAAGTATTTGCACTATAGTGCTGATTTACAGGTCACAGTTTTATTTACCGTTCTACAGACAAAATTGTTTGCTAAGTGTTTGCTACTGTACAGGACACTAATAACCCATGCAGACATGCAAAATTTAAAGCAGCACAGAAAAAAAAAGAGAACTAGACAATAAGCCCTCTGGCCAACAGAATGACTACACTATTAATCCTTTTGTATATTTCCCAGTTCAGATAGACCAGACAAACACATCTTGCCTCAAGATAAACAAACCCAATCCTCCTGATATAAAAATGCAGCAGAAAAGACCCATTAATGCAATGCAAACAGAAACCACTTAAACAACTAACCGGTAATCCCTAGTTGAAGGCAATTTCAAAACTAGAGACAGAAATGTATAGTGAATTCTTTAGTCTTTTAATCTCTTAGAAGTGGCTTTGAATTGCACACGTATAGATCATAGTTCTTTGATTTTGCATTTAAAGTTTGTAGTTGAAAATACAGTATCGTGAAATGCCTCTTTTTTTGAGGGGGGTCTTTTATTTAGAAAAGAAACTATCAGCGTTTTCCTTTGTCATGCAGCACTTCAATTACATTCGTTTTGTGAGTTACTGCAACAGATATAAGCTCATTTTATCGAATAAACGAATGCCTCATATACAACCTTGTGGACTTGGAGTTTGCTCTTCTCAGTTAACCTCTTATAGCTGTACTTATTACATCACAACTTCTACATTCCAACATCTTTTGTCATCTGGCTAGTTTTTCAAACCATCAACTGTCTCCTCTTTCAGGAAATAACCATCATAAGTCTTATACCATTTACTTCTGAGACTTCAAAAGAAGCAAAAAAAAAAAAAAAAAAAACTCTTCCTAAGCTGAACCTCCTCACTGTCCACTTTTTCTACCACTCATTTCATCCATACCCGGCACTGTTATGCATAAGCTCGTTAACTAGGGCATTTCAAACCCAGTCACTGTTTTTTAAGTTTCTTAGAGTTTGAAAGGGAATGCTTAATTTCCTGCAGCAGAGCTGTATAAATCTCCTTTGTACATGCAAGAATCCAGTGAGCATTGACACTAGATAGAGTAGAACATGATTGTCATGTTCCTTAACTGTTGCAGTTTTGTAGCAGCTTATTGTCTGTCATATCTTTCTGCTTCACTACCGCAACAAATAAAATAGTTGGCCATTAGCACTGAAGATGTAGGCTATGAGTCTTTAACACGCTGCTTCCTATAGTTCATGGTTTGAGTCCGTCAGCATCTGCTTGTCTACTGTGTGACTCTTAGCAAGTCTTTTTACCAAGCAGTGCTCTCATGTCACCTATAGAAAGGGGCAGTTTATTACAATTGTTCATTGGGATTAGTGAGTTAGGAAACAAATAAAATATACTGTAGTTAGTAATATAGAACATGCATCAGTACCATGCAAAGATGTGAATGTCTTTTTATACTTCTTTATAGTGTATTTAATTGAAAGGAAATGCATATTAGAAATACATACAACTCAAACTTACTTTGGTAATTTACCCAGTTACTAATATGACAAAGCAGAGGAGGGAGACTGAAAAGAGCAGAGTCACCTGTCATGTTAGGTAAATAAACAAAGCAAAACAAAAATGTGCGACCCACTTTCCAAAACAGAGTACAGAATATGTCAAAGGTAGCTTTGCTAAACAAGTGAGCACAGGATAAAACAAAAGATGACAGCTATTTCTCAGTATTGAATCACTACAGACAAAATGACAACACTTACAAATACTTGAGTCCCAAGTGACTGAAAACCTTGATTTTGAAACCAGGGACTTGAGAGTCTTATAGCTCATGTAGGTCACTGTTCATTCCTGATATCAAACGTGAGCTTGGATAATCAGCTTTGGGGAGGGGTAGGGATGTTGGGGTGCAGCAGGGAGATTTTAGAGTTAGAGACCAGGGTGGGACGTTTAGGTTGAAGCTGTAGGAAGGGAGTTTTATGTTTAGGGAACAGGAAGCACGTTTTAAGGGTGGGCGTAATTGGGGAATTAAAGTTTAGAGACTAGGGCTGGAGTTTTAGGTTTAGTAAGCGATCATGGACTTAGGGGTTAGGGAGGAGGACTAGAGTTTTTTGATAAGGGAGTGAGGACTCAGGTTGGGAACTGGGTTGGTGGGTTGTTTGGGGTTAGTGAGCAGTTCCTGATAGAGCTATAAAGTTTTATAGGGACAAGTGTTGGGACTGTTGCACAGAAACAGGACATTGGGCTAGTGGGTGTTTGTGTACTTGCTTTTCATGTAATTAACAGTGAGCAGTGTGCCCTGGAGCTACCAGTACCCAAGCCCTGTAGTAGACCTGATAAAACTAAATCAAAGTCATCCCACAAGCCTTGACAACCAGGTCACTCAGTTATATAGGGAACAACTAATAGTGTAAATGCAGAACTGAGGTTCATAGGTTCATAGGTGTGTACTAGGCTAATGACCCTGGAACCTTTACAAGCCTAGCTCATAGGATTACCCTGTAATTGTGCCATCCAACCTTAATTCCAAGCGCCTCTGTCAAGTAGAGCCACTGGAGTGATCCCCAGGGTGAATTTTCTATTTCCCATCCACTTATCAAGATTTCTCTTGAAGAGAGTCAGTGAGGTGCTCTGTTTGACATGTATAGGAAGCCTATTCCATAGCATGGACAGTCTGTGGGTTATGGCCCTGTCCCTCCACATGTTCTGTTGATTGTGGTAATGAGGTTGAGGTCTCTGGAGCATGTGGTGTGGAGGGACTGAGATTTCTTTAGATGTGGAATTTCTAACACAGCTAGGTCAGACATGGCTTTGTAAGTCAAGCAGAGATCACGTCTAAGTAGGCAATATGAGACAGAGAATATTTGGAGTTTTTTTGAGTCTGTTCATATAGGACAAGTATTTAAAGCCTAGGATCCTTTTTGTGAGGTACTTTTGCAGCCTCTCGGGTTGTTGCAGGTGTCTAGTGAGGTACATGCCAAATGGGGCATTGCACTCGATGATTGACCTAATGAGGAAAGAGTAGAGGGAGACAATGACCTCTTTCTTCCTGGATGCAAAACCCTTAGTAATGAGATGTGCCACATAGAAGGACTTTCTGACCACAGTGGCAATGTAGTAGTCAAAAGAGAGGTTGCTGTAAACCTGTGTTCCCAGACCTCTTATAATGCCTTCTGTGTTCAGTGGACTACCATCGATGTGGTAATTCATGGGAACTGGGTTTTTCGCAAAGGGGATGATGGCATATATTTTGGCATTGAGCTTAAGGCTGAATAATGTGACTAGCACTTGCTCTAATACCTGCTGGAAAGCACTAGGAAGCCTTAAACTGATACAAGCACTCAACTCTCCTTGTTAATAAGGAGAAATTAATCGTAGGCACTAAACAGCCTATAATTGGAAATCACCTTGCTAAGGTAAAGGAAAACAGCTCCTGTACTTTACAAAAAAAAAAAGCAGCAAACTAGGCATGTCCAAGGGTCAGCTTCCGGTGATTTATCCTGTCCACCTGGTGAATCTGGGCATACTAGGGCAATGCAGCAATTGCATCATGTACACAGACAACCCTCTCCTCCTACCACCCAACACTACAACCTGTGAGAGATGCACTTACATAGCCAACCTGGAAGCAAAGCTCTCTGCACCCAAGATTGTGTTAGACAGTCAAGAGGAGAAGGTTAACACCCACACTACACCTCAAGCAACACATAGCCCTTCTAAACCCACACCACCAACACCCACATATAGCAGCACTAAATCCACATATGCAGAGCCCCTTAACTGTAACCTGCCCAAGCAAAAAGGACCTCTGAAGCTGAAACGCAAACAAACACCAATCACAACCAAAGTGTGACATAGCTCACAACACCAGTGTGCCACCCAGCAACAGCCTCTAAGGCAAGACAACGTAGCTAACACTTTAGTCATAGGGGACTCTGTAGTCCAGCACACTGATGTCCCACACACCAGGTTTAACAAGGAGAAAATTACAGTCAGCTGCCTGTCGGGTGCCAGGATCCGCCACATAATGCATACACTCAAGTCACTCCACAACAAGTCCAAATATGACTCGGTCATTGTCCATGTTGGAGTGAATGACTTGAGATGTACCTCCCTGGACTACATGAAAAGAGACATGGAAGAGCTCTCGGATCATGTGGCCCAGGCAGGTATGACCCTAGCCCTGAGTAGCATCCTGCCTTTGCCCAGAATGATACCACAATATAAGGACAAAATGATTGACTTCAACAATTGGCTAAGCTTTTGGTGTCATTCAAAGGGGATCCAGTATCTGTCTGCCTGGGATGACATGATCGACAGACCACGATGCTTTGCCAGAAATGGTCTGCACCTGTCACCCCTGGGATTCAGGTTACTGGCTAAGGCTCTTGCCACCCCTATAGTGCCTTTTTTAGGCAAAGTTCAAAGGACAAAACCACCACCGTAACAGGTACAAGCATGCAAAATTTGAAGGTAATGCTACTCAATGCTAAAAGTCTAAACCACAAAATGTACTCTCTCGAGGCACTCCTAAAAATGGAGAACATTGATATCTGTGCAGTAACTGAGACCTGGTTCAAGGCTCCAGAGAGCACCCCTGCAATACCACGCTACAACTCTTACCACATGTTTCGGCCACCAAACCAGGACCGAAACACAAAAGGTGGAGGAGAGTCCATATTCATCAAGGATATTCACACCATCAGGCTAGTTGCCCAACACAATGTGTCTGAATTCTCCAGGTGCAACTAACATTAGGTAAGACTGCAATCCAAATTGTAGCTTGCTACAGATCCCCCACCATGCCCCAAGATTCTCACTACACCTTTCTAAACATACTGGAAAATATTAAGATAGAACCAAACACCCTAATACCAGGTGATTTTAACTACCCTGCCACCATTATCTGGGAAAACTATTCGTGTACCAACACCTTTGCCCAACGGTTCTTGGAATTCATAAATTCCAACGCCCTGGATCAACTAATCCATAGTCCCACCAGGGGTTCCAATATCCTAGACCTGGTCATTACCAACATGGGAAATCGATGTTCTACACCTATGGTCACCCCTTCGTTAGTCAGGTTTGACCATAATCTAATCACCCTTAACATCCACATCCCCCCCCCCCCCAGTAAGGAAACCTCCATAAAAAAACTTCTCCAAAGCCAACTTCTTGCTACTCAAGTCAGAAGTGACAAACTTCATGACACCCATGCAGATGGGAACTGAAAGTGTTACTGCTGAATCCTACATTAAAGCACTGCACAAGAACATTCACTCATGCATGAATCGTGCCATCCCAAATAGAACCAAGATGCTTTCCTCCAAAAACAGGAAGCCAATCTGGTGGTCCCCTGCCATAAACAAACTTTAGAACAAAAGGAAGAAACTGTTGCAGAAAAGAGGAAAATCCCAGGATGCAAAAAACTCCCTTACCAGCTTCAGTAAGAAACTGAGATCCCTCATAAAATCCTCCAAAGCTAATTACGAAAATAAAATTGGCAAAGATTCCAAAGACAACCACAAGGCATTCTATAACTATGTCAAGAATCTAAATGGCAATGCTCAGATCTGCTCTGAGCTAAAACAGAATGGCATTAAATATACTGATCCCAAGGATATTGGAAATATCCTGGCAGATCGATTCAGTGCCAACTTCACCCCCCTCTCACCCCCTAAACAGCCCATCTCAATACTAGAAGATTGCCAAATTCCGGTAATAACAGCCACACAGGTAAAAAATGCACTCTCCAAAGCTAAAAATACAGCATCCATGGGACCAGATGACATCCCGGGCTGTGTACTACATGAAGTACAATATGAACTGGCACCTCACCTAAGTGTCATGTTTAATCATAGCCTCACCTCAGGTTTCGTGCCCACTGAGTGGCACAGAGCTACAGTTATCCCACTCCACAAGGGGGGATCCACCATGGATCCCAGAAACTACCGTCCCATCAGTTTGATGAGCCTTATCTGCAAGGCCATAGAGCATATTATCATGAAACTTATAAACAAAGACATTGGCAACCTTCAAACACTAGACCCCACCCAGTTTGGGTTTTTGAAGGGCCGATCTTGTCTCCTGAACCTGATTGACTTCTTTGAATCAGTTTCCAGAGCCATGGACAAGGGTAAGGTGGTCCACACAGCCTATCTAGACCTTGCCAAGGCCTTTGACACCATCCCCCACTCTGGAATCATAGATAAACTTACTAAGCTGGGCATTAATCCCTACATCACTAAATGGGTTGCCAACTGGCTTACTGACAGAACCTACAATGTAAAAGTAGCCGACTCCAAATCCACCTCCAGACAAGTGAAAAGTGGAGTACCTCAGGGTTCAGTCCTGGGACCGCTCTTGTTTGGCATCCACTTCTCTGAAGTACAGGCCAACACTAAGGGACTCTGGCTAACAAAGTTCGCAGATGACTGCAAACTGGGAGCCATTACTGAATCCCCAAATGATGTGGATACTCTACAAAAGGGCCTTACAGAAATAGATACTTGGTGCCAGAGCCATGGGCTCACGCTCAATGCCAAGAAATGTATAGTTATCCCCTTTGGGAAAAAACATGTACCCGTGAATTACCACATAGGTGGCAGTACACTAAACACCGAAAGTGTAATAAGAGACTTAGGGACACAGGTGGACAGTGGTCTCACCTTCGATAACTACATCGTTACAACAGTCAGGAAATCCTTCTATGTGGCACACCTCATCACTAAGAGCTTTTCATCCAGAAAAATGGAGGTCATTGTCCCACTGTACTCATCCCTCATTAGACCCATTATAGAATACAACACCCCATTTGGTATGTACCTCTCAAGATATCTGCAACAACTGGAAAGGCCGCAGAAATACCTCACTAAAAGAAACACAGGCCTAAAGCAGATGCCCTACGCTGACCGCCCTAAAAAACTCCAGCTATACTCTGTTGCATATCATCTACTGAGAGGCAATCTCTGCTTAACATACAAGGCCATGTCAAACCCAGAGGTGTCGGACATGCTACACTTAAAGAAATCCCAATCCCTCAGAGCCACACGCTCCAGGGATCTAAATCTTTTCATCACAATAAACAAAACATGCTGGAGGGATAGGTTCCTGACCCAGAGACTCCCCAGACTCTGGAATTGAGTGGCCATACATGTCAAGCAGAGTGCCTCTTTGGCCCTTTTCAAAAGGAACTTTGACGATTGGATGGGAGAAAGGAAATTCACCCCGGGGATCACGTCAGTCACCCTGCTAGACAGGGGTCCAGGGAAGTAAATAGTGTGGGAAGAAATAGCCAGGGAATTGTTATGGCTAGGCTTGTATAGGCTCTAGAGCTGATAGCCTAGTACCAACCTATAAACCTATGGTTCTGACACCAGTCGCTGGTCTCAGTGAGGCCTTTATGTAGGATGTCATCATCACTTGGGTAGTTAATAATAGCTCCCAACTTACAATCATCTACAAACTTTGTCAGCCAGAGTCCCTTCGTGTTGGCCTGGACTTCAGAGAAGTAGATACCAAATAGGAGAGGACCCAGGACCGGACCTTCTGGGACTCCACTCATGACTGGTTGACAGTCTGACTTGGAGTCAGCTACTTTCACACTGTGGGTTCTATCTGTGAGCCAGTTTGCAACCCATCTAGTGATATAGGGGTTGAAACCTAGCTTAGTCAGTTTTTCTATGACTCCTGAGTGGGGAATGGTATCAAAGCCCTTGGCTAGATCAAGGTAGGCTGTATGAACCACCTTGCCTTCATCCACAGCTCTGGTGACTGACTCAAAGATGTCGACCAGGTTGAGCAGGCATGATCTACCCTTTACAAAACCAAACTGTGCAGGATCCAGATTTTGGAGATTCCCTATATCTGTGTTTATTAGGTCCATGATGATGCGCTCCATAGCTTTGCATATCAGACTTATCAGGCTAATAGGATGATAGTTCCCAGGATCTGTAGTCACTCCTTCTTTGTTGAGAGGAATGACTGCAGCAGTGCACTATGCAGTAGGGACAAAGCCTGAGGTGAGGCTGTGATTAAACAGGGTGCACATGAGGTGCCAGTTCACTCTGTAGTTCATGTAGAACACAGCCAGGGATATTGTCAGGTCTCATAGAAGCTGTATTCTTGGCCTTGGACAGTGCTGTTTTAACCTGTACAGCAGTAATACTGGGTGCCTGGCAATCTACTAGTATTGTGATTTGTTCTTTGGGGGAGGAGAGGGGTAAAGTTGGCACTGAGTCTGTTGGCCAGTATATTGGCAATATCTATTGGCTTGGTATAAGAGGTACCATTGTGCAGTAGCTCAGAGCAAATCTGGGTATTGCCATGGAGATTCTTTACATAACTATACAAGGCCTTGTAGTTGTCTTTATTATCTGCTGCAATTCTGTTTTCATAGCTAGCTTTAGAGAATTTGATGAGGGAGCTCAACTTTTTGTTGAGGCTAAGGGAGTTTTTCCAGTCTTGGGACTTCACCTTATTCCGCATCAGTTTCCTCCTTCTGTTGTAGAGTTTGTGAGGAAAGACAGCTCTGATTCATTTCAAGTGAATGTTACCTATTACACAATAGCTGTTGCAAAATGGTTCAAAATTAACAATCCCACCGAGGACCATTCACCCCTGCTTGTATCACTTTTGTTAGACATTGGCAAAGGAATTTATTTATTTTATTGATTAACTGGGTAAGTGGGTAACTGGGTAAATAGCCTGGTCCTGAGCATTATTTTCAGCCCAAAATCAAGGGACAAGGCAGACAGAAGAATTGTTAGTGGATATGAAATTAGCTATATGACTGTATTATCTAACTCTGAATAACGTCACCGTATGCAGTTACAAGACACCTGATAATTGCAACTGAATGTCTCAACAACTCTTTATTTTGAAACAATGGCATACAGCACACCTGATCCTTAATTTTAAAATGTTGATTGAATGTTAAATTAGTTGACCTGGGGCACATTTGCCTTGCTATTGGTATATAATATCTCCACTAACAAGCAGTTCAGCATCTTTGCTGTTCTTGTTTCATATGAACGCTATTTGATTCTGCACTGATTGTTTCTGCAGCAGTTAGCACAGATCTCCACCATTCACATTCTTGTTGATTTATACCTAATACTTATTGACATATAAACTGTTTTCTTTGACTGTTCTTTACAAATGCAATCTACCAACATATTAAATGCAGCACAGTACAGAATGTTTTAGTTACCCATCTTCATATATTCTATATAATGTACCTCTTTTCATAAAGTTCATCTTATTATGACATAGAGCTCATACACTTAAATAGGCTACTTACAGGTAAAGTAACTGGATCCTTAGTTTGAAATCCCATCTCAAGGAAGGATGTACCGTGGTATTTTAGGAATACAGTATCCTCCTTGCTGCACTGCATAGAAATCACTGGAACATGCGCTCACTAAGTTGGTGTTGGGAAAAACTGCAAAATCTTCTGACCATCTCAGCATCAAAAGAGAGTGTGCTGCCTGCTAAGCCAGTGACATACTCTGGAAGTAAGAGTTGAAGTTGTCTTCACAGAAACAACTAAAATAGGTTTCCAAAAGATTTTCACTGCAAATAGTCACTCACAGATTATCCATGCTGATGCAATCTGCACAGATCTTCTAAGAAAACATCCCCCCAGAGGAGTAAGCAGAAGGACATTTCCTAAGCAGTCCTCAGAAAAAAAGTGGAGAAACATTCACCTCAAAATGGAGCATTTTTTTTTTTGGGGGGGGGGGAGAAGGAAGGAACACACTGAGTAATCCCTAAATCTAGTAAAGCTACCTTCCTCCAAGCAGGAAATGCCAGAAGAATCTGATGGATTTGGATATATTTCTGTAGATGATTTACTGTAGGGAACAAACAGTTCTGCTGCAACATGACTGTATAACTGAGACATAGATAGAAATGCTGAAGGTGCTGGACATTGTTGTGTGTTTTCGTTAACATGCTTTTTCAGTGTTTCATAGAAGTTGGAGATTTTACATGTGCATTGGCAATCTGCAGTTAATAGTCATCGTTTTGAAAACCTAGGAACTGCACCTAGAGGCTAAAGCTATTTCCCTCTTTCCAAAATACTTGTAGCACTAAGGCTAGAACTGTAATTATACACTCCAAATTATACATCACTATGTAAAATTATTTTTCTGACTTGAATGTGGTTATTTTAATTCATAATATTGAACTAGTAAATGGAATCTACTTTTTCTCATTAGTTTCAATATGTTTCAATAGCATAAATTATTTTAAAGAAAAGTATACTATGTCCTTCATGTAATGAGATCAAGCAAACTGAGGTATAGTTTAATATAATTTTAAAACAAACGTATCATACATATACAATACTAAACTCCCTTTGCATGGGATCAGCTCTTAGACTTTACATATTTTAGGACTATTAGGGCTAGCTACTCGGCAGTGTGAAAATTGACTCTGAATGGCTGTCTTTGTTGAAGTGACATCCCAACCTCATGTGCCTAAATGGGAAAAAGGGGGCTGTTGGCAGATGGATGAATCACTAGTATTTTATTAAATATAGGTATATCGAGCTGTTGCTTTATCTCCTTTTTTAATAGGTGTGCCTGCCTGCCCCATTGTGTCTGTAGATGATCCTACTACTCTATTTCTACATTGCCTTAAATTTATGAAATAATGTTTTATTATGATATCATTAGTCAAGTCAGGCACTACAGGATACAAACACTGAACAGCATGGATTGCTGCATCTGTAGTAGATAGTCCTTGATATTATCATAAATGCATATGATAGACAGATACTGATAGAGACAAATGCAATACCTTAGGTTTGATTTTGCTTCATCCATCACTCAATTAATTCTAACACAACCTTTTTAGGACCAGGCTGCAAAACGAAAAGTCACAGCTGTAGGTCCTGTCAGGCCCGTTTTCAGCTTCAAAAATAAACAGGGAGCTTTGCCTTAGTATACCTCAGGCTATATCTACAATAAGCCCTAATTGCAATGTTGAACAAAGTAATCCTGTATCCCCTCTAATGGACAGAATACCTGTTCTTAGCCATTGACTGAAAAAACAACTTCTTGCTTGGCTCATTTTAGGTTACAACCTTATGTGCCACACCAACAGATAATTTGTTTTCCTATTATCCTAAGAATACATCAGTTCTAAAATAAGTGCTGCTTGACTATTATAAATGGAAATCCTTGTAAATAAACGTAAAGAACATTACCCATTGTCCAGTGCAATAGGTATCATTATATATACATACATATAGGAAGACATATATAGATTATAGATATAGATAGGTAGCTCCATATATCTATCCATATGCATATAAGCCTGTATACATGGTGTTTACTGTAACAGTCAATGTGTTGGTGTGCATACTATGTGCATGTTTTGGACAAAACCTAGTTGTCTTATGCACAACAACCCATCACTTCTCTCACCTTAAAAAACATTTATTATTTTAAGTGAGACCACCATTTCCCTACATTTTTGTATGAACCAGCCTTATTCACTATCACGTGTCTTTTTATCCTTGCCTTAGATCAATTTAGTAAAACTAGTAAAATCCACCCAAAAATGACCACCTACTGACCAATTAATGCTATCAGAAAGTCATTCATTCTCTGCCACCTGCTTTCCAGAGTTTTAATAGTGCAGCAAAGCTGTGATGTAGGGACATATGGCCAGCCCAGTTCCATACATAAAGATCATAAGGATAGGAATGGCAGAAAGATAAATGGTACTACAAAAGGGAAAGAAGAAACCAGGAGATGGGGGCTAGAACAGCTGCATGTTCTCACTGGTATTTTGGATAAATTGTTATTCACTATTTTGATATCATTATAACACAGAACATGCACTGTCTTAGCATTAATATATGTCTACTCCATTGTTCCACAGTAAGCTTAAACTAGGATAAATAGACACCAACTTGTCAGAACCATTTTCACCATACGACGTCTCATAACAATCAATAGGATTTGTGAAGCCAGGCATAACCATGCTAGTAGCACAGATGGACAGACCACCCAGGGTTTGATCAACAGCTCAAGTACTTGATGGAGCAGTTGCTGGGAAGGGCTTGTTCATCCTGAGAGAGGAGGGTAGGTCTTTGACAGATCAGGTTACAGATGAATAATGTAAAAATGATGAGCCACCTTTGATGCATTGCTAAAAAAATGGATTCTATTATTCTGGGAACAGTTGTTATATTGCCATGCTTTTTTATATTTGCTTAGTACTGTTTGATATATATCCTGTGGCTAGTATGAGTCAGCATTTTCTCTCAAACTGTTCATGCTCATTACTTGACCTGAAGGTGCTCTCTGTTTGACTGAAAGGAAAGGTAAATCAAGACTCTATTCTTTTGTGATACTCCAGGAAATAAAGCTATTTTAAAACATCTTTAGCATGCTGTGCAACTTTTAAAAGAGCAGACAAACTGTGGTATAATTAATGGTGTCAAAGAAAATCTTCAAATTAAATGTTAGTGATCAAATTGCTTCTCTTGTCGCAAGGCAAAAGGCAGTTGTTACATAATTGATCCTCATCTTTTTTTCTAGATTTTTTTCATGTGAATACAAAAAGATTAATTTATGTACCTACATCAACAGTGTTCTTTGTATGGTTAAAAAGCTTGACTTTCAGGTTGATGTAACTATTTTCATATTCTGTCTCACTGTTCAGATTTACATGTTTTACCATATTTTTGTAATGTGTTATGTATTTAGGTATATGATACTTATTTTATCTGTATTTATGTATTATCTTAGTGCTAACATAAAAAAATCTGGCAAAATGATACCTCTTGAAGAAAGGCTACTATATTGTAATATAAAAAGCTTACATATTTATTCTTTCCTGACATGTTTTTGATCCAAGAGAAGTATATCATTCTGTATTTGATCATAAAGCTAACATTTCTCTCTGTCAGTCTACTACAAAACATTGTAGACTAACACTCTTAGTGACATTTTGTTAATAACTCCTCGACATTTCTAATAGTGCCTATTATTAGCAGGTATGCCACTTAGTTAATAAAGCCAGACCCAAAAAAGTTCTGGACACCACAAGGAGCTACAGGTGTGAAATGGAAGCATACAGAAAAGTTGTTACAGGCTTGAATGAGTTAAACAAAACTCAAACCTGCAGGCTACATTCCAGTCTATTTTGGTTTAAAATGAATAATACTGAGTTCTTCCCAATGTTACCTTTCTTGGCTGAAATTTCTAACCTTTCAAACAGCCATTCCTTGGATAATGCAGATATATTAATTATTTTACACGGGGTAAAAACTTTCATTCATTTATTCCTTCATTTCCAATTACCACTCAGTGCATTGCTGTGTCATGGTTGAGGTGGAGATTATACCAGTCCTCAAGGGGTGTAAGAAATAGATGGTAATCATGAATATAGTGCCATCCCATGTCAGAGTAAATATACACCAGCACTATCACACACATACCCGTGGGCAGCTTTGAAGAACACCAATTACCCCTCCATTCCTTGGGATGCAGGAGGAAATGGAATCATTGGGTTTAACCTCACCTAGACACAATAATGGCATGTAGACTCTGCACAGGAAGTACCCCAAACGGTCCCTGCTAGTATAATTCCAGTTTCTAATGTGACTGATAAATCATTTACATCTGAACATTTGTCTTCCTGGCAAATGGTTGATATTTTTGACATCCAGTTATGCTAATATTGTTGAAATTTTATTAGAATTACATATGATTGCTAGGAAACTAAATTACATAAGGGGTTAACATTTCCCCCCATTCAGGCTTATAGTTACAGGTTCTGGTTCTAAAATTGAATATATATATCTATATACATAGACAGTATGCTAAATTTTATAGCACAAAAAGCAAATTGCCTTACACATCATTCATGTTTTTCTTTTTTTTGATCTGTTAAGAAATAATAACTTTTCAGGGAATGAAACATATTTATGTCCTTTAAACATTTCTTCATTGTGCACTTCCAACCAACAAGATACAGGAATGGACTTTGTGACAATGTGTCTGTGGCAAAATCCTAAAATAAAAATTATTGCTGTTAATACTGTCTGTTTCTTACTGGATGTTGTTTTATCTAATAATTATTTTGTTTTCAACCAACAATATTATCATCAGATAAAGGGCATAACTATGGGGGTCCTTAAGTCCCAGCCTTTGCCAATAATGTATTGTAGCAATAGGAAAATGAGTTCCTGTGCAAGAGTTCATTTTTTGAAGATGTATCATTTTATAAAATATTCATTCACGGCATTTTTATTTGGGCGGGAGAAGACAATGAAATTTGCAAGTGTCTTAGTTATTTAAAGAATACACCATTTTTTTCTGTAGTTCACAGTCAGTGACATAGGTTTATCGATTAAGTGTTTGAATATAAAAAATTCCAACAGACCATGAAACAAAGAAAAAAAATTGCAAAAATGGTGAACTGCAGAAAATGCAGTCAAAATCAGCACAAAATTATGCAGAAGTACAAAACCACTTTATTAAATTTAAAAACAATAAAAACATAAGTGCTTTTGTCTCTCTGCTTTAAGAAACTTCATAAGATCTAATTAATGTTTCACATCCCAAGACTTTACATCACTTCCTAAACCAGACATAAATAATTAATGAACACAACCAATCAAAGCCCACTTAGGATACCAAATCCATCCCTCATGGATCGATTTGTTGAGCTCATAAAACATTTTATGTATGCAAAATATATGCATCCAATTTAAGATATATGCATTATTAAAATTACCTTTCAAGAGCTTTTAATTTCAAAATACTAGAAATTATCTGATCATTTAAACCAGGCCAGCATGCTGCATTCAAATACAACTGCCATGTAAGCTTATGCCATTCCAACAATAATGTCCATGCCTCTTCCCTTTCATTAATAAAAATGGTCTAAAGTGCAATAAAATAAAAACAAAAAAGATGTTCAGGTTGTTCTATAACATGTATGGCCAGTGCAGTCATAATTTTTTTCTGCTTTATGTCCCTTACATTTTCACAAATATGACTTTTTTTAAATTTTCTATCAGTTTTACCTATGGGAAAACAAAAACATAAGGAACATAAGGCACAGTATACTACCCTACCAGTGTTACAAGTATATTTTCCTCTCAAATGTATTTTTACTTTGTTAATGACCAAGGCACCAGTTTTCAAAATATATTTACCATACCCACAAGACACATTTCCTCATTGCACCCTCCATATAAGGGATTTTCTTCTGTTCAAAAATATTCTTTAAGTTCTTACCTTTTCTATAAATAAATATTGGCTTCTCTCCCACAAAATTCCTAATATCCCTTTCCATATTTAAAATCTCCCATTTTTATGAAGATATTCTTAACATAATAACTATTATCACAATAAGGTGTGATAAAAGCACTTTTAAAATTTCTCTCTGTCTCCTCTTCATTGCCGATACTATTATCATGTACTGTTTCCCTTCCAGGGTTCAGGTAATTCTTATCCTCATTAATTAGAGTAATTATTGTTCTTTGAATGTTGTTGCATCTAAGGGGCCTTTCACTATTTAAAATTGGCTTAAAATATCCCCTTTCACATTTATTTATGACTTCTATCATAACTTCATTTACCAAATCCACAGGGTAACTTCTTTTCCGAAAATTAATGAGGCAGCATGGTCTTTGCAGGAGAATTGCAAAGGTGTAGATGTATAAGAATATAAAATAGAAGTTATGTACTTACCATAACGTTCCATGTGAGTTGTGTATCTCGCCTTTATTCTCACTGATGGGTTAGAGCCGATCCTCGGCTCCGACACGGCCGATAGCAAGCTCGAGGTTTGCCAGTAGCTCGAGACCAGCCCCTTATCCCACCATGCACTGCTAGAATTACCTCAGATCTTGTTTGCTGCAAATAATAGTCTATACATATATATATATATATATATATATATATATACATATAATTATACAACCCATACATACTCTCTTATATATATATATATATATATATATATATATATATATATATATATATATCTACGAAGAAGAGTACCCAAAGGAAAAGAGAAATATAGAATAACCAGGATGGCAGTGGCACTAGTTTCTAAGTCAACAGTCAGCCACGGGGGGGAAGGAGGGTGGGACATGAGAATAAAGGTGAGATAAACAACTCACATGGAATGTTATGGTAAGTACATACCTTCTATATGTGAAGTTGTTAATCTCGCCAATTATTCTCACTGATGTGTAATGACCCTAGCACCCTCAACCCTGGGTGGCTCATGGGAGTATGTTCTTCAGTACTGTAGAACCAACCGAAGACCTGCCCCTAGAAGCCTTATCTACTTTGTAATGTGAGATAAAGGTATGAGGGTTAGACCAAGTGGCTGCAGTGCAAATATCATCAAGGGGCAATTTAGCTTGAAAAGCAGAAGAGGTAGAGACAGCTCTGGTAGAATGAGCTTTTGGTTTGTGTGTTAAAGGCATGTTCACATTTTCATAAACAAAGGATATACAATCGGATAACCATTTAGATAAGGTTGTTTTAGCCACTGGATTGCCTTTTCTTGCTTCTGAGAAGGCTACAAATAGTTGATCTGATTTCCAAATATCCTTAGTTCTGTCAAGATAAAATTTGAGCTGTCTGTGAACATCAAATTTGTGCAGCATATATTCTAAGTTGTTAGAGTGGTTGGGGAAGAACACTGGTAGTTCAATGACCTGATTGATGTTTGACTCAGAACAGACTTTAGGTAAAAATGAGGGGTTCATTCTGAGATATACTCTATTAGCATGGAAGATCATGTAGGGTGGTCTGATGGATAATGCTTGAAGTTCTGACACTCTGTGGGCAGACGTAATGGCCACAAGAAAAATTGTTTTCCATGATAAGAATTTTAAATCACAAGAAAAAGCTGGTTCAAAGGCAGGAAGAATAAGTTGAGACAGCATATGGTTTAAATTCCAGGGAGAAAAGGGAATCTTGATCGGAGTTCTCATATGAAGAATGCCTTTAAGGAAGGTTTTTGGATAATTTATGGCTCATAATATTTGAGCCATCAGGACCAAGGTGAAAATTTGAGATAGCAGCTAACTGAACTCGAACTGTAGCAGCTGCTTCCCCTTCCTTAAAAATTTTTGTCAAAAATTCCAAAATCGAAGATAGCGGAGCACGAAAAGGGTCAGTGTTCTGCGCATTGGCCCAAATTGGGAACCTTTTCCATTTGATGCCATATAATTTCTTGGTAGATGGCTTGTGAGAGGACAAGAGAATCTGTCTTGCATCTTCTGAAATTGAATGAAGCCTGGCAATTAAGGGAAATGGATTAGCCAAGCAGTCAGTTTCAGGGACTGTAGAGAAGGATGAAGGCCCCCTGACGGATGCGTCAGAAGGTCCGGAACTGGGTCCAGGATCCATGGATCCTCTAACAGATGATGGTGGAGAAACGGAAACCAAATCTGCCGAGATCAGTAGGGGGCTATGAGTATAACCTTCCTTCCCAGCGATTTTGCTTTCTGTAGAAATCTGGGTATTAATGGGAAGGGTGGAAATGCATAAAGGAGACCCGGGGGCCAATCGTGTAAATGTGCATCTCTCGGGGGATGACCGGGAGGTGATATCAGGGCAAAGTAGTTTCTGCATTTTGAATTGATGTGACTGGCAAAAAGGTCGCAGCAAGGCTGGCCCCATTTGCAGAAAATCAACTCCGCAACCTGTTGATTGAGAGACCACTCATGAGGGAGAATATTGCCCTGCTTAGCTTGTCCGCTATGACATTGGATTTCCCTGGGATGTGCGTTGCTAACAGAAAATGCTGGGAAGACACAGCCCACTGCAAAAACCTGAGGGCTTCTCGACAAAGGGGGCAAGACTTGATTCCACCCTGCTTGTTCAAGTACCAGACTACTGACATTTTGTCAGTCTGAATTGCAATGGTCCCTAGAGGGAGAGATTCCTGAAAGTACGCAACACCAGAAGTACCACTCTCAGCTCTAGAACATTGATGTGCAGATGTGATTCTTGATCTGTCCATGTGCCTTGGGCAGTCTTTCCCTGAAAATGTCTCCCCCCACCTTTTCAGGGAAGCATCCGTGGTCACAGTGGCTATTGGGAGGGGGCAAAGGGTCTCCCTACTGTAACATGGAAGAGACGTCAACCACCACCAAAGGTCTCTCCTGCAAGAATCTGTGATAAGAATCATGTGGTGCATTGGTAGTTTCTGGTAAGACCACTGAGTGAAGAGAACCCATTGAAGGATTTGCACATACAACCTTGTGAGTGGTATAGCCGGGATTGCTGCCGCCATCAAACCTAGTACTTTCAATACCTCCGCTGCTGTAGCTTTGTTCTTTGACATCAGTGAGCTGACATTTTGGCGAAGAAGAGAGACTCTTTTGATAGGGAGATGTAGAGTGGTGGTTGAGGTATCTAACTCTGTTCCTATAAAAACGGTATGCTGAGATGGCGATAAGGCAGACTTTCTGAAGTTGACTGTAATGCCTAATTGATGGCAGATTGTCAGAGTGTATTGTGTTTCCTGAGTCAATTGATGCCTGGTGATAGCGGTGAGGAGACAATCGCCTAGGTATGGAAACACCTGGAATCCTAGATGCCTCAGGTGAGCCGTGACCACTGCCATGCATTTGGTGAACACTCTGGGGGCTAAAGTGGGACCAAAGGGCAGGGCTCGAAACTGGTAATGGTTGGTTCCCAGCCGGAAGCGCAGATGATCTCTGGAGCATCTGTCCATCTTTATGTGATAGTACGCGTCCTTGAGATCTATGCAGCACATCCAATCACCTTTCACTAAAAAGGGAAGAATGGACTGAAGTGTGACCATTTGGAACTTCTTTCTTTACGAACTTGTTGAGTCTGTTGAGGTCCAAGATAAGTCTCCAGTCCCCTGTTTTCTTTGGTACCAAAAAGAATCTTGAGTAAGCTCCAAATCCGACTTGGTCTGCTGGGACTGGTTGAATGACGCATTTTTTCTAGCAATCTGTGGACCTCTGCAATTGCTTGTTCCCTGAGATTGGGTGGAACATCTGGGATTTTTTTGATAGGAATGGGAGGGGTAAAGAACGGTATGAAATATCCTCTGGAAATGATGCTTTGTACCCAAGTATCCGATGTTATGTTTATCCAGGCTTCTGGGTACAAAGACAAGTGACCCCCGACTGCCTCCAGAGCCAAACAGTCGGGCCCCCTTTCAGGAGCACTGGTAGGACTGACTGGAGAACTGACCCCTGTCACCCTGTTGCCTCCTCTGCCATGTGGGTGGTGTCTTCTGTTATAACCCCCTCCTCTGCCTCTAGAGGGGGTTTCACCACTTGTGTCATGAAAAGCTGCTTGAGTTTTTCAGAACCACATCTTTCACCCCCAGGGCCTTTGGGGTAGGGCCGAGAAGGAGTGGAAAAGCGGATCCCAATGGCAGATAAAGTCTTGCCTTCCTGTTCACACCTGGTTAAAGTTTACTTTACTTTGGGCCCAAACAGTGATGAGCCATCAAATGGGGCATTAATAAAAGAAGACTTGAAGGGTTCTGCAAAGGATCAGAGATGCATCCAGGCTTGTCTGCGAAGAGCAATTTCCGAACTAGTGGCTCTACTCGAACCATCAGCTGCATAGGATATGAGATGCATTGACGAGTTCACTACTGAGTTAAGGGTAGCGAGCTGGGCTTTGACTTTGTTGGCCACTCCTGCAGCTAATGTACCATGGAGAGTATCTCCTAGCTCTTTCAGGAGATCTCTCTGTAGTCTTGTAAAAAGGGTCAAGTAGTTCAGTGATCGCAGAAAAAAAGGTCGCTGAACAAAACATGCGCTTCCCATATCTATCCATAACCCTAGAATCTCTGTTAGGGGGATGGATAGAAGAGGATGTCTCAGATACTTCCTTTTTGGTGGCTGCAGCCACCACCATGGCATCCATAGGCACTCCTTTTGTCAAAAAAGGTTTATCGACTGGGGCAGATATGAATTTATTGCATCTACAAGGGACAGGTTCAATGGCCTCTGGTGACTCCCACGTCTTACGAGAGATCAGATCCATGAGCTCGTCATAAGGCGGATACACCCAAGAAGTGGAAGGTTGAGACCCAAAAGCCTTCAAGAGCACAGACTCATCCTCAGTAGGGGTCTTGGACTGCCAGTCGCCCCTCTGACTAAGGATCTCTAGTATCTCTGCAAAACAGATATCCTCAGAGGGGGACCAAGGGGACCCTTCTGACTCATCTAAGTCTGTGTCAGATGTCAAAGACTCCTGTGGGGAGTCTAAGTGCCTCCTCTTGCACAGTCTCTTTCTGGGCACCTCTTTAGTGGGGTGGTCTGGGGAGGTCTCAGAAGAGCAGGGGAATCCCTGTGGGGGTACTTGAGGCTCAGGGTCTCTATGCTTAGAGGGGTTGTTAGATGCAGAAGTAGGCACAGGAGCTTGAGGGGAGAGGGAAAGCTGAACCAATGCTGATGTTGTCTTTGGAGACAAAACTTTCCTCATAGCATCAAAGGAACTATGGCTCTGACGAGGAGGAGTGGACGGACCCGAAAGTACCATCCAATCCTCCCGCACCGAAACCCTGGGCTCCGAGCCTGAGGTTGGAGCTGAGCTCATCCAAGCTGAAGCCCCGAGAGGGAGAGTCAGCACCGACAAGTCGGTGTGACTATCCTTAATGGACCCGACTGGAGAGCATTGGCTCCTAGAGCCCTTGGTCAGCTCCGAGGACATCTGAGTAGATGGAGCCGATAACCCCAGAGTGGATATTGGCTCCAAGGGTCCAACAACGATCGGTTCGACTTCCCTCGGCTCCGAGAGTCCAGTAAGGCTTGGAGGAGAAGTAGACAAGTTTGGTTCCATGGTCTTCGGCAACAACAAGCTGGTTGGGGCCGACAACAATTTGGCAAGTCCTGGTGCCTGTAAAAGCTTCTGCACTAGCCGATCCATGTCCAAATCTGAAAGGCTGACTGAAGACTTAGCTGAATGCACCAAAGGTGCTGACTGGAGCAGAGGTGAAGAAGGAACTTTGGAGACCGGCTCTAATACTGAGAGCTGGCTCCAAATCAAAGGTACACTCGGCTCTGATGACTGTGGAACCGATGACCCTCCTTCTGAAATTTTAGCTTTTTTGGATACCTTATCTGAAGACTTGGATTTTGAAGATTTGGAAGACATACTAGCACCTTCATGGCTATTCAAAACCTCTGAAAAAGATTGCTGTAGCAATCCTCTTTCTATAAGTTTCCTCCTTCTCTCCAAGAGGACTCTTGAAGAGAAGGAGTAACAAATGTTACAGGTGTCTTGGAGGTGCTTGGCCCCCAAGCAGTAGACACATTGAATATGCCCGTCAGTGATGGACATTTTCTGCCCACAATCTGGGCATTTTTTAAAACCCGATTTGGGATGGGATTTCTCCCTATCCTCTGACATTCTGAGAGAAAAACAGTAAACAGATTCACTAACAACAAGTGCCCCCAACCCGGGCACTATCTACAACAGTAATATATATATAAATAAAAATATAATACAAATATGGGACTAAGAGTCACACAGAAAAAAACCTAGCTACTAAAGGGATTAATAGTAGGAAAAGGGGCTAAAGGCCCATACAAACTAAAAAGCCAACAAGTCCCTAATTTAAAACAATTTAAACTATCTACATTGTCTAAACTATCTAAAAATAATGGAACTAACACACACTACATAAATATATCAAAAAGGAAAACTTTTTAAAAACTTGCTGTTAATTCTGTTTCTAAAATGGTCCGAGCTATCTGGATCACCGAGATCTCTCTTGCCATGGCAAACTAGATCTGAGGTAATTTTAGCAGTGCATGGGGGGATAAGGGGCTGGTCTCGAGCTACTGGCAAACCTCGAGCTTGCTATTGGCCATGTCGGAGCCGAGGATCGGCTCGAACCCATCAGTGAGAATAACCAGCGAGATTAACAACTTCACATTTAGTGTTTAATATTTCAAAAGAGGGGGGAGTCAAATGAAACTAGTTTAGCTAGGGTTACTGTTTTACCTAAGCTCAATGATGTCTTAAAAGTTAGTCAGTTCAGGCCAGTTTTGCAAATAAATGTTCATATGAAAATCTTAGATAAAATTTGGACTAGACGGCTAAGTAAAATACGTTAGGGTATTATTGAAGAAGGAAAATTTGATTTCTTACACAAGGGAGTGTATCAGAGAATTGGTAGAGTTTGGCAGCCTTCATTGATACATATGGGTGTGTTAGTAAAGATGCAGGAGTTATACTATTTTGACATAAAGCAAGCAATGGATTTGGTGTCACAGATGGTGAGTTTGAGAAAAGGACAAAAGCACTCTATACAGATACCTCATTTTAGGTGACAGTTACTGGAAATCTTTCAATTAGTAGAAAAATAAGAAGAGATACTAGGCAGGGATGCCTTCTGTCCCCTGGGTTGATGATTTTAATGATAGAAGAACTGGTATATATAAGGTAAGGGGGTATATTAAAGGCAGATTAATGGAGAAAAGAATGCTTGGGCATTTTTAATCTCTGGAGGTAAATACTTATTGTTAAAGAAGACATATTGGATATATACAGGCAGGCTGTCCTAGTTTTGAGATTGCAATGCAATGAACAGAAAACTAATGGATAGAGAAGAGTGGGGTCAGGACTGGTTAAGAAAAACAGTATGGTGAACTAGGACAACAATAGGGCTTTTGATAGGCAGAATGCAGAATGAACTTTGGTAGATGAATATAGGTTCATAGGATAAGGGGCTGGTCTCGAGGCTACTGGCAAACCTCGAGCTTGCTATTGGCCATGTCGGGCGAGGATCGGCTCGAACCCATCAGTGAGAATAACCAGCGAGATTAACAACTTCACATTTAGTGTTTAATATTTCAAAGAGGGAGTCAAATGAAACTAGTTTAGCTAGGGTTACTGTTTTACCTAAGCTCCATGATGTCTTAAAAGTTAGTCAGTTCAGGCCAGTTTTGCAAATAAATGTTCATATGAAAATCTTAGATAAAATTTGGACTAGGCAGCTAAGTAAAATCGTTAGGGTATTATTGAAGAAGGAAAATTTGATTTCTTACACAAGGGAGTGTATCAGAGAATTGGTAGAGTTTGGCAGCCTTCATTGATACATATGGGTGTGTTAGTAAAGATGCAGGAGTTATACTGTTTTGACATAAAGCAAGCAATGGATTTGGTGTCACAGATGGTGAGTTTGAGAAAAGGACAAAAGCACTCTATACAGATACCTCATTTTAGGTGACAGTTACTGGAAATCTTTCAATTAGTAGAAAAATAAGAAGAGATATAGGCAGGGATGCCTTCTGTCCCCTGGGTTGATGATTTTAATGATAGAAGAACTGGTATATATAAGGTAAGGGGGTATATTAAAGGCAGATTAATGGAGAAAAGAATGCTTGGGCATTTTTAATCTCTGGAGGTAAATACTTATTGTTAAAGAAGACATATTGGATATATACAGGCAGGCTGTCCTAGTTTTGAGATTGCAATGCAATGAACAGAAAACTAATGGATAGAGAAGAGTGGGGTCAGGACTGGTTAAGAAAAACAGTATGGTGAACTAGGACAACAATAGGGCTTTTGATAGGCAGAATGCAGAATGAACTTTGGTAGATGAATATAAAGATTTTGGAGATCAGATTAATAGATGAGTGGTGGAGTAAGATCCATTCCTTAAACATTATTTCAGGAAAGATTAAAGCAGTAAATTCTGTGGTCTTACCACATAGTTTATTTCTTTTGGGGAACATACAACCCCACCTCCTGACTTCTCTTCCTGTCTAACTGTTCTATTACTATCATTTCCATCCTTTCACTCTGCCAACCTACTGCCATCCCTGCCACTCTAGCCTGACTTTTTCCCTCCTTAGCACTTCTATCTCCTCATATTCTTATGCTGTACTTAACGTCCCCACTGCATTGAACCTTGCAGACATATTACATTCATGTGTAATTTGAATATATGCCATTTATTACTTCAATTTATTACTTCTATTTTTCCATGATTGTAATTATCTTCACTGTTGTTTTATTATTTTCTTTCAATGTAATAGTACTGCTCAAAATTCTTTGTTATGTGTATTAATATTTTCTTTGTATGTAATTATTGTGGAGCTTTTCTCCCCGGGCCTCCACTGAAAATGGGCTCATTCCAGGCCCAGTGGACTTTTCTGGTTAACAAATACAATAAATAAATAAATAAATGAATAATAAATATGTGCCAACAATTGTCTGCCATCCTGAAATGGCAGGAATACAGTATTTAATGTAGTAGGCCACACAAACTCCAAATGACAAAACAGCAGCAGTGGGTTCAGGTACAAAAGTCGACTCACTGTTTATCCAAGAATTTATTCATAGGTTTTACCCCCCTCTCACACCTTAAAGGGCCAATATCTATACAAGAAGAATGTAGAGTCCCTGCAATCACAACTTTGCAGGTAAAAGCAGCACTCTCTAAAGCCAAAAACACAGCATCCATGGGACCAGGCAACATCCCAGGCTGCGTTTTACATGAACATCAGAACGAACTGGCTCCTTACCTAAGCACCATGTTCAATCATAGCCTCACATTAGGCTTTGTGCCCACTGAATGGCGCACAGCAACAGTTATCCCACTCCATAAATGGGGAGCCACCACTGATCCTGGGAATTATCGCCCTATTAGCCTGACGAGCCTTGTCTGCAAGGCCATGGAATGTATCATCATGGATTTCATAAACAAAGATATTGGTAACCTCCAAACTCTAGACCCCACCCAGTTCGGTTTTGTGAAAGGCAGATCTTGCCTCCTGAAATTGGTCGACTTCTTTAAGGCAGTCACCAAAGCCATAGATGAGGGTAAGGTGGTTCACACAGCCTATCTTGACTTCGCCAAGGCTTTTCACACCATCCCCCATTCTGGAATTATAGATAAATGCACTAAACTAGGTATAAGTCTCTATGTCACAAGATGGGTTGCTAACTGGCTCACTGACTGAACCCACACTGTAAAAGTTGCAGACTCCAAATCTGACTTCAAACCAGTGACAAGTAGAGTACCACAGGGTTCAGTCTTGGGACCTCTCCTGTTTGGTATCTACTTCTCTGAAGTACAGAAGGCCTCTGGCTAATGAAGTTCACAGATGACTGCAAACTAGGAGCTATAGTCAAGTCCCCAAATGATGTGAACATCCTACAGAAGGGCCTCAATGAAACCGATGCCTGGTTCATAGGTTCGTACTAAACTAACTGCCCTTGGGAGCCATTTTAAGCCTAGCCAATTATCCCTTGTGAGAATCAAACCCTGCACCTTGTGTTTGTAAGGTGAACACCTTAACCATTAGGCCACCCTCCCAACCGACCTGGTGTCAGAGCCATGGGCTCAAGCTCAATGCCAAAAAGTGCATTGTTATCCCCTTTGGTAAAAACTCTGTACCCATGAACTACCACATAGGCGGCAGTCTTCTTAACACCAAATGTGTGATAAGAGACCTTGGGACCCAGGTAGACAGTAGTCTCTCTTTTGATAATAGTCAGGAAATCCTTCTACACAGCACACCTCATCACAACAGGGTTCTCATCCAGGAAAAAAGAGGTCATTGTTCCCCTCTACTCAACACTCATTAGACCCATTATAGAGTACAATGCCCCTTTTGGAATGCACCTCACAAGACATCTGCAGCAGCTGGAAAGGCTACAGAAGTACCTCACAAAGAGAATTACTGGCCTCAAACAGATGCCCTACACTGATTGTCTCAAAAAACCCCAGCTTTACTCTGTAGCATATCACCTACTCCAAGGTGATCTCTGCCTAACATATAAAGCTATGTTAAACCCAGAGCTGTTGGACATGCTACACCTAAAGAAATCCCAATCCCGAGCTACATGCTCTAGGGACCTAAACCTTGTCACCACAATAAACAGGACTTGCTGGAGGGATAGATACCTGTCCTAGAGACTTCCCATACTCTGGAACAAGCTACCCATCTATGTCAAGCAAAATTCCTCATTAACACTCTTCAAGACAAATCTTGATGAGTGGATGGGGAAATAGGAAATACACCCCAGGAATCACTTCTGTGGCTCTGCTCGACAGAAGCACAGGAAATTAACTTTCTTGGGTTGGCGTAAGCCAGGGAACTTTGTTGGCTAGGCTTACTTAGGCCCTTGGGCCGATAGCCTAGTACCTACCTATCAATAAAACATCTGAAAGGTGTAGTCACATAAAAATTCAAAAGGTATAAACAGTATTCCAAGCACTTTCGTCTCTGGTGAATCAGAGACTTTTTCAAGAAGATTAGAAAACTGCTACTAAGCTCAATTTAAACAAAAAGAAACACCCCCAATTACATTGAACCAATAAAATAAAACCATATAATGAATATTCATAAAGTTTATAAATATTCAACAATCACAGTACAATTCAACCACAGAACCCATGTCATGATAAAAAACACACAAAAATGTACAGCAAATAACACACCAATCCCCAAAAATCATGCCCTTGTCAAAATAGTATAGGTAAAAATGCTATTAATAAACATATACATATATACATATAAAATGTAAAATTATATAAATACATGTAAAAATGTATATCAATTCATTCATCTATTTAATGCTTTTAACTTCAAGAAACAGGCTAAGGATAGAGCATCAGCATCAACATCATACCTGGCCAGCTTATCACATTAGTTTTAATCTGCCATAGTGCCTCTTGTTTCTCCAGTTGTAGGGTCCAGGGACCACCCCTTAGGTCTGTGTCTGAAACATCAATTATCGTTAATTTAAAGTCATGCCTCTCATACTCCTTACAGTGTTTAGCGAGAGCATTCATCTCTTTGCCTAACCTAATGTCCCTTAAATGCTCATAGATCCTACATCTTAATCTCCTTTCCATTTGGGGTTACTATAGAACTGAGAAAGAAGACCACATGCCAAACTGAAAGGGTGGTATACTGTGCCCTATGTACGGTCTGTCCCGATTTCTACATTGGGAAAACGGAAAGGAGATTAAGATGTAGGATATATGAGTATGTCCAAATCAGAAATGGCAGAAAATCTGCCCAATTCTTTTCCAACAGTTTTCGTAATAATCCCAGCATCCCCACTGTAATTAATGACAAATGCTCGTTCAAAAACCTCATTTGTGTCATTGTCATTATTCAGTCTAATCACCTCTCCTTCATCTTGACCTAGTATAGGTGCAAACCTATTTTTGATGTTTTTGACACTCCCTTAAAATATGGTTTTAAAAAGAGCCCAAGTATTAAGAACATTATAGAGAGGAGAAGTGGTGCATTTCATCCATTTGGGAGTAGTAAGAAAGGTACTTATAAATGTGGACACTGTTCACAATGTCCCTACGTTTACAATGGTGACAAAGTGGAATTATTAGTAAGAAACTGAATCCTGACGAGTAAAGAATACGCTACATGTGAAACTAGTGGAGTAATCTATTTGGTGTTATGCAAGGCATGTTGTGGAGTCTATGTGGGGAAAACAGAAAGGAAACTCCACAGAAGAATCTATGAACATCTATATGAGGTGAAAAATCATAATACTAGCAATGCCCTATATAGACACAGTGTAACATGTCATAATGCAACATTTTTTTTTTGTACTAGAAGTGGTGATCAAAGATGTGAGAGGGGGTTTGTGGGAGCTTAAGACTGAAAACAGGGAACTCTTTTGGCGGATTGTATTGGAAGCCAACAAGTTTCCTGGTATGAATAAAAATCTGTCTTTAGCTCCCTTACTAAAAATTAAGGCTTTGAATGGTAATATTTAGAATAACCACGAGATGGAGGGATTGTATCCTTTTAGTTTATGTTTTAATTAATTTTTTTATTAACATGATTCTTATTAAAAACAACATATTTTTAACTTTTTATATTTTCAAAGACAAATATTTGTATTAATAATAATATACTATTCATTAATTGGTTATATATATATATTTTTACTGAGGTTAATATTTATACATATATACATTGTATTAAAACATATTGCAATTAATTGATTGAAAGCTGATTTTTTATTGGCTGACGCTTAATTATATAGGATATTTAAGTGGGGTAGAAATGGTCCGTTCATATCTGATGAAGTCAGTTTTATGACGAAAATGCATTTACAATTGTAACGTTTATGCTACTTGCTTTGTACTGCTGTAGTGGTGCTGCGGTAGCGTTGTCACCTCACAGCAAGACGTTGTGCCATTCGATTCTCAGCTAGAGCATCTTCTGTGTGGAGACATGTGTGAATGGGCATACCTTCATTGAAGGTTGTGCATCAGGGCTGGCAAACTCGGCATGTAAAAAATCTACGGCCAATCATTAGCAGACCGGAGTTCCGCTGTGGCGTCCCCTAACCGAGAAAAGCCGAAAGACATAAACAATGCTACTTGCTTTTTACTTCTGCAGTTGGACTGAATAAATTTGGATTCATTACTGGGTTCTGGTTTTCCTTCCTGGGTGCCTTTTTCTAGTTTTTTGCCTTTATTTTTATCTACACCTGTATTTCGGCTGGCTATTTTTATAAGCTCGTGCACTGTGTTGGTTGTCTCTCATTTGCTGTTTTTCTTTGTTTGCTGCTGTATGTGAGTTACTTTTGGCAGTTGGCTGACTTTTTTTTTGGTTATTTCTGTCTCAAGACATGTACAAGGTGAGGGGCACCATCTGTGCTTATCATCAGAAGTGGAACAATGCAGAAATGATTCTTTACTATTGAAAGAGACCACTTCTTGCAATAAAATGGGTTTTCTATGCCTTGAAGAAACTTCTCCCCCCCCTCCCCACCAAAAGGGCAAATATATATCCCAGCAGTGTGCTGCCCCCCTGACATCTCAGATGCTCAGGTAAGAGCTGCCCTCTCCAAAGCAAAAAACACAGCATCAATGGGACCAGAAGGTTTCCCGGGCTGCGTCCTACATGAACTCCAAGAAGAGCTAAAGCCAAACATAAAACTACTGTTCAATCTCAGCCTTACTACAGGATATGTACCCAAAGAGTGGTGTACAGCAACAGTGGTCCCTCTCCACAAAGGTGGTGCCTCAATGGATCCTGGAAACTATCACCCCATAAGCCTGACTAGCTTGGTCTGCAAAGCTATGGAAAGGATCATCATAGACCTCATAAATAAAGATATTGGGGACCTACAGACACTGGACCCTACCCAGTTTGGCTTTGTTAAGGGCAGATCCTGCCTCTTAAACCTGGTTGATTTCTTTGAAACAGTCACCAAGGCCATTGATGAAGGGAAGGTGGTCTGCACAGCCTACCTGGACCTCCCAAAAGCCTTTGATACAATACCCCACTCGGGCATTATAGATAAGCTCACCAGCTTAAATATAAACCCCTATGTCACTAGATGGGTTGCAAACTGGCTCAAGGACAGAACCCACATGGTTAGAATTGCTGGAGCCATGCCAGACTCCAAACCAGTTACAAGTGGCGTCCCACAAGGCTCAGTCCTGGGACCTCTCTTGTTCGGTATATATTTCTCGGAGGTACAGGCCAACACGGAAGGACTGTGGCTTACCAAGTTCGCAGATTACTGCAAACTGGGCGCCATAATCGACTATCTGGCTGACACAAGCATCCTCCAAAAGGGCCTCATAGAAAGAGACAACTGGTGCCAGAGCCATGGCCTCAAGCTAAACGCCAAAAAGTGTATAGTCATCCCCTTTGGCAAAAACAAAGTGCCCACAAATTACCACATATGTGGTAATCCATTAAGTACAGAAGAAGTAATTAGGGACCTGGGGAACCAAGTTGATAGCAGTCTCTCATTTGACAACCACGTGGCCAAAGTGGTTAGAAAAACATTTTATATAGCCCACCTAATCATGAAGGGATTCACATCTAGATCAGGGGAGGTCATCATGCCTCTTTACTCATCCCTCATCAGGCCCATAATCGAGTACAATGCCCCTTTTGGGACGTACATTACCAGACACCTGCAGCAACTGGAAAGACCCCAAAAGTACCTCACCAAGAGGATCAAGGGGCTCAAACAGATGCCGTATGCTGCCCGGTTAAAGAAACTCCAGCTCTACTCAGTGGCATACCACCTGCTCAGGGGCGATCTGTGCCTGACGTATAAAGCCATGTCCAACCCGGAATTAATGGACATGCTGCATCTCAGAAAATCCAAATCCCATCGAGCTACGTGCTCGAGGGACTTGAACCTCAGCACTGAAATAAATAGGACATGCTGGAGGGACAGATTCATAACACAGAGGCTCCCTTCACTCTGGAATAAAATCCCAGTCCAGGTTAGGCAGAGTCCCTCATTGACTCTCTTCAAGAGGAATCTTGATGAGTGGATGGGAGATCATAGGTTTAACCTGGGTATCACTTCTGTGTCACTGTTAGACAGAGGCACAGTATACTAACCTCGAAAAAGGGCATAGCAAAATTAATTTAAAATGGGTGGCAAAAGCCAAACACATTCTAGCTAGGCTTATAAATGCCCTAGGGCAGATAGCCTAGTATGAACCTATGAACCTATGAAGCATAGTTTAAGTAAGTAATTCAGTTCAGTAACAGATTATGTCCCTTGGGAACTGCCGAGTGAGCAACCAGATGGTAAAACAAGGTTGTGCTGGTGGTCACTAGTCCATCCAACCCTTTCATAGTTTCATAGTTTCATAGTTTAGTACTAGGCTATCTGCCCTGGGGCATTTGTAAGCCTAGCCATAGTGATGTGGCTTTTGCCACCCCATGAAATGGTATGAAAATGTACAGAATAAATTTAGAATAATGTGCCTCTGTCTAGTAGTGACACAATGAAGGTCCCCTTATGTAATAGAGTTAGTTTACTGTGCCCCTGTCTAGCAGTGACACAGATGTGACCCTGGGGTAAACTTACGATCTCCCATCCACTCATCAAGATTTCTCTTGAAGAGAGTCAGTGAGGGTCTCTGCCTAATACAAACTGGGATCCTGTTCCAAAGCATGGGAAGCCTCTGGGTTATGAATCTATCCCTCCAGCATGTCCTATTCATACTTGTGCCGAGGTTTAAGTCTTTAGCTCTCGTGGTCCTGATGGATTTGGATTTTTTGAGGTGGAGCATGTCCATCAGATCCTGATTTGACATGGCCTTGTACATCAGGCAGATATCACCTCTGAGTAGGCGGTATGCTACTGAATAGAGCTGAAGTTTCTTTAGTCTGGCAGAATAAGACATATGTTGGAGACCCTTGATCCTCTTGGTGAGGTACTTTTGTGGTCTCTCCAGCTGTTGCAAATGCCGGGTGAGGTACTTACCAAATGGGGCATTGTACTCAATCATGGGTCTGATGAGGGAGGAGTATAGGGGTACAATGACAGCCTTGGATCTGGATGTGAATCCCTTCATGATGAGGTGTGCAAGGTAGAATGTTTTTCTAACCACTTTGACAATGTGGGTGTCAAATGAGAGGTCGCTGGCGACTTGGGTCCCTAGGTCTCTGATTATTTTTTCCATACTCAGCGGGTTGCTGTCTATGTGATAATTTGTGGGTTCTTTGTTTTTCCCAAAGGGGATGACTATACATTTTTTGGCATTTAGTTTAAGGCTGTGACTCCAGCACCAGTTGTCCGTTTCTGTGAGGCCTTTTTGTAGGATGTATGTGTCTGCTGGTGTATCGACTATGGCGCCTAGTTTGCAGTCATCTGTGAACTTTGTCAGCCACAACCCTCCCATGTTTGCTTTAACATCTGAGAAATAAATGCCGAACAAGAGGGGTCCCAGGACAGATCCCTGTGGGACTCCACTTGTGACTGGCTTTGAGTCTGGCATTGCTCCAGCGATTTTAACTTTATGGGTTCTATCCTTTAGCCAGTTTGCAACCCATCTAGTGACATAAGGGTTTACGCTTAAGCTGTTGAGCTTATCTATGATGCTTGAGTGGGGTATTGTGTCAAGGGCCTTAGCCAAGTCCAGGTAGGCTGTATGGACTGCTTTGCCCTCATCAATGGCTCTAGTGACTGTTTCGAAAAAGTCAACCAGGTTCAAAAGGCAGGATCTGCCCTTTACAAAGCCGAACTGGGTGGGGTCAAGTGTCTGTAGGTCCCCTATGTCTCTGTTTATGAGTTCCATAATGATTCTTTCCATAGCTTTGCAGACCAGGCTGGTTAAGCATATGGGCGGTAGTTCCCAGGGTCTGTAGAGGTACCCCTTTGTGGAGTGGGACCACTGTTGCTGTGCCAGTGTTCAGGTACATATCCTGAAGTAAGGCTAAGGTTAAATAGCATTTTTATGTGCAGGTTTAGCTCCTCTTGGAGTTCACGTACGCAACCCGGGATACCGTCAGGTCCCATTGATGCTGTGTTTTAGCTTTGTTTAGGGCAGTTCTCACTTGGACATCTGAGATGACAGGAGATTACATTCAGCTGGGATAAGTATTTCTTCTTTTGGGGGTGAGGAGGGAGAAATTTGCACTGAACCTGTCAGCCAGAATGTTGGCAATATCTGTGGGTTCAGTGTATTTTTTGTTGTTGTGAACTAACTCTGAGCATATCTGAGGGTTTCCGCCCAGGTTTCTAACATAGCTGAAGAAGGCTTTGTGGTTATCTTTAGTGTCCTTAGCGATTTTTCTCCCAAAGCTGGCCTTGGATGTTTTTATGAGAGAATGTAGTTTTCTGCTAATGTTGATCAGAGATGTCTTCCCTTTATGGGATTTTGATCTGACGTGCAGTAGCTTCCTTCTTTTGTTGTACAATTTGTTAATGGCTGAGGTCCACCAGACAGGACGCTTGCCTTTGGTGGAGAGGGACTTGGATTCATTTGGGATTGCATGATCCATGCATTCTTGGAGATGTCCATAGAAAGCATTTGTGAAAGATTCGGCATTGTGGGATGTGGTATCCACTGGCACATTGGGCTTAAAGGATACCATCTCAGTCTTAAGAAGAGTGAAGTCTGCTTTTGAGAAGTTTTTCACTGTGGTCTTTTGTGCTGGGGGTGGAGGTGGGATATGTATATCCAGGGTGATTAGTTTGTGGTCAGATCTCACTAGTGAGGGGTATACTTCTGGTGTGGAGCATTTTGTCCCCATGTTTGTGATGATCAGGTCTAGTATATTATCTTCCCTAGCGGGAGAGGTGACTAGTTGTTCCAGTGCATTTGAATTTATGAATTCCAGGAACCTTTGGGCTAGGGTGCTAGGGCTAGGATAATGTACCCAATCTAAGTTTGGGTAGTTGAAGTCTCCCAGTATGATGGTATTTTGTGATACACTCATATCCTCCAATGTCTTCAGGAAGGCTGAGTGGGGTTCCTGAGATTGGGAGGGTGGTCTGTAACATGCTACCAGTTGTATAGCAGTTTTGCCTATGGTTAGTTGCACCTGTATGCTCTCTGATGCTTCATGTGTTGCTACTAACCTGGAGGTGTGGGTGTCCTTGATGAATATGGACACTCCCCGTCCCTTTGTGGTTCGGCCTGGGTTTTGGGTCTGAAAAGCATGATACGAGGTATAGCCTGGTAGCGCTGGGGTGCTCTCAGGAGCCTTGAACCAGGTTTCAGTTACTGCACAGACATCAATGTTCTCCATGCTGAAGAGTGCTTTGAGTGCCTGCATCTTGAGATTTAGACTTCTGGCGTTGAGCAGCATTACCCTTAGTTTTTTTCCATTTTTGTTTTCTAAGGAGGTGGGTTTGTCTTTTGAGCCTTGCCTAAAAAAGACACTATGGGGGTGGCAAGAGCCTTAGCCAATATCCGGAAGCCCAGTGGTGACAGGTGTAAGCCATCCCTTGCGAAGCAGCGTGGCTTGTCCAACATGTCATCCCAGGCAGACAGACATTGGCTCCCCTTAGAATGACACCAGTACTTGAGCCAATTATTAAAGCTGATCATCTTGTCTTTGTATTGTGGCATCATTCTTGGTGAGGGCAAGATGCTGCTCAGGGTCAGGGTCATACCAGCCTGGGCTACATAATCGAAGAGCTCCTCTATGTCTCTTTTCATGTAGTCCAGGGAGGTACGTCTCAGGTCATTCACGCCAACATGGACAATGACGGAGTCATATTTGTACTTGCTTTGGAGTGACTTAAGTGCGTGTGTTATGTGACGGATCCTAGCTCCCGATAGGCAGCTCACAGTCACCCTCTCCTTGTTCAGCCTGGTCAATGGGACATCAGTGTGTCTGACTATAGAGTCACCTATTACTAGTGTATCAGGCATGGTGTTTGGCCTTAAGGGCTGTGATTGGTTGACACACTGATTTATTGAAGTATGTGTTGCATGTCTTTTGTTTTGAGGTGGTGGATTTTTGGATGTCTGTTTTGGGAGCCTCTGTTGTTTTGGTAAGTTTTTTATTAGAGCCTCCGAGTATGAGTTTGTGTTTTTATGTGTTTGGTTTGCAGTTGTGGTAGGTCTATGTGGGACTGGGATTGTTGTGTGTGTGGTTACCATATCCTCCTTTCTGGTCATGCCAGCCCTGAGTTGAGAGAATTCAGCCTCCAGTTTGGCTATATAGTTGCATATCTCACATGTATTTGTGTTTGCTGGGAGGAGGAGAAGGTTGTCTGTGTACATGAGACAATTGTAGCATTGTCTCAAGATGCCCAGATTGACCAGCTGAACTGGAGAGGATGCCAGTAATCTACCACTCGACATGCTAGAACAGTATAAGGGAGTGCTGTACCTTTAAGGGAAGTGGTTATTCACAGGGGTGGTAGGTAGATGTAGTGCTTTACTTAGTATGAGAGTGCTTATTTAGTAGAGAAGTATTGAGAACAAGTGCTAGGCTTATAATATAGTGAGTAGTCTGATTATACTAAGAGTAGAGCTTCCTTAAGGGAAAATTTGATTAGCAGACTTGGCAGAGCCAGAGGAAGTTTAACCTTGTTTAACCGGCACTGCACTATGCGCACAATTGCGTAAAGCCGCGCAAATGCGGATTTTAAACAGAGAACTACAAAAGACCTAGAAATGGTCCAAAACCACCAATTACTACAGCTCTTGTGCTGAGGTCACTTCCTACCATCACAGGTAGGCTGCTCAAGGCTCCCCACTCCCACTGGTGAGCAAAGAAACTTCTTTCTATCCAAGTAAGGTAATGGACAACAAAGGAACTACACCACAGCACAGAATACAGCAATGCCTGTAAACTGGTCTAAACTAGTCGAGGAGAGACGGGAAGAAAAGGATTTTGTTTTTTTTTTTTTGATAGAAACACACAGAAAATGCAGAAACAGTGATAAATCAGTTACACAGGCTAGCACACTTTAGTGGGCAGCCTCAACAGTTAAATTAAACAAACAAACAAACTTTCGATCAAATTCGACTAAAAAGTAACTTTAAGTGCAGATTTTAAAATAATGCAACAAACAGTTAAAAAACAGTTCAAGTCTGTTCAGGGTAAGCTACAGAAGCTATTCCAAGTGAAAAAAAATACAAAGATACTTAAATCCAGAAAGTCGTCACTTTTCTGAGTTCTCTGTAGCTAGGACCACTCTGCAGGACCACAAGGAGCTTGTCTGAGCAGTATAGCCAGAAAAAAATGCCCATAGGCGGATTTTAAACAGGGAATCTACAAAAGAGCTAGAAATGGTCCAAAACAACCAATTACTACAGCTCTTGTGCTGAGGTCACTTCCTACAGGACAGGTAGGCTGCTCAAGGCTCCCCACTCCCACTGGTGAGCAAAGAAACTTCCTTCTATCCAAATAAGGTAATGGACAACACAGGAACTACACCACAGCCCAGAATACAGCAATGCCTGTAAACTGGTCTAAACTAGTCGAGGAGAGGTGGGAAAACAAGGATTATTTTTTTGTTTTTTGTTTTTTTGATAGAAACACACAGAAAATGCAGGAACAGTGATAAATCAGTTACACAGGCTAGCACACTTTAGTGGGCAGCCTCAACAGTTAAATTAAACAAACAAACAAACAAACTTTCGATCAAATTCGACTAAAAAGTAACTTTAAGTGCAGATTTTAAAATAATGCATCAAACAGTTAAAAAACAATTCAAGCTTGTTTAGGGTAAGCTACAGAAGCTATTCCAAGTGAAAAAAATGCAAAGATACTTAAATCCAGAAAGTAGTCACTTTTCTGAGTTCTCTGTAGCTAGGACCACTCTGCAGGACCACGAGGAGCTTGTCTGAGCAGTATAGCCAGAAAAAAATGCCCAGAGGCGGATTTTAAACAGGGAACTACAAAAGAGCTAGAAATGGTCCAAAACAACCAATTACTACAGCTCTTGTGCTGAGGTCACTTCCTACAGGGACAGATAGGCTGCTCAAGGCTCCCCATTCCCACTGGTGAGCAAATAAACTTCCTTCTATCCAAGTAAGGTTATGGACAACACAGGAACTACACCACAGCCCAGAATGCAGCAATGTCTGTAAAGTGGTCTAAACTAGTTGAGGAGAGGTGGGAAAACAAGGATTATTTTTTTTGTTTTTTGTTTTTTTGATAGAAACACACAGAAAATGCAGAAACAGTGATAAATCAGTTACACAGGCTAGCACACTTTAGTGGGCAGCCTCAACAGTTAAATTAAACAAACAAACAAACAAACTTTCGATCAAATTCGACTAAAAAGTAACTTTAAGTGCAGATTTTAAAATAATGCAGCAAACAGTTAAAAAACAGTTCAAGCTTGTTCAGGGTAAGCTACAGAAGCTATTCCAAGTGAAAAAAATGCAAAGATACTTAAATCCAGAAGTTAGTTGCTTTTCTGAGTTCTCTGTAGTTAGGACCACTCTGCAGGACCACGAGGAGCTTGTCTGAGCAGTATAGCCAGAAAAAAATGCCCAGAGGCGGATTTTAAACAGGGAACTACAAAAGAGCTAGAAATGGTCCAAAACAACCAATTACTACAGCTCTTGTGCAGTTTATAGTGACCCCTATCCCTAGCCTAGCCAGTAAAAATACTGATGGATTTTATAGGGCTTACAATTTATTGTTATTATTTAAAAATATGCTGGTTTTATGCCTGGAGTGTGGTAGTTATAAAATATTGGCCCTGAGAAGGGGGAATTTGTCTTTGAAAACTTTGTCGATGTGTATGGGAACATTCTCACAAACATTTAATTAGGCAACACTTTATAGTAGTAAGATAGCTAGCAAGATCTTAATTTTAATAATGTTTTATAAAATGAGGTTGCTTGAAAGCAGAAGACTAGGACACTAGCTCCTCACTTCAGGACTGTATGAAGAAAGACTCTAGATGCATGAAGGGAGAAATCATGTAGGGTTACATTGTGGATGTACCTATTTCACTGGGCTGTAACTTGGGCCTGGTTGAAGACTACAGCCTTAGACTTTTTTGTATTACAAGACAGACAGCTTGCTTTGTAGAGGGGTTTTATGGACTGAGATATGTATACTGTAAAACAACTAAGCTATTCTATGTTTTTACCTGGAAGCTGCACAGACAAGTTACCTGATTTTTTTTCCTGATTAATAAATAAACATGATGTTGCAAATAAACTGCCTCCACTGTCTTCTTAGAATTACAATATTCTATTTTGGAAACTATAGTGTGGAGGTACATAAATAGACATAAATTCTTAACATGAGTTCAACTGTATTTTTTATGATCTTATTTTGAAAAAGAACTAGCTATGCAGCAATATAAACTGAAATATAATAAATATGTACACAGAAGCCTAGGTGATCTAATTTTATATAATGCTACCTGTGATACACAGAAAGTGTTTAGTCACTTACAATCTAATTCTATAATCCATGTTGAATTGTATTATTTGCAATATTATTGTGATAAAATATAAGCTGTGAAATAACACAAACTGAAATATGTAAGGAAATATACACTCTACTGTACAAACATTGTGAAACCATATAGCATGCTATCTAATTTATTTATTTACCGATTTATTCATGTATTGTTACCTGGGGTAAAACTCTGATTGTAATGAATCATTTTCAGATTCAGCCCAGAGACATCAATTGACAAACAATATTTATTGCAATTAGAAAAATCTATCTATATAGCACAGTCAAGCAAATGGTAGCATAAATTACTTTAATCAAATATTCTATTTTAATCAAAATATTTTTTGTTTAAAATACATATAGTACAACATATACATTTATTGCATAGAAGGCATACATTGGAGAAAAGAGAGTAAAGATAGGAAAAATAAGGGATAGTTATTGGGGCTAAAGACTGGAAGTCTGGAAAGAGAAGGAGAAGGTAAAGGACAGTATTGGATAGAGGTAAAGTGTAATTAAAGAGTTTTTATGAAAACATGGATGCAAGTTATTTGTATTATAAAACAATTGTGGGATAGCTATATCCATCAGTTATATAATATTTGATGGTTTACCACCATTTAAGCAAATACATTGCAGTCGAACCCACCAATGCTCGAGCTGTAATCCCAAAATTTTGCATGTCGCATGGCTGAAATGTCACAAAGAACACTGAATGCGATATTTTCAACCACTCTACATCCAAAACGAGTGCTAACATGCGTCTAAATGGGGGAGCTGGATTGCCATTCGATGCATTTGCTTTCAGTATTTTGCATATTTGCTGCACTGCATTTGATACACGGACAGTCGACATTGTGTCCTTCAGCTAAATGGTGGTAAACCGTATTTGATAGATGATTTCCTTGCTCATGTAGCATTTACTCTGCATATTTCAGTAGAAGCTTTTTGGCTGTTAATGGAACCTGGGATGTGTGGCAATTGATTTTTAGCTAGGTGGAACTCACTCATGTTTTTGATGCTAGCACTGAAAAGGAGTGATCAGTTAAATGGAAAATGTTTTGTGAGGTTTAAAAGTTAGGAGTAGAAGTAGGAAGGGATTTTAGGTTGAAGGGGTGGTTCTCTGTAAAAGCCTTTGTTCAAAGAAAGAACGGTGTCTACATTAATTAACTTGTAGGCAAGGGATACTAGCAGTTGGTTGCATCTGGGTGTGCTGGAGAGCCATTTGCCCCTTGCTAGTAAGGTGCAATGAGGATTGTGATGAAAGGGTTACAAATGTATGTGTGTTGTTTGAAGCAATTTGTCTGGAGAAAAAGTTCTTCCTTGAAGTTAATGTGGATAGGTAGCCAATACTCTAAATAGTGGGAGTAGGATTCTTTTACCTATCACTATTCCACCTACAGGTGACTTGGGCATGGTGCTATAAGTATACACTAGCAGTAATGGCAAAACTTTTGGGTTTGGCGTGTCAATAGCTCCTGGCACAAAATAATTCATGGTCTACTTCATGATGTCGAAAGCCGACAATATCAAAGCTGATATTGTCGGCACCACAACATCGAAAGTGCAAAACATCGTGCAGGTAAATGCAAATCTCCGTATGGGGAGAATTGCATTTACCTTAATGTAGTGCGGTCTCGGAGTTGGAATATTTAAGTGGGGGGTGTGGGGGGGCTTGCCCCCGGCCTATGCTAGTTAGTTTTTATTTTTGTTTGTTTTTTTTTAAACGTTATTTGATGTTTTACTACATCGATCACTAGAGGTTGACCTTTAATGATTCAATGTAGTAAGATTTTGATAACGTGATATAGACACATAATTCAGTGTGCTTCACATGAGCAACGAATACAAAAGCAGTGTCTTTGGTAACTTGGTTGTTGGTGATCACTGGCATGTCACTCAAAACATGGTGGTGTGCATCACATTTGACACGCATGTCATAGGTTTGCCATCACTGCAAATTACAAAATGCTTCAGTGTCTATGCAGGCCTGTTTCAATGGGCATTTGGCAGCTGAGGAAAATACTCTAGTCTTTAGGACTTTTGGCAATTTTTGTGATGCTGCAAAACATCTGTGCAACATATGTGTAAACACATCCCAAAAAGCAAATATTTAATTTTCTTCATCTTAAGTATTATGATCTGTTCATTTAACCTGCCCTTTCTAAGATTTTTTATGATTCATGATGATGGACTTGATATGAAAAAGATGATATCATCTGCATTTACTATGACTAATAGGTGAGAATAGGTCAGCATAGAAATTATTGATGAACAATGAAAATAATATGTAAGACAAAGATGATTCTTGTAAAAACTTCAAGGCAGATGTAGTAGGCAATGAAGATGATCCTATTTATACTTTAAACTGCCTGTTGGCAAGGGATGCTTTGAACCAGAGATTAGCTTTGGGGATGATTTCTATGTTAATTAAGTCTTCAGTTATAAGAGAGTGGTCAGCTAAGGTTTTGATAAGGTTGATGATTAGTGAGCCCGTCAGTAATACTTTATTTATACTTTGTAGGACATGACTGATTAGGATGTAAGGGGCTATGATTGTGTTTTTGCTTGCCCAGAAACCATGCTGATGCTGAGATAAAACTGAGTGGGTTTTTATACAGTAAGAGGGATTGATATAAATTAGTTTGTCAAATATTTTGTCAAGAGCCAGTAGTACTGAGATTAGAGATTAGTCAATTGCTTTATAATAATTTGCTGTTTTGGAACTTGATTTAACTGTTGACATTTTTGATTGCTCTGGCAAATATCTTTATAATGCATACATTAAATTGGTATGCTCTTGACTGAATAATAAAGTTTTGTCAGTGCAATACAAGCCTCAGATGGAGGCAATCAGCTCCGAGCCCTGCATCAGAGGACATTTTTGTTAAGATGATTTTGATATGCTTCATTTTTTATTTTATTTTATCTTTTAAGTTGAAATCAAACATGTCTAGGGAGGAGTCATGCTGTTCAGCTAAGGGGAAGGCATTGATGATGGAGAATTTTTTTAGAAAGTTATGAATTAATTATCCAAGTGAGGTAGTAAATGTGTTTTTATTTAATGGGTCTTGTAGAGATTGTGTTTGTATCTAAGAGGTATCTTGGTGGATTTTTCTTGTTATTTGATTTCCTAGTTTCCAGAACTTTTCTGGTTATGAAATAATGTCTGGGAAGATTGCAGGGAGTTGACTCTGTATCTCCAGGAGGCCTTTTTAGATGCATTTCTAGTAAGCATAATTTGTTTCTGTTGTGGTCAACTGTTTTCATTGACTTCAGGGTTTATCTCTTACATTACTTGATACTCTATTGATCTTGAATTGATCTCTTATCGAGAAATTGTATATTTAAATCTGATAATCATATAAAAAATATATATTTTGATACTGAATTGTAAACATAATTCATAATAGAAGGATAAGTTTGATGAACTGAGTTCATTAAACCTAACTTTTTAAATTTAACATTTGTTTTTTAATTTTTTAAATTTTTTTATTTATATGTTATAGTTAAGAACATTATGTTTGTGAAGAAGATGGACATGGATGATGGGATGAAATGGTGAATGGAAGAATGAAATGGTCATGTGAAGTTGTGAAAATTATGTTTGTGTCTAATACAAAGACAATCTACTATACAAATTATTTTATTGTTATTTTTTTTATCTTGTAGTTTCTTTAACTAGCTTAAACTTAATGATATTAAATTGATTATAATTGTATTAATTGTTATTGATTTGTGTGTTGTATATTCATATTTCCTAGAAGTTGTATTTTTTTAAATAATATTTTTTTAAAAAATTAAAATGTTTTGGTTTAATATGTTTTGGTTTTATAGAGGGGGAGTGGTTAAAAGATGTGTTTTTGGTTTGTTTTAGACAGTTGTTTTGTTTGTTTGTTTTAGACAAGTAGCATTTCCAGCAATCCATCATAACCACTTTAGCAAGCACCACCTGGAATGAATTTTACCTTTAATGAAGAACCAGCCTGCTTGAAATGGGTATCCATAGACAATGTATGTATTGTTTGTGTCCTGTGACATGACATCGTTTATTGACAACCACAACCTACTTGAGAGAACACAGTTGACACAGTTACACAGTGTTGAGCTCTTTAAAAAAGCTCAGAAACAAATGCAAATCAGGTTATAAGTACCAAACAGTACCAAAAAACAAACACAACACACACACAAACACAAACAACATAAAAGTCTGAGACAAGTAACCTTAAGTAACCTATCTAAACCAACCTAAAAAAAAACCTCTAAAAAAAAAAAAAAAAAATTGCCCTCAGCAAAAAACAAAAAACAGGCACAGGCAGTACTCACCATGAAGCCTACATGTAAGAGTTACATTGACTCTGAGAAACTACATGTCAAAATAGCACAAGATCCACATCAATATCATATATGGTAGGTGTCCATGAGGTGAGGTACAGGCACACTTTGGCACAATGTGCAAAACAAGGGTCATAGTTAGTTGCCTATCAGGAACCAGAATTCACCATATCATGGAAGCACTCAAGTCACAAAGTCAATGTACTTGATTATGTACTTATATGACACATATGTGTATATAAGTGACTTGATATTACCCTGTAAACTGTATGTAAACAGACATTACAGGCCTCTTGCTTATATTATTATATATAGGGATCCTACATGCAAAAATTCTTGCACATGTAAAACATGTGCTGCACAGATGCATCTTCTCCCTCAGAACAATGACACAATTAAACATATTTAAAATAACCCCCTGTGGTGGAACCCCATTATAAACATGCTCTATAAGAAAAGAAAAAAATATTGCACATAAAAAATAAACGTAATTCTCCAGATGCGTAAAGTGCTTTTGACAAAATAAACAAAGTACTCCAGACACCAATCAAATAAACCAAAGCCAGACACAAGGTATAAATAGCCACCCGGGTGAAGGATAACTACAAGGCTGCTTTAATTATGTTAAACATTCCAGAAACAATGCCCATTGTGCCTAATTAATAGCAAATTACATCAGATACTCTGACCCAGAGCACATAGCTGATCTAATAGTGGACAGATTTAGCTCAAATGTCATCTGACTCTCCCTTCCAGTATACACCAAGGTCACGTGCATATACATATACCCTTGCAAGAACAAGATATCAATGTGCCATCCAAGACCAAGAACACTACATAGTTTGGGGAAGATAATATACCAGTCTCCCTACTAGTCATCTTTACACTCGACTTGTCTGATCCCCTACAGAAGCTATTCAATATCAGAATCAAAACAGTCTTTGTGCTGTATGAATGGAAGACAGCAAAAATCATTTCCTTGCACAAAGGTGGGGCTTCATTGAATCCAGGTAAATTATAGACCCATAAACCTGACCAGTCTCATTTGTAAGGCTATGGAAAGGAGCATTATGCAATTAATATATAAGGATATATATAACTTACAGACAGGGCAGGGTGATTTCTTTGAAAAATGTAATGAAGCAACGGATAAGGACAAAACAGTGCACACCACATATCTAGACCTAGCAAAGGTGTTACACACTATCCCACTGTTAGCGGGGGCAGCTATATCTCCAACAAAAGACTAGTAACTGGTGGTATATCTTAGTATTCAGTCCTTGAGCAATTCCTCTTTGGCATTTACTTTTCAGAGATCAAAGCTAATGTTAAGGGATTGTGGGTGACAAAATCTGCAGATGACTGCAAACTTATTGACATCATAATATCTGGGGACATCAAGATCATTCAAGAATACCTGTCCCAAGTAAACATCTGCTGTCAAAACCATGGACTAAAACTAAATGACAGGAAGTGTATAACTGTCCTTCAGCAAGCATGACTCCCCTTGTAACTATCACATTGAAAACACACCCCTGAAAATGTTGTGCTGAACTTTGTGAGTTGGTGCTTAATCTAACTTTTTGTTGCCCTACAGGAAGACAGTGTCACTGCCTAATTTGGTTCCTGTTCTGGCACTGAAAAGGTAAGAGTAACCAGAGAAGTGACAACTTAGCTAAGATGTCCCTATTTTTACCTAAGATCTGATAATTCCCAGGGAACTGCATTTTTGAAATAAAAAGACTGTTTTGACCTGCTGCAGTTTAGTAGGCTACCAACATTTATCAAAGCCATGTTAATTTAATTTGACATTTTCTTCCTTATTTTCATTGAAAATGCTGATTGTGGGGACTGGTCTAAGATATGATTGACTATAGCTGTAAAACAGGAGAATGTTTAGAAGCTGGTAAAATATTTAGTGAATTTAAGACATTTTTGAGGAGAAGCATGTGGGGCAATTATTTAATAGTCTGTTAACTAGGACGTATGAAATTTGTAATGGAATTGGCATGGTGGGGGAGGATATTGTGAGTATGGATGTATTGCAATATTAGTGGGACTATTTGACATAGCTGGTGAAGTGAAGGAGGACAGCCTAATGAGGTTTTCATACAGAGAAGCAAAAGCTGGTGTTGTTATTTAATCAGTGAGTTTTATAATTATTGTATGTCCTTAGCTGTTGTCTGTGACAGTGCTATGAAAAATAGGGAAGTACTACTTAATAATATGTGAATGCTGAAGTTTTCCAAAGATATTCTAGTTAATTGTAGAATAGTCAATACATCATTCCCCACCCCACCCCCAGAGAGCATACCCTAAAGAATACAGACATTGCAGACCTATGGCATACTTTTGCACTATAACAAAGGTACTTGAAAAACATATATGAAGGACCCTCGGATCATATAAATAAATATGGACTTCTTTGTTGTAAGCAGCTCTGTTTCAGAAATTCTTTCAGTACCAAAACTGCATTGTACACAGCTACTGATACCATTTATAACAATATGAATGATTCAAAATTAACATGGGGTCTGTTCTTTTATATGACCTGAGCATCTGAAATAGTAAATCATAACCTGCTCCTATACACACTCAGCAGATTCAATTTTGGCCCAAATACAATAAGATGGATTCAAAGTTTCCTCCAAACTAGAACATTCCAAACACACTTATGAACCTGAGTTTCACCTGAAGGCACTTTGAACACAGAAGCTTCACAAGGATCTGTCCTTGGTCCGTGACATTTTCTCTGTTCATCAATGAAATACCCACTCACTTGTCCACCTCAACTTTTTCCATTATGCAGATGATATCTTACTACCTGACTCATCTAAGAAGACCTTGACCATTCAACAGAAACTGCAATATAGCTTTACTGATTTAAATCAGTGGACAAATAATAACATTCTATAATCAGTTTCCTGAAGTTTACCATAATGATATTTGGCACCACATAAAAACTCAATAAATCTCTAAATCTAATTATTACTGATACAGACAACAACCCACTATCACTAGTAACCTAGGGATTACCTTGCACCCTGCTTTTTCATTGACCAAGCATACCAACATATTATAAGCAAAACATTTCACCAATTAAAATTATATTGTAGAATCTCGCACCTCATCATCCCTACAGCTCTTAATGCCTTAGCTAAGAATGGACTTAACCCTAATAGTGGCAGCTATTGACTTCAAATCAAAGGGGGGCTGCAGGAGACAGCTGAATGGGTGGGGCGAATGGGAAGGCATGTGGCCAGTTCTAGTTAGAAATGGGTAGAGCTATGCTCAAAACCACAACAACTGGAACTTTAATTAAATACGCTGCCCTGGGTGCCAAACCGTCATTACAAGAGTTCAATCAAGATAAAATGAAGTGTAAAAGAAAAAAATATTTCAATACATTGGCTACACAGCAGCTTACTTAATATCTAGATGGAAACAAAAAGGTTGTGATGCATGAAAAAATAAATTACTTTTTAAATACATTACTGGAATGACAGTCAAAATCAAGTATAAAAAATAAACAAGCAGCACTCAACTCAAACCACTTCTCCTTACACTGCATTTCTAATTATAATTTATATTCAGCTTTATAAAAGTACCGAGTAACATGCTGAAATTAGCAATCTCTGTGATACCCCCACTTGTAAAAATGTTTCTTATCCAACAATGACCTGCTGCCTGACATCAACTATCTATTTGCTTCATGGGGAAAACATGATCAAAGTAAAAAATGAACAGCAAACAAGAAACAAGCTTAATATAAATTGCTTAAAGGATTACTGCACAGGTTATGGACCACACATGATAGATTGGCATTCTGTTTGGTTTATGGGTAAAGCTTGCAAAGATTACTGCAATTCTCCAACAAATGTAATGAGCTTCTGAAAATACTGTAATCCTGTCCTTTATTACAAATACTGTCATACGCATTTCAATACCTAAGGCTTATATGGTATCTAGCTATGTAAATATTCTCTACATGGCAACAACAAAAAGGCTTTCAATGTTGGTAATTCTTTAACAGTATGCTTATTAAAGCTTACTTGCATCTTACAGTCTCAGACAAGCTTACCTCATGGTCATTAAAGAATTGCTACTTAAACACAGAGCAACAGGGCACTGCAACAGCATACATTTTCTGAATAATAAGAAGCATAAATCAACAGTATAAAATATGACAGAAAACCAGAACATTCTGCAAAATCAAGGAGAGATGAAAAGCCACTGTAGTACTTGTGTCTACCTTGGATGGGGAAATACTCTGCACACTTACACTGCATAACTGGTCCTTGCCTTGCTTGGACACATCCAGAGTCACTACATGGTGGAGTGGGGTGCAACAAGTATGTCACAATTTGAAATGTCTCTGGCTGATGGTGACTGCTCTGACACATTTGTCATACCTCTCCACCTCAGATCAAGAAATCTGGACAAAGCCATACATAGAAGTGAGACAAAGGCCCAAAATTAAGGACAATTTTTAAATATTGCTCTTATAAATTTAGAAAGATAATAGAGCAGTAGTAGGTCTTGCATTCGTATGAATTTTCTGAAGGGTATGAAATCTAAAACTGAAATGTCTGTCATTATTTTCTAATTTCAATCTTTAATGATTTGTCACTAATTTGCCAGAAAACCACAATTTTATGAAAAACGGACCAAAAATGTGACGCAAAAATATAAAATTGCCACACAGTACAGCTAGGGACCTGTCAAAGAAGGGACACTTTTTAATATTAGTACTGTTAACTTGAGCAGCTGACAAAATATGAGAATATAGATACATTTCTGAAATAAAAGTACTCTATAACTCTGATCATCACAGTTACTTATAATCATAAGCCCTCCACGTTTTCTTCCAAAATTGCTATTTTGCGGAGGGATTATTGGGTGAGAGCAACATTTTGAGCCAAAATCGGGGACAGTTGAGAGGTTTGGATATTCATAATTCTATAAAGCGAGTTATTTGCATGTTCCTCAAAACCTCTTAATGCAGGAAATCTGGACAAGACCAAATATATTGGGTGAACATACAAACAGTACTAAAAATTGCTCTTGTATAAACTTAAGACAGTTGATAACAGGTCTTGTTTAGCATGCATATTTCTGAAGGTTATGAAATCTCAAACTCAATGTCTGTCATTATTTAGTGACTTCATTCCTAAATGATTTGCTATAAAACCACAAATTTTATGAGGAACAAACCAAAAATAAGAAGCAAAAATGTATTCATTCTGCAAAAATTTGGACAGTTGAGAGGTATAGTTCAGCTGGGGCTGTCTTTGAGTTTGCTGCTCTTCCCCCTCACAAAATCATGATTGAATGGAGCCTCCCCCTGCAGCCATTCCAATCTCACATTACTTGGCTATTTTGCCCCATTTACCATAAACACTGTAATGTGCTTACTGCTTTACTTCTGCGATGATTTGGATTTTTTTTGAAAAATTTATTTTGCATTTTACAGCACAAACACTAATTGGCATCTGCTAAACAAAGCAATGCAGTCTCACAATGACAATAGATTTAGTGTTAAAACTTCTCTGCCCTTGAAACTCACATTCATTGAAACAGATTTGAAACTCACATGCAAAGAAAATACATTTTGCCAGTGGCAGATAAAGATTAACTTTGGGCTGGTTTCAAATTATAGGCCCCTTGCACACGAAACATACATGTATTCTTTGATACACCTTCCTGACTGTGTAAAATTACATTCCTTGTATAATACTGTGCAGTTGTTAGAGGACATTTTAAATTTATTGTTTTGAACATTTTTCCAGTAAACAATGAAACAAAATGCACGCACCAATAATGACAAAACTGCCCAGTTCAGAACATTTCCATCATAAAAGTTTAGCTAAACTTCTACAATCCACCATTATCAGTAAATATGTACAATCTCTGAATAAGTAAAAGTCATCTAAATAATTCCACATTAAAGAGATCTGTAACTAATGAAGAGGTTTCTGCTAGCAAACAACATTATATTTCATTGTTTCATTTACAAATAAAGTGCCTGTTGCCCTTGAGTAATAAATTGCCTATGCTACATTAAAAAATGATAAGCTAGTAATATTGCCATAGGGAATGGATGGCAAACTGATAACATGTTAATAGGTATCTTTGCCAGAAAGGACTGCAGCATCCACCCCCTTTACAACACAGTACAGTATCAGCAATGCATCTACATACTGTGGGAGTAGAATCCACAGCCTTATGCATGAAAACCAAGTACACTACCTGTTATGCTATTAAAAATGCAAGCAGACTCAACATAAGCAGCACTAAACTTGTCTTCCCTTACAGCTCTCAGTTCCTTGTAAAATATACTCGACACTTATCTGATCTGTATCTCTCAGCTTTGCAGCACAAGAAATCTGGAAAAAGCCAACATTTATTGAGGGGGACAAAAGCCCAAAAACCAGGGACACATTTTAAACATTGCTTGTATAATCTTGGAAAGTTGCTAGAATAAAATGCTGTGTTACCACCATACATTTTACTGCCAAGTCTTGACCCCAGGACCCTGTGCAAAACAGTCAAAGCAACATACCACTATGCCAAATTACATGTTTTGTAAAACAGAGGAAGACAGAAACTTAAATTGTTACCATTTAGTGAATTCAATTCTCACCATAGCTGTCAACCTTTAAGCAGAAAACACCTGGACAAAGCTAATAATGGGGGGATACAGCCCCCAAACATATTCAGTGAATTAAGCTCTCAACCTCTTAGCAATAAAAACCTGGACAAAGCCAGTAATGGGGTAATGCAGCCCCCAAACATATTCACTGAATTCAGTTCTCACCATAGCTCTCAACCTTAGCATAAAAAACCTGGACAAAGCCATCAATGGGGGAATACAGTCCCAAAAATAGAGACACATTTCAAATATTCATCTTATAAACCTAGAAAAATGCTAGAATAAAAAGTTTTGTGTTACCATGTACTTTCTGATGAATACAAAGTCTGAAATTCAAATGCCTGTCATTTTAATTTGTTTAACATTTGTTAACCAGGAAAGTCTGACTTGGAACAAAAGCCAATTTTCAGCAAAAGCCCAGGGAAAAACACTCCAGCCACGTCTTTGTAACATTGGAGGACACCAGAGCACCCAGAGAAAACCCACACAAATACAGACAGAACATGCAGACTCCACACAGAAAGCACCCCAACCAAGAAACAAACCAGAGAACCTTTAGCTGTGAGGCAACAATGCAACCACTGCACCTCTGCACCATCAATGATTTAATGAATTAAAAATCCAGAAACCAGAGATTTATGAGGAACAGAACAGAACAAAAATATGAGGCAAAAATCTACAAACTTTTCATAAATGGTGGTGGGTAGGGAATTCAGGCTCTTGCTACCTCCACCCAAGGTACAGGGTTCAAGCCCGAAGTATTCTCTAATCACCACCAGGTATCCTGAGTACTCTCTAGCCACCAGTATATATCAGCTGGGGCATTACACACACACAGTCATTAAAAGTAGAAATCACAACAGTTACTAATAAACCATTTAAAACTGATTATTTAATACAAGCCTTACGCAACAAAATCCTGGAGAACAGAAACATTCCTGAAGCTCAAACGGGTAAAAATCCAAATTCTAAGCATTTTTACAGGGGTTCAAGCCCTGCTGCAATCTTACAGACACCATGGCAAGGTTGCACAAACACTAAGAAAGAAATCTCCCAAAACCAAGGAATCGCTTATTATGCACATTTACTAGCCACGCCCACAGTTATTCCCTATGGTAAACAGTCATCGATGATCTCTTCCTCAGCGCCTTGTGACTTAGGCATCTGATGCTTGGGGAAAAACACAACAATGTATAGTAAAACCATTTCTGGGTTTGTAAAAGGTTGGCATACCAGAAAGAGGGGGAATTCTCAATGACAAATAATAAGCAGTTGTCTCTAGGTGTTTAATATGGTTACTACATCTAAGCGGAGTCACATTCCAAACCTCTGTGTCTAGATAGACTTCTTAAGGGGAGTCTCAGGGAACTACATGTGAAGGACAAACACAGAGGAAAAGGGGCCCCTAAAACCTTGAAAGGAGGCATAAACTGTTTTTCTGCAAAGCGGAATTTGACAGAATTACCAATGTTTGTATAGCAAAGTGTGTTGAAAAGACCAATATCTCTGAGTAGTATATATCTCACACAATATTGAAATAGGGTTATCTTAATAGAGGTCATATTGAACTGAACTTTGAAAAGAATCTCTGCACTGTTTTAGACATGCATTTGAGTCTCAATTTTTTTCAATTGCCATTTTTGTTCATCTTTTTAAACAAACTTCATTCATTATAAAATTCAACATTTCAAAGGATGATTATCTTCTACTTAATCTTGAAAATTCCAGACACTGTTCACTGTGTTTATTACTGCAGGCATGTTCCTGGTTTATACATACATTTATTTTGCTATGTTAACCAGGTTAGGCTTAGTGGAGAATGGCATTTTTCAAGGGAACCCAGGAATAGATGCACAAAAAATGTTTAACAAAGTATAGCAAATAGATTACTGACTGAGAGGAATAATACACACACACACACACACACACACACACACACACACACACACACACACACACACACACACACACACACACTAGATGTACCTGTATTTCCTGGTCTCTCTCCATAAGAGTCCTCCAGCACTTTCCAGGTCCATGTGGAACTGTACATCCTCCTGCGAGAGCAGGCAAGTTATCCAGCCTGCAGATGTTGCAGTCTGATCCCCTTCCAGTCTATGTGGTTGTAACCACATAGACTTCTGGGGCATCTCTGCCTACAATGTGTTCTCCTGGATCAGGATTGCTGTTTACCCAGTCTGGATCCCTGCACGCATGTGTGCATTTCCGGTCAGCTTGAATGCTGAGCACGCATGTATGCAGTTCGTTCAGGACTTTGGTTATAGCTGGGGGGGCTGCAGTCCTGCAGTCCATATGCATGAGCCTCCACTGCCTAATATCAAATATGGGCTTCCTTTTGTTACCTTAAATTCCAGATCAAGCACCTGTAAAATCCAAACTACTATAGATAAACTCTGCAGATTTGTTCTTATTTCAGAACCATGAAATCATCATTGCCAGCATTTATAGCAGTGTTACTGGCTACCTGTAAATGGCAGAGCCACATATTTAATTAGCTGACAAATATATAAAATATTAAAAATGGGTCACCACCCCCCTGAAAACTATTTAAGGAGCCTAACTACATATTGAGAGAGAGAGAGCCAAGAAGATAGCATTGCCTTCATTAGTCCTTATTTTAAAACTTTCACAGAAGTTTGGAATCAGTTATTTGCAGAAGTAAGTGAGCAAGAAGCACTTATTTAGAAACAAATTAAAAGAACATCTATTTAAGGACACTGAATGTTCTTGCTTCTGTGACAATGGCTTGTCCAGGAAGCTCACATAGTAGTGACATTTTTCTTGTAAACACATACTTTTAACAAATGACTACCTGTTGAATGTTTACCTTAATTGTACATACTGTAAATAATATTGTTTGCATTGACATCTGCAAATAACATGCAGATGTATTGTCTTTGCTATGTACTGCAATATGTACAAATATATGTGTTCTTTATTCTGTGCAGTTTTTTTTTTTGTTTGTGTATTGCATCATGACACCTGGGTCTTGGCTGAAAAGGGTCTGTTGACTAATACACATACCTTTTATTTTATTTATTTATTATTTATTGATATTTGTTATCAAACTGAAATAAATCAATAAATAAGAGCATGTATTCCTGTTGGATATCTTTATTATAATAATAATGCAATATATATATATATATATATATATATATATATATATATATATATATATATATATATATATATATAGGAACACTACGAAAGCCTGAAACCACAGAATACTGAAGCCCACAATACTGACGCCCAGAAGCATGAAACTTCAGACTCCCGATGGTGAATAATGGAGATTGCCGTATAGTGTGTAAAGGTAGGTTTGCCATTCTCCCAAGTGTAGTGCAATCTCAGAGTCGGTATATTTAAGTTATGGGGGTGTGGGGGGGTGCAACCCCCCCCCCCGTGCATACATGTTGTTATTGCTGATTTTGGGGTTTTATTTTGATATTTTGTTGATTTTGGTATTTTGTAGTTTTGTTCTTCAGGGCATCGGTATTTTCAGTGTCGGTATTGTGTGGTTTCAGGATTTAGTAGTGAATCTATATATATATATATATATGGATATATGTACAATGTGATGTGAGGGGGGGGCTGTGGGAAAATAGGATAGAGGTGAGAGAAATATTTTGGCAGTTGTTATTGGAAGCCAATAGATTCCCAGGGCTGAATGAATGCATATCCTTTGCCCCTATTTTAAAAATGAGAGCTGCAAAACTATAAAATAAGTACATATATTGTTTTGCAAGTTCTTTTGTTGGTTTTTGATTCAAGTTTATTTAACTGTCCAATGCATTGTGATGGTTTTAGTATGTATATATTTATTTTAAAGTTCTTTTAAAAATGTGCATGTTTTTATCTACTTTCATCTGTATTTGTGGCAAGTTGGTAGGTTGTCATGAATATTTTAGTTACAGGATTTAATTGGTGTCAATTAAATAATTGTTTTAACTATCAATTAAATTGAGAGGGGTATATAAGCAGGCACAGCCTTCATTCATTCATTTTACATCTGAAGAAGTCTGGTGGACGAAAACGCTTTGTATTGTGTGGCGTTTATGTGATTAAACCTGCTGCTGCTTACACCTGCAGGCTCGTGTTTTTTTACTACCTTCTGCCTCTTTGGGTGCCTGTTGTGGTTTTACTGGTTCTTGGTTTTGGGGCACCCTTTACTTGAAGTTTTTGGATTTTATATATTTATAAATATATATATATATATATATATATATGTGTGTGTGTGTGTGTGTGTGTGTGTGTGTGTGTGTGTGTGTGTGTGTGTGTGTTTGTAATGTTAATATTTTAGTAATGCTAACAATGTTATGGAATTTATAATAATGCTAATGCTGTTATGGAATTTCAATGTATTTTATTAGTAGCAAAGATAGTATTACTATGCATTTGTCCATCAAAAAGTTACAGATTAGAACAATACAGACAAGGAAGAACCTGAAGTTGCGATTTCAACAGTTGTGTTGCATTTGAGAGAGGAGGGAAGACTGGTTTTGACTGGGTATATCCTAAGAGTGAGTTGAACTTATATTTGTTTTCACTAAATCTAGTTATGTATTGTAGCTTATTTTCTATGATGCATTTAGGGTAGGGATGGTTGGATGGTTTAAGCAAACTGAACAGTAGATCTTGATGTATTTATAATGTTTTGAATTACATCGAGATGCTATTGTTATATGTAGCATGCAAGTTTGTAAGTGTCTTGACAATGCAGATTTGTATTAATGCATGTTGATGTTAAGAGGTTTAATATGGAAATACTTTGTGCAGAGGTTTTGTTTTAAGGTAATTACAGGAGAAAATGTAATGGGAATATGTGCAGATTCAGTGTGTGTTTTTGGATTTTGTTTTTTCCTATGTTCTGTTATGGTATAACTGTCTTTTCTAAGAAAGAGAAGCAGGGAGTCTGACTGTAGGAGGGAAAACACATCTAAACATGAGGAGATGAGAGAAGCAGTTAGAGAATTGGGTGGGAACCATAAAACCTGAAACAAAAATGCTTTGACACGTATGACCTTAATGACTGATTATCAAAGAAAATCAACATTTACCTCTAGCACCAATATTATCTTACTTTGAGAACTTTTACAAATATCTGAACTAAAACCATTGGTTATTTCCTTTACCAATTTCTTGTATGTTCAAAAAAAGATAACTGCCCTTTGTTCAGTACTCTACTCCAAAAATGTTTAGAAGCAAAACATAATTACTGACATCTTGTGTATTTTTTTTTTTTTTTTTTTGCATAGGATAGTTAATGTAAGACCATAATAAACTGTCAAAAAATAACTACTATAATTTTACCTTGCTTCTTCAAAATTCATATGATTAACTCTATAGCATAAAAGAAAAGTTAATAGCATTGTCCAAGGAAAGCATAATAAATTTCTATATATAACAACTTTAGACAACTGAAACTAAATGCAGAAATCATAAAATGTTGTGTAATTTACAGCATAGTTTGCCATTCTTATTTGTATTATGCTAACCAAAACCTTATTAACCTGGCTGAGCAACATAGAAAGTTTAATTAATAAAACCACACACAATGAGATATATATAAGCATATAGAGGAATTGAGGTGACATGGACAAATAGCAGAAATTCCACATTGTCACCAAATAAATAGTCAAAATGTAGGTCTGTTCCACTCTTGTGTACCCTCAGGTTTTATTTGCCTTCTGTCTGAGTCTAAGAAATCACTTAACTAGAATTACTCTTGGGGGAGTCAGAAAGGGTCCACGTGGATTAGTATTTTACCCCAGTTAAAACTGTAAATAAATAACATTTTATATATCATTTTCTCCTCTATTCAGTCAAGCAACTTTATTTCCTGCATTTCAATAACTTTTAGTAATCATATGACGCATAGCAGTAAACATGCAATTAAAAAAAACAACTAAAAAATAAAGGTCTCTGCAGTGTGGGAAGCAGTCAACATCCCCTGAACTTGTATATAACAACCTTACTGTTGAAGAAAAGTGGGCAAAAGAGAACTTCGTGGAATTACTTGCATATTAGTGTCAGATAAAATGCAATAAATAATGGCAGTTAGTGAGTTTGTGAGAAATTGTGATAAATGATTAGCAATCAAATGTGGATTGCAAAAAAACACATCCAAGAATTTTTATACATATATATATATATATATATATATATATATATATATATATATATATATATTTACATATATATATATATATGTGTGTATGGATGCGTGCATGCATTTCTGTGTGTGTTTTAGCAGAGAGGCTTCAGGATAATAAACTAAACTTCTATAACTTCAGGAAGGATTTCCTTTTGCAACATTCTAAATGAAGTGTATCTGAGTGCCTAAAAGATGCTATGTTATGCTACCATGCAGTGTTCTAGTATTATTATTGTTATTCAGGTCGTATACTCCATTTTGTATCACTACACTCCAAGTTCTTGCTTTTTTGTGTACTAACAAGGTGATGTTTTTCCAATCTGCCCAGCGATCAGTGTTGGCCCAACAAAGCACTGAAAAAGACTAAGACGTTAAATCTCACCACATCATGAGGGCCTGTCAGTTACACAATGTAGGATGGGGTTTTAAAAGCAACAATAAAAATATCTGTGCAGCTTAACCATGACTAATCAAGTAATATATTTAATAACTTAAGTCTCCACATAGAGCCTTATATTACTGTAAGATTTGTAAACGGGCATGCATTATACAGAACACTGTACACAGTGTATCATCTTGCAGTTTATTATTCAAAGGATTACTCATTATAAAACAGCTGATATCCTAGACGTGAATGTCTAGCTTGTCACAGGACTTTCCCTTTTATTAGCTGCTTTTTTAACAGCAAATTTGGTAATAATCTAATACTTATTAATGCATGAATACTCTGTCTCTCTTTTTAAGTTCTTCCTTGCATCTGACTAATTCATGAGCAATGGTTCCTCTTCTCAGCATGCAATCATTATTTATTTCCACACAGGCACTAAATACAGCAATAACTGGGAAATCTCATCTATCTGTGTATTTTCTCAAGAAGAATTAATGAACAAAGAAAAAAATCATTTACATTCATGTCACTGGTATATCTTTTATTTGTACAGCATAGTTTTAGTTCACTTTAGTGCTGTGTTTAACTGTATAGCACCTTTTATGTTTTTAATCACCCAAGCTGAGAACTTGCTTTTCATGGTAGCAGTATTACTGGCACAACAGGTAGCACTCTCACCTTGGGTGTAAAAGGCTGTGGGTCTGATCCCAACACTAGGAAGATCGACTGTTGATACTACAATGCAGTGTAAGGATGGTGCTGAACTCCTGCGTGTGTTTTTCTTTATATAAGACATTAAACCAAGAAGTCAACTGCCTGAGCTGGTGGATGTAAAAGATTCTACAGAACCTGTTTAAAAGAATCACAGAAGTTCCTCAATGCCCCCACCAAATTTCCTCTAGTAGTATGCCATCTCAATTAGCCAGGTTTGACTAAAGTAGTCAATAAGGGATAAATAAAATAAGAATTTAGTACATTTTTGTCAAAATAATCTGAAAATGTTTATTTCATGAGTTATAGTTATCGCATTCTCCCTTGTCACTTCTGAACTCTTAACGTGCCCTTAATATCTTGCATGATTGTGTGTGTATGTGTGTGTGTGTGTGTGTGTGTGTGTGTGTGTGTGTGTTTCTGTGATCCTATTACACTATACCCTATACTCAACTGACACATAATTGTTTGTATTAAGTTTCACATTCCTGTAGTACTTCTTTCACTGAACCCTGAATGAATTGTTTTTTAATTAATTAATTTATTGTTTGAATTCTGGAGCACCATTTTTAATGGTGTTGTGATCTTTGTGTGAGAGTACTCATGGCTTTGAACATATATTTTGCTCAAAATTTGGATCTGTGTTTTATGTGATTGCAGTGCACAGGAGTTACTATTTGAGGCTGCTGTTTCTTTAGTAGGTATTTTTCCCCTACTGTTGTATGACAAGGGAGATAATATAAATAAGTAAGTAGATATGGGTGGGGGGTGGGGGGGTTGGTTCCTTACAGAAACACATGCTCGCAGTTTTGCTTCTAAGGAGCATTTTGTTTGAGTAAAAGAAAACAACTAAGAGTTCCACATACTAATATACGTCACTGAATTCACTGAATTGCTGGCAAAGCATATTCTTTATCTCTCTGCCTGTCTGCCTAGCACCAGTACTTCTTAACTGGCCGACAAAATAACTAACAAAATAAATAAGAAATAAATAACATTCCTCCACCTTTCTTTCTTTGGATTATCTGCTCTAAAATAAAATTTCATTGTTGCTGCTAGTTATTAAAGTGTACATCAGTATCTTGTCTACAACAACTGTTGCCATGTCAACAATTTTAGTTATATCACTGGATTTATTATCACTGCGGTGGTGGTGCTGCGGTAGCATTGTCACCTCACAGTAAGACATTGTCCTGTTCAATTCTCAGCTAGAGTGTCTTCTGTGTGTAGACATGCGTGAATGGACGTACCTTCATTGAAGGTTGTGTGTCAGGGCCAGCAACTCGGCATGTAAAACTCTGCTGCCAATCATTAGCGGACCGGAGTTCTGCTGGGGCGACCCCTAACCGGGAAAAGCCGAAAGACACAACGACTGGATTTATTATCAGCTAAAATAGCTTCTGTTTATTAAGAGTTGTAAAATAATATCCTGTCTAGATTTTTTCTTGTTTATTTCATTTGAGAGAACCTACTCACAAAATACATATTTTGTTAAATACTTTAATCAAACTGCTTGTTAATTCATAAAATATTTTGGATTCTATAAGAAGAAAAAAAAAACAATGCAAACACTCTGTCAGTCTTCCTGCCCTCTTCCTGTTTGTGTTTCTGTTTCTGTCCACTAATGGTGCTGTTGTATGGATGTCCATGCAGTTACATGAACACTGTAGCCAGACTTCCTGTAAATTACAGTTAGTGTTTCCAGGCTCACACTCTTGTTTGTTTATGCTCAATTATATGTTACTTCTAATTACGCTAATGTCATATCATCTGTGCTTTTATTATTAGGATTTATGGTACATGGAGACTTTTTCCTTGAAGTTAGATATGAATTTGATGCAAGTATTTGGAGCGGCCCTTCTACAAGGTGTACTTTACTTATTGAAGGAATTGAGCTCAAATTAATGTAAACCTGAAAGGTCTGTAATCCCTACCAAATGGAAAATGCTAACATTGTGTACAGAATTTCTAAAAAAAATAATTCTCTGTTTGACTGTACATGGTGGGAAGTTTCACAAATAAGAAAAATCAAAGATTGCACTCCCTTGTGAGCTCATCAAATGCTTTCCCAGATGTAAAACGTTAGACTACATAGGGCTCTAGCAACCTGAACCTCGCCCAAATCCTTTCACTGTTAGTACACCGAACTTCCTTCTTCCCATGTTTCCATTACAGAGGGAAAAGAAAATTAATATTACAATGGATAATCTGTCATTCAGTTATACAAACCTGGGAATTGTATTTTTCAAAACTATAATTACATTAAATTAAGTAAAAAGGAAAAAAATGTATCTCTTTCAAAAGAAAAAAAAAAAGATGAACTTTTTTGGAAATTTCATTATATTTCTTTACATTCACCTGTATCAACATTCTATACCATCAACATATCCACCATTTGGCCATCAGTACTGTCAACATTAAATCAAAACCCTAGGTTTGTCGAACAAATGTACATTTGGTCAAATGCAGGGGAACCACTGTAAAATACTCAATTGTTTTGGATAACAAGAAAATATTTCATTGAATGGTAGTATTTCATTCTGTTAGTAGGTGACCAGCAGTATAAACAAAGGTTTTATATCAATACTCTACTTGAGAATTGCAAAGCTACCTTCTTTTTTTAATATGGTGAAAAGAAAAGGGTATAACACAAAGATCATTGTGTCTAATGAGCAACCTTGCCTCACACCTCTGACTTGATAACTCATAGATCTTTAGTTATTAATATTCTGGTAACATGAATTGAAAAAGTAATGCCAAGCTAATATTTTAATCTGAATTGATTTTTTTTTATTTTTATCTTGGGGAAAAAGGATTGGTGCACCATTCATGTATCAGTAAATGTTGCAGACATTTCGATAACATAGCCAGAGCTTTGTTTGACAGAAGATAATTGCCTCTGTTATTTTCAGATGTAAATCTTTTAACAAAAAATTCTATCTTAAATGAGTAGATTTATAAAGTCTGCCTTTTCACAATTATCCCCACATTAAGTAAAATGCTAAATATCTTTATGTATTTTTAAACAGTTTCTTGTCATAACAATAAATACTATCACCTTGCCTAATGAACTGTATATGGTGTTTCTGTTCCTCTCTTCATATGCCTGAAAAATGTATCATCAAGTTCAAGACATTGAGTAAATATTTTTCCTGCAAATAAAGGTTAAAGTGGATTGCTCTTCATTTAAGAGGTTTGAAAATTTGCCCTGAATTTATTGCATTTATTATTTTTTGTTGAATATATCTGACAAAGTTAAATGAAACTTTACCTTAAAACTCAAAATGTGTTATTTTCATTGTATCTTTTTTTCTGAGCTATTTCAGTGTATCAAAATCACTCTGAGTGCTTCTTTTACAATTTTACTATGCTTCCCACAAAATGGCAGCCACTGGGGCTTGCTATAATAATATAATCTTGTTTTCTTGCTTTCATGCCTTCTTCCCAGAATCCATTTCAAATCCACCTTATGTGAGTCATGTTAGACATAAGGAAGTGGTGTTGTCTTCTTATATCATTAAAGTAGAATAGCAGGAGTATCAGATATTGTCATCTTAAACACCTTCTGTAACAGAGCTGCTTCTGTGTGTCTGTCAGAGCTTGTTCTATGCAATAATTAGCTGTTATACACTTCCAGCAAAAGAAAATAGCTAAATAGCAGACCTTTGCAAAGGGATTCTTTTGTAGATATAGAGGAATTGACAGACCCTCCCTGACACTCATCCTGAGATGTCAAAACTCTCACTATTGTGAATGATCCCTGTATCATGTGCAGCTGATAGCTACCACAGGAAAGGAAAGGAAAGGAAAGGAAAAAGTCTGCTGCTAACCAATGCTTTCAGTGAGATGTCATGCCTACTCAACCTGGAGGACTTCTTTGAGAAGGTCCCCAAAGCAACAGATGAGGGCAAAATGGTTCATACTGTCTACCTTGAAAGGCCTTGACCAGGTCATTTGATGGATAGCCAGTTGGCACACAGACAGGAACCAGGAAGTCAGAATTGGGAGTCCACCTCAAGTGAAGTCCCTCAGGGATTGGTCCTGGTACTGGTCCTCTTTTGCATTTACTTCACTGAAGTCAAGGCCAATATCAAGGTCCTCTGACTGACCACAAAACCAAAAATGAAGAATGAGGTCGGACCCAAAATGGAATTTATTGCAGAACAACAGCACAACACAGTCGATTTACCTAGGTTTCGTCCCAAATGGACTTCTTCAGAATAAAAATCAACCATAAAAAAACACTTAAGTAGTAAACACAAACCCCACCCAAATCATTAACCTTTAAATTATCCTATCTAATAAAAGATTGATTAAAAAAACAGCATCCAATGAATAAAAATAATAATAAAAACAGTGAATACTAAATGTAAATGAATATAATTTTCACATACAACATATAAACAAATAAACAACTAAATAAACTACAATGTGTACTTGAAAACATCAATATATTATCCCAAAATATGTTTGAGCTTAAGTACAGGCTTAATCGTGCAAAAGTCATTCAACCCAGGGTGACAATGCGCATCCAATCTAAGTTGCCATCTAAGCTCACATAAATCTAAATGCACCTCTAAAGTTCTACCCCATAAGTCATACTTGATTTGTTGCAATACACAAAATTTAAAAAAATGTTCCGAACAATTGGAGATATGCCTAGCTAAAGCATTAGTCAATTTTAAATGTTTAATGTCTAATAGATGCTCTCTAACCCTTTCTCTAAAAAAACAACAGGTTTTCCCCACATAAAAGGAGAGGCATACTTGACACCTGGCCAAATAAACCACATTTTTCGTGTAACAATCAAAATGGCCTGTAATATAAATGTGATGTTGATTGAGTGTCAAAGTACTGCCTGTTACCAATATATGTTCACAAATAGTGCATCTCCCACATTTGAAATTGCCGGATGCCCTACTGTTACATTGACTTAGGGAAAGGGAACATCTTTCAAAAATCTCTTTTAAAGAGATGTCCTTCCTATAAATAAACTTGGGTAAAAAAGCCATTTTAGCTGCTATATTCTTATCCAATTGCAAAATTCCCCAATTTCTGTTAACCATGCCTGTTATATATTCAGAGTCAAAATTATAAGTTAAAACATAGTGCAATGGATGTACATCTAATCTTCCTAAACCACCTACCATATCAGTTGTAATATTTGAAGTACCTATGTCACCACCTTTAAGGATAGGAGAATAAAAACCCATATCTCTTTTATCTTTAATCTCTTTAAACATTTCTAAGCATAACCCCTTTGGATATCCTCTATTTAAAAATAAGGTGGCCATAAAATTCAATTATTCAATGAAATCCTCCTCCTCACTAACCATCCTAGCAGCCCTCACCATTTGACTCTTTACAATGGCTCTTTTTTGATGCCTTGGGTGCCAACTACTGTATTGAAGGTAGGAATTTGAAAAAGTGGATTTTCTATATATGTTAGATTTAATGGTCTCCAATGTCTTATCAAAAGTTAATCTAACATCCAGATGTGTAATGGTATCCGCATCAAGGTCATGGGTAAATTTTAAATACCATGCTGTGTTGTTGATGTATTCTAAGAAGGCATCTAAAATAACACGTTCACCTTCCCATATAATAAAAATATCATCAAAGTAACGCGTGTATAATTTTATAAACTGTCTGAATTCACTTGTGAAAACATAATTTTGCTCCCAATAAGCCATGATGTAATTGGCGTAAATTGGGGCACAAGCAGCACCCATAGCTACACCAGTGTGTTGCTTAAACAGGTGCCCTTCAAAAAATATAAAATTATTTCGCAAAACTGCCTCCATAAGTTTGACAAAAACATTGATTTTATCTTGTTTAAAAATTCCTGTCACAACCAGTTGTTCCTCTAACCAGGTGAGACCAATATCATGGGGAATGACTGAAAATAAGTTACACACGTCTATGGTAAGAAAACATGAATTATTATTATACTTGAATTTTTTGACCCTTTTCAAAAAATCCCAAGAGTCTTTTGTTATATATGGAAAAGCATTTAAACCTTGTTTCATATGGTGATCTAAAAATTGACTCATGAAACAAGTTCTACACCTCTTACCATCTACAATAGGTCTAAATTTGACGTTGTCTAACCCCTTGTGTATTTTTGGTATGCCAAAGATACCACATAAAACTGGATATGGATTACACATGACTTCGTACTCAACTTCATTCAATTCCCCTTGGAACAACATGTCTTCTAACATGAGATCCAATTTTTGATAAGCGATATTAATTTCATTAATACTGGTTTCCACATAGTTATCATCCATAAGCATGGTCATCATAATGTTACTATAATCGTTGTTATCAGCTACAACTACCCCATTGCCTTTATCGGGCTTCATTATATGTATATTATCAGCCTTTTTTAAATTGTTCAACAATGTGCACTCAAACTCTGTCATATTCAGACATGATTGTCTTATAGTTTTCCTGTAGTAATCCCTGATATCAAGTTCACACATTTTTTTCAAAAATAGCTATAATAGGATTAAGGGGAGGGTTAAAAGTACTTGGTTTTATCATAAACTTTTGTTTGTTAACCATGTCAACCCCATCGAAAAACACTCAAGTTCATTTTTCATACAAATAATTTTAGATCAATTAGGGCATCAACCAATGTACCCCTCCTGCATGGGACAAAGGTAAAACCCTTAGAAAATAAATTAACATAATCAATGTTGAAACTATAATTAGAATAATTAAATAACATAAAATCACCTGTAGCCACCTTATTTTTAAATAGAGGATATCCAAAGGAGTTATGCTTAGAATTGTTTAAAGAGATTAAAGATAAAAGAGATATGGGTTTTTATACTCCTATCCTTAAAGGTGGTGACATGGGTACTTCAAATATTACACCTGATATGGTAGGTGGTTTAGGAAGATTAGATGTACATCCATTGCACTATGTTTTAACTTATAATTTTGACTCTGAATATATAACAGGCATGGTTAACAGAAATTGGGGAATTTTGCAATTGGATAAGAATATAGCAGCTAAAATGGCTTTTTTACCCAAGTTTATTTATAGGAAGGACATCTCTTTAAAAGAGATTTTTGAAAGATGTTCCCTTTCCCTAAGTCAATGTAACAGTAGGGCATCCGGCAATTTCAAATGTGGGAGATGCACTATTTGTGAACATATATTTGTAACAGGCAGTACTTTGACACTCAATCAACATCACATTTATATTACAGGCCATTTTGATTGTTACACGAAAAATGTGGTTTATTTGGCCAAGTGTCAAGTATGCCCCGCCTTTTATGTGGGGAAAACCTGTCCGTTTTTTAGAGAAAGGGTTAGAGAGCATCTATTAGACATTAAACATTTAAAATTGACTAATGCTTTAGCTAGGCATATCTCCAATTGTTCGGAACATTTTTTAAAATTTTGTGTATTGCAACAAATCAAGTATGACTTACAGGGTAGAACTTTAGAGGAGCATTTAGATTTATGTGAGCTTAGATGGCAACTTAGATTGGATGCGCATTGTCACCCTGGGTTGAATGACTGTTGCACGATTAAGCCTGTACTTAAGCTCAAACATATTTTGGGATAATATATTGATGTTTTCAAGTACACATTGTAGTTTATTTAGTTGTTTATTTGTTTATATGTTGTATGTGAAAGTTATATTCATTTACATTTATTATTCACTGTTTTTATTATTATTTTTATTCATTGGATGCTGGTTTTTTAATCAATCTTTTATTAGATAGGATAATTTAAAGGTTAATTATTTGGGTGGGGTTTGTGTTTACTACCTAAGTGTTTTTTTATGGTTGATTTTTATTCTGAAGAAGTCCATTTGGGACGAAACCTAGGTAAATCGACTGTGTTGTGCTGTTGTTCTGCAATAAATTCCATTTTGGGTCCGACCTCGTTCTTCATTTTTGGTTTTGTGGTTTATTCTGGTTCCTGGTAATCTGTTCCTCTGACTGACCAGTCATAGAATCCCCCATCAACATTAATGTTTTCTATGAAAGGCTGACACAGACAGATAACTAGTGTAAGAGCAATGGACTAAAACGAAATGCCAATAAATGCATTATAGTACCCTTTGTGAAGTCATCCAACCCCGGTAACTATCATATTGACAACACACTCCCTAAGAGTCAACCCAGTAGTCAAAGGCTTGGAGACACACACAGACAGTAATTTAGCCTTTGGCCATCATGTGTCAACAGTAGCAAGGAAAGCAAGGGAATCATTCTTTGTTGTGCAAATTATAAACAAAGGTATGACATCTAGGTCAAAGGAGGTCATTTTTTTAACTATATTCAGCATTCATCAGACCTATCATTGAGTACAATGCTCCATTTGGTATAAACCAAACTAGGCACATGAAACAATTTAAATGCCTACAGAGTTTCCTCACTGAAAGAATAAAAGGAATAAGTAACATGTAATCTGTACACTGCCTTAATGCCTATCCCTTTATTCTGTCTCCTACAAGATGTTGAATGGAAATCTATGATTGGTATACAAGACATTGTCAGAACCCTCCTGGATGGACATCCTGCATATTTGCAAAGCAAACAGAACCAGAATTACTCAATCTAAAGACTTAAACCTTGCCTTTGATATAAATAGGACCTGCTGGAGAGACAGATATGCATGCCAGAGGCTATCCATTCTCTGGATCAGCCTCTCCATCCATGTGAAACACAGTTCCTCCCTAACCAAATTTAATTGCAGCTTGGTCAATTGGCTTCAGATAGGAAATTCATCCCTGCTTTGGCACCTATGTCTCTAATGGACACAGGCAAACTGTAATGGTTTATCTCCCAAACCCCTGCTTGTAAAGGTTTCATCTTCCAAACCTCTGCTTACACTTATCAAGGGTACCATAACTTGTCAGAGATTTGGGATGCATGGCTAGGCTTAAAAAGTCCCTAGTGGTCGTTAGCCTAGTGCACACCTATGAAATTATAAACAGTCAGTGCCGCGCATTCCTGAAATGGCATAACCTGTTCACCTTCTGTAAATGGTATATTAATTATACACATGTATCAAAGAAAGCACTGCATTAAAACAGCTGGGGTGAGTATATCAACTTGGAAACCCTGCTTTACTACAACTGCTATATTTTCTACACTAACCATGTCTGCACTGACACTAGGAGGTTGTATCAGGGCAATATGTATCTTAAAAAAAAACAAAAAACAAAACAAAACAAAAAAAAAACAGTGCACTTTATCATGAAGATGAGAGAACCACCAATGAGGCGGATAATAAAAGAGATGAGCATATGCCCCTCCCCACAGATATACTGATTAGCGAAAGAAAACCTGTTATCCTGAGAGTTGGAGAAATGTGCTAATGTGTTTGTTATTTTTACTCAAAAGCATTTTACACCCACAGTAGATAACTATCTGTCCTTGAATTTGTGTTAGGAGATTTTATAAACTGTGGTAAGAATGCCTTCATACATTACATTTTCTCACTTCTGTTGCATTACTATCCCTTGATTTATGTTGCAGAATACTGACTACTTAATCAAAACCATAATCCTTGAACATGACATCAGTAACACTGTGCAAAAGCCTAACACTTTCTGCAAACCTGTTGCAGTTACAGAAAATATTACTTCTAAGTATATCACTATACAAAATATGTATTCATCTATAAGGTATGCTGTATTTTTCAGATGCCCAAAGGGGTATGATCTTAACGAAATTTCAGATCATGCAGAACAAACCATGCCATAATAAATTAAAATAATTATTTATTTTCATCTTATTACCAAGATAAAGACCCTGTGATGTGACATGTTATCTGGATTATTATACTTTATATATCAAGATGACTTAAATATAGTATCATAAATTTGTGACATTTAGAAAAAAGGTGCACTGATAATGTTTTGCTTCCCCTCTGCAATAAAGACAGTGGGATACAGTTTAACATCTCTCTTGTCTTTTATAGCAAATGGAATAATTGTCCATCTATGATTCTGAAACACCAGAAAAGCAGCTTAACCAACAGCTGTATGGAATAAAGCACACCCGAAAAGAAGTGATTATTCTTTAATATCATCCAATCTAAGATTGACAGCTGTACCTGATGGGGTAAACTAAAGTTTTCTCTGTGTCTGTGCTATGTCATGCAGATAGAGACAAATTCCTCTGCAAATTATGTCTGAAGTTAAGTTTAAAGCAATGGATGAGTTTTCTCTTCCTTTGATTTTAAGGCAAGGAAATGGATATTTTATAAAGTACAAGCAGGTTTCATGTACCTTGAAGGGAGAAATGCAGCCTAGAGGCTTAGTTAAATTATTGGAAAAGGTGGAGTTTTCCTGTATACAAACATTGGGAACCATACTTTTGTAAATGAGACTTTCAAATATTGTTTAAATTCCTGCAACTCATTGAATTCCCTATTATTTCATTAACTAATTTGGTGGTACGTGTTATTATTTATTTTATTCATTTATTTTATTTAACATTTGTTGACCGGGAATGTCCGACTAGGTTCCACAGAGCCTGTTTTCAGCGGAGGCCCGGGTAGAAACACTCCAGATGCATGTCTTTGGAATTAATTATTAATTAATTATTAATTAATGAATTATTAATCCTAGCTAGAGGGCTAAAACATGTTAGCCAATGTTGTAAAAAAAAGTATTACAGTCCCCAGAATTCAATAAACTAATTTGTCCATGCAGGAACAGTGTAGCCACTCCTGCACGGAATATGTCCGCTGAGCGATCCAGTAAACTAGTGTTTTGATGTGCACGAGCCTGCCTACACTGTTCTTGCACGGGGACCAGTGCAGAATGCTAATTACCTCATTTGCTGGTGAAAGCCATGAAAATGATGTGAATTATTGATTAAGCAAGCAGGCAGGTATCGGTGCAAGAGCAATGTTAGTAGCAGAAATGTATTGGGTTACTAACTGAATACATTTCTGCAAATAACAAAATGGAGGCATGACAGCTCCAAAAAAGCATGTATTATACTCTTTAGGCATGCCAATGGCCAAATATATGGCCACTGAGATGGAAAAGTGGTTCATTTTTATTAAAATCAAAGTTATTTTTTGTGGCCAATCTTGGCTTTTTAAGCAAACGGGACCGTGCCGAAAATAAAAAAAAAATGTGAAGACTCAATTTTAAGGGAAATCTGCATTTTGCCATTATAGTCTATGGCATGCAGAATCAAAAACAAAACCAGGGAACAGTGGTTGTCAAGGAGAAAGGCTCTGTGGTAGTGCAGTAACTATGGACTAAGGCAGTGGGGTATGCAAATGAAGGGAAATTTACTAAATCACAAAAATCTTCTAAGTGCCAAACTGCACCTAACCGTGTAGGTATAGCACACCACCAGGAACGGTCAATGAATAAAAAGTGAATGAAAATCCAAACTCGGTTCACAGCTCACACAAGTATGCACTTGCACATAAACTTTTGTTAATTCCGTTTATTATTTAAAAACCAGCATATTATATGACATAAAACTTATACAACAAATTAGGTTAAGCGCTTTCATCTAACAATACGTAGACTTCATCAGAACACTTCATTATTACCATGACGGATTTAAATAAAAGATACCAACCAATCCGCTTCATTAATCCATTTCTGTTCTGGTGCTTCAATTACAAAGTTAAAGTGCTCAGTGCATTCCAAATTTGGCGATTGCCCTTTCCATATGTAATTCTTTTCCATCCTATACTTTTTACAATATTATTTGCTATGCTAAACTGCCACAATCCTATCCTAACTGTACCTCTTGTAATAGTGTATGTCGTGTATCTACTGTAATATCAAATGAATATACCCCCACATACCTAATAAATAGCTACTACATCAGTATTTAAAAAGTGTATATATACAATAATGTATTTAGTTAAAACATATATTGGTTAAAACAAGCAAGGCTGGCAGCCAATAGTATAGCCCTCAGAAAGAGTGACCAAAAAGACAGCTAATATAAAACTATAACCCCACTTCAACTATTATTTTCTAATATGGGTTTAATGGATATGCTGTCATTTATTCCTGGAAAAACCAAAGCATTTAACTTTATCTGCCATCTAGTTTCTCTTTGACCCAACTTTTTACTTATAGTCCCCCTTCTGGGGTTCAATTTAATACACTCCAATATGCCAAATTTAAAAGTGTCACAACTACTACTGACATTCAGATGCCTCCATAAAGCATTTTACGTATATTTTTTTCTGATGCAATAACCATGGTCATATATCCTATTCTTAAGGTATCTGTCCATCTTGCCCACATAAAAACAAGGACACTTTGTGCACTTGGCCAAATACACTACATGTGGGGTCCTACAGTTACCATTCTGAAAAGTAACCTGTGTTCTATTCGTGTCTTCCAATATGAGAGTAGGCACCTGAATAATCTGACTGCACTGATTACATTGTCCACATTTAGTGGTGCCTACCTTCTTGACCATATTATCTTTTTTCATTATTTTCCTTTGCAATTCACTTTTTAAATTTATTCCATTTTTGGAAACAAACAAGAGTTGTTCCCCCATCATTTTATATACATTTTGTTCAGTTTTCAAAATATTCCAATTAGACTATTATTTTTCTTATATCTTGTACATACAGTGCATATTGAAATATACAGGCTCTCATGAAATTGGGCGCATCCTGACCGTCCTTTTTCTTGTTTTTATCTAACATTCTAATTGAACCTGTACCTAAAATAGGTTTATATTTCTTACCCCATTCATTCTTCACATAGTTCTTAATATCCTCAGTTAGATATATAGGGTACCCTCTATCTCTGAACATATTACCTATAAGGTTTAATTCTTTAATCATATCCAAATAGTCAGAGGTCATTCTAGCAGCTCTTATAAATTGACCTTTTATAATACTCTGTTTTTGACTGTTTGGATGACAACTAGAGTATTGCAAGTAAGAGTTGCTAAAAATATCTTCTCTATATATTTTTGATTAAAATTTTCCATTTTCAACACTAATAAGTGTATCCAGATATGAAATTGAATTCTTGTTCATATTAAATATAAATTTTAGACAGTCACTGGCAGTGCTTAAATAGCCCTTAAATTCTTGTAACTTACTTTCACTTCCTTTCCATACAATAAATATATCATCCAAGAATCTAATATAGCAAATGATGTTCTCTCTCCAAGCAGTTTGTAATATATACTCAGTTTCCCAGTCAAGTAGAACAAGACTGGCAAAAATGGGGGCACATGCCGCTCCCATTGATACCCCTTTGCATTGCCTGTAGTACACTCCTTAAAACAATATATAATTGTGAGTTAACACAATTTCCATGAAATCCAAAGTTAAAGAAATGGTGTCCCAGACCAAACTGCCATACTTTACAATACTATTACTAAACCTTCTCAACTCATCATCAAGAGGTCTACTACATCTATAGTTACTAAAATAATATCCGGATTGCACAATTCAGGAATGATCATACCCAAAAAGTCCCAAGAATCAATAACAATATGAGTTATTTTGTCATGTATAGGATTTAACCAAGTATCAATTACTGTTCCAAAAGAGAAAGTTTTGGATTTATTTCCTGATATTATTGGACGAAAAGGGGGATCCATTATGTTTTTATGTACTTTGAGAATACCCACAATAGTACTAATAATGGGGTATTCAACCTTCAAATAATTGTAAATGTCTGTGTCTATCCTACCATCTAATAGAGTTAGGACTATTTTGGACTTTCATTCACTTTCTAACCGTGTAGGTGCTATAGTATGATTGTGTAACTAGAAGGAGCAACAGACATGAAAAGGGGGTATGTCAGACATGTTGTAAGCACATTGGAACCCTATTGTGCACAGATAAGCTTAGCTAAGCACAGCTGAGTAAGGGGGTATGTATGAGGCTGTATTGACTTATTCCATGAAATGAAGAGTGTGTTCGCATCCAGGGAGGGCAATTTCTTCAGTTTACATTAGCTAAATGTGCATGCATGGCATGCACCAGGTCTAAATCAAAAGACCCCCCCCCCCAAGAAATAGCAGGACTATTTACATTTGAGCACTGGGTTTGCACAGTGCACCTCGGAGCTTAAAAGGGGAGGAAATAGGAAGGAAAAAAAGGAAAATAGCAGAATAAAAGCAATCAAGAACAAATTACATAGCTAGCAGGTGGAATGCATCAGTCATCCACTCATAAAGACAGCATCTGCAGCACAACAGCATAAACTATGGAAACAATTTACAGTCTGTTTTTTTTCCCACAAACTCTGCACCATTGGTCTACACATGCGGGGGAATTTTAACTGGAAAAATGTTGGGGGCTGCCATTGCTTTGATCCCCCTGGAGTATCATGCTCCCCATTGGCCATTTTTTTCAATTATAAAGAAATTCCCAATACTATTCTAGCATGTCCAAAGGTCAGTTGTCAATCTCCTCTCCAGTCCAGCTGGTGAATTTGTGAATCTTGAGGCAATGTTACAACTGCCTCATGTACATAGACAACCCTCTCCTCCTCCCAACAAATTCCAACACATGTGAGAGTTGCAACCATATAGTCAAACTGGAGGCTAAGCTCTCTCAACTCAGTACTGGCGTAACCAGTCAGGAGGAGAAGGAAACCACACTCACTACAATTACAGTCTCACATAGACCTACCACGACAGCAAACCAAACACATAAACACACAAAAACATACTTGGAGGCTCTAAATAAAAATCTGCCTAAGCAGCAGAGACCTCCAAAGCAGACACCCAAGCAACCACGACCCCAAAACAAAACACGTGCAACACATAGCTCACAAAGCCAGTGTGCCGAACAGTCACAGCCCTTAAGACTAAACAACACACCTGATACACTTGTAATAGGTGACTCTATCGTCAGGCACACTGACGTCCCGCTCACCAGGCTGAACAAGGAGAAGGTCACGGTGAGCTGCCTGTTGGGCGCTAGGATCCACCACATAACACAAGCACTCAGGTCACTCCAAGGCAAGTACAAATATGACTCAGTCATTGTCCATGCTGGTGTGAATGACCTGAGACGTACCTCCCTGGACTACATGAAAAGAGACATAGAGGAGCTCTCTGAGCATGTATCCCAGGCAGGTATGACCCTGACCTTGAGTAGCATCTTACCCTCACCAAGAATGATGCCACAGTATGAGGACAAGATTATCAATTTCAACAATTGGCTTAAGTATTGGTGTCATTCAAATGGGATCCAATGCCTGTCAGCCTGGGATGACATGCTCGACAAGCCACGATGCTTCGCTAGGGACGGCTTGCACCTGTCACCCCTGGGCTTTTGGATATTGGCAAAGGCTCTTGCTACCCCCATAGTGCCTTTTTTAGGTAAGGCTCAAAAGACAAACCCACCTCCATAGGTATCACAAGGGATAAGAAACTAAGAGTAATGCTACTTAACGCCAGAAGCCTAAACCTCAAGATGCACGCACTCGAAACTCTCCTTAGCATGGAGAACATCGATATATGTGCAGTAACAGAAACATGGTTCAAGGCTCCCGAGAGCACCCTAACACTACCATGTTATACCTCATACCATTCTTTTCGGCCCCAAAACTTGGACCAAACCATAAAAGGAGGGGGAGTATCAATATTCGTCAAAGATACCCACACCTTCAGGTTGGTGGCAAAGCACGAAGCATCAGAGACTATCCATGTGCAACTAACAGTGGGTTAAACTGCCTTCCAGTTTATAGCCTGCTACAGACCACCCTCCCAAACCCAGGAATCCCACTCAGCCTTCCTGAGAACACTGGAAAATATGAAGGTCTCTCCAAACACCATTATATTGGGTGACTTCAGCTACCCAACCATAGACTGGGAGCATTACTCTTGCTCCAACACCCTAGCCCAAAGGTTCCTAGAATTTATAAACTCAAATGCTATGGAACAACTTGTTACCACTCCCACAAGATGGGAAAACATACTGGACCTGATCATCACCAACATGGGGACTCTATGCTCCAGACCAGAAGTGTATCCCTCACTGGTAAGATCAGACCATAAACTAATCTCACTGGATATTCACATCCCGACCCCACCCCATGCCCAGAAAACCACAGTGAAAAACTTCTCTAAAGCAAATTTCACACTCCTCAAAACCAAGGTGGAATCCTTCAAAGCCCCCGGGCCCGTGGATAATACGGCCCAGACCGCAAAAATCTTTATAAACGCATTCTATGAACACCTTCAGGAATGCATGGATCATGCAATCCCAAATAAAACCAAGACCCAATCCTCCAAAGGCAGATGTCCTGTCTGGTGGACCCCAGCCATAAATAAACTATACAATAGAAGGAGGAAGCTACTACATGATAGAGCAAAATCACAAAAAGGGAAGGCATCTCTGATCAGTATTAGCAAAAAACTACGGGCACTCATAAAATCGTCTTAGGCCAGCTTCGAGAGAAAAATTGCACAGGACACTAAGGATAATCACAAGGCTTTCTTTAGTTATGTTAGTAACCTGGGTGGGAATTCCCAGATATGCTCAGAATTAGTCCAAAATGACAAAAAATACACTGAACCCACAGACATTTCCAACATCCTAGCTAACAGGTTCAGCACAAACCCCCCCCCTCCCCACCAAAAGGGCTAATATCTATCCCAGCAGAGTGCTGTCCCCATGACATCTCAGATGCTCAGGTAAGAGCTGCCCTCTCCAAAGCAAGAAACACAGCATCAATGGGACCAGACGGTGTCCCGGGCTGTGTCCTACATGAACTCCAAGAAGAGCTAAACCCAAACCTAAAACTACTGTTCAATCTCAGCCTTACTACAGGATATGTACCCAAAGAGTGGCATACAGCAACAGTGGTCCCTCTCCACAAAGGTGGTGCCTCAACGGATCTTGGAAACTATCGCCCCATAAGTCTCACTAGCTTGGTCTGCAAAGCTATGGAAAGGATCATCATGGACCTTATAAATAAAGATATTGGGGACCTGCAGACACTGGATCCTACCCAGTTTGGCTTTGTTAAGGGCAGATCCTGCCTCTTGAACCTGGTCAATTTGTTTGAAACAGTCACCAAGGCCATTGACAAGGGGAAGGTGGTCCACACAGCCTACCTGGACCTCGCAAAAGCCTTTGATACAATACCCCACTCGGGCATTATAGATAAGCTCACCAGCTTAAATATAAACTCCTATGTCACTAGATGGGTTGCAAACTGGCTCAAGGACAAAACCCACATGGTTAGAATAGCTGGAGCCATGTCAGACTCCAAACCAGTTACAAGTGGCATCCCACAAGGCTCAGTCCTGGGACCTCTCTTGTTTGGTATATATTTCTTGGAGGTACAGGCCAACATGGAAGGACTGTGGCTGACCAAGTTCGCAGATGACTGCAAACTGGGCGCCATAATAGACTTTCCATCCGACACAAGCATCCTCCAAAAGGGCCTCATAGAAAAAGACAACTGGTGCCAGAGCCATGGCCTCAAGCTAAACGCCAAAAAGTGTATAGTCATCCCCTTTGGCAAAAACAAAGTGCCCACAAATTACCACATAGGTGGTAATCCATTAAGTACAGAAGAAGTAATTAGGGACCTGGGGACCCAAGTTGATAGCAATCTCTCATTTGACAACCACGTGGCCAACGTGGTTAGAAAAACATTTTATATAGCCCACCTAATCATGAAGGGATTCACATCTAGATCAGGGAGGTCATCGTGCCTCTTTACTCATCCCTCATCAGGCCCATAATTGAGTACAATGCCCCTTTTGGGATGTACCTTACCAGACACCTGCAGCAACTGGAAAGACCCCAAAGGTACCTCACCAAGAGGATCAAGGGGCTCAAACAGATGCCGTATGCTGCCCGGTTAAAGAAACTCCAGCTCTACTCAGTGGCATACTGCCTGCTCAGAGGCGATCTGTGCCTGACGTATAAAGCCATGTCCAACCCGGAATTAATGGACATGCTGCACCTCAGAAAATCCAAATCCCATCGAGCTACGCGCCGAGGGACTTGAACCTCAGCACTGAAATAAATAGGACATGCTGGAGGGACAGATTCATAACCCAGAGGCTCCCTTCACTCTGGAATAAAATCCCAGTCCAGGTTAGGCAGAGTCCCTCATTGACTCTCTTCAAGAGGAATCTTGATGAGTGGATGGGAGATCGTAGGTTTACCCCGGGTATCACTTCTGTGTCACTGTTAGACAGAGGCACAGTATACTAACCTTGCAAAAGGGCATAGCAAAATTAATTTAATATGGGTGGCGAAAGTCATACACACTCTGGCTAGGCTTATAAATGCCCTAGGGCAGATAGCCTAGTATGAACCTATGAGCCTATGAACTTATCAGTATGTGCTAGAGAGACTGAGAGTGGAGAGGAGGATAATGCTGACAACTGCCACAGACAGAGGAGGAGGAGAAGAGTGTTCAGACCCAGGGTAACTTTCCAGGTGTTACATGATCTGGAGATAGTAGAGTGCTACAGGGTGGATATAGACATACTTCAACAAATCAGCAAGCTGTGCTGGCCTCAACTCAGACATAGAGCCAACAGAGGGGAACCCATCTCAGTCGATACCAAGTTATGTGTAGCCTTAAGATTTCTAGCTACAGGTACTTTCCAAAGACCTACTGGGGACATCATGGGGATCTCACAGGCATCTGCATCCAGGGTACCCCACCAGTTCCTGGATGCCATGCTACCACATGCCACTGAGCACATTTACTTCCCCAACACCCATGAGGAGAGGACCAACAATATGCATCTCTTCCTCCTTGTAGCAGAGTACCCAGAGGTACTGGGTGCCATTGACTGCACGCACATCCACATCAAAGCACCACCCAGTGAACAGGGTAGGGTCTACATACACTGCAAGGAATTCCCCTCAATCAACTGCCAGGTCATGTGCAATGCCCAGGGCATTATCATGAATGCGTGTGCTGGCAGCCCCTGGAAGTTATCACGACTCGCACATCTGGCATTTGTCACAGCTGTACCAGGCATTTGCCAGTGGGGGCATCCCATATGGCCATCTGGTGGGGGATGCTGGCTATGCACTGGAGCTGTGGATGATGACACCCATCAGAAATGCACACACCCACACATGAATGACATAATGAGGCACACGTACAAACCAGAATCATTATAGAGTGTGTTTTTGAGATGCTCAACTCACAGTTCCGCTGCCTTGCCATATCTGGTGCAGCCTTGCAGTACTCTCCAGCCACATGTGCACACATGTTCATAGTATGTGCCATGCTACACAATATGATCCTGTGGAAACAGCTGCAGCATGAACAGCACGGGGAAGGGCCACAGAGCCTACTACCATTGCCAAGGTCCCACAGGCACAGAGGGAATCACAGGAGGAGGCCCCTGAGCCTGCTCCTGTAGGCAGATGGAGGCATGCCCATTATGCTCAGGCCTTGGCAGAGAGGCAACACATAGCACACACACTGACACTGTAGGGACACCAGGGGCTGACACCTGTCTCTGACTCGTACACACACATCACATTACCTTTAACTTACCATGTATAGGCAGTGTACTGTGTGCATCCTACATAGGTGGCCCTCAAGCACCATCCTCACAACTGCTAAAAGCACAAGGTAAGTCAGTCTCATTAACAATAAATGAATGGATTAGTATGTTTTGCTAGCATATCTATGGTAATGCTGCATGCATGCAAGGGAATGAGGTGGCCAACTGGGATAGCGACACACAACTGACTGCTATGTGGACCACCAGGAAATGTCTGGCCAAAACTGGCCTCCACACACTATGCAGTAGCACCCAAGGTGGCAAATCCCGCTTCAGTATACATGTGGGGACAACTAGCTGGGGGGTGGTCATAGGACAAAGGCATGGATGTCAGTGTGGGGGTCCCATACTCACCCCTCACACCCCAACAGCAAGTCAGCTATAGAAAGCCACAGAGAAATGTCTGGTAAAGGCACACAAATGGTGTCATTGTTGAATTACCCACCTACAGACTCACACAGACCCACAGTTGCAGTAAGGCTATGAAGGGTAAGAAGTCTGAAACTGAAATGTATGCCATTACAATATGACCAGTGCTCTTTACTGAAATGCCTCTAGTCTGCAAAACAGGGCACAATAGTATGGTAAATTGAGCCAAATGTAAAGCAAATATCAGCAGTCTGCGCAAATCTGTACAGTTGACAGGTGTGCCCCCCATATACCCACACAAAACATGTATGTTTGCAGGGAAATAGCAGCATAGCACACATTGGCAGGGCTGTACCAATACACATGAAAACATGTTGCCTATCCAGAATATGCTGGGGTCAATGAGCTATGTGTATATGTGGTTAATGCTATCAGGATCTGGCCAACACGTTCTCCTGGCATTCGTCTTTTCGTGCCCTAGTTATAGTGCTGTCTTTAAGAGGGCCATGTGCAGATAACTGCAGTGTCAACTGTTATTCATATCAGTGACATCCACTGCTCTGCTACTGACATATCTGGAAGTCACAGTGTTATGTGGAATATACTACACATATAATGGACATCTTGAAGGATGTGTAGCTGAGGTGACAAGGCATTTGTGAATATAAGTGCTTTTTTGCTACTGTTGCCGGTATTTATTCTCAATAATCCTTTTTTCTTATGTTTGCTTTTACATATAATGGACATGTCTGCACAGTAGAATGTACTCTTTACCCACACCTGTAACTCCAAACCTCTGATAGCAAGATGTCTGGACAAGGGCAGAAATAAAAGTGAAACAAAGGTACAATGACAGGCATGTGTTGTACATATTGACCTTACATACTGAGAAAGTTGGTAGAGTGAGGGGCTTGCAGTAGCAGGAATTGTCTGAAGGTTATGTAGTCTAAAACAGTAATGTCTGTCATTATTTTGTAACATCACTCTTCAATTATATGTAACTAACTTGACATAAAAACACAAGTTTATGTAGACAGGATGAAACCTCTACCCAAACACCTGGACAACCTGCAAAAAAATGTACAGGTGAGAGGTATGCCCACAGAAGGATATGACATTTCAGGTTAGAAAGATACCACACAAGCAGGAGATCACCAGGTTACTGGACTGATTACACAGCGCGTCATTACTCAACTGGCTGTAGCCACACCTCACAAATGGCCTTGTTGGGCAAGAATGTACATAGCTGCCCTCATAATATTAGTCTATGCATCATACAACTAGTATGCCTCTGGGAAAGCACTGTGATGATCTGAGGATGTCTGGCACTAGGTGATGACACAATACATAGCAGTGTCAGACTACAGATATGTCAGAAAATGTCTGCTAAACAAACCCAGTACCCTGAGGAAAGTCCTGTGTACTCCTGAGATGTATGGCTGTAGCACACAAAACCCTGAACTGGAGTACACCTATCTCTGGAATGTAGTCCCACACTAACTATAGAAGGTCACACTGGGCATGCTCCTACACTTAGAGAATCACAGGACATGTTGGAACCCACATTGGAATATATGACTGTATTCTGTATATATGTATGTGTATACAGACAGCTATGTATACCTAAACTGTCCCCACACAGACATCAGACAGGATTACCCTCGGCTAGCTGTAGGTGGCCCATATGTGATATATCTGCATCTGCTGCTTATGATACACACTCACATATATATATGGGCAACAGATAATATATGTCAAGCATACACACACATAGATGTGGGGAAGTGAGAGACAGACAGTGATAAAGAGAGAGACACACAGGGTGACAAAGACAATGAGAATCACATACACGAATATCCTGAATGGCATACAGTGGTGTCCTGCTGTGGTGAGTGGCATACCAGTTGCAAACAGTTGCACGTGTCATCATAAAAGGTGAACCCCACTGTGTAATAGTACTGAGGTTGGGTTTATAATATCACATAACCTGCCTGTGTGTGTGTCCATAGGTCTAGGTATTAGGAGACTGTTCCCACTCAGTACACTTCACATTTCACTACTCCACAATATCTGCTGCTGTCATTCACCTTAAAAGTACCATTGGACACCTAACACCCCTGTAAGCTCTGTAGCCCATGTGATATCTGTGTAACACTATAGTACAAAGGGCTAGATAGGTAGGGGTTATTAATCTCAATACTGGCAATTGTGTGTGTTTGTGTGTGTGTGTGTCTGTGTGTGTTTGTGTGTGTGTGTGTGTGTGTGTGTGTGTGTGTGTGTGTGTGTGTGTGTGTGTGTGTGTGTGTGTGTGTGTGTGTGTGTGTGTGTGAGAGAGAGAGAGTAAGGGACTGTGTGTTTGTTTGTTTGTAGGTGAAACAGTTTTAGGCCATTCCCACCCACAACACTTCCCAGTGCCCTACTTTATCAGCCCTGCTGATGTCATTCTCCTTATCAGCACCTTTAGCCAGTTATCAACCCAGTAAGCTCTGTAGTTCATGCGATAACTGTGTGACACTATAGTACAACTCACTAGCTAGGCTGGGGTTCTAATCTCAGATCCAGCAAATGTGTGTGTGGGTTTATGTGTGTGGGCATGTTTGTACGAAGAAGCATTTTGATAAGTTTCCAAACCAGTGCACTAGTTTATCAGTCCTGCTGTTGTCATTCCATTTATCAGCACCTTTGGCCAGTTGTCAGCCCAGTAAGCTTTGTAGCACATGTGATAACTGTATAACACTATAGTATAAATCAGTAGCCTAAGCAGGGGTTCTAATCTCAGATCCAGCAAATGTGTGTTTGTGTGTGTGTGTGTGTGTGTGTGTGTGTGTGTGTGTGTGTGTGTGTGTGTGTGTGTGTGTGTGTGTGTGTGGGTGAGTGTATAAGTGGGTGTGTATGTTTGGAGGAAGAAGTATTTTGATACGTTTCCCACCCAGTTCCCTACTTTATCAGTCGTGCTGATGTCATTCCCCTAATCAGCACCTTTGGCCAGTTGTCAGCCAAGTAAGCTCAGTAGCATATGTGATATCTGCGTAACACTATAGTACAAATCACTAGATAAGCAGGGTTTCTAATCTCAGATCCAGCAAATGTGTGTGTGGGTGTATAATTTTGTGTGTAAGAGTACATGTTTGTAAGAAGAAGTATTTTGATAGGTTTCCCACCCATTGCCCTACTTTATCTGTCCTGCTGATGTCAATCCCCTTATCAGCACCTTTGGACAGGTGTCAGCCCAGTAAGCTCTGTAGTGTGTGCGATTACTGTGAAGCACTAAACTACAAATTGCTAGATAGGCAGGGGTTCTAATCTCAATACTGGTGTGTGTATGTATGTTTGTGCGTGTGTGCGTGTGTGCGTGCGTGTGTGTGTGTGTGTGTGTGTGTGTGTGTGTGTGTGTGTGTGTGTGTGTGTGTGTGTGTGTCTGTGTGTCTGTGCGTGTGTGTGTGTGTGTGTGTGTGTGTGTGTGTGTGTGTGTGTGTGTGTGCAAATCATATCCTGTATGAGTTGTACCATTTTGAGTTATGTGCCACCCTGTACACTTCCCATCACTGTACATTACACGGTCTGCTGATGTTATTCACCTTAGAAGTACCTTGGGAAAAGGTGAATTCATATAAGCTCCATGGTGCATCTGATGACTGCATAACACTATAGTAGAAATAACTAGATAGGTAGGGGTTCTAATCTCAATGTTGAGAACTATGTGTGTGTGTTTGGGTTGAGAATCATATCCTGTGTAGGTTATACCATTTTGATGTGTCTACCATCTACACCTGTTTACCACCTCCCGATGGCATTACTTTATATAGTGTGTTAATGGCATCTGCCTCACATGCAGCATGTTAAACCATTGTAAATGCCATTGCAGTCATCTGTACCATCTGTCATATGGCAGAAAGAGAGGGGAAAGGCTAGGAGCGTGTCAGTGAGGGTAGGAACTTTTAATGCTGGCAGTATGACTGGTATGGGGACAGAGCTAGCTGATATGATGGACAAAAGGAGGGTTGATATATTGTGTGTGCAAGAGTCCAAATGGAAGAGGCATAAGGCCAGGTGTATTGGAGTTGTGTCCAAATAGTTTTATCATGGTGTGGATGGGAGGAGAAATGGTGTAAGGGTTATCCTGAAGGAACAGTATGGCAAGGGTGTTTTTGGAAGTGAAGAGTGTCAGATAGAATGATGCTAATGAAGCTGGACATTGATGGTGTAATGATGACTGTTGTTAGTGCATATGCTCCGCTAGTTGCATGTGTGATGGATGAGACAGAAAAATCTTGGAGTGAGTTGGATGACATGGTAATGAATGTACCCAAGGGTGAGAGAGTGGTGATTGGAGCAGGTTTCAATGGGCCTGTTAGTGAAGAGAACAGAGGGGATGTGGAAGTGATGGGTAAGTATGATGTTAAGAATGGAATGCAGAAGTTGAGATGGCGGTGGAGTTTTCAAAAAGGATGAACAGGGCTGTGTTGAATACATATTTAACAAGACAGAGGAGCATAGGGTGACATACAAGAGTGGAGGAAGATGCACACTGGTGGATTATCTCCTATGCAGGAGGACCTGTTTGAAAGAGATTGGAGACTGTAAATTAGTGACAGGGGAAAGTGTAGTTAGGCAGCATGGAATGTTGGTCTGTGGGATGACATTGTTGATCAAGAAAAGGAGGGGGAGTGTCAGGGCAGCACCCAGGATCAAATGGTGGAAATTGAAAAAGGGTGACTGTAAGGTTGAGTTCAGGGAAGAGTTAAGACAGGCAGTGGGTGGCAGTGAAGAGTTACTGAATATCTGGGTAACTACAGTACAGCTAGTAAGGAAGACATCTAGACATGTGCTTAGTGTGACATGTGGAGAGAGGAAGGGACCTGGTGGTGGAATAAGGAAGTACAGGGGAGTATAGTATACAGAGAAAGACGATGGTGAAGAAAAATGTTTGATTGTCAGAGAGATGAAGAAAGTAAACAGGAGTATAATGAGATGAGGTGCATGGCAAAACAGAGGTGACAAAGGCTAAGGATGAGGTGTATGAAGGGTTGTATGATAGGCTGGACACTAAAAATGGACAATAAGACCTGTAACAAATGGCTAGACAGAGGGACTGAGCTAGGAAGGATGTGCAGCAGATAAGGGTGATAAAGGATAAGTAGTGAAATGTGCTCACAAGCAAGGAGAATGTGTTAAGCAGATGGAAAGAGTATTTTGAGGGGCTGTTGATTGAAGAGAATGGGAGAGAGAGTAGGTTGGATGATGCGGGTATGGTGAAGCAGGAAGTGCAACAGATTAGCAAGGAGGAAGTCGGGATAGCTATAAAAAGGATTGAGAATGGAAAGGCTGTTGGTCCAGATGACATACATGTGGAAGCATGGAGGTGTTTAGAAGAAATGGCAGTGGTCTTTTTAACCAGATTGTTTAATGTAATCTTGGAAAGTGAGAGGATGCATGAGGGGTGGAGAAAAAGTGATTGATTACCTATTATAAGAATAGGGGTGCTGTGCAGAGCTGTAGTAACTACAGAGGGATAGCACTGCTCAGTCACAGCATGAATTTATGGGAAAGAGTAGTGGAAGCTAGGTTAAGAAGGGAGGTGAGGATTAGTGATCAGCAGTATGGTTTCATGCCAGGAAAGAGCAGTACAGATGTGATGTTTGCTCTGAGAGTGTTGATGGAGAGGTATGGAGAACATTGTAAGGAGTTGTGGTGTGTCTTTTTGGACTTAGAGAAAGCATATGACAGGGTGCCTAGAGAGGAGTTGTGGTATTGTATGAGGAAGTCAGGAGTGGCTGAGGAATCTGTAAGAGTGCTACAGGATATGTACAAGGGTTGTGTGACAGCAGTGTGTCCTGTGGTGGGAGTGACAGGTGCATTCATGGTGGAGGTGGGAATTACATCAGGGTTCAGCTCTGAGCCCTTTCCTATTTGCAGTGGTGATGGACAGGTTGACAGACAAGATCAGACATGTGTCCCCATTGACTGTGATGTTTGCAGATGTCATTGTGACATTGCGAGAGTAGGGAACAGGTTGAGGAGACCCTGGAAAGGTGGAGATATGCTCTACAGAGGGGAGGAATGCTGGCCAGCAGGACTAAGACAATATATATGTGTGTGAATGGGAGGGAGGATAGAGGAATGGTGAGGATGTAGGGAGTAAAGTTTGTTAAGGTGGGTGAGTTTAAATACCTGGGATCAACAGTTCAGAGTAATGATGCATGTAGGGGAGAGGTGAAGAGGAGAGTACAGGCAGGATTGGGAGGACAGAGAAGAGTGTCAGGAGTGATTTGTGACAGATGGGTACCATTAAGAGTGAGAGGGAAGGTCTACAAGATGGTATTGAGACCAGCTATGTTTTATGGGTTGGCGACAGTGACATTGACAAAAAGGGCCAGGAGTCAGACCTGGACATGGCAGAGTTACAGATTTTAACATTTGCACTGAGTGTGTTGAGGGTGGACAGGATTAGGGATATGTATGTTAGAGAGTCTGCCCAGCTTGGGCGGTTTGGAGACCAAGCCAGAGAGTAGCGGGATTAAAATGGTTTGGACATGTGCTGAGGAGGGATGCTGAGTATATTGGGAAAAGGATGGTAAGGATGAAGCTGCCAGTTAAGAGGAAAAGAGGAAGGCCTAAGATAAGGTGTATGGATGTGGTGATAGAGGACATGCAGGTGGGTGGTGTGACAGAGCAAGATGCAGAGGACAGGAGCACATGGAAAAAGATGATCCACTGTGGCAACCCCTAATGGGAACAGCCAAAAGAAAGGAAAGGAGATGTTATAATGTCAGTCTTCACAGGTTGCCAATGATTTGCCAGACATAACACAACTCTATGAGGACATGTCTACAAATATGAGGCACACATATGGTCAATGTGCATAACACTGGATAGTTGAATGGTATGAGCTCAGTATATCACATGTAGTTCAACACACACATCTACAACAGTATTTCACTATGCAAATACCCTGTATAGGTCTCTCACATTTCTGTGACAGACATGTATATCATAGATGTATTCACAATTAACATATGGATATCTATGACATCCCAGTAGCTGGCCTAGCAGTGTCACAGTCAATATTGTTCAACACACACTCAAGTAGTAGTCATATGTGATCCATCCTTTCCTGGGTTGACTCAGGGGCCTGAGCTGTTGTCTATGTCACTGCAGACAGACCCAGTTGATAGGGCCATCGGTTATGATCAGCAATATATCAGTACAGCATGTCTTGTTGAGACATATTTGTTGAACTTCATATTTCCCATTATTATATACACCCTACTGCATTCTATTACATATTTACTTATTTGATGTAACTTTTTTTTTTTGCCAAGAATGGCTAGTTTTATTCTACTATGTGTAGCTTAGTTTCTTGGTCTGTCTCTCTCTCTCTCTCTCTCTCTCTCTCACTCCCAGATGTAGGGTATACATGTGTTTTGCATAGGTAGCAGCTTGCCTTTTGTAGGTAATGCTCATGAGCAACTGATGGACTGTGCACCAATTGATGTCCCCCACTTGCTAATTGCATGCACAGCAGCTGTGATGTTATTCCTATAGCCAATGGCATGGCAACACACTCCTATAATTGAGTACTTCATGTGGGCATTGGCACTTTTCCTTGCCTGTGAGGAGAACTTCATGGAGGTGTGTGAACAACATCACAGAGGGTAGTTGGAAATACCTCTTACAACGAAAACTGTGGGGACAGCCAACACACTGGGGGAGAATGTTCCAGACATAAGGACAGAATATAAGTATTGCTGTTATACAGTTGAATTAATGCTAGCTTAACAGGGTTTGTGTAGAAATGGCTTTTCTGTGTGATTTTAAGTCTGACAGTGTTATGTGGTTGACATACTTCTCAACTGTAGGGCTATCCACAGAATGGCCAGATTTTGGACTCTCATGTTTGGTGTGTTCCTCAGACATATTTTTCTTTGGAAAATCAGTAGCATACTGTGGGGATTGGAGTCAGTAAATGGTACCATCCATTTGTATTTTTGACTTCATATCCCTCAGAAAAGATATGTTACAACAAACCCTGTTACACCAGCAACTGTCTCAGTTTATAACAGCAATATTTCACATATGTCCCTGTTTTTTGGGCCTCTGTCCCCCAAGTATGTCAGGCTTTGTCCAGATGTCATACAGTAACAGAGTGATAGGTATGGTATATCATTACTTTGTGCCTTCATTCCTGATACCATCCCAGGGATGTATCAGACTGCCAGACATTTTATGTGTAAGAGGACTTTTATATGAGGACAAAGCCTGGACATTCTGTGGGACTCTGAACATTTGAGAGGTCTATGTATTTCTGCTGATTGTTGATAGACTGTCAGGATTTTGTAGCAGGGTAGTGTGTCAATTTTATTTGGGCTGTGTAGGGAGGGGGTAGATGTATGTATAATGGCTAATTTTCTATCTGCCTGTGCATGCTGCTCCAATTTCTGGTGGTCTATTGGCTGTATATGTTTATACGGGCAGACTGAGACATGCCCCATACCATGGTCTGGCATCATACTACACTGTGAATTGGGCCAGTATGTGTAGGGGTAGTGTGTGAGTGGCAAACATGTTAAGATGTTTTTGTTCACACGGTCCTTATACTGTAGTGTTCCTTTGGCTTACTGGTATGTCACTGTGACTGTGGTGGAATTGGTTGTGGGCATGCACTTTCACACTGGTGTCTGTTTTTCAGTGCTGTTACATCCCTGTAGTGTCGGATATTTTTACCAATACATGTGTAATTCCCCATAGCGGATTTGGGTTAGTGCTGTGTCAGTCTGACTGTAGTTTGGATGGCGCTTGGTGACATGCTTAGCTGCTGAGTGTAGTTTCTCCAATATGATGTTATGTCCAGATATTTGTAGGATGTACTGTTGCTTGGCCCCCATAACTGTTGTGTATTTCTGTCACATCAGTGGGATGATGTGAGGATTTCAGTCACTAACTAGTGAGAAGTAATTGAGTGTTGGACTTGTGGTATTTCAGTCAATAGATGTTAGGACACTCATGAGGGTGTTACTGCAGCAACTGTGTCAGCTTATCTACTACAGTATTTCAGATATGTCCCTATTTCTATGGCTTTCTCCCCCCACTCTGTCAGGCTTGGTCCAGATTCGTTGCACTAAAGGGTTTCTGAGCCTACCTCTCAACTGGCCAGATTGTTACAGAATGTCCATGTTTATTGCACATATATCTGGTCTGTTCCACAGATTCATTATTTTTATATCCCTGGTAAATCACTGTGATAATCTGAGGATTTCTAACAGTAGATGGTGACATAAATTTCAGTTTCAAAACTCAATTCCTTCAGAACATGTGTGCTGAAAAAAACCCTGTCACTCTGGCAACATTCTACATTTATAAGAGCAATATTTAAAATAGATGTCCCTAGTTTTGGCCCATTGTCCCCTCCCATTTGGATAGCCTTTGGCCAGGTTTCTTGCACTAAGACGATGAGAGGTATGGTTCTGAGGTATGACTCCACTACATGTTATGAGCATGTGTATATATGGGTCCACTTTGTAAATTCAAAATACTGAAATCTCGAATTTCAGTATTTTGAACTTACAAAGCCGCAGACTCACATTCCCGAAACTGTCAGAAGCTCGAAATTCAATATACCGAAGCACAGATATTTTGAATTTCTGCTTCTGTTGGTATGGTATGTGGATGTTTAGGTTTAATTTAAGTAAGTTTGTGTGTGTAAGTATGTTGGTTAAGGGTTTAGTGTGTGTAAGTGAGTGTTGTGACTGTGATGTGTTTGTTTAAGGGACTGTAAGATGTGTGTGTGTGAGTTTCGTTTGTGCTTCTGTTTGTGTGATCTCTGAGTTAGAATATATAAGTAGGGAGGTGCACGGGGGCTTGCCCCCCTGCTTATATGTAGTTTAGATGAGTTTGTTTGATTGTGGGGGGGAGTTGTGTGTATGTTTATGTGTGTACTGTATGTGTAGCGCAATTATGGGAATTTTAATTTCGTGGTTGTGTGCTTTCGAGTTTGTGAGTTGTGGTTGGGTTTTTGGCTTTGTGGTTATAAAATACTGAATTTCGAGATTTCAGTATTTCGAAATTACAAAGTGGACCCATATATATATATATATATATATATATATGTATATTGTTTTTCTTTATATATATATATATATATATATATATATATATATATATATATATATATATATATATATACATATATGTGTGTGTGTGTGTGTGTGTGTATTTTATATGTATATCTCTTTTTATATTATATATATATATATATATATATATATATATATATATATATATATATATATATGTATATGCTTAAATACAAAACCTGACTGAGTCCACGGAATCTTTTCCATACTGTTGAATGACTCTACTGCATGCTATGTTTGAAAAAGCATCAGCAATCCTTACAACTCAAATGGTGTAGTGGTACATTGCTTTGACTATGTTGTATAGGGCCCTGGTTTCGAGACTTGTTATGAATGATCATTTTTTTGCTAGGCAGAACAGTGGCTGATGGAAACAGAGGGACTAAAGCAGTTTTAAGCAGTTGTAAGTGGATTTGCACAGTTTTGTGCAGTGCTAATCAATGCCAACACACGTTTAAACATACAGATGCTTAATCTGTGTTGGCTTCACTTAGCATCGCAAACTCACTTACTCACACTTACACCCGCACTAATTTCTTTAAAAGAAAAGAAAAAAGGGGTTATAGGAAAATGGTGAAGAAAGGGGCACCCAGAGTAAAAACAATATGAAAAACAGCTAGGGATGTACAAGATGGGTGTAGGGAAAGCCCATAGCTGTCCATTTCTTATACAGCAACAGCTGTGCATTTGTACAGAATTTGAAGGTGAATTTGAATGCTCAAACCGCTGAGAGAGGAGTGAGCACAACAAAAATGTGTTGTCAAGCTAATTGGACCAGATTACAAGTCCAGTGGACACATGTGTGAAATAGACAGCTATGTATGGGGTGAAAATTTTTTTTGGGACAGATGCCCTTTTCTTTTATTTTTTAAGATGAGAGTAGGATGTTGGGGAAAGATTGTAGGTATGTCTGGGGAGGTAGTTTGGGTAGGGAGACAGACAAGACAGACAAGACAACCGACTGGGATGGTATATGACACATGAGGAGGGTAAACACATTTGATTGGGAGGGTGGTTGGGAATCCAAAGCCCCTGGGCCCACACCACCCATGGGAAGTCACCACTGCACCTTCATGGCCCCAAAGGTGGTTGTGCTGGGGCCTGGCCTCGAGTTCTACCAGGCAGCCCTCTATCTGGCACAGCTTATCTCCAAACTCAGATCTAAGGGTGCTGTGCACAAGACCCTGGACCTGACAGTGGATGACATCCTCCTGTCCATGCTTGCTCCCATGGGGGGATGGGCTCCATCTCCTGAGGCATTTCCACCTGAAGGTGGTGCAGGACCAGCAGAGGAGGCAGATCTGGATTGGGTCTCAGATGTGTTGGGGCCTGGTGCCATGGCCAGATGAGGTGGAACAAGCTGATCCACTGGGATCTACCTTCCCAGATGCACTATGGTGTTGAGGTTTTACAAATTATGTTGATTAGTCATGAACAATACATTTCAAGATTAGTTATAACAGCATGGATGGGTGTTCCAATTAACCCCATAAAACAGATTTGGAACAGTTGCATAGCAAACAGAACACATGCAGGAATGGAACAATAGTATACATCATAACAGCATGCCAGTAACATTGATGGCAACAGGCCACCAACAATGGTATTTGAACACGGTATGTTAACATGCAAGCAATCAAATATAAGAACGATAATATAACACAAGTCCCGACATTAGGTTTGGAATAAAACATACCCACAGCATATGAATTATTGCATTGATCCAGATGACAGGTGGAAGGGCGAGAAACAAAAGGTCCATTAACATTTGTTTATGCTTTTATTTTCTACAACAGTACTGCTCACTACTCTGTGGGTCTGCCCTCACTTTACATCTAATTATGGCCTATATATGCTTCTTATTATTATTCTTATAATTATATGCTTCTGTAGCACAAACATACGTATGAAACTGTCAGCCTGCAATGGTATGTGGCAAACTGTGACAAGTCTGAGTACATGACTAGAGGGGACTCGTACAGGTCAGTGGGACATATCTGGCACAAGAGGGGTACCCTTACCTGCTCTTATGTGAGTGTGTGAGTGTGCTACTGACATATGTCAACTGATTTCCTATCTGTGTCCAGGATTATTTGCATAAATGACCACTTGCCATGACAGTGTGACACTTGGGAGACATGTATCGGGAACATACCTCTCAACTTCTTAGAGCATGACATCTGGACAAAGCCATACATGAGAGTGGGACAAAGGGCCACAAATATGGACAAGTTTTAGATATTGCTCTTACAAACTTAGAAGGTTGATAGCATAACAGGTTTTGCATTTGCATGGCTTTTCTGAATTATATGACATTTGACACTTATATGTCTATCATTATTTTCTAACTTCAGTCTATAATGATTTGTCAGTGATTTGCCATGACACCACTACTTTATGTAAAACAGAACAAAATTGTGAGACAAATATCTGAACATTCAGTGAATATCTGTACAGTTGAGAGGTATGATTCGGGAAGAGTGCATATTGTTTGTACCTATCCTGCTGTCATTTGCAGGCATGTGGTATGAGAAATGAACAGTTGTACACAGTTTATTAGTATACCCTTCATACAGCTACTAGCAATGTTTCCGTACCTGTAAAACCTGTGGGAAAATTTTAGGTTAACACAACCTGTTTTTACATTTATTCCTGATTCCTTGTATGTAGATTTGCACACATCTTAGTACCACTCCCTAGATTTGAACCAAGTCTGGGTGTGCAAAGTTAACAACTAAGCTATTTCTCATCACAGTGAGCTACTTGGGAACTGCTGTTTCTTATTTCTCTGGTTTCTGCCTAATAGTCTCTTGGTTAGAAAGTCTGAACTTGAAATCCTGTGATTCATATATGACAGATAATTATTGCACTGTGTATTAATCCTTTGGATTACTACAATCCGGAAAGCAAATATTAACACAAAGCAATGGTGCATGGAACAGAGTTTTATACTTTACACATTAATATTCAGGGTTCAGATATTAGTGCAGTATATATGTCTACAACAACTTACCAGAATAAACAACAGTTTTTTGTAAAAGGTCTTTATTTCACATCAATATTAGTCAGTCAAAATTTTATATTTATTCAGTTCACACAGTAAGAGTATACCTACTAGCAGTATTCAATGTACGCCTTCTTAGATAATTGGACTATATACTGCAAAATACATTTGTACTCACCAGCCTGTCAGTGCAGTCTCAGCAATCTGTCACCCTGGGCTTCAATGTTCACAGCCTTCTCTGCTGCAGCTGAAGGGGAGAAAAACACACATTATGCATATCTATCATATTCTCAGGCTAGTATTTGCTACAAACTACTTGATAGTGATACTTACACACTACTGGAGCACTCTGGGCCTGTCCATCTTGGATCCACTGGCCCAAGAGAGCCCTCTTCCTCTGCTTTAGGTCAGAATATTGGTGCCATACCTGCTCACCAGTCCGGTAGATACAGTAGCACTGGTGAGGTCACGGGCAAGATGGTCCCAGGCCTCTGATTTGTATTGGGAGCCCTGGTACTGGCCCTGCAGCAGTCTTTCTTCATGTTTTGTTTACTAGGAGTCCAGCCATGACCCTGGACTCCCGAATCCTGCAACGTTGCACCCGAAAGTGCACTCCCTCTCCATTGCCAGCCATTCTATCTGCAAAGATGGACTATAACAGATTATGGCTGTATTCCTACCTACCCCATTTAAATAGTGCTATATTCTCACCCTTTGCTGTCATCAGACCATTTTGAAAAGGTTAAGCTCTGCTAAGCAGTGCACAAATCCGCTAAGCTGATTTTAACACTGCTTAAAAGAGAAGTTGTTGAACACTGTTTAACTGTGCACAGCTCCACTTAGCTGAGCTACCTGCTGCTTAGCAATCACATCTTAGCAAATGGTTACACTTGCTAAGCATAGTTGAGCATTGCTAACCATTGCTCACTTTTAATTTTTTTAATATATCACTGGAGTGCTTTCATTTATTAAGTGTATATCATATACTTTATATGACATCCCTCTATGTGCTTTCCTTACATTAGCAAAGGGTGTGACTATACTGTATGGGGCACTTGTGAGTACTTGGGTAGTTCCACATGTTATATACACTCACACTTACATTGTACACCAGCTACATTACCCTGGTTGATAAGCAGAGGGCCATAATGTGCACACCTGCTTAGTTACACTTAAACATTCCTTAGCCTAGAAAAAAAGTATATTATTATTATTATATTATTATGTTATATAAGTGAGTCTTGTGGTGTTCTGACAAGTCATTGAGGACTGCAATCAGGAAATAAGGGCATTCACTTGGCTTTCAGGCTTCTATCCTTCAGGGACTACTGCTAAGACATATCCTATTTTCTATCAACTTTCTAAGTGTGTGAGGCAATATTTCAGACATGTCCTATTTTATTGTCCCCCCCCCATTATTTGTGGCTTTTATTCACATGCACTGCTGTCAGGGAATATTGGCATACATTTGCTTTCAGACTTTTACCCTTCGGTAATTCATGCCAATGCATATCCTGTTTTCTATCAACTTTCTAAGTTTTGTGGGCAATATGTGTTTTGTGTCCCTTTTCAGGGATTTATCCCTCATTATTTGTGCATTTGCACACATCTCCTGCTTTAGCAGGTTGCAGAGGTGTTGTACAGCACTTTGGTAATGCAGGGGGTGTGTCACAGACGTTGTCACACACACCCCTGCACTGCTTTCTTGATGCTGTGTTTATTTTAATGTCCACGGACACTGAAATGATCATTTATTTTATTTCAGTGTCCACGGACACTGAGATAATGGCATAATATTAGAGTAAATCTGTAATGTTATGCCAGATCAATTTAGAAAGTGCTAGTGCAGGGGGCATATTCAATGTCCGTGCACTACTTGGACATGTCCCCTTCACTCATTCATGGTTTGTATAGATAGAACAACAGCAAGCCTTCATGAATATGCAAGGTGCACTGCTGTTCTATACAGACACGCACCACTCTGTGCAAGAATAGTGCTACTCTTCCATGGAGTTTATTGAATCCAGGGGAGTGTCTTTCTCAGAAAGATATCTCAGATGAATGTTATTTCTGAGCATCTTTCTACTAACAGGATACAAAAATAGTTTAGTCTAGCTTGCTTTTATGTTTAAGATGTAAGAGTTGTAGCATTTTAAACCTTATGAGTGTAAACATATTGTGTAAAAGTATGGCTATATTACACATTTGATGAAAAATGCCTGTTTTATATATGTGTTGAGCAAGCACTTTATTTTGCAGTGGTTCCCACAGGCTATTGGACAAACACAGAGACTTTGCATCAGTATAAAAGAGAATAATCTGTAAGAGTATAGTCAGTAAGTTAGGTCCTCTCTGGATCAACAGTGTATTGTGGTGTACAGATGTTCTGGAAATATAGACTGAGAGAGAACCTAGTTGGGGATAGTCCATAGAGTTAATTGCAGATTGTGATCAATTTTTGAGATGAGACTGAGTCCTGGGTGAAAGGCCTAAAGATATTTCGAGCTGAGAGAGGCCTAGGAGAAAAGCTTAAATACTGGCACTCAGAGGGTGCATGTGTCTGATTTCTGCAGCAGACTTCAAGTCCTAGGAGGAATACCTGAGTATAAGGCTTGCCTATATCCCTAGAGAACTTTTTTCTGAACTGTTGAACTGCATGTACTGACATATTTTAGGTTACTCTCTATTTTATTTTTTGTGAAAGATGTGAGCTGTTATTTCAGTTATATAAAGTTAATAAAAGTGAGTGTTTTGCATACCCAGTTTCTTCATAAATTCTACAATGGTGGTAAATGTGAATATTTCAGGCACCTGAAGTCCCCGATCTTTTGTTACCCAATGAGAAGACTAACGACCAGTGACAAGTTTGGTGGCGTAGCAATTATAGACTAAGTCATGAAATACTCCCACTGGTGGAAATCATCACTCAGAATTTTTCTTCCCTTCACTTTCAAATGGAGAAAAAGAAAAGTATTCCTACTATTAAAGTGGCAAGTGAATTGCTTCAAAACATATTAATACTGCAATTAAAGCTGTTAACAGAAACTGGGCTCACTCTAAGTCCTTCCTCACCCCTGATGCCAGAGCCACCATTGCCCATACCCACCTGATCTCTCCTCTCCTCTATGCTTCATCTATATATATACACATCTTTCCAAAACTAACCTAAACAAACTAGCAACCTCCTACAACAACATTGCCAGATTTGCTACATGTTCACCATATAAAACCCATCACTGTTTAAATCTCAAACAACTAGGCTGACTTGAATTTCAAAACCAGCTACTATTTCAGCAACTTACAATTACCCATAAGATTCTCTTTCACACCGATAGGACTCCTGTTCTTAATAGCATTGCGACTCCTTATAGAAATCTTACTACCTTACGCTCAGCAAATAAATTACAAGTAATCACCCAGAAATCCCTTAATAAAGCCGGAGACTCCCTGTTTTCTAATTTCATGGGTAAGAGGCATAACAAACTCCCCTGCAACTTACAATTACTTTCATCCTTATCACTTTTCAAACACCAGCTAAAACTACACCTTAAAGTACATTGGTTATGCCTATGTACCAACCCAGATTAACACCAACCATCTAGCATACTTCCTTTCCCACCCTCTATTTCCAACTAGGGTGCAAATACACCCTCTTCTTCACCAATATTGTAATTTTCTTATTTCCTTCTTACTTCATGAAACTTACTCTTCACTTTTCTATAGCCCCTCTCCTCCTGATATTTTCTGGGTCAGTGTTAGTACTTATGACACCTATGTCATTTCATGCAAAGCCCTTCAAGCATAATAACTAGATAGAAACCTTCACCTCTTCCTCACTATTTTGTCTAACTATTGTTTAACTTTATACCTCTTGTATATACCACTCATACTACCACTTAACCAACACCCTCATTTATCCTTCTCTTTTGTTGTTTGTTCCTTCTATGCTAACCTAAACCTACTTTGAATTTAATTATTACTTACCATTTTGAATCTTTGCTGTTTGAATGTATTTTATAACTAAATTAGACTATACCTTTTGCTGTAACTGCATTTTCTTTTAACATGCATTATTTCTTATGTAATAATTTTACTGTTTTGATTTATTTTCATTTGTAGTCCTGTTATATATTAGCTTCATTTTGGAGTTTATCTCCCCAGGCCTCTACTGAAAATGGACATGTATCCAGTTAAACTGGCCCGGTCAAAAAATGTAAAAAAAATAAAATAAATAATAATAAATAATAAAACTCAGTAACTAACTTAACTGTTTTACTCTGTATGTGCTACTGTGACCAATAAGTAGAGATCTAGTCTACTTGGACTATTACTTGTTTGCTGGCTGTAAAAAAACAATAAAAGACTTAAGGGGGAATTTAATAAAGCTTACATGGACTTATTTTCTGTGTAGGCATAGTGGCACACTGCTTACACAAAATTTAGCAGGTTTATGATCCAGTAAACAGAGCTGAGGGGCGTGCATGGGTATGCCAACATGGAAGTGTCTGTGGCATGCAAATCACCTGATGAATTGCATACAAATGAGGATGGTAGTGTGATCCAGCAAGCAGATAGGCAGTCCTGCAGACCCCATGTTGGTGTCCGAAATGTACACTGAAAAATTCCATGTACATGATGTTAAACAGAGAACACGGGCTGTAAAAATGCAGTAAGAAGGACAGAAATAGCACAGCAGACACAGATGTGTGCAAAACTATCCACTGTGTGTCTAAAACCTAATGGAAAATAATTTAAAATAATATATATATATATATATATATATATATATATATATATATATATATATTTTTTTTTTTTTTTTTTTAATAATCAGATTAAGTTTGTGTGGTGCGCTGCACTGTGCAAACATGCTGTTAAAAAAAAAAAAAGTGTAAAAACAAAAACTAGTAGTATGTGACAGTAATGCATTATTGGACCCTGCATGGAGTATATACAATTGTAGACTGCTGTGGTTGCTAATGAGGCAGGGCCTGGAACCCTGTAGTTTCCGGGTTGTGTGCATGTATCTCTATGCAAATGAACTGGGATTACTGAGTGGTTTCATTCCAGAAGTTAGTAGTCTAGTGGCCATTTTGGACTAATTTTGATTGTATCTGCTCTATTTTCTGAAAAATATATATATATAATTTTTCCTACCTTTCTGAACTAGTATAGCCCAGTTTTCAGGTTATTGCTGAATCCAGGGCTGTGTTACAAGTTTCTGTGTTGCCCATACCGTACTTGGATAGAAGGAAGTTTCTCTGTTCACCTGTGAGAGAGGGGAGCTTTGAGCAGCCTTTCTGTCCCTGGAGGAGTGGTTTCAGCCCAGAAGTTAGTAGTTTATCAGCCATTTTGGGCTAATTTCTATCTCTTTCACTTCCCCTGCTATGAAAAACGCATTTGTGCGGTGTATTGCACCAGGCAGTGCCGGTTAGCTAGAGTTAATTCTCAGCTCCACGAAGTCTACTCTTCAATTTTTCCCTTGGAAATAAACAAACCTTCAACTTTAGCACTCAAACTATTCATTTCACAGTCAAGTACTTGCGTAAAACTCATCGCAAGCACTAATTAACCCTAGCACTAAACCCCCCCATACTGTCCAGATGGACAAGGCTCTCTATTCGTCCCCACCAGCCAATCAGAAAAAACAGCTTATTCTACCTATTCAGGCATGTCCAAAGGGCAGCTTCTGGTGTACTCTCCAGTCCAACTGGTGAATCTGGGCATTTCGAGGCAATGTTACAACTCCCTCATGTACACAGAGAACCCTCTCCTCCTACAACCAAACACTAATATATGTGAGAGATGCAATTATACAGCCAAACTGGAGGCAAAGCTCTCTCAACCCAAGACTGGAACTGACAGTCAAGAGGAGAAGAGTAATACTTGCAACACACCACCAGTCTCACATAGACTTAATAAACCAACACCGGCAAATAACACACATGAATACATGAAAACATACTCGGAGGCTCTAAATACAAATCTGCAAAAGCAACAGAGACCTCCAAAGCAGACATGCAAGCAACCTCCACACCCCATCACCAACCATGAAACACATACTTCACATAATCAGTGTGCTATGCAATCACAGCCCTTAAGGCAAAATAACATACCCAACACACTAGTAATAGGCGGCTCTATAGTCAGGCACACTGATGTCCCACTAACTATGCTGGACAAGAGAAGGTTACAGTTAGCTGCCTGTCGGAGGCCAGGATCCGCTACATAACGCAAGCACTCAGGTCACTCCAGAACAAGTACAGATACGACTCTGTCATTGTCCATGTTGGTGTGAATGACCTCAGATGTAATGTACCTCCCTGAACTATATGAAAAGAGACATGGAAGAGCTCTCTGATCATGTAGCCTAGGCCGGTATGACCCTAATCCTGAGTAGCATCCTGGCCTCACCAAGAATTATGCCACAGTATAAAGAAAAAATGATCAATTTCAACAATTGGCTAAGTTTCTGGTGTCATTCAAATGGGATCCAGTATTTGTCCACCTGGGATAACATGCTCGACAAGCCAGATTGCTTCGCAAAGGATGGCTTGCACCTGTCACCCTTAGGCTTTCAAATACTGGCCAAGGCTCTTGCTGCCCCCATAGTGCCTTTATTAGGCAAGGCTCAAAAGACAAACCCACCACCATAAATAGCATAAGTAACCAAAAACTGAGGATAATGCTATTCAATGCCAGAAGTCTAAACCTCAAAATGCATGCACTCAAGGCACTCCTCAGTATGGAAAATATTGACATCTGTGCAGTAACAGAAACCTGGTTTAAGGCTCATGAGAGCACCCCAGCACTACTAGGCTATAACTCATACCATACCTTTCGGCCACAGAACCAGGACAGAAACACAAAAGGCAGGGGTGTATCCATATTCATCAAGGATACCCACACCTCCAGGTTAGTAGTGCAGCACAATGCATCAGAGATCATCCATGTGCAACTAACAATGGGCAAAACTGCAATCCAAATTGTAGCTTGCTACAGATCACCCACCATGACCCAGGACCCCCATTCCGCATTTCTGGAGACAGTGGGAAATATGAAGGTCCTACCAAACACCCTAATACTGGGTGATTTCAATTACCCAAACATAAACTGGGAGAACTACTCAAGTACTAACTCCCTTGCCCAATGCTTCCTAGAACTTATAAACTCGAATGCCCTGGATCAACTGGTCAACACCCCCACCAAAGGGAACAACATATTGGACCTGGTCATCACCAACATGGGCAACCAGTGTTCCACACCGGAGGTCAACCCCTCGCTGGTTAGATCAGACCATAGACTAATCACTCTGGATATCCACATTCCACCCCCACCCCCAATCAAGAAAACCACTGTGAAAAACTTTTCAAAAGCAAACTTCACGTTACTTAAGACCAAGGTGGAAAGGTTCACAGCCCTCATGCTAAAGGACATTGCTGTCCAAGCTGCTGAAACCTTTACAAATGCACTCTATGAGCATCTGCAGGAATGCATGGATTGTGCTATCCCAAGGAAAACCAAGACTCACTCCTCCAAGAAAAGGAAACCAGTCTGGTGGACCCCTGCCATAAACAAGCTATGCAACAGAAGGAGGAAACGAGTGCAGAAAAGAGTAAAATCCCAAGAAGGAAAGACATCCCTGATCAGTATCAGCAAGAAACTGCAATCCCTCATAAAATCATCCAAGACTAGTTTTGAAAGAAAAATTGCCAATGTCTCCAAAGATAACCACAAAGCATTCTTTAGCTATGTTAAGAACCTAAGTGGAATCTCACAGATCTGCTCTGAGTTAGTGCAGAATGGCACAAAATACACTGAAATGACTGATATTGCCAACATTCTGGGAGACAGGTTTAGTGCAAACTTCACCCCCTCTCACCCTCTAAAGGGCCCATAACCATACCAGAAGAATGTAGGGCCCCATCAATCACCGACATGCAGGTTAAAACAGTCCTATCCAAAGCCAAAAACACAGCTTCAATGGGACCGGATGCTGTCCCAGGCTGTGTCTTACAAGAGCTCCAAAATGAACTAACCCCTCACCTAAAAATGTTGTTCAAACTCAGCCTCTCTACAGGCTACATACCCACAGAGTGGAGCACAGCAACAGTTATCCCACTCCACAAAGGTGGAGCCACAATGGACCCCAGGAACTATCACCTTATAAGCCTGACTAGCCTGGTCTGCAAGGCTATGGAGCGCATTATCACTGAACTCATTAACAGAGACATTGGCAGCCTCCAAACCTTAAACCCTACTCAGTTTGGCTTTGTTAAGGGGAGGTCATGCCTCCTAAACCTGGTGGACATCTTTGAGACAGTTACCAAGGCATTAGATGAGGGAAAGGAGGTCCACACAGCCTACCTAGACCTTGCAAAGGCTTTTGACACCATTCCCCATACTAGTATTATAGACAAGCTCACCAGCTTGAACACAACCCCCTACATCACAAGATGGGCTGTCAACTGGCTCATGAATAAAACCCACATGGTGAGAGTTGCAGGCTCTATGTCCGACTCTAAACCAGTTACAAGTAGCATCCCCCAAGGCTCAGTCCTAGGACCCCTTCTGTTTAGTATATACTTCTCAGAGGTACAGGCAAGCATAGGAGGACTATGGCTGACCAAGTTTGCAGATGACTGCAAACTAGGGGCCATAATTGAATCTCCGGCTGATACAGACACCCTCCAGAAGGGTCTCACCAAGATGGATACCTGGTGTCAAAATCATGGCCTCAAGCTAAATGCCAAAAAATGCATAGTCATCCCCTTTGGAAAATATAAAGTACCCATGAACTGCCACATAGGTAGTAGTCCCCTAAATACAGAAAATGTAATAAGGGATCTGGGGACCCAAGTAGATATTAATCTTTCCTTTGATAATCATATTGCCAAGATGGTTAGAAAATCCTTCTATGTGGCCCTCATAATCACAAAAGGGTTCACATCTAGAGCAAAAGAGGTTATTGTGCCTCTCTACTCATCACTCATTAGACCCACCATAGAATACAGCACCCCATTTGGGATGTACCTTACAAGACACCTGCAACAGTTGAAAAGACTACAAAAGTACCTCACCAAGAGGATTACTGGTCTCAAACAGATGTCCTTTGAAGCCCAACTCAAGAAACTCCAGCTGTACTCGGTTGCATACTGCTTACTCAGAGGTGATCGCTGCCTGACATACAAGGCCATGTCCAACCCAGAATTGATAGACATGCTCCACCTAAAAAAAAACAAATCCTGGAGAGCCACACGCTCTAAAGATATAAACCTCAGCACAACGATAAATAGGACATGCTGGAGGGATAGATTCCTGTCCCAGATACTACCCATGCTTTGGAACAGGATTCCAATATACATCAGGCAGAGCCCCTCACTAACACTCTTCAAGAGAAATCTTGGCGGGTGGATAGGAAACAGAAAATTGACCCCGGGGATCACTGCAGTGGCTCTGCTGGACAATGGCACAGGGAACTAATGGCTCTGCTGGACAGAGGCACAGGGAACTAATCTAAGGGGGTGGCGAAAGCTAACACATTCTGGCTAGGCTTATAAATGCCCTTGGGCAGATAACCTAGTATTTACCTATGAACCTAAGAACCTATGAATGGGTATCCCTGACTGCAGATTCCATCAGTGTAGGCAGAGAACTATGTTAGTGTCCACATAAGAGGTAGCTGACATCAAAAGGGGGTGAGTCCACATTCTTTTAAGCTCATAAGAGCACATGTGTGGCTCACTGCTCTGCTGAGCAAGGGGGTGTACAGTGTCGGCTAAGCTTTGTTTACCTTCGGGGTATATGTTTCAGTGGGTTTGAGAGTGTTTGTGTGTGGTGCAGCTCTGTGCTGAGCTTGACCTTTCATGGGGGCATGTACAATGACTGCTGAGCATTGTTTACCTTTGTGGCTCGTATTTGAGTGTCACACTGCAGTGCTGAGCAAGGAAGGCTGTTAAAAAAATGGCTGAGAAAGGCAATGATATCTTAATTACTGATAACTCTTGTTCCACTAGAACTAGGGCCATTCACAGTCCTTAATGATGTACATGGCAGGTGGAATGCATCATGGGTAGCCAATCACAAAGGCTGCACCTACAGCAGAGCAATATAAAAGTTGCAGAAACTCTACAATCTGATTTTACCCCCATGCTGTGCACAAGTGGAATACAGACTTGGGACTTTTAACTGAAGAAATGCTAAGGGCTGCTGCAGGTCTTCTACATAAGTATGTGCTAGATGTAGAGGTCAATGCTGCTGCTGACCATAGGCCTAGACTGAGAAGGAGAAGAGTGTTCAAGCCCAGGGGAACCTCCCAGGAGCTACATGAGCTGGAGATTGTAGAGCTCTACAGGGTGGACAAGACATACTACAAGACCTCGATGAGCTCTGCCAAACTCAACTCAGACCCAAAGCCAGAAGAAGGGAAACCATCCCAGTGGAAACAAAGGTATATGTAGCTCTTAGGATACTAGCTATAGGTACATTCCAAAGTCCTACTGGGAACATGATGGGGGGTCTAAGAGGCATCAGCATACAGCATACTGCACCAGTTCATAGATGCCATACTACCACAAACCAGAGATCACATTTATTTTCCCCTCACCCCTGAGACACGAGCCAACAATATGCAACACTTCTACTGTGGAACACACTACCCTGAGGTACTGGGTGCCATAGAATGCACTCATGTACACATCAAGGCACCACCTGGGGAGGAGGGTAGAATCTACACCAACAGTAATGGGTAGCACTTCATCAAGTGCAAGGTTGTGTGCAGTGTCCAGAGCATTATCATGAATGTGTGTGCTGGCAGCCCTGGCAGTTATCATGACTCCCATATATGTTATGCATCACAGCTGTACCAGATGTTTGCTAGGGGCGACATCCCACACAGCCATTTACTGGGTGATGCTGCCTACACACTGGAATTGTGGATGATGCACCCATCAGACATGCACACACACCCACTGCAGAATGCCATAATGAGGCACATGCACAAACTAGGAACATTGTAGAGCATGTGTTTGCGCTGCTGAAGTCATGGTTCTGGTGTCTCAATATATCTTGTGGAGCCCTTCAGTACTCTCCAGCTACATGTGCACACATGCTCACAGTATGTGCCATACTACAAATATGATCCTGTGGAAACAGCTGCAGTAGGATCAGCAAAGGGAAGGGATACACATTCCCTCACCAGTACCTAGGTCACCACAGCTGCACCTACAGGGGGACTTGGAGGATAAACCTCCTGAGGTTGTTCCTGTAGGCAGACACAGGCATGCCCAGCATGCCCTGGCCTTGGCCAAGAAAAAATGCATAGCACATGCATTGACAACTTAGGGTCCTAGGGACTGACACCTTACTCTGACTTGCATACATATTAGTAAAAATTATGCCAGCCAGCCTACACAACCAGTACCTCAACATGTATTGGCTGTGGACTGCATGCAAAAGACAGAGTCAGCCCCAAACTACAGGTCTGTCAACTGCTGCATTCACAAGGTAATTCACACAGATATTTACCACTTGTAGGGGGTATTAGAATATGGTAGCATATGTATGGACCTACTGCATGTATGCAAGGGAATATAGTGAGCTACTGGACTACTTGCAGAGATCTAACAACCACTTGGGACAGCAGGTACTCTGTACAATGGTATGTGCCCCATAATATTCACTAGGCCACATGGCTGGAAACCCCACTACATTATTCAAGGAAGATGCCAAACAGTAGGATCACAGAGCAATCACATAACTGTGTATGGCAGCAGAGAATGGGCTGGTCATCCCCCACTCCAACACATCAGTGTTCCCATACAACTGCTGTAACATTAATCTGCAATAATATATCAGCAAACCAGACAATTTCAGGGCTGTGACATAGAACCTGGCCATACGTTGCATTTCCCACATAACACAGGGGTGGCAATGTATGTTTTTATGCAGTTGATGGTGTGAGGAATGAGACCTCTTTGTCTGGTGGCTGCTGTGGCTCACTGGGCTAGGGACATTGGCATGGGTACTGGTATTGATGGTTCAAATCAGGCATTATCTACATTTTTCCAAGTGAGGTACTTGTACTGTGGTATTCCCACAGACTGTCATAACTCTTCACTCTGTTACTGCAAGAAAGCTGGACAAAGCCGGAGAGAATGGGGGGACAAAGAGCCAAAACTACAGACAGACATCACATGTGCTCTGAGTAACCTAGAAGAGGGCTAGTATAACAGCAGGTTGCAACAGGTCAGATTAGCTGCAGCCACCTTCTAGGTTACTCAGAGCACATGTAATGTCTGTCTGTAGTTTTGGCCCTTTGTCCCCCCATTCTCTCTGGCTTTGTCCAGCTTTCACACAGTTGTGGTTTTCCAGTAATATACTGTACAATGCAGTCAACGAATTGTTGTTACTACTGTCATTTAAATATGTCAGTAGTTACAACAATTCATTGACTGCATTGTACAATATATTACTGGAAAACCACAACTGTGTGAGGAACAGAGCAGGCATATGTGGTGGAACGCTGGACATTCTGCAAAAACATGCACAGTGTGAGGTATGCAGATTGTCACCCTGTGTGTGGTGTTACATCTTGTACCCCATTCACATCATAATTCTCAACCTACAGGTAACTCTGGCCTGGGGGTCACCTTGTCATACTAATCATACTCCTACACTTAGCTAACTTGAGCCCAAGTCTGTTGCCTCTTCTGCCCAAAGACCTGCTATGTGGAAATATGTCAGTACATATATACAACTACATATACATATCTGTCTCTCCCTATCCCCTTCACGCTTGATTAGTGTATTTATCAGTATGTGGCATATATATATATATATATATATATATATATATATATATATATATATATATATATGTGTGTGTGTGTGTGTGTGTGTGTGTGTGTGTGTGTGTGTGTGTGTGTGTGTGTATATATATATATATATATATATATATATATATATATATATATATATATATATATATATATATATATATATATATATATATATATATATATATATATATATATATATATAATAAGATATATATATACATATATATATATATATATATATATATATATATATATATATATATATAGATATACATATATATAGCTATATAAAGTGCAATGATACATAGACTCTCTACATATATCTACATAATACATGTACATAATGTTCACACACAACAACAGTTAAGGAGCCAGCATACAATACCTGTAGAATCACACAAGTGCTATGACAAAACAATACTGAACAATACAAGCACATGTAAAGTAATATAGTCACCCTGTGCATAAGACACATATTTGCATTTCTCTGCATCGATGGCATGGATGGCAGAGATTTGGCACAGGTATCATTACATGCATAAGGTGTGGTGTGGGGGTGCCAAAGGCCTAGGCTGTGCTAAACAGGTGACAGCATGTGTGTGAGTCAGGAAGGGGTGCAAGTTAGATGGGCTATGGAGAGGTGCTGTGTGTGTCTGCTGGTGACCTGCATGTGACAGTGGTGTGTGAATGTTGGACAGCTGTTGACTGTAAAAGGTAAAGTGGACAGTCCACCATCTCTGGCAATGAACAGCTGAACTGGTTCTGCCAGGAGTAGCACCGGCACCACCATTCCCAAGGTCAGATGTGGTGCTTGTACCTGATGGTGACTGCAAAATGCTGGGACTTTGTCTCTCATGGGACCACCCAGGACCAGGTGCCCATGGCCTGCCATATCATGGTGTGGACAGCACACTTCCCTCTGTAGTGCTGTAGGTACTGCCACTATGGGAACATGTCTGTGCATGGCCATGTGAAATCCCAGCAGATGGTGCTGCTGAGCTTCGATCACAGGTACAATGCCCAACTTCAACCAGATATTCCAGCACAGACATTGTGTGGTCAAAAACAGATACTGTCTTATCCCACTGTCTATCCACTACAGCAGTGAACTAATCCAGGGTGCCCCCAATGGGCTGGAGGCAGTCACGGATGTCAGACTGTGCTGCATCCACAACTCTAAGCATCCATCTGGTGTTCCATTCAAAATTTGCCTTTGCCTCCATTATGGACTGAATCATGCTGTGAGTGACTCTCAATGTGACACCTGCAACAGGTGGTGGATGAACAGCAGTCCTCCTACAAAAACTCCTGTCAATCTGCCTGTGTGTGACCTTGCCAGCTATCTGGCTATGGCCAGTGCTTACACTAACTGATGCCATAGTTGTCAGACTGCCCTGTTCTGCATCTCCACCCTCTGACTGTTCAATATCTGTGGCCTCTGGGGACTGGATATGTGTGGGCATACTGATTGTGTGCATTGAAAATGGGGACAGAAGAGGGATGTCAACCTCTGGGACAGATTCAGCCACCATCAACCCTGTCTGTGCTTCACTATGGCCACCATCAGCATCTGATGAGACACTGACATCAGGTTGTGAGGGGACAGACTCCAACCCTCGGTCACCTGTTAGAAGCAAAACAACAGCAATGCATTGCTACCTGCACTATTATGTATGGTAATCCACACATACTCATACAGATGATGATCCACAGCTGCATTACAAGTCCCACATATTCACATCTCTGCTCCCATGCACAACAGACAAACTCACAACATACACAGACAAGGCAGGCCCAATATCAGATGCACTTCAGCTACATCCAGTTAATGTTGCCAGTACAATACATCTGTAATGTATGCAATATGACAGTGTATGTGATAAAATTAAACATAAAACCCAGTATACCTATATCGAGAATGATATGCCAGTAGTAGTATCACTGCCTCAGGTATGTACCATCTCCTTGTTGTTCTTGAACAGGCATCTTGGAGTACTTGCCTCATGTATAGAAGGCTGTGTAGTCACTCATAACTATAAGTGCAAATGTGTTAATGTTTGTACAATTGCACACCTGTCATTATCCAGTCTATGCACTGTATTTAACTGTTCCAGAATGGGACATACAAATATCCTACCCTGGCTAAGCACAATAGTTGTACATAGGGCAAAATGGCATTCATAGGGCATATATAACCCTTAAACCAACATTATCACACTTACCAGGTACAGGGCCATGGACTTGGGGGTCACACCTGGCGGAGTTATGAAAAGGTGATGGAGAAGAATTGTTAGCACCACCAACTGTTGCAGCCCTACAAGGTAATTTGTGCATATATCCACATGTACAGTGGCTACGGTGATAATGGCTATATTGCTGACATTCTGAGTATGTGTGCACAACTGAGCATAAGTCCCCCCAATGCCGATAGACCCGACAGCCATGTACTGGTATGTACAGCCTGCCACAATGAGTATCACTATACAGTATTACACTGGTGAACACAGTAAGCTTACCTGGATGCTCCTCTCCTGTGGGCACTGTGGCACCCACCTCCATGATGTATGGCATGATGGATGCTTGGGAGCTGTTGCTTGGTCCTAGGTTCACCAGGAATTCCTCTGTGGCTGAGAGTGCTTGTTCCATTGCAGGCCCTTCACCTGTGGTGGCATGATCCCTGGCAGCAGCAGCTGCCCTTTGTCATGCAGCATGCACCAAATCCATGGCCTGGTGTCGGACCTGTTCATAGGTCCTGTCCAGTTGGCTAATATTATTAACAGACCACACAAGGTCTGCCCACATTTCTGCCCACTGTTCCCAATTGTGCCTAACACTGGACAGCAAGATCTGATGGTGGTATCTCATTCCATTCAGTATAATGTCATTCTTCACAGTTGGGAAGGATTCATGTCTCCTGCGGTACCCGGGTCCTGAAAGACAACAAGAGGGGAACACATTACAGGACCAGATACATGGACGTCCACTATGTACAGATCCAGCATACCAATAATGGCCTGCAATATCCACTGCTCCCTCACACAGCATACTCCACAATCTGGCAACATACTACATGTGTGGTTATCACTAAGATAGTAGCAATACTGGGGTATGTCCCTGTGTGCTGTGACAGATTCTGCTGTATGTTCCTACATTCATCACTGCTGTCTATTGTATTGAGTCCTCTATGGGCAAGCTCCCACTAATATGTCATGCAACTGTTGTCAGACAAATAGCAGTGTGCTATTACAATGACTATGTGAGGACAATCCAGCAACACCAGTGTGCCACAATGACAAGCAGCAATGCAAATCTGCTGTAGTATATATTCCCTGTAGGCATCATACTTCTCATCTATAAAGATGTTTGCAGGCTGTCAAGATGTTTGCCCATAGTCTTAGTAATTTTCTCACCAACTTGTGGATTTCTGACAAATGGTTGGCCAGTCATTGATGGCTGATATCAGAAAATAAAGAGACATCTGAGTTTCTCACATCATACCCTTCAGAACACAGTTATGCTACAGTAATATCAGTTTAGTTTATATAAGGTCTTACTTTGTATGTGCAATACATAAACACTGTCAGTGAGTTTGGCCCTTTGTCCCCCATTAATTGTGGCTTTGTCCTGAGTTCTTGCTGTAGGAGATTGACAGGTATGTTAGGCATAGCTGTCAACCAAACAATAATATGATCTCTGTATATGTTAAGTCTTATAGAGACCTGTTCCCCATAACCAGCTGCTTGCCTTTTAAATTACTGCTCATTAGCAGGTATTTGCCTCTGAGCCAAACTGTGGCTCAGTCTTGCTAATTGCAGTCAAAACAGCTGTATTGCACTATCATTAGCCAATGACATGCTACCACAGTCCAATATATAAGGCCTTCACGTAGGCCTTGGCCCCTGTCTTAGTTTTTGAGATGGACATTACTGAGGTATGCAGACTACAACATTTCAGAGGGTAGGTACAAACACTTTCCACTGGAAATTTATGAAGTATGTCCACCGTTTCCCCTTATATGTGTGGTCAGTGTCCTATACTATTGTGGTCATCTGGTTGTGCACTGGCAATCATTGTGAGCTGAGGTCAGTAAGAGAAGAGACACATCTCTGTGTCACACTTCATACCTATCAAACTAGGCATGTTACTGCAATAGCTGTTATTCTATCAACTTAATATCTTTCTAGGAGCAAACTGTTTAACATGTCCCTATCTCTGGGCCTTTGCCTCCCCCATTAAGTATGGCTGTGTCTGGATCCCATGTTCTAGGGGGATGGGAGGTATGACAGGTCTGTAGCAGCTACCTTTACATACAGCTGTGTATGCTAAACACATGGGGGGAGTGTGAATATTTTGGTGGACGGCAAGCTGTACATGCTATTGTGTAAGCTGTGTCAGGCCTGTCTTTATGGCAGAGCCAGGGCAAGGGTATTCTATACAGTGCAATCCAGGCATGTGCTTAAGGTACGTCTGTTATGCAATAGTGCAACTAATAGAGTAGTGGGTGACATATAGTTAGACTATATGGATATGTGCTTTGTGTCTCTGCCTGCAGGCCTTTGTCTTGCAAAACTGGGTAGCACTTAAGTAACAGTAACCTGTGGGGAGTAAGACTGCATGGCTCAGTCATAACTTGCTGTCTTCACGATAATGTAATTGAAGTGTGACAGCACTGGATTTGAACCCAGGACTGTGTGTGCCAAAATGTACTGCATACAAGGCATTTAACAGATTGAGCTACTGAGAAACTGAAAAAACATGTGTATTTGCAAGATATATGTGCACATACACAGGGTGTGTGAAACATTTCTAGATCCATGAGTATGTGCGTGGCTTTATATGGATGTATTTCTGCACCAGGGTCCCAGTTGTACATGTACTTTTCTCATTGCTGCCTTACCAGGTGTCTTTCCACAAGTTGCTGATAAAAGGGCACATATACCTGCTACTACAAGCCTCACTTACATCCATAAGTTTGTCTTTGATTATTGCTTATTTTTGCACCAGTGTACAGGGTACACTCCCAGTTTTTACATTAGCTTTTTATTTCATTTACATGAATAATGACTGTAAGTAGCAAGTAGCAGGTTTTGCTGGAAACAGCTTGCAAATCTCAATCCTGTGTAGTGTGATGGGTTAATGCAGTGTGTTATAGTCAAGAAGGGCCAGGGTTCAACACTGGGCAGAGGTGTTTACTCTCTACATGTGAGTAACAATGTAATCAACACATATAGACATTAAAGCTCATTTAAGCTGAGCTAAGTGCCATGCTAACAAAAATAAAGGGAGTGATTGGAAAGTGCTAAAATGGGGGCAAGTAGGTGGAAAACAATGTGAAAAGGCAGGTGGGGATGGGTGTAGGAAAGAACCTTATCCCTTTGTTGTACAGCAACAGTTGTGTATTTTGATAGGTTTTGTAGATGAACTTGGACTCTCAACCCCCAGAGAAAGGGATAAGGACAACATAAATGTATTGTCAAGCCAATTGGACCAAATTAGTTGTGTCCAGTGGCCACATGTGTGAAATGGAGAGCTATGTATGGAGAGATGTTTTTTTTTTTTTTTTTGTGGGACAGGTACCCATTTTTTTTTAAGGAGACCGTGGAATGTTGGAAAGGGACATAGGTACATGTGTGGAGGTAAATTGGGTAGGAGAGGATGCAATAGCAGACAGACAAGGCAGTACACAGAGGTGGTGTGTGACACATGCGGGGTTAAACACCTTGGAAGGGGAGAGTGTTGTGGAATCAGAGTTTCATGTGCCTCCAGATGGCAGCAGTGTGACTGACATTCCAAACAAAATAGGTAATTCAATATGAAATGTTAATATGCAACCATTATAATACATAACAATAATAATAAACATGTCCCAAAATACAGTTACTTTAACAACATATGTCAATAGTAAACCATAACCAATGGATAACAATAATGAATAAATGAAGATAAGTGGTGGGGAGAGATAGAAATACAGTCCATTAGTACCATTATAGGCTATTTACCTGACAACACTACTGCTAGCTACTCTACAGGTCTGTCCTTTCTTTATGCATACCATTCCTTTATAGCTGCTGTAGCATGTACATACCTCTCAAGCTATTCACATGGGATAGTATGGGCCAAGCAGTAACAACTGTGGGTATACAACTACACAGAACACTTGCACATAGGTTCATAGGTTCATAAGTAAGTACTAGGCTATCAGCCCCGGGGCCTATATAAGCCTAGCTAAAAAAGTTCCCTGGCTTTCACCACACAAGAAATTTATTTTCCTGTGCCCCTATCTAGAAGAGCCACAGAAGTGATCCCAGGGGTGTATTTCCTATTTCCCATCCAATTGTCGAAATTTTTCTTAAAAAGGGTTAATGAGGAGCTTTGCTTCACATAAATGGGTAGTCTGTTCCAGAGCATGGGAAGTCTCTGGGAAAGGAATCTATCCCTCCAGCATGTTCTGTTTATTGTGGTGGCAAACTGTAGGTCCTTGGAATGTGTGGCTCAGAGGGATTGGGGTTTCTTTAAGTGTAGCATGTCCAACAGATCTAGGTTTGACATGGCTTTGTATGTTAGGGAGAAGTCTCATCTGAGTATGAGATAAGCGATGGAGTAGAGCTGGTGTTTTTTGAGATGGTCTGCATATGACATCTGTTTGAGACCAATATCATCTTAGTGAGGTATTTATGTGGCCTTTCTAGTTGTTGTAGATGTCTTGCGAGGTACATGCCAAATGGGGCATTGTACTCTATAATGGGTCTTATGAGGGATGAGTAGACAGGAACAATTACCTCTTTTTTTCTATAGGTGAACCCCTTTGTGATGAGCTGCACCATGTAAAAGGATTTCCTGACTACTGTGGCGATGTGATTATTAAAGGAGAGACTACTGCTCACCTGTGTCCCAAGGTCTCTTATCAGACTTTCGGTGTTTAGTAGGCTACCACCTATGTGGTAGTTCATGGGTACAGTGTTTTTCCCAAAAGGGATGACAATGCACTTCTTGGCACTGAGCTTGAGGCCATGACTTTGACACCAAGCATCAGTCTCAGTGTGGCCTCTTTGTAGAATGTCCACAGTTCATGGGTACAGTGTTTTTCCCAAAAGGGATGACAATGCACTTCTTGGCACTGAGCTTGAGGCCATGACTTTGACACCAAGCATCAGTCTCAGTGAGGCCTCTTTGTAGAATGTCCACATCATTAGGGGATTTTATTATGGCACCTAGTTTGCAGTCATCTGCAAACTTCATTAGACAAAGACTTGCTGTATTAGTCTGGACTTCTGAGAAGTAGATGCCAAACAGGAGAGGACCCAGAACTGAGCCCTGTGGTACTCCACTTGTCACTGGTCTGAAGTTGGATTTGGACTCGGCTACTTTCACTGTGTGGATTCTGTCAGTGCGCCAGTTGGCCACCCATCTTGTGACATAGGGATTTATGCCCAGTCTAGTGAGTTTATCCATAATTCCAGAGTGGGGGATGGTGTCAAAAGCCTTGACGAGGTCAAGATAGGCTGTGTGCACCACCTTACCCTTGTCCACAGCTTTGTTGACTGCTTCAAAGAAGTCATTCAGATTTAAGAGACATGACCTACCTTTTACAAACCCAAACTGAGTAAGGTCCAGATTTTGGAGGTTACCTATGTCCTTGTTTATAAGCTCCATGATGATACGTTCCATGGCCTTGCAGACCAGGCTCACCAGGCTAAGGGGCAGTAGTTCCTGGGGTCCATAGTGGTCTCCTCTTATGGAGTGGGATAGTCATCACTGCATGCCATTCAGTAGGCACAAAGTCTGAAGTGAGTCTATGACTGAACATGGTAATTAGGTGGGGTGCCAGTTTGTTCTGTAGTTCATGCAGAACACAGCCTGGGATATTGTCAGGTCCCATGGATGCTGTGTTCTTGGCTTTGGAGAGTGTGGTCTTTACTTGCACAGCCATGATTACAGGGGCTTTGCATTCTTCCGCTATAGTGATGGGCCTTTTGGGGGGTAAGGAGGGTGAAGTTTGCACTGACCCTATCTGCCAGGATGTTGGCATTATTAGTTGGTTCTGTATATCTAGTGCTATTGTGCTGTAGTTCAGAGCAGATCTGAGTGTCGCCATTGAGATTCTTGCCATAGCTGTAGAATGCTTTGTGGTTGTCTTTAGAATCAGTGGTGATTTTATTTGCGTAACTAGCTTTGGAGGATTTTATGAGGGATCTCAGCTTCTTACTGAGGCTGACCAGGGAGTTCCTGCAATCAGGGGATTTTACTCTTTTTTGAAACAGCTTCTTCCTTCTGTTGTAGAGTTTGTTTATGGCAGGGGACGACCAGTTTGGGTTCCTTTTTTAGGAGATAGTGTCTTGGTTCTGTTGGGGATGGCACAATCCATGCACTCATTTATGTGCTTATACAGTGCATTTGAATAGGATTCAGCAGTCGCACCTTTATTTTCCATCTGTATGTGTGTCTTGAAGCTTGCTACTTCTGTCTTAAGAAGCATGAAGTTGGCTTTGGAAAAGTTTTTTATGGTGGTTTCCTTAATGGGGGGTGGGGGTGTGATACTGGTGTCTAGGGTGATTAGCTTGTGGTCAGATCTGACCAGCGGGGAGTTGACCTCTGGTGTAGAACATTAGTTGCCCATACTGGTAATGAACAGGTCCAGGATATTGCTGCCACCAGTGGGGGTTTTGACAAGCTGATCCTGGCCATTGGGATTTATGAATTCCAGAAAGCATTGAACAAATGAGTTAGTACAGGAGTAGTTTTCCCAGTTGATGGTAGGGTAGTTGAAATCCCCATAATTAGGGTATTGGGCTGTACCTTAATATTAACCAGTATATCAAAAAACATGGAGTGGCAATCCTGGGGCATGGTGGGGGATCTGTAACAAACTACAAACTGGATTTCAGTCTTGCCCAGTGTTAGTTGCAATTGGATAACTTTGGATGCATTATGTTGAGCAACTAGCCTGGAGGTGTGGATATCCTTAATGAATATGGACACACCTCCTCCCTTAGTGTTTCGGTCCAGGTTAGGTGGCCAAAAGGTGTGGTATGAGTTATAGACTGGTAATACAGGGTTCTCTCTGCAGCCTTGAACCAGGTCTCCCTCACTGCACAGATGTTGATGTTCTCCATTTTAAGGAGTGTCTCGAGTTAGTGCATTTTGAGGTTTTGACTTCTAGCATTGAGTAGCATTACCCTCAGATCTTGTTTGCTTATACTTGCTATGGTGGTGAGTTTGTCATTTGAACCTTGCCTAAAAAAGGCACTATAGGGGTGGCAAAAGCTTTAGCCAGTATCCGGAATCCCAAGGGCGACAGGTGCAGTCCATCTCTGCAAAGCATCGTGGTTTGTTGATCATGTCATCCCAGGCAGACAGACACTGGATCCTCTTAGAATGACACCAGAAGCTTAGCCAATTGTTGAAGTCAATCATTTTTTCCTTGTATTGTGGTACAATTCTAGGCGATGGCAGGATGCTACTCAGGGCTAGGGTCATACCTACCTGGGCTACATAATACGAGAGCTCATCCATGTCTCATTAGGTGGACCTATATAACTATCAAGGTGTACTGTGGGCTAATGTAGTGATACTTTGCAATGTAGGTAATTATTCCAATGATAATCCTGTGACAGATGGATTACGCACTACTAATTACATTACATGACACTGTGACACTTGAGAGACATGGATGTGTACAGTACAAAAACTAAACAACTGTCATGCCTTGGTTGGCGGGTATGGGGATAGAACCCAATAGCAGTTACTGCAGAGGACATCTGCATGGAATGTATGAATTGGCTGCAGCAACTTTGAACAGACACTCCAGAAATACTGCCATACCAAGATTACACATTTTATTTATTTCATTTTATTATTATTATTATTTTTTTTTTATTTTATTTTTATTTCCTTTATGTTATGCTGTACTTTCACATACTTGCTAATGATTTTAGCAGTCTGTGACATCTAAACACACAATTATTTACTCATAATATGGGCTACCTCACACATCTACCTGTATTTCCTGTGGAGAGAGAATCTGTAAACATTATGTGACTGATACTGTAATATTTAGTGCTACATAGCACTGGATTCAAACCCTGGTCTGTGTGTGGCAAAATGTACTACAGACTGAGCATTTAAAAAACTGAGCTACTGAGTCTCTGCTGCCTGCTGACTGACTGATATTAGCCTAGAGCTCACTTGGAACCAATATATGACTTGGTAGTAGTACTACAGTTGTATACTAGACTGCAGTGACAGTAGAACGCATATGCATGAAATACAAGCATGGCAGAGATAGTAGGTAATGTACACATTAGTATACAGAATGCAGGAGTACACAATATATTGTTATGTGTTTCAAATATCTGTGAAGTCAACAAAGAATATAGGTTCATAGGTTCATAGGTTCATACTAGGCTATCTGCCCGAGGGCATTTACAAGCCTAGCCCATAGTTTTGTGGCTTACACCACCCCTTTAGTATGGGGAACTATACCCATTATTTTGCTGTGCCTCTGTTGAGCAGTGACACTGAGGTAATCCCTGGGGTAATATCAGCTCATGGAGTGGGCTACTTCACCCATATACCTTGCTTGCCTGCTGTTTGTGGATGACAGAGAATTATGTGAACAATACTGGCCTAGAAACAGCCTTTACTGTATTTTATGTGTTAAATAAGACATTTGGCAGCCATTATATTTGCATTCTACAGCTATTACAGTGTTATACTTGACTGCAGCACCTTACCTTCCAGCCTGAATCCATACAGTTGTACTGCAATGGTTAAATCAAGACAATCCTGATGCACACAATTTATTTTGGTGTTATTGGTATTGGTTCATGTGTTATTGCAGAACAGTTGGCATTATTCATTTCTTGAAAAACAACTCTAATTCCACACTTACTGCACTACAGACTTTATTGCATATACTTTAATGCAGTTTCTCGTACTGTTTCAAGTTTTTATTGGACCAGAGTTGTTAATACTCAGGTCTTGCAATACAGCTCTACTTCCACAGTTATTGCACTACAGACTTTATTGTATATACCTTAATACAGGTGGTGGTATTGTTTCATGTTTTTATTGCACTACAGTTGGCATTATTCATTTATTGCACTACAGCTCTAAGTCCACATTTATTGCATTACAGACTTTACTGTGCATACTTTATTGCAGTTAATGCTTTATTCTTTTTTGCTTATTTCACTACAGTAAGCATAATATATCCATACTCACCACATTTGTGGTGCAATTTGGCCAAGCATCCGGCATGTGCCTCGATGTTGGGACTCCTCTCCTCTGCAGCTGTTGGGAGACAAGCACACCATTATGCATACTGGTTTAGCAGACATTCAGATTAGATATTGGTGAAACAGAAATAAAAGTACTTACATACATGTGGGGCATCCTCTGCCCATAATTCTTGGACCCAGGTGTCCAAGAGATCCCCCTTTCATCTCTTCAGGTCATCATGGTAGTAACAACACTCCTCACCTGTGCAGGGGATATCATTTGCACTGGTGAGTTCCCTTATCAGCCGGTTCCAGGCCTCTGCCTTGCACTCTGAGCTCTGGTAATCTCCCTGCAGAAGCCGGTCTTCATGTTTTTCTTTACTAGGAGTCCAACCATGACCCTGGACTCCAGAATGCCCAACTCTATGCCTGAAAGCACAAACCCTCACTAACACCTGCCATAGTATCCTTCAGAGACAGAACCTCAATGGATTATACTGTATTCCCAACTATTGGGCTTAATATTGCCTGTTTTCTCTCCCTTACATGCCATCGGGCAACATTTAAAAATGCAGCGCATCACTTAGTAGTGTGCAAAACAGTGCAGCTCAGCTGAGCAATGCGAAAACTCAAAGACCCGTATGCTTAGCCGTGCTTAGCAGTGCACAAACCAGTGAAGCAGAGCCAAGCAGTGTATAAACATTTCCAGCCATTATTGTTTTTATGCAGTGCTTAGCAGGTTTTAGCAGGTCTTATCAGAGCTTAGCAGAGCACAGTGGGCCAGAATTTAAAAATAGTTGGTATAATTTGTATTTCAAAACTAAATGTTGATTTTTCCTTGCATGTATTTAAACCCTGCACCTACTGCTCACAAGGCTGTACCTGTACTCATTTAGCTATGAGGATATGTGAAATGCTGCTATACCTTTACATATACCTCTGAGCTACATATAAGCACTGCTGAGCACAGCGTTGTGCTGTGCAAACCCACTCAGCTATGCTTAAACATGACATTTAAATAAATAATTAACTGCATCTCATTTCAGAATTGCTGCACTCCACAATGCACAAACATGCTTTAAAAAAAAAAAAAAAAAGAAAAAAAAAACGCTTAAAAATAATAAAATAAACATTGAGGTAATACAATCGGACAGTGCAGGGAGTGTCTTACTTATCTGTGGACACAGTTGGCACTACATTTCTTACACTGATTCAATAACCATGTTCTACAGCTCTCCCTTGGCAATGCCTTATGATTAATATGCATGGTGCGCTGCCAAAGGGGACCCATGTACATGGACACTGTGCCTATATAGATATTATTAAATCTTCGGGTAAGATTTTTTTGTGTAATAAAGTGTAAAATCTCATGTTGAATATTTTGTTTTGAACCAGTCAAAGAAAGCTGTCTGACAATGGGTATAAAAGTAAGTACAACATGTTTGATCTAACCCTATTTAGTTGGTTAAATTATGTGATGCCTTACAAAAGGGGGTTTGTGACTAGAGTGGGTCAAGGGTATACTCTAGAACTATGCATACAAAAAAATAACAAAATATCCTCTAAGAGCAATAAGTAAAGTGCAAGTGATTTAAAAACAAATAAAAGCAAACTGAATGTAAAAATAGTTAAGTGAGTGTTAAACCCAGGAAAGAAAGACACGTTTGCATGGGAATGACTTAATAATACAGAAAAACACAAATAGTGTATCATTGCAACTCTTTCATAGCTTATTTGGATTTATACTGATAGACACCTTCTGTGCTAAGGTATTAACACCTGATGATTCAGTTTCTGATATGGAATATGATGTTATAATAGAAATAGATTGTTTTCATTTCAAAAGTCTTCAGAAGACCAATGAGGAAATAAAAAATAAAAGTTTCTTAGAGCAAGATGATATACAACAACTCTTAAACACTCAGTTCAGAAATGTAGAGCAGTTGGAAAGCCTGTTATCAAGAAAGTAAATGAAGTCATGGTTCTGAAGTACCTAACCTTAAGATAGAGGGATGCTCTTTGAAGAAATATTGTTAGAAACATTAGAAATGTTATGGCAAACAGTCACTGCTAATGAAGGAAAAAAAATAACAGCTGGGTGTATTTAAAGACACCTAGTCACATAACCAAAATGGGCTGTGGGAGAGTCTGATACTTTACAATCACCCACTGTTAATTTCAGTGCAGTTAGTAAGACAGAGAAGCAGTCTGACCAAGTGTCAGATACATCTGCTAATAGTGAAAGTAAGGTAGATAAATACTGATACTATTTCTTAACAAAAGTAGGAATAACTGTTAAGGGACTTAGAGAATTTGGATGGATGGATACCACTGGACAAGATTAATACAGAAGAGAAAAAAAACAGAATAAGAGCTGAGCCAGAATGGAATGCAAAAGCAGAATCTATGAAAGGGAGAGAGATTGGATACTAAGTTACAAAGTAGAATCTGTAGAAATAAAATATTTACACAATAAAACATTATAGTTTCCTGAGGCAGGCAGACTATAAAAGAAGAATGAGTATACATGAAAAACTTGGGCATTAAAATAGTGCAGCCTGCCATGGCAGAAAGGCATGCCACAGGAAAAAAAAAACACAATAGAAAGAAATTCATACACTATGACAGTACAACATGAAAGTGCTATCGAGCAAGGAACAAAACTGCTATTAGAGCCAAACAATGTTACAAGACAGAGAGGAGAAGAATCATTGTAGTTTTAAAGTATTGCAGGACAGGGAATGGAAGTACTTGAACAGTGATGCTCGAGGGATGGAATCACTTACTGAGAGAATGTTTTTAAAGCAAAGAAAATATATAACTTGGGCAGAATTTGGAACTTACTGTGAAGCTGAAGGATACAGACTTACAAAAGGAGAATTCTAAACACCAGGTAAGTGATAAGGAAGAGGAGTTTGTCAGTAAGATAGGCTGCATTAATGTAGTCATTGATGTTAAATCCCACTTCTATCAGTATATGACAAAAATATCAGGACTCTGTCAACAGGTAATTATACAGTATGACACAAAACAGTGGTAAATGAAATGTGTTGAAGATGATCTTTCAGAGGAGGGTCATAAAAGGGAAAAAAGTGTGAGACTGTGGTAAGCATTCTTTCTAATGAAGAAGGAAAGCAACATAGAGAAAACAAAAATAGTGGAAAACTAATGATTCACCTTGAAGCAGAGGGAGAAGAACATAGATGGAACAAGAAGAAGATGGCAGTGTATATTGTAAGATAAGGTAACCCTGAATGGAGCTGCAGAGAGATTACTGCTAAGCTGAAAAAAACTCTAGGCTGAGGAGATGGTTCTATATATCTGTTTAGTAGAGGGAAGGAATGATAAAGATTAAATGAGAAAGAGATTGAAAGAGAAGAAGCCAGAGGAGGGTAATATAAACAAAAGGGAAAATAGAAATGCTGTAATCAGAATCCAGCTGTGATGTCAGGGCAGCAGAAAAACAGAATACTAAGTGATGCCAGTATAGAAACTGAGCTAATGAGGAATTCTCAGTCCAGAACTCTTAAGTTATGCCAGTAAAGTAATTGAAGAAGGTATCAGCACAGGGCAGAGATATACACAGAAAATTGCAGAAGTTGTCAGAACTTAAACAGAGAGGATAAAAATAAAAGATGTTTATTGTTCTTGAGTGTGGATCCTCAGAATACAGTTGTTGTGTCTTTTGGCTTTTCCCGGTCAGGGGTCGCCACAGCGGAACTCTTGTCCGCTAATGATTGGCAGTAGATTTTTACGTGCCGAGTTGCCAGCCCTGATGCACAACCTTCATCGAAGGTATGCCCATTCATGCATGTCTCCACGCAGAAAATGCTCTAGCTGAGAATCAAACCGGACAGTGTCTTACTGTGTGGCAACAATGCTTAATGAACTATGCAGGAGAATGTATTTCCTACAAGAATTGCCTACAAGAATTCCTACAAGAATTATTTCCTACATCTGCAAAACAGGCACCAAAACAACCCCAAAAAATTCTGGGCAGGAATAAAACTATTTCACCCAGGCAAACCCTCTACCCCATTGCCAACCTCCACAGGCAAAATCACAGACATATCTGAATCATTCAACAAATACTTCATAGATACCATCTGTAAACTAGTTCAACAACCCACTACTACTACTACCAATATCCCCAAACCTGCAGTCATTCCCCAAACTACCTTCCAGCTCCAACCCATCCTTACCAATTATGTCAATTACTATCCAAACTTAAACCTACTGCCCTAGCAGCGGATGGCATCCCAGCAGAGTACCTCTGGTTGGCTGCTAATGAATTTGCCTACCCAATCTCTATTCTATTTAACAGATCTATATCAGAAAGCTCCATCCCACCAATCTGGAAAACCTCATACATTATCCCTTTACATAAAGGTGGAACATCCACTGATCTTTCCAACTATCGCCCTATTGCCATCCTGTCCCCACTAGCACAAATTCTTGAAAAATGTATACAATACCAACTTATGCCATACCTACTTAATAACCAAATTCTCTCTCCTACCCAGCATGGATTCCACTCTGCCCACAGTACAACCACAGCCCTTCTTTCCTTTACAAACCTCATCAACCAAAACAGGCACTTAGGTAAACTAACATCTGCCATAGTCTTGAACCTGTCAGAAGCATTCAGTATGGTCAACCATCCCAAACTACTCCACTCCCTTACTAATCTTGGCCTTAGTGATCATGCACTAGCCTGGTTCCAAAACTATCTACATGGCAGACAACAAGCAGTTTGATGGAACAACAACCTATCCTCACTGCTGCCTATTACTACAGGAGTCCCACAAGGATCCATACTGGGACCCTTTTTATTCTCCATCTTCATTAATGATCTCCACAGTATATGCCAAGATGCAACTGTTATACAGTATGCTGATGGTTCAACATTAGTCTGCTCAGCCAATGACCCACACAAACTCCTCTCTATTCCTCAGAAAGCATTCCAAATTACAGAAACCTGGTTTCTTAACAAAAACCTATTACTTAATCCCAAAAAGACCAAACAGTTGCTATTTAAACCAAACAAATCCATCTTAATACCCAACACATTCAATATTGTGTCCAGAGATAGGACTATCATCTCTCCAGACACTTATACTAAACTGCTAGGAGTGACCATTGACGACAACCTCAAGTTTGATATACATATAAATCAAACTATGAAAACATTCACAAAAAACTGGGCAGTCTTTATAACAACAAACCATTTCTAACCTAACCTGCTAGAATAACCATAGCTCAAACCCACCTCCTCTCCACACTCTTCTACGCTGCTCCCATATTCACCATCCTACCCAAAACTGAAATGGCCAAGCTTAACATCTGCTACAATCAAATTGCCAAATTTGCTCCTGGTGCCCCCTACTATGCTACCACCGTCATTCACTAAATCAAATTAACTGGCTTGAATTCCCAAATCTCCTCGCATTCCATCAGCTTTCTTTTGCCCAGAAACTCCTACCACTTTCTGAAAAAAATCCAGCACTATCTAATTTACTTAAACTACAAACTAATACCAGATACCTTTGCTGTAGTGATAAAAGACTAATCAAGGAGACCAAAAGCAATAACACAGCAGGTGACTCCATGTTCCTTAACTACATCAGTAAAATTTGGAACTCATTACATTCTGCTATTACCTCAGCCAACTCAATGGTTATATTCAAACAGCTACTAAATGAACACCTGAAACTTGCATGGCTATTCCCTTGCTACCCACTAGGTTAACCCATATCATACATACCCTCTAACCCACTCTCGTGCTCCTTTTCACTTCCATCCCTTCAAGAAGAATCATGACTCCTCCTTGTAGTGCCTCACCTGGGAAGACCCACACCAACAGTCAGCAATTATACACATTCCAACTTTAAACCCAACCACATCTCACAAAACTAACCCTAACATCCACTCCCAACCACCTTTTACTTACATTTCTCTCAATCAATGTTATTACTAAAAAACAATACATTCTATGTACTACTTTACTGTAACTTAAACTATGGAATTTTGTTAAAACTTGCAACTACCAATGAATATTGCACTTTGCAACTTTAAAACTATGGAATGTTGTTAAATCATGGGTTTTCCTATGAATACTTGCTTGCTATGTAGAAATCTCATTGTTATTTGTTCTTAATCTGTGGAGCTTTTCTCCCCAGGCCTCCACTGAAAATGGATATGTACCTAGTCGGACTCTCCTGGTCAACAAATGTAAAATAAATAAATAATAAATAAAATGTAGACTTAAAAGCCTATTTCTTAATTCTGGTAGTATAAAGCAGAAAATACAATTGATAGTGGACTCTAATTTATAGGAATCCAAGAACGAAATAAAACTTATATACTTTATTCAGAGTTACCATTTGCAGTTAAAGGGTAGTATAAGGAAAGGAAAGAAAAGTTAAGTAAAGGATAACATTCACTCAAACTAATGCATGGGAAGAAGCTATTGCAAAGCAAGTTATTTAAAAATATATAATTATGGATTAGTGGACTTATTAGCATGTACCATAAACTTTAAAAAAGATATATGATTTATGTAGCTAAGGAAGTATGTTGCCCAGAGTAAGAAGTTAGAGCCACAGTGGCAGGATGGAGGCACATAATTCTAAGAGATTCAAACTACCTAATAACCCCATATTTAGTAATGGAGCAAAGCTGAGCCTTCTTGCTAAACAGCAGTTTAGCATGGAGGGTGCGAAGGTTGCCAGCCCAGCTAGCTGGAATTTTGTAAATAATTCTATGTCATTTGTGAACAGTAATATGATTTGTATGCTTGTCTTATAAATGTAAAAAAACTGTATGTTATGTAAGGTGCTTCAAGGATGTAACCACAGTGTACCCTGGTAGAAAAGAGCAGAAATGTATATAAACTATATGCCTATGCAGATGTATGTTTTGATGATAAAGGCTAGAACATACAGAGTTAACTTGCAAAACCTCAAGAAAATAATTGGTAATTGTTTACAATTCTGTTATCTCTGTTTCAGCTCAGTCCAGACACAGTGTCTAGCAGAACAAGTTTCAAATGTAAAAGTATGTAACTGTTTTATGACTTCCAGTTCTAGGCAAGCTTTTAAGAGATAAGTGTTTTTCCCAGAGAAATGTTAAATTCTGTTGGTATCTGTTAGCCTGGAAACTGAAGGCGGAGGTAAAAAAAGAATGATGTAATTTGAGATAACCCAGCAGTAATGTTTGATAGTAATTTAAGAACTGTCTCAGAGAGAAAGTCAGAGCATTTTGTATTTTTTCTTTGGATATTACAACATCCTCTCATCAATACTTCTTGCCTGGTTCTGTAAATAAGTTATTTGGAACATAGTTTCTCTTAGCGATGTATAGAAATATAGTAAGATTAGTTTAGATGATTTCTGTATTTATGTGAGACTGCACTGCAATGTTGTTTTAAAGTATTTCCTGTGATTCTGAACTCTACTGTCACTGTATTTAGTTATTGAGTGTTGTCTTGTTCTTTTATTATTTATTATTAAATATATTTAAACCTTTTAATTGTGGTTGGTTTGTTTAGAGATATTTAAGCTTTTAGAGTACTTGCATATGTATTTGGTGACACTGTATAGACCGCTCCTAAATAGCCTTAGTTTTGGACACACTTACCATTTGGATAATAGTAACATTACACAGTAGAATTAGTCACCCTTTAGGAAGGGCATTGTAGTAGCTGATAAGTAAGGGTGATTGGTGGCAGTAATTACTATATTATAGTCTGGGCAGAAGGGTGTATAGCTAGAGAACCTGTGCCAGCCTTCCCCAGGAGTGTCTGTGTGTTTGTATATCAATCAAATCTCAAAGTGTGTGTGTGTGTGTGTGTGTGTGTGTGTGTGTGTGTGTGTGTGTGTGTGTGTGTGTGTGTGTGTGTGTGTGTGTGTGTGCGTGTGTGTGCGTGTGTGCATGTGTGTGTGTGTGTGTGTGTGTGCGTGTGTGTGTGTGTGTGTGTGTCAGCTACTTGGGCAGGGACACGAAGCACTGGTTGGACAGAGAGGGTACTGGAGGTTTTGACTTGTCCACTTGGCTCTGTCAGTGGGGAGTCTTATTGGGGATCGGGAGAGAGAGGGACAATCCATCCCCAGACTGACTGTGATCTCTGTGTACTCTTAAGGGAAATTGTACTTTACTGTGTGTGTACTTGTTATCCTTCCAATGTGCATATATCACAATTGTTTTATTTATTTATTTATTTATTTTTTTAGCTTCATTGGTTAGGGAGAGCAGGCAAGCATGTCAGCAGAGGAGTATGGCAAGCTGATAAGGAGCCAGTTGGCTGAGATGTTCCAGGTTAAAGGACTGATGCATGCCAACCCGACTAAGGCAGACATGATTGCAGCTTTAGTCACAGCTGCATCAGGGAATAATGACTAGGAGGACAATCAGACTGGTTGTGGCGATGTACAACTCTCAGAGAATGGAAACCTAACCTTTCCACAGAGGACTTAAACATTTGTCTGGAGTTAAAGAGACTCGAGCTACGGCCAAGCATTTGGAAATAGAGGCAACAGAGAGACTGAGGCATCTACAGACTGATGAAAATGATAAACTGCTATGCCTGGATGCTGAGGAGAAGTGGAGGCAGAGGCAACATGAAAAGGATATGCTGACTCTTTTCCAGAATCGTGAAGTTAATGGGGAAGGGAGTAACCGAACCCCAGAAGCAACAACGGTCAGTACATTTCTTCCACAATTTACAGTGGGGGATAATTTTGATAGTTTCATTCATATGTTTGAGAGGGTATATAAACAGTATGATGTTGCTTAAGGGCTGTGGATACTGTTCCTGAATCCCATACTCCATGGGAAAGCTGTAACTTTTCTTTCCAAACTATTTGACAATGACTGCTTAAATTATAATGTTGTAAAGAACTGTTTGCTAAAATTTTTCAATGTAACAACTGAAGCTTATAGGAAAAAGTTTCATGAGCATAGATGCAAGGCAGATGAAAGTGTGTGTGTGTGTGTGTGAATATGTTGTTGAACTGAGCATTTATTTTCATATGTGATTAAGTGGATGCCAGGTCACCACTTTTGAAAGGCTGAGGGAACAAGCCCTTAGCACTTTGCCTGAGGACATGATAATCTGGTTAGCTGATAGACAATGCCTTACTGTAGATGGGTTGGGAAGAAGAGAGCCTATACATAGCAAGCAGGACATCGCTGCACAGAAAAGGGACACCCAGTGCTGCTAATGGGTCTAAGGGAGCCCATGGTGGCAGCCCAGACTTCCCCAACAGAATCTGCCAGTAAAAGGGGAAGCCACTAGTCCAGGTACATGTCCAGAACTTAGGGTTAAATGTTTTAAATGCAACCAGTGGGGCCATGTAGCATATAGATGTCCACGGAGGCAAGGTGGGGAACAAAAATTGGGAGAGCCAGTAAGTGGAAATGACAAAATGCCAACAGTAGATTGTCTTGAGACAGCAAGGGTACCAAACTATCACCCTGCAGATATCCTGATAGGGAATGATTCTGATAATGCAGTACCATGTGTTCATGCTGTTACATGGAGTCAGGCTTGGAGACAAGCATGTGGCCTGGGGGAGACCGAGACAGACTGCACACTTGCAGCCAGAACTGGTGAGGTGGTTAATTCAGGGAGGGAGCTACCCTGTAGCAGTGAGACTGAAGGTGAGCCACAGATGCTTGTGGGTATTGATGTTCCCTTGGGCAGAGTGACAGCAAGGGCAGAGGTGAGTAGTAGTACCCAGGCAGACAGTGAGGCACCACTGTCAGAGGATAACAGACTTCCTGTGGAATGGGAGTTGGAAGGGTTACAAAGAGAGAGAGTTGAGACAGGCTCAGCTCTCAGACACTCCATTACAAGGCCTGAGGGAGGTAGCTAGTGAAGCACCTGATTCTCAAGGGAAGGGGAGATCTCTATACTGGGACACAGGATTACTGTATAGAAAGTGGACCCCAGAGGGAGGTCTAGATGGTGAGAGAATACAGCAGTTGGTTGTGCCTAGAGCTTACTGTCTGGCACTGCTAGCTATAGCCCATGATATTGCCTTTGCAGTTCATATGAGCATAAAACATACAAAGAGATGTATTATGCAGAACTTTTATTGGGGTGGGTTTCCAGAGATGTAACAGGGTACTGCAGAACCTGTGAGCAGTGCCATAAAGTAGGCAAGGCAAGAAGCAAGGTGAAAGCTTCTTTGATGCCTTTGCCTGTGATTGAGGAGCCAGTTCAAAAGGTAGATATGGATATTGTGGGGCCTCTGAGTACCCCAAGTTCCACAGGGAAAAAGTATATCCTACTGGTCGTAGATTATGCTACCGGATACCCTGAGGCAGTGGCTCTATCCTCCATTGAGGCGGAAAAGGTGGCAAATGCTTTGTTAAAGATTTTCAGCAAACTAGGTTTCCCAAAAGAAATACTGACTGACAGAGGTGCCAATTTCATGTCAGACCTGCTGACTTGTCTGTGGAAGTACTGTGGAGTGAAGCACCTAAAGTACCCCCAACCATCCCCAGACTAATAGTCTTGTTGAGAGGTTAAGGTCTACACTCAATACGATGCTACGGGTATTTGAAGACCAGTTTAAGAGGGATATGGACAAATATTTTCCCCATCTGTTATTTGCTTACAGAGAGGTTCCCCAGGAATCCTCAGGTTTTTCACCCTTTGAGTTGTTGTATGGACATAAGGTAAGGGGACTTCTAGATTTAATTCAAGATGAGTGGGAGGATGAGTGTGAATTCCAAAAGAAGTCTGTTGTGGCATATGTCCTAAACCTCAGGACAAGGCTCAGGGAATTTATGGGCTTAGCCCAGGAGAACCTGGCAGAAGTACATCAGCAGAAAAGGCCTGGCATAACAGGAATGATTGAGCTGGAGAGTACACTGTAGGGTAGCAGGTAATGGTTCTTATTTCTGTCAGACACAAAAAGCTACAGGCAGCTTGGGAGGGACCCTACAAGGTGGTAAGGATGGTCAGTGATGTTAACTACATGGTAGAACTGCTAGGCAGGAGGCAGGGGCACAAATTGTTCCATGTTAACATGATGAAACCTTTCCATAATAGGGAGCCCCTTGCACTGAGTATTTGCAGAGGATTTCAGGAAGAGTCTGAGGGAGTCTGGTGTCTGATCTCCTCAGTGATGCTCGGACTGACACCTCAGTGGAAGGGCTAGCAATGTCTCAGCAGCTATCCCCTATCCAGGTTTGAGAAATCCAAGCAGTGTTACAGGAGTTTGGGGACATGTTCAGTTGGGAAACCATGGTACACCCACCTGGTGCAGCACCATGTGGATACAATGCCCCAAAGGCCTATTAAGCAGGCTCCTTATTGGGTGCCTGAGAGAGTCAAACAGACTCCGAGGGAGGAGATACAGGAAATGTTAGAATTAGGGGTAATTCAGGAGTCCAGCAGTCCATGGGCATTTCCAGTGGTGCTGGTACCAAATAAGGATGGCAGCACCAGGTTCTGTGTGGACCACAGGCAATCAAATAGTCACACAGAGTTAGATGCTTACCCCATGCCCAGGACAGATGAAGCCCTAGAGCAGCTGGGTGGAGCTAAGTATCTTACCACAATGGATCTTACCAAGGGGTACTGGCAGGTGACCTTGACTCCCAGTGCTAAAGAGATGTCAGCCTTTGTGACGCCTTTTGGCTTGTATGAGTTCACAAAGATGCCCTTTGGAATGAACAATGCCCATGCGACTTTCCAGAGGCTGGTAGATCATATCCTAGCAGGAGCAGAAGATTCTGCCCTTGCTTACCTAGATGGTATTGCCATCTATATCCATTCTTGGCAAGAGAACCTTCAGCATGTTAGGGAGATGCTGGACAGACTACAGAGGGCAGGGTTGACCATTAAGCCCAGCAAATGTCAGGTTGGTATGGCAGAGGTCTCCTACCTGGGACACAGAGTGGGGAGTGGTAAGATCAGGCCAGAACTGGCCAAAGTGCCATTCAGACATGGCCTGCTCCTGTTTCCAAAAAGCAGGTGAGGGCATTTTTAGGGACAGCAGGGTACTATAGAAAGTTTGCTCCCAATGATAGTACCATAGCTGCTCCTCTCACAGACCTGACAAGGAAAAACAGGCCAGATAAGGTAGTGTGGACCCCAGCATGTGGTCAGGAATTCCAGAAGCTTAAAGGGGCTTTGGGAGGATCCCCTGTGTTAGCCAGTCCAGATTACAGCAAATCATTTGTTGTGCAGGTGGATGCTTGAAACCATAGGGTTGGGGCTGTACTTAGCTAGATTTCTTCAGAGGGAGAAGAGCACCCAGTGGTTTATCTCAATCATAGGTTCCAACCAAGGGAGGAATACTATGCAGCTGTATAAAAGGAATTCTACCCATAGTGTGGGTACTACAGAAACTTCAGTTTTACCTGTATGGAAAGAAATTCACTGTAGTTACAGACCACAATTCCCTAACATGGCTACATCAAGCCAGCCAGCAAAATGACAAGTTACTTAGGTGGAGCCTAGGGTTGCAAGCATATGATATGACAGTGCAGCACTGCAGTGTGATTAGCAATGCCAATGCAGATGGGCTCCCAAGACAAGGAATGAGGCAAGGTATTCCCAAATAGGCTCAACCCTTTCAAGCATTGTTTCTCAACGGTCACTTGAAAAACTAGCTTGAGTTATCATGGGGGGGTGGTGGTGGTTGTGAAGGCTGCCAGCCCAGCTAGCTGGACTTTTGTAAATAATTCTATATCTGTGAATAGTAATGTGATTTGTATGCTTGTCTTACAAATGTAAGAAAACTGTATGTTATGTACTGAGCTTCAAGAATGTAACCACAGTGTACCCAGCTGGAAAAGAGCAGCAATGTGTATAAACTATATGCCTATGCAAATGTATGTTTTGATGGTAAAGGCTAGAACATACAGAATTAACTTGCAAAACCTCAAAAAATAAGTGGACATTGTTTATGATTCTGTTGTCTCTGTTTCAGCTCAGAGCAGGCACAATGTCTTGACTTGTAGGTTTTCCTATTGTTTGGAAACAGAAATAATTACAGATTTCAAATTTAAAAGTGTGTAACTGTTTTACAACTTCCAGTTCTAGGCAAGCATCTAAGAAATAAGTATTTTTCACAGAGAAATGTAACATTCTGTTAAATTCTGTTGGTATCTGTTTGCCTGGGAACTGAAGGCAGAGATAAATAAAGAATGATGTAATCTGAGATAACCCAGTAGTAATGTTTGATAGTAATTTAAGAGAAAGTCAGTGCATTTTATATTTTTTCTTTGGATATGACAACATCCTCTCATCAGTACTTCTTGCCTGGCTCTGCAAGTAAGCTATTTAGAACATAGTTTTCTTACAGATAGATAGGGATATAGCATAATTAGTTTAGATGTTTTCTATATTTATGTGAGACTGTCCTGCAATGTTGTTTTAAAGTATTTCCTGCGATTCTGTACTCTGTTGTCACTGTATAGAGTTATTGAGTATTCTCTTGTTCTTTTATTATTATTTATTTATTAAAAATATATTTAAACCTTTTAATTGTGGCTGGTTTGTTTAGAGATATTTAAACTCTTAGAGTACTTGCATATGTATTTGGTGACACTGTATAGGCCACTCCTAAATAGCCTTAGTCTTGGAAACACTTACAGTTTGGATAATAGTAACATTACACAGTAGAATCGGTCACCCTTTGGGAAGGGCCTTATAGAAACTGATAAGTAAGGGTGGTTGGTGGCAGTGATTACTATGTTATAGTCTGGACAGAAGGGGGCATAGCCAGAGAACCTGTGCCAGTATTCCCCAGGAGTGGCTGTGTGTTTGTATATAAATCAAATCTCAAAGTGTGTGTGGGTGTGTGTGTGTGTGTGTGTGTGTGTGTGTGTGTGTGTGTGTGTGTGTGTGTGTGTGTGTGTGTGTGTGTGTGTGTGTCAGCTATGAAGCACTGGTTGGACAGGGAGGTTGCTAGACATTTTGGCCACTTGGCTGAGATCTCATCCCTATAACTGTGCCAGTAGGGAGCCTTACTGGGGATCTGGAGAAGGAGGGAAAAACAGACCCAGACTAACTGTGGTGTCTGTGTACTCTTAAGGGAAATTGCACTTCACTGTGTGTGCACTTGTCATCCTCCCAGTGTGTATATTCCCCACTGTTGCCAGATATGAAGATTTAGGCTCCTGGATTACTGGGCCAGTGCTGGGGCATCACAAATTGCTGAATTAAGCAGTTATTTTCATAGATGGGTGAGTGGGTGTCAGGTCACCACTTTTGAAGGGCTGACAGACCTTTCGGTGAGGGAACAAGCACTTAGCACTTTTCCTGAGGACATGAGAATCTAGTTAGCAGACAGGGAATGCAATACAGCAGAGTAGATGGGGAAACTGGATAACTATAATTAGCAAGCAGGGCATCACTTCACAGGAAAAGGATACCCATTGCTGCATATGGGTCTAAGGGAACCCATGGTGGGCAGCCTAAACTGCCTCAATAAAGTCCACCAGTAGTAGGGGAAGGCACTGGTCCAGGTACACATCCAGGACTAAGGGTTAAATGTTTTAAATGCAACCAGTGGGACCATGTAGCATATAGATGTCCACTGAGGCAAGGTGGGGAACAAAAGGTGGGAGAGCCAGTAAGTAGGAATGACAGAATACCAGCAGTGAGTTGTCTGGAGACAACAATGGTACCAAACTACCACAAGAGGTTATATCCTATCTTTGTAAATGGGAAACAGGCCACTGCTAAGAAAGACACAGCCTCTGACCTAACCATTGCAAAGCCTGCAATAGTTAAAGAGGAGCAATATTTGCTTGGGCAGTCTACTCCATTCAGAGCTTTAGGATGCACCCTATTCCATATACCTTTGGCTAGGGCTCACCTTGACTGGGAGGGTGGAAAAGGAAGCCAGCAAGAAGGTGTGTTTGAGAATATCCCTGCAGATGCCCTGACAGGGAATGATTTTGATAATGTAGTATCTTGTGTGCATGCAGTGACATGCAGTCAGGCTTGGAGACAAGCATGTGGGTCTGGTAGCTTGGGGAGGACCCAGAAAGATCACAGAGTTGTGGTGGCTACTTCAGGGAGGGAGCTACCCTATAGCAGTGAGACTGAAAGTGAACCACAGCTGCTTGAGGGTACTGATGTTCCCTTGGACAGAGTGAATGCAAGGACAGAGGTGAGTAGTAGTAACCATGCTGACAGTAAGGCACTGCTGTCAGAGGATGCCAGACTTCCTGTAGAAGGGGAACTGGGAAGGGTTACCAAGAGACAGCTGAGATAGCCTCATCACTCAGACCCTACATTACAAGGCCTGAGGGAGGTAGCCAGTGAGGCATCTGATTGTCAAGGAAAGGGGGAATCTGTTTACTGGGACAAAGTATTACTGTATAGAGAGTGGAACCCTGAGGGACAGCTAGAGGTTGAGAGAATACAGCAGTTGGTAGTGCCCGGAGCCTACTGTCTGGCACATCTAGTTATAGCCCATGACATTCTCTTTGCAGGTCACATGGGCATAAAGCATTCCTTGAGACACATTATAGGTTCATAGGTTCATAGGTTCATAGATAGGTACTAGGTTATCGGCACAAGGGCCTAAGTAAGCCTAGCCAACAATGTTCCCTGGCTTTCACCACCCAAGAAAGTTATTTTCCTGTGCTCTTGTTGAGGAGAGCCACAGAAGTGATCCCCGGGGTCAATTTCCGATTTCCCACCCACTCATCAAGATTTTTCTTGAATAGTGCTAATGAGGAACTCTGCTTGACATAGATGGGTAGCTTGTTCCAGAGTATGCAAAGTCTCTGGGAAGGGAATCTATCCCTCCAGCATGTTCTGTTTATTGTGGTGACAAGGTTTAGGTCCCTAGAGTGTGTAACTTTGAGGGATTGGGATTTCTGTAGGTGTAGCATGTCCAACAGCTCTGGGATTGACATAGCTTTGTATGTTAGACAGAGATCACCGCGGAGTAGGTGATATGTTATGGAGTAAAGCTGGTGTTTTTTGAGATGGTCAGCATTGGGCATCTGCTTGAGGCCTGTAATCCTCTTTGTGAAGTACTTCTGTGGCCTTTCCAGCTGTTGTAGATGTCTTGTGAGGTACATCCCAAAAGGGGCATATTACTCTATAATCAGTCTAATGAGTGACAAGTAGAAGGGAACAATGACCTCTTTTTTCCTGGATAAGAAACCTTTTGTGAAGAGGTGTGCCACATAGAAGGATTTCCTGACCACTGTGGCAATGTGATTATCAAAGGAGAGACTACTGTCCACCTGGGTCCCAAGGTCTCTTATCATACATTCAGTGTTAAGTAGACTGCCACCTATGTGATAGTTCGTGGGTACAGAGTTTTTACCAAATGGGATGACAATATCCTTTTTGGCACTGAGCTTTAGGCCATGGCTCTGACACCAGGTATCTGTCTCAGTGAGGCTCTTCTGTAGGATGTCCACATCATTCGGGGACTGGACTATGGCCCCTAGTTTGCAGTCATCTGTGCACTTAGTTAGCCAGAGGCCTTCTGTGTTAGCCTATACTTCAGAGAAGTAGATGCCAAACAGGAGAGGACCCATGACTGAGCCCTGTGGTACTCCAGTTGTCACTGATTTGGTGACAGATTTGGAGTCTGCAACTTTTACAGTGTGGGTTCTGTTGGTGAGCCAGTTGGCAACCCATCTTGTGACTTAGGGATTTATACCTAGTTTAGTGAGTTTATCTATAATTCCAGAATGGGGGATTGTGTTGAAAGCCTTGGTGAGATCAAGATAGGCTGTTTGAACCATCTTACCCTCATTTACAGCATTGGTGACTGCCTCAAAGAAGTCAATCAGGTTCAGGAGACATGATCTGCCTTTCACAAACCTGAACTGGGTGAGGTCCAGCCTTTAGAGGTTGCCAATGTCTTTGTTTATAAATTCCATGATGATACGTTCCATGGCCTTGCAGACCAGGCTTGTCAGGCTAATAGGGTGATAGTTCCCAGGGTCCATGGTGGCTCCCCCTTTGTGGAGTGGGATAACTGTTGCTGTGTGTCATTCAGTGGGCACAAAACCTGATGAGAGGCTATGGCTGAACATGGTGCTTAGGTGGGGAGCCAGTTCATTCTGAAGTTCATGTATAATGCAGACTGGGATGTTGTTCTTGGCTTTAGAGAGTGCAAGTTTTTACCTGCACAGTTGTGATTACAGGGACTCTGCAGTCTTCCAGATTCTTCTGGTATAGATATGGGCCCTTTAGGGGGTAAAGTTTGCACTGAACCTATCTGTCAGGATGTTGGTAATATCAGTTGGTTCTGTAATTTTCATGCCATTGTGCTGTAACGTGGAGCAGATCTGGGAGATGCCATTGAGATTCTTGACATAGTTATAGAAAGCTTTGTGGTTGTCCTTCGAATCAGTGGTGATTTTGCTTTTGTAACTAACTTTGGAGGATTTTATGAGGGATCTCAGCTTCTTACTGAGGCTGACCAGGGAGTTCCTCCACTCATGGGATTTTACTCTCTTTTGCAACAATTTCTTACTTCTGTTGTAGAGTTTGTTTATGGCAGGGGACCACCAGACTGGCTCCCTTTTTTTGGAGGATAGCATCTGGGTTCTGTTAGGGATAGCATGATCCATGCACTCTTGTAAGTGCTTATAGAGTGCTTTTGTGTAGGATTCAGCAGTCGTAACTGTATTGTCCATCTTCATGGGTGTCATGAAGTTTGCCACTTCTGTCTTAAAAAGCATGAAGTTGGTTTTGGAGAAATGTTTTATGGTAGTTTCCTTAATAGGGGGTGGGGGTGTGTGGATATCTAGGGTGATTAGCTTATGGTCAGATCTGACCAGTGAGGAATTGACTTCAGGTGTGGAACATTGGTCACTCATTTTGGTAATGACTAGATCTAGGATAGTGTTGCTCCTGGTGGGGGTGTGGATATGTTGATCCATGGCATTGGAATTTATGAATTCCAGAAAGTGTTGAGCAAAGGAGCTGGTACATGAGTAGCTTTCCCAGTCAATGATGGGGTAGTTGAAATCGTCCATTATTAGGGTGTTTGGATGAACCCTAATGTTTTTCCAGTATATCAAGAAAAGAGGAGTGGGAGTCCTGAGCCATGGTGGGGGATCTATAGCAAGCTCCAATTTGGATTGCAGTTTTGCCCAGAGTTAGTTGCACTTGGATAATCTCAGATGCATTATGCTGAGCAACTAACCTGGTGGTGTGGATATCCTTAATGAATATGGACACACCTCCACCTTTAGTGTTCCGGTCCAGGTTAGATGGCCGAAAGGTGTGGTATGAATTATAGCCTATTAATGCAGGGGTGGTCTCTGGAGCCTTGAACCAGGTCTCAGTCACTGCACAGATATTGATGTTCTCCATTTTGAGGAGCACCTCGAGCATTTTGAGGATTAGACTTCTAGCATTGAGTAGCATTACCCAGATTTTTTTCTTGCCTGTACCTGTTGCAGTGATGAATTTGTCATTTGAACCTAAAAAAGCACTATAGGGGTGGCAAGAGCCTTAGTCAGTATCCGGAATCCCAGGGGCGACAGGTGCAGGCCATCTCTGGCAAAGCATCATGGTCTGTCGACCATGTCATCCTAGGCAGACATAAACTGGATCCCCTTAGAATGACACCAGAAGCTTATCCAATTGTTGAAGTCAATCATTTTGACCTTGTACTGTGGTATCATTCTGGGTGATACATTATGCCGATTTTTTATTGGACTGGGATTGCAAGGGATGTAACAGGATACTACAGGACCTGTGGGCAGTGCCAAACAGTAGGCAAGGCAAGGGACAAGGTCAAAGCTTGTTTGATGCCTTTGCCTGTGATTTAGGAGTGATTTCAGAGAGTAGCTATGGATATTGTGGATCCTCTGAGTACTCCAAGTTCCATAGGGAAGAAGTATATCTTAGTGATAGTAGATTATTCTACCCAGAGGCAATGGCTCTGTCCTTCATTGAGGCAGAAAAGATGGCAAGTGCTTTGTTGGAGATTTTCAGCAGGGTAGGTCTCTTTAGAGAAATAATGACTGACAGAAGTGCCAATTTAATGTCCGGCTTGTCTGTGGAAGCACTGTGGGGTGAGGCACATAAAGACCACTTTGTACCATCCCCAGACTAATGGTCTTGTGGAGATGTTAAACTCTATACTAAAGACCATGTTCCAGTATTTGCAGACCTGTTTAAGAGCCAATGGGATGAATATTTGCCCAGTCTGCTCTTTGCTTACAGGCACCCATAGGCTTTCACCCTTGGAGTTGCTGTATGGGTGTAGGGTGAGGGGACCTTGAGATGTGATTCATGATGAGTGGGAGGGTTAGTGTGAATCCCATAAGGAGTTTCTTTGGCATATTTGCTAAATCTCAGGACAAGGCTCAGGGAGCTCATGGGCTTGGCCCAGGAGAACCTGGCAAGAGCCCAAAAGCAGAAAAAGGTCTGGTATGACAGGAATGCTCAAGCCAGAGAGTATGCTGTGGGGCAGCATGTTATGGTTCTCATTCCCGTCAGACATAATAAGCTGTAGGCAGCTTGGGACTTTCCAGAGGCTGGTAGATGATAGCCTAGCAAGAGCAGGAGATTTTGCCCTTGAAAACCTGGATGATATTGCCATCTACAGCCATTCCTGGCAAGAGCACCTTCAGCATGTCAGGGAGCTGCTGAGCAGACTACAAAGGGCAGGGCTGACCATTAAGCCTGGTAAATTTCAGGTGAGAATGGCAGAGGTCTCCTATCTTGGACATAGAGTGGGGAGTGGTAAGATCAGGCCAGAACCTGCAAAAGTGGAAGCCATTCAGGCATGGCCTGCCCCTGTTACCAAAAGGCAGGTGAGAGTATCCTTAGGGACAGCAGGTACTACAGAAAGTTTGTCTCCAATTATAGTACTATAGCTGCTCCCTTCACAAACCTGACAAGGAAAAACAGAAAACAGGTCAGATAAAGTAGTGCAGACCCCAGCATGTGAGCAGGCATTCCAGAAACTTAAAGGAGCTTTGGGAGGACTCCATGCGTTAGCCAGTCCAGATTACAGCAAATAATTTCTTGTGCAGGTGGATAATTCAAACCATGGGTTGGGGGCTGTACTCAGCCTGGTTTCCTCAGATGGAGAAGAGCATCCAGTGGTATATCTCAGCCTTAGGCTCCAACCCAGGGAGGAATGCTATGCTGCTGTAGGAATGTCTAGCCATAGTGTGGGCACTGCAGAATCTACAGCCTTATCTGTATGGAAGGAAATTCACTGAAGTTACAGACCACAATCCCGTAACATGGCTGCATTGAGCCAACCAACAAAATGCCAAGTTATTAAAGTGGAGCCTATGGTTGCAGGCATATGATATGACAGTGCAGCACCACAGAGGGATTAGCAATGCCAAGGCAGATGGAATCTCAAGACAGGGTATGTGATAATGTACTCCTAGATAGGCTCATTCCTCTCAAGCAATGTTTCTCAAGGGCCACTTGAAAAACTAGCTTGAATCTTCAAAGGGGGAGAAGTGTGATGATAGGAGGTACTGCCAACCATGCCAGGAGAAATAGGGCAATGGATTTGTAACATATGTCAGTACAGCTAGCTGGAATTTTTATAAATAATTATATGTCATTTCTATATCAATGTGAGTTGTAAAATGCTTTTGCTGAAAATGTATTTTGTGAAGTTTACTTGTATTGAAATGCATCAGCAGTGTGCCTTGCTGGAAGGAAAAGAAATGTACATGCATTATTGTAACTGTTTAAATGTATACATTGTAAGAGCATATACTGGAAGTGAAGAGGATAATCTTAATCCACCTGACTTTTCAAAATATTTTTGAAATTAAATTACTTTATGGGTTAAGCCATAAAGATGTTATACCACAATTTTGAATGGAGGCAGAGATGGAATGACTGTGCTAGAGAATAGTTGGTAGCTCCTGTAGGAAGAGTGAAATGGTTTCATGGTTTTATGACTTCCAGCAGCTGCACCACATCTGAGCAAAAGTCTATTTGTGTGTATGTTAACAGATAGATGCTAGAATCCTGGTAGCTTGTAATGATGGGGGATAATGTGGGAATCACAGTCAGATGTCCAGATGTGTGTGATGTCGTTCTGTACAGAAATAATGTTTTAATATTACAGGAGGCTGAAGTCTTAGCAGCAGCATTATGTTTTATGCCTTGCATCTGACAAAAAGGAACACTCATCCATCTTGCCTTGCTCTATTCAGCAAGTAGGAACAGTAATTATTTTAGTCAACCAGGAATAGATAGTGAGACTAGCTAAATACTGTTTTTCTATTACTATTAGAAACTTTCTATTGGCGTTATTTTTAATATTCCCTGTGATTGAAACTCTGGTGTTTACTGTGAATTGATACTTAGCATTTTCTTGTTCCTTTATTATTTATTATTAAACATATTTAAACTTTTCATTGTGGTGGGTCCTTTAAAAAAAAACTATCTAAGCTTCTTTGCATATATGTATTTGGTGATAACTCTAGCCACTCCTGAAAGCTGTACTGCTTGGTCAACATTACAGTTTGTGTTAATATTAATTTTACTCAATATAATGGGTTCCTTTGTAAGAGCCTTATGTAGCTGGCAGGGGATCTGGTGGCAGTGATAACTATCTTACAATCTGGGCAGAAGGGGACACAGCAAGTGAATTTGTGCCAGCTTTTCCCAGGTGTGTGTGTGTTTATATGCACATCAAATCTTGAGTGTGTGTCAGTTGCTTGGAGCACGGATACAAAGCACTGGTTTCACAGAGATGTTGTGGGAGGACTTAGCTTGGAGCCCTACTAAGCACACAACACTGAGCTGTGCCAGTAAGGAGTCTTGTTGGGGGGGGGTCTGGACAGATATATAGAGAGGAACCAGCCCCTGGACTGACCATGTTCCCTGGGTGCTCTTAAGGGAAATTGTGCTTGATGCAGAGAAGTTTGCATCTGGAAATACTGAGTGTATCCATTTGTATTCCAAGTGAACGTCTCTCCTCAGTGTCAGTGGTGAGAATTCAGGCTCCTTGATTACTGTCCCAGTGTGGGAATGTCACAGTCCTATTGACCGTTTCTACTAATCCAGATGACTGTGGATGGTTGGGACAATGCAAACTCAGCCTAGTGGTAAAAAACCTTACATAACTGTTGCATCAGAGCCTTACTGAAATGTGTTTCCTGATCACTATTGATAGTACAAGGTACATCAAACATAGGAATAAATTAAAAAATATTTTTTTTAATAACTGTTATAGAATTTGATTTATGGCATAGTTAAGCTTTCTACCAATTCAGGAAACATACACTATTACAAGTATGTGTTATAAATTATGGACCTTTGACATCTGGACAAAGTCCAGCTGCACATTAACAAAAGGTCGCCAAGGTGGTGGCAAGCATGCAGCTTTAACATTCAAGTTTTTGCTAATATTATATATCAGACCTACTGTGCAATTATTAATATACTAAAGTATCAAGGAGGAGACATAAGGGGCATGCCAACTTTGGTTAATTTGATTAAATAATGCTGTTTTACCTGCATGGGCTGGTAAATGATATGCCCTTACCAGGTAAGGTAGCAAGGAGGCAGGCACCACCAGTCAGCTGTCCAGATGTCTCCTTAGCCCATTGGTGGATTTACAGCATTAGACCTTAAGCCACCCCTGACTTTTTTTGTGATACTTTGGCTTGGAAAGTGATACTTTTTTTTTTTTAATTAAACACATCCTTACTTTTAGATTCTCTTAATACCATTACATGTAGTTTTGCACAAAGTCCTTTTACAACTTGCTTAGCAGCTTGATTTGCCAAATTATTTTCCTTTGAAACAATATCTATACCCTTTTGATGGGTACTGCATTTGACTACTGCTAATTCTTTAGGTAACAAAAGAACATCTAAAAGAGTACTGACATAGAAATAATTTTTAATTTGAGTTTTTGCTGAGGTTACAACCCCAGAGCTCTGTTTTCAAAGATGCACAAAGTCATATAGTATACCAAAAGCATAACAACTGTCTGTATAGACATTGGTAACTTTATCTTTGGCTAACTCATAAGCCCTTTGTAGAGCCTCTAACTCAGCTACCTTGGGTAGAATGTATACCCTCTAGTGTTTCTTGGAGCAAAACCTTGTTACTAGCACAAACAGGTATTTTTGTGAACAAATTTTTATTTTGATCTCTTTTACAAGAACCATCAACAAATAGATGAGGTTTAGCTTTGTGTATAGGAGTCCCTTTAGGTCATCCCTAGGAGAAAGCAGATAAGTAGTCACATACACACAATTATGCTTTTCATCATCTTCAGCAGTAGGTAACAAAAATGCAGAACTTAGAACATGACAGCTTATAAGAGAAATAGATGGAATAGAAATAAGAGAATATATTTAGTTAGACGTGTAGTTGAGAGGGGCTGAGTTTTTATTTTAAGTAAGAGAGATAATGCAGAATGAGGGATGGCTACTGTAAGATCATGCCTGAGCACCAGTGCCTGTGTAAGATTGACTAGAATGTTGCAGCAGCCACCGCCCTTAAACATGGTGGAAACCCTTTGCACAGAATCAAGTGCTATGCTATAATAAGCTAATGGACGATGGCTGTCTCCATGTTTCTGTGCAAACACTCCTTGAGCAAACCTATTTTTTTTTGTGACAAAATAAAATCAATCTGGCAACCCTGAAGCTGGGGCAGTAGCTAAAGCTTGCTTTGAAGTTTGAAATTAATTTTTTTGTCACCATCCCAAGGGAGGGGCTCTAGTGTATCTTGTTTTAAAAGATTTGTTTAAGGTTTAGCAATTTCTACATCGTTAGAAATCCACTGCCTGCAATATCCTGTCATACCTAAGAAAGATATAAGCTGACACTGAATAGTTGGTTGTGAGGCTTTAGCTATTGCCTCAATGCAAGATGGTAACATCTGCCTGCCACTCTAAGATATCAAATGACAAAATAATGTACCTGAGATGGCCATAGCTGTAACTTTTTGTCAACACCTTATATCCTTTATGCAAGAATAGTTAAGTTAAAAGGTGTAGGTATACTACTGACAATACTAAAAAGAATCATATGGCATTAGCACATTATTTATATATTGGACTAACACAAGCCCTTCTGGAAATATTGGATCTTTTAAATCCTCTTTTAGAATTTGAGAACATAATGAAGGAGATTTAGTGCATCCCTGTGGTAACTGTACCCATGTATACTGCCATCTCTTATAAGTAAAAGCAAACAGAAACTGATTTTCAGGATGGATAGGTATAGAAAAGAATATTAAACTCAGATCTATCACAAAAAAATATTTTGCTGCAAGTGGTATGCAACTCAGTATTGTTGGATTTGGAACCACAGGAAAAGTCGGTAATGCTGCATTGTTTACAACCCTCAGATTTTGCACAAAACAGTAAGTAAACTTTCCTGGCTTCTTTACAGAGAGAATAGGGGTATTACAAGGGCTTTTAGCTGGCAATATTTTTTTTTGTTGTATTAATGACTGAATTCATACCTCTCAACTGTCCAGATTTTCACAGAATGTCCAGATTTTTGCCTCATATTTTTGGTCTTTTCGTCATAAAATTTTGTGGTTTTCTGGCAAATCAATGGGATGATCTGGGGATTGAAGTCCCTAAATAATGACATACATTTGAGTTTCAGAGTTCAAATACTTCAAAAGATGTATGTTAACACAAATCTTCTTACTCTAGCAGCTTTTTAAGTTTGAAAGAACAATATTTAAAATCAGTCCCTATTTTTGGGCCTTTGCCCCACATTTTATCAGTCTTTGTCCATATTTCTTGAAATAAGAGGTTGACAGGTATTGCTGAATCACAGGACTGATTTCCTGCTTTGCCTCTGATTTTAGTGGATATTGCAGAACTCTAGGGAAAAGTTTAGAGGGATTTAATTTTATTTTACTGGTTCAGCAGTTTTACTATACCTACTTTATTAGCATTTTAGCCTACAATTTAGCAGGTGAAACCACATAAAACACTCTAAATAGTATTTTCTGTGAAGGCTGATGGCTGTTTTCTGTGGTTTCAATTGCTGGACTTTATCCAGTGGTTATTTAGTGTTTTCATAAGTTAGCAGCTACCTGCTGCAACAGTTCTTTAGTTGTCTGTATGCCTTTAGCAAGCTGTTTCTCAGCTTGTGCTAAGACTGCTAATACTTTCTCCTTTGATTTTGTTGGAACATTTAAATATACTCTTTCTGGTATAAAATAAATAATATCACCCAGTTTGCATAACAAGTCTCTTTCTAGCAAGTTCACCAGTGCAGTAGTATTGAAAAGGAAATAATGTCTTTTATGACAGGTCCTAAAGAAATAGGTATATGCTCTGAAACAGGATATGTAATACTAGCATTTATGTTTTGGTATCTGACTGGTTGAAGTAACTTGTAATACAGACCAAGTGGCTCCAGTGTCTATTAGAAAAGGATTTTCATTGAATTTATATCTACCTTAACATAGGGCTCCTTTTGATCTATTGCCAGCAAGGATCAGGATTTATTTCTACTTTACTATCCTGGCATAGTTAGTATGGTGATTCCTGACTCTTTCTAATTTGAGAAGGTGGTGGAGGAAGTGCAGCATTGTTATAATTTGGCTGCTATCTTGAACTATCTGCATTTGTTTGTATGGGTATTCTCTTCTCCAATGTCCTGCTCCACCACAGCTAAAGCAAGATCCATCAGATGAGGCAGGAGGGGCACTGGCCAGCTCATAGTTGCCAACCAGGTACACCTTGTTCCCCCTGAACAACACTTTTACTAACTCCCTAGAAACTTCTCTCCCCTTCCCCTGACTCTGTCCCCTTGGAGCATTTAACTGCCTGATTTGCAAAGTTCATAGGTTCGTAGGTGGGTACTAGGCTATCTGCCCGAAGGCATTTATAAGCCTAGCCAGAATGTGATGACTTTTGCCGCCCCTTTAGATTAGTTCCCTGTGCCTCTGTCCAGCAGAGCCACTGAAGTGATCCTAAAGGTAAACTTTCTGTTTCCCATCCACTTGTCAAGGTTTCTTTTGAAAAGTGTTAGTGAGGAGCTCTGCCTGATGTAGATTGGGATCTTGTTCCAAAGCATGGGAAGTCTCTGGGACAGGAATCTATCCCTCCAACATGTCCTATGTATCATTGTGCTGAAGTTTAGATCCCTAGAGCATGTGGCTCGAGGGGATAAGGTTTTCTTTAGAAGGAGCATGTCCATCAATTCTGGGTTGGACATGGCCTTATATGTCAGGCAGAGATCACCTCTGAGTAGGCGGTATGCAATCGAGTACAACTGTAGTTTCTTCAGTTGAGCTGCATAGGGCATCTGTTTGAGGCCATTAATCCTCTTGGTGAGGTACTTCTGTGGTCTTTCCAGCTGTTGCAGGTCTCTTGTAAGGTACATTCCAAATGGGGCATTGTACTCTAAGATGGGTCTGATGAGTGATGGGTAGAGGGGCCCAATGACCTCTTTTGATCTGGATGCGAACCCTTTTGTGATTAGGTGGGCCATGTAGAAGGGTTTTCTAACCACTTTGGCAATGTAATTATCAAAGGTGAGATTACTATCTACTTGGGTCCCCAGATCCCTTATTATGTCTTCCATATTTAGGAGACTACCACCTATGTGGTAGTTTGTGGGTACTTTGTTTTTTCCAAAGGGGATGAGTATGCACTTTTTGGCATTTAGCTTGAGGCCATGATCTTGACACCAGGTATCTGTCTCAGTGAGACCCTTTTGAAGGATGTCGGTGTCAGCCAGAGAGTCAATTATAGCCCCTAGTTTGCAGTCGTCTGCGAACTTGGTCAGCCATAGTCCTCATGTGCTTGCCTGCACCTCTGAGAAGTATATGCCTAACAGGAGGTGTCCTAGAACTGAGCCCTGGGGAATGCCACTTGTAACCGTTTAGAGTCGGACCTAGCTCCCGTAACTCTCACCATGTGGGTTCTGTCCATGAGCCAGTTGGCAACCCATCTTATGATGTAGGTGTTTATGTTCAGGCTGGTGAGCTTGTCTATAATACCAGAATGAGGAATGGTGTTGAAGGCCTTAGCGAGGTCTAGGTAGGCTGTGTGTACCACCTTTCCCTTGTCTAAAGCCTTGGTAACTGTCTCAAAGAAGTCCACCAGGTTTAGGAGACATGATCTGCCCTTAGCAAAGCTAAACTGGGTAGGGTCCAGTATTTGGAAGTTCCCAATGTCTCTGTTAATGAGTTCCATGATGATGCGCTCCATAGCCTTGCAGACTAAGCTAGTCAGGCTTATAGGACGATAGTTCCTGGGGTCTGTTGTGGCCTCACCTTTGTGTAGTGGAATAACCGTTGCTGTGCACCACTCTATGGGTATGTAGCCTGTGGAGAGGCTGAGTTTGAACAGTGTGTTTAGGTGAGGGGTTAATTCATCTTTGAGCTCATGTAGGATGCAGCCTGGGACACCGTCCACTCTCATTGATGCTGTGTTTTTGGCTTTGGAGAGGGCTGTTTTAACCTGAGTGTCTGTAATTTCAGGGACTCTACATTCTTCTGGTATGGTTATGGTCTCTTTTGGGGGTGAGAGGTGGGTGAAGTTTGCACTGAACCTGTCTGCCAGGATGTTGGTGATATTGGTCGGTTCAGTGTATTTTGTGCCATTCTGCACTAACTCCAAGCAGATCTGATCATTGCCACTTAGATTCTTGACATAGCTAAAGAATGCCTTGTGGTCACCTTTGGAGTCCTTGGCAATGTTTCTTTCAAAGCTCGCCTTGGATGATTTTATGAGGGATCATAGTTTCTTGCTGATACTGATCAGGGATGTCTTCCCTTCTTAGGATTTTACTCTCTTCTGTACTAGTTTCCTCCTTCTATTGTATAGCTTGTTTACGGCAGGAGTCCACCAGACTGGTTTCCTTTTCTTGGAGGAGTGAGTCTTGGTTTTGTTTAGGATGGCACGATCCATGCATTCTTGTAGCTGCCCATAGAATACATTAGTAAAGGATTTTGCAGCTTGGACAGTGTTATCCTTCAGCATGGGGGCTTTGAAACTTTCCACCTCGGTCTTAAGTTACGTGAAGTTTGCTTTTGAAAAGTTTTTCACGGTGGCTTTCTTGCCTGGGGGTGGGGGCGGAATATGGATATCAAAAGTGATTTGTTTATGGTCAGATCTAACCAGCGAGGGGTTGACCTCTGGTGTGGAACACCGGTCACCCATGTTGGTGATGACCAGGTCCAATATGTTGTCACCTCTGTTGCTGGAGTTGACCAGTTGAACCAGGGCGTTTGAGTTTATAAATTTTAGGAAAAGTTGGACAAGGGAGTTAGTACTTGAGTAGTTCTCCCAGTTAATGTTTGGGTAATTGAAATCACCCGATATCAGGGTGTTTGGTAGGACCTTTATGTTTCCCAGTGTTTATCCTCAGTATCATTTCTCCATTTTTCCTAATACTCAGTACAGTTATTTGCAGCACTTAGTAAGGACTCTAGGACCTTTTCCTGCCAGTCTATAAGCACTTGCTCTATTTGATTTGGTACAGGCTTTGCTAACCCTGCACAAAAGCAGCTGCAATAGGTGGCTTAGGTTGTACTTCTGGATCTGGTATTCCTGAATGTCTAGCAAACACTGCTTGAAGATGACTCAAATAATCTGCAGTGGCTTCCCCTTTATTTTGCTTGCATGCCTGTATCTTAGACTAATCTGTCCTAACTTGACACACTTCTGTAATTTTATTTAACAATGCTGTCTCTTTGTCTATTAGTGCATTCACTGTGAGAGTAAAATCTGTTATTTCTTCCTTTTCAAGTAACTGTTTTCTTATTTCATCTGAAGCGATTATCTGAAGCAGCTGGTTTAAATCTGTCAAACTATGGTTATAACATTTTATTACAGTTTTTAAATCCTCCTTAAACATCAACATATCTTATCTAATATTTGGAAAACTTTTGGATATGGTATAAAATTAAGCAAGGGTCCAAGGACAATGAACAAGCTCTTTATTATTGGCCCCAAATATTTCTCTGAGTGGTGTCAAAAGATTCTCTCCAGATGAAATGGCCTCTTGTCCTACTCTATCATGTAAGTATGTGTGGAGAGCCACAGGTGTATCAAATACTAGTACTCCTGCTGGAGAGATAGAAACATGTTGAAATGAGAGGAAGAAGAAGAAACCTCCTTAACTGCAGATGACTGTTCTGAAGATGAGAGTTGAATAGGGGAACTCGGTTGAGATGTAACAATACCATGCTGACCTGGTATTCAATGGACAGTTGACTGAATTGCAGGGGTCTGAGAAACAGTAGACCCCTGAACATGAGCCCCCCTGTACTAGTGCATATGAGGATGGGGGTGCAGTAGCTACTGGATGGATATCATCCTCTTCTGAAGTGTCTACTTTTTGGCTATCTCCAGTTTCTTCCAAACCTGCCAAGAGAGGATAAAGACATCCTTTTTTACTGGGGCCTTGTTGACCTGTTTTACCTTCTGTAGAAACTTCTTACTGGTAACCTGTATGTGACTAGCGATGTTAACACAAATCCTGTTACTCTAGCAACTTTCCAAGTTTGTAAGAGCAATATTTAAAATCCACCCTATTTGGAAGAAACTGGGGATGAACAAAAAGCAGAGACTTCAAAAGAGGATGATAATCATCCAATAGCTACTGCACCTGGAGTAAATAGCAGCCAAATTATGATAATGCTCCATTTCCTCCACCACCTTCTTAAATTAGGAGTCAGGAATGTATATTTAGTAAAAAATAGACATGAGACATAATAGTTTTCCATAACATTAGCCAGAATATCACAATCCTATACACATCAGTTGTACTCCTCTCTCTCTCTCTACCTGGCATGCTATAGTATGTAGTCTGTGCTCTGTGAATAGACCAGGACAGCTGTTTAGCTATCATTCTTCATCAAAAGCAGCTGCACACCACGTGTGCCTCTAACTGTGACTGCAAAAATATCTATAGTCACATACAGGGCTGCGCTGTGGTACAGTGGTTAACACTGTCGCCTCACAGCAAGAGGTTCTCCAGTTCAATTCTCAGCTGGGGTGCCTTCTGCGTGGAGTTTGCATGTTCTCCCTGCGTTCGCGTGGGTTTCCTCCAAGTACTCCGGTTTCCTCCCACATTCTAAAGACATGCTTCTGGAGCATTTCTCCCCGGGGTCTCTGCTGAAAACAGGATCTGTGGAACCTAGTCGGACTTTCCCAGTCAACAAATGTTAAATAAATAAAAAAAATAAAAAAATACATGAAAGATTTCCTCCAAGCTCATGCCATTTCCAGCAAACAGTTGCTGCTGAACACATATACTCCTGGCATCTTACTTAGACTACCTCTGCTAAATACCAGAACAGCATGCAGTGTATTAATGATTACGCACACATGCAAGTATGCTGGCTATGCCCCTGGTGCTGCTTCTAGAATGGTTGTCCCATGGGAGAACCAAGTTGCTCTAACAATTTTGCTCACAAAAAACAAAACATTTGCATGTCTTATTTCACTGACAAGGACAACTAAATACAAGAGGTTACATTTTCTAATTTACATATCAGAATGCAAGTCTGCAATAATACAATAATATCACGTGATACACTTTATTGTTGTTTCTTTCATAATCATCATCATTATCATCACCAACTACCTCCCTTTTCCCAATTTTACATGAATGTCATGGTGTTTTGCCAACTATTTCTACTTCTCTCAGTTCAAAGCTACTCTTCTACCTTCTTTGACATCCATACTTGACTCGTTCAAGTCTTCCCTTATGCCTTTGGATTGGGCATCCTCATCTTCTATTTTCTTCTTCCTATTTCTCCCAACCTTTCTTTACCAGATCATTGGTTGCTTTCCTTCACATGTAGAGAAACCACATTAATCTATTCTCTTAAGCCATTCTGATGTCCTCTATATTCCTGTGTCCTAGAGTGTACACCCTACCACCTATCTGTGAACTTTCTCTCCGTCACCTCAACCATCTTAAGCTGCTCTGCCTTCGCTGTGTAGGTTTCTGTGCCATATGGAAGGACTGGACACATTGCTATTTTGTACCACCTACTTTTCACTTGTTTTGGAATTTTTCTGTCACACATTACCCCTGACACTTTGCGCTAGTTAGGTGCAATATTTCTACTTCCAGATTTGACCTCCTCATTCAGACTTCTCTTCTCCTCAGCCACATCACCCAGCGGTTACTCTTACATATATTGCCTACTGTCTAAATTTTCATCTTCTGATTTTCACATATTCTGCTATGACAAAAGTCCTGTTTATATTCAGTTTCATCTCAAGTGCTTTCAGTTTTGCATGCTAGTCCATTATCATTTAATGAAATTCAAATCGAGAGTCTGCCTATAGTGATACATTGTCTTCATATAGCAGCTTTGTTGATTTTTCCCCCCTGAACTGTTTGCTGATGCAGTCCATTATGACTATGAACATGAATGGCTTGACAGCTGAACCCTAATGCACACTGACTCCCACTGGAGCCCTCTCTATGTGTCCAAGCATTATTTGTTATTAAAAAAACACAGCAAACCAAACTAACTTTAAATAAATAAATAAATAAATAAAAGCTGGTGAAAAGAAAACCAGAACTTTTTTTATACAAAACACACACCTTCAGTAAGCGTTTTCATCTCTACAGATACTGAGACTTCATCAGACTGAAAATGTGTAGTTAAAAAACACTTAAATAATGATAATCACATGACATTAATTGCCAGTGTTTTAACCCTTTCCCCTTTAAATAAGCCACAAAATCTTCTCTATTGTTTACACCCAGGGGGTAGCAGGCATTTAATTTAACATGCTATGAATATTTAAGACACCCAGTTCATCCTCAGAATTAAAAAATGTTTCAGGGTTTTTAATGTCATCCAATACTATAAACTTGAAGTCAGCTTTACACTTCTCATTAATAAAATGCCTTCCTAGAGTAGTTCGGGTTTTCAAGATGGTGCAGTCCCTCAACGGATTTATGTTTATCGACAGGGGGAAAGACCAAACAGAACTTGGGCAAAGGTAGCAGCTGCTACGAATGCTCCAGTGAACAGAAGACAATGGAAGAAAAATTGGAAGAAAAGAGTGAGCCGTCAGACAAATTAGGTACTGTTTATTTCAAAAACTGTTAACCTTTCAAAATTTACTTTAACTTACGAATCCTGTAAAGTCCTGAGTAAAGGTTGGAGCTTTGTTCCAGCTAAGCGAGCTAATAAGCTTGAAACTATCAATTGTCTTAGAGACTATGTCAGAAGATTGAATTTTAAGTTTCTTTTTGATGACAATATTGCCAAAAGTGATATGTTTTACAAACCTAGCAGTTTTAACTCTCCTCTCAAAAGAGAATTAGAGATGTTTTTAACTTTGAGTTGCAAATTATTGAATTACTGGACAAAAAAACTGAATATAGGTATTATAATTTATGTAAGAAAGAAAGAGTTTTTTTATGATTTAGCGCTTACTGAAGGTATGTGTTTTTTATAATAAAGTTTCTGGGGGGTTTTCCACCGGCTTTTATTTATTTAACTATTTGTTATTATGTTATTGGGTCCTTGTACATGGTCTGTACTACTACTACCAGCCTTCATGGGATGTAAAACCATCTCAGAACTCATCATTTCAGCTTTCTTGGGACCTTATCATATGCTTTCTAGACATCTAGAGATGAACAGTTGGAGTTTTTCCTCATCTTCAACTTCTTCACTATCTGTTTTACTGCAAACATCGTGTCAGTTGTTCTGTGCCCACATCTGCATCTGCTGCTCTACTCCCACCTTACTTTCGACTGTTCTGGGTATTCATTTATCAGTCATCTTCACTACTTTCATGCAATGTGACAGAATTACTGCTATACTGGCCACAGCTGTGAAAAATCACCTTTGTTCTTGTACACTCACATTGGAATACTTATTCTGCAGTCAACAGGGATATGCCCCTCCCCACCATTTTGTGATGAGTATTCTTAGGAGCAATTTCTACACTACTCTGCCAAACAGGTTGATAATATCTGTCATGACTTCATCTGAATCTGATGCTATCCCTGAGTTCATTTTCTTTAGTCCATTTTTTACTTCCTCTTGCCTAGATTCTACCTCTTCTTTCACAGCAAGCTGAGCATGTAACAGCACGCCTACTGAGTAGTTTTCATTATTCAGGGACTAATTTAAGTACTCATTCCATCGGCACTTGATGTTTTCTGGCCTGTTCAGCAGATTTTTGCAGCCATGGCTTAAAATGGTGTCTGTTGACTATCTACTTTATCTTTCAGTCATTGTCTTGCACTTTGCTAGACCGTGTTTAAGATATCTGTTGAATCACTTTCCAGACGTTTCTCTGACATCTTGTTCTTTGCCATTTTTGACTGACCTCTTTGTCTTTTTTTTTTTTTTTTTTTTTACGCCAACCAGTATTCCTTCTGTCTGCTCTGTTTTTTTCTGTCTCCTATGCCTTCCTGCTCTCCTTCTTTCTTTTGATACATTCCTGGAATTGTGCATATATTGTTATTCCTGTTTATCTGAGTAGAATAGAATGAATGGCTGCCGTCACATAACAGGCTCAGTTTCATAAACAACAGCTACATTATCTGCCAGAAGTTATCAAGAGTATTTCATAAATATTACTTATACAGTTGTCATTCCCCCAAATAACTAATTTATCTCAATATTAGATCAGTTATTCATTTGCACGTTAACAACAACAAAACTCTGACAGAGGACATGGGCATGCTTCAGTAATACATTGTCAATAGTCAGTAAGTTAGTATTTGTCACAATCCCCTCAAAAAACTACACCACACCATCTTGGCATAAGACAATCGTTATTAATCAACATTTATTAATCACAGAACTTATTCATCACAGCATTTGTTAATCATAGAATTTATTAATCACACATATAAACTTCAAACAACAAATTACAGTAGGCAGCATCAGCAGCTCACCTCAGTCCCACCATTATGTAAGCAGCATTACACCAACTGCTCACTTACTCAAATTTCACACCAGAGGCAACGTAACACCTCTTATTACAATAACCAACCAACCACCTTGTAAGATCCAAAACAGAACACCACAAGGGGAACAGAAGAGGGACTTCCCAGCCCCTCTTCTCTGCCAGCCAACCCACACACTTATGGAAAAGTCCTCAACATGCCATCTGACCAAAAAGGAGGTCAAGGATTGCTGACAGCAAATTCACAACTAAATCTAATATCCTCGCCCCACATCTCCTGCATGAAACTAAGTTAACTCACTTCTTCTCCAACCAGCCCTTCTCCTTAAGCCTTCCTCACCTGCAACAATACCTTCATCCACTTAAGTCTTAAAATCTCCTCTGTCCACCCACATTTCCCCTTCCCCCACCCCATATCCCACTGGTGTCTCTGGACAAATTAATTTGCGTCCAAACCGCATTTATCAGAATCAAATCAAAAATAGTATAAGCAGTAGGATTGCATTTTATAATCAAAAGTCTTTCTGTAATTCAACCAGTACAGCACAATAGCTCTTCTGCAAGTCAGTGAGAGCAGTTACTTTGTTGTAAGAGAACAGGTGTAAAAGTTACATGCACATCTTAAACTAAGACATCATTTGTCATGACCCACGAGTACAGACAGTTTACTGCCTGTGTTACTATATCATCCTTTTGTTCAAATGGCATAAAACGTAACCTAGTTCTGACTTAGTTCATCTTAAACTTTAAATCAATGTCAGCATTAAACATTTATTACAGCCATTTAAAACAAAACAAAAAAAAAGAAAGAAAATATGTTAGACTGTTATGCAACAAAATAAACTTTAATAAACTTAACTGTTTCTTTTGAAGAAGTTCATTCTTTATGTTTCCAAAGAAAATATCAAATTCAACTTCAGCATGGTACATCTAATATTGGAACATTGTCAATATTTTTTAATTGCTTCTTAAAGATCAGGTGATTATTTAGCATTATTTCCCCCAAAATTTGTAAATGCCAATGGTCTAACTTGAAAAATGACATTATTAAGAATCAAGACTGTAGTTTTATATGAGACATGCAGGTATTAATAGAAAGGGGATTTTTTTTAATTTTAGTTTCATTTACTTCATTTACTATTTCCTAAATTAAAATTTTAAAATCATTATCATATATGTTGGTTTATCCCAGTATTTAAGTATTTCATGGTAATACATTTTATATCTATTTTTTATGCAGCAAATAATAAGGGCTTCATGTTTCATCACATACATATATTCCATGTTTCCATACACAGCATAACAACATTGTTTGTTTCAGGTAACTCTACACAAACCTAAATTTGGCCTGCTTATATTCTTTGTCCTAGGCTTCCTTACAGACTCTTATTTTACAATCTCCTAAATTTGTTTCATAATCCTCCCGTAGTATGTCACTTAGGAGGTATTTATTTGATCAGTTTGCTTTATAATGCTTTATCACTTTTCTTATCACTACATTACATCATCACATCACACATTTCTTTGTATGCCCTCTTCTACAGTTTACCTTGCTAATATCATAATTACCCTTTTCTCCCTACTGTTACATATTTGTCTTATATCCACAACAAAGAAATAAACTTTCATACATATTTCATACTAAATGGTTTGTAGCATTCACTTACAGTGTCTTAATATATGAATAAATGGATGCTTTGGGAGTCATTATTTAAGAATCACATATTATTTTCAAATTAATCTGTAATTGCTCAGCACTTTGCCATGTTTTAACAGAAAGCTAAATGAAGCAATGCTTCTGGTATTATAATTGGAAGTAGGATTGGTAAATTATTATTATTAAAATATTGCTGCATTTAATGCCTTAGAGGATGTTTCATTTTCATCAAAATAAAGACACTATAATAGGTCAGCCAGTTACTGCATATATTCTTAAGAATGAAACAATGGCTTCAAAATACAGTAAAATGTCATTTTAAATTACAAGGTGTGTTATGCAATTATGTAGGCTTCTTAAAATAATACCAAAAGTATAGGAGTAGTTTTGTGGCATAAGAAGCAATAAACAATAATTAGTTCATTTTTATTCTCAGGTGATTAACAACCCATTCCAGTTGTATTATATTTTCTATTTCGATGAAAAAGGAGTGGTTCTAACAATAATATGATTTTTTTTGCAGCAATTATTTTTCAAAAGGTGTGGGATACTATACGTAATTAACTTTTTATTCTCAGCAGAAATATGACAGGCTATGGTACAGTGAAAGAATTTCATTAGTGCTAAAGTTTAAAAACAGATCTCGGAAGATACTAACTTACAGGAAAGTGAGACCACACCATTATCTCAATTGTGTTGCTAAGCTTTACTTGTTGGACTGTAAGATGAGTTAATAGAATTCTTCCAAAACAGCTATTGTGAACATTATTTCTTTGCATGTTCTAACTTAATTGTGAGCATTTAGATATATTTTGTAATACAGTTTGAAATAGTGTGGAGGCCCTGGTGTTTCCATCAAGGGCTAAGATGGTCTGAACTTTTATATTTTCCTTTATTAAAATATCAGTTGGTTTGTATTTTATTTTCTAAAGCTGTAACTAAATTTAGTAGGGAAACTCAACTACTGTATTTATTTGAATACAAATGTACAGCAAACAATAATGTGATGAACTGAGCTGTAATACTAGCTGTTTGTTAAACAATTTGGTTCTAAAACAGGATGCATAAGTAATTGTAATAGATATACAAGCTCCTTGTTTTGTATTTGAAAACCCAAAATACATTTTTTATCTAGGGGATGTCCAAGTTTAGAATATGTTTACTGTGACATGGCCTGAGAGCCGAAGTTTTTAATTAATAATAAAAAAAATAAAGAAATGAACAAGCAGTCTGTTTACACATTCATGTTTGTGTGCAATGTTTTAATCAGGGATCTGATAGGGATACATTATTACCAAAATATGCTTTATGTATGTCCCTATCTGTTGACTCTTTTAATACCCATGTGCTAGGAGACACAGCCATAGTTGTTTATTTGCACTGATTATTAATTAGACTATCACAGAAATACTCACTGTGTTAAGTAACTATGCGCTAATTTATCACATGAATGGAGAGGGACAGACCATTGATACATAGCAGGATTGCTAATGCAACATATCACGAGTAGCATATCTGAGTGCTCACTTATCAGTATAATTAGTAATATGGGCTCTTAGGTGGAGTTCCAAGATTATGCTCTGATATCGAGAAAAAAACTCACCTTGTTAAAGAAATTCCCTAACACAAGTCCTGATTCAAACATCACTTAGGGGTGTTTAGCAAAGGTTTGTAGCACTCCAAATGCTGTTAAGTTCAAGTCTTACAACCAAACAAAGAATTCCAAATAGCAGACAAGTTGAGCCAATAAGGTAAAATATAACCAAGTTTATTATAGATTCCACAAAGCTTTCAGGTGATACCCTTCCTCAGTGTGTATACATCAATCATACAAGCAGAACTCAAATTAACCAAGACACAACCCACTCAACAAACATTTCAAATCAATAGTTATCAAACAATTAAAAACATTTAAGGCTTAAAGCCACAAAACATATACAAAAATTCCATCTATTTCAGCAATATTTAAATGAAACCATACATAGCATATAAAACATATGAGATACATAAAAATATATAAATGTGAAAAACGTTCATTTTAAAAACATTTGTTTCTAAGTATAAGCTTGAGACTAGTGGCTGTGTTCAAGTCAGGTTTGCTGTCTGCATTTAATAATGTTATCTATTCATATTCATAGACATCTAAAACATTATTTAAATCACCACCCCTTTTGCTTTTAAGAATAATATCTATAATGCTAAAAAGAAAAATATGCTTCTGTCCTCCTTCATCAATATGTCTGGTGAGAGAGTTTGTATTAACTTTCTTTTTATCTCTGACTTATGTTCAATAATCCTATCTTTAAGCCTCCTATTACATTTACGCACATAGAATGCAGAACATGATACACAATTTGTTAAATATATAATGTTACAAGTATTGCATGTAGCATATTTATTAATTACAAACTTCCTTCCTGTAGTAGGATGTACAAATATATTATTCTTATCTATGTTTTTACAACATGTACAACTAAGACAAGGAAATGTACCCACTCTGTTGCTCTTTTATTCTGATCTACAGTGTCTTATATCTTTATAACATAATTGAGATTTGAGATTAAAGCAATTCTTATATGCAAAATATGGTCTTTCACCTACAATCTTTTTAATTTTAGGCATGGCCATGAAAATATTCCAACCCCAGGATTTAATAACATCCATGTAGGTACAGGGTAGAGCCTACATGGAATGTTACCATGTCCGTGTACACAGTTCCCCCTCAGCAGTGCACCAAGCATTTTAATGATGGCGCATTGCCGAGGGAGAGCCAAGGAACATGGGTATGGAATCATTGTAGAAGAGGTGTAGTGCTGTTTCTGCAGATGAGTAAAAGACTCTCCAGACTGTCCTTTTGTGTTATGTTATGTTGTTTATTTATTTTTTTAAAAAAGCATGTTTGCGCTGAGTGCAGCAGTGCTAAGAGGGCCCACAGATAAGATAGCAGACAACTGACAGACATCTAAAAATAGAAACCAGATGTATTTAATTATTTATTCAAATGTATGTTTAATCATATCTGAGCATGTTTGCGTGGTGCTGTGCAGTGCTCAGCACTGCTTATAGGTAGCTCCATGTTATATATGAAGGTACAACTGATGTCTGAATTTCCATGTAGCTTAACGGGTAGAGTTACAGCTCCATGTAGGCCCAGGGTTTAAAGACATGGAAGGCAAAGAAATATTTAATTTTGATATACACATTTTGCAGACTAATTTAAAATATAGCTTTGCTCTACAATGCTCTGCTAAAACCTGCTAAGCACTGCATAAACATGATAACGGCTGCCAATATTTGTGCCATGCTTGGCTGGTTTGAGCACTGCTAAGCTCCATTAAAACAATGGTTCTGTGCGTTTTCGCACTTCTCAGCTTAGTTGGCTGGTTTGCATGATGTTAGGTGATGCAGCACTTTTTTGAATGTTGGCCAATGACATGTAAGGGTTGGAAAATAGCCTATATTAAGCCCAATAGGTATGACTACAGCAGAATTCATTGGAGTTCTGTCTCTGGAAGGTACTATGGCTGGTGCTGGTGAAGGTGTGCACTTTCAGGCACAGCATTGGGGCATTCTGTAGTCCAGGGTCATGGTTGGACTCCTAGTAAAAAACCTAGGACTGGCTGCTACAGGGAGGTTTCCCAGGCTCAGAGTGTAAGGTGGAGGCCTGGGACTGGCTGACCAGAGAACTCACCAGTGTTACTGTTATCCCCCACACAGGTGAGTAGTGTCATCACCACCATGATGACCTGAAACAAAGAAAGGAGGAACTTCTGGACACCTGGGTCCAAGAAGCTTGGGAAGGGAATGCCCCTAAGTATTTATTCTTCTGTTTCACACATATCTAATCTGAACGTCTTCAAAACTGGTATGCATAATGGTGTGCTCCTCTCCCAACAGCTGCAGAAGAGTGGGCTGAAAATGTTGAATTGCATGCTGGATGCCTGGCCAGGTTGCAGCATGAGTGTCGTGAGTACAGATGTATTATGCTAACTGTAGTGATATAAGCAAGAAAGGGCAAAGCGTTAATTGCATTAAAGTATATACAATAAAATCTGTAGTGCAATAAATGTGGAAATAGAGCTGTATTGCAAGAAATGAATAATGCCAACTGTTCTACAACAAAAACAGAAACAATGCCAATAACTACATTAAGTATATACAATAAAGTCTGTACTGCAATAATTGTGGAATTAGAGCTATTTTAAAAGAAATTAATAATGCCAGCTATTCATAGGATCATAGGATCATAGGAGATTACTAGGCTATTGGCCCTGAGACCCTTGTAAGCCTAGCCAAGAGTTTAGCCCATGTTTAGAAAAATCAGCACCCAATGTCCCTGTCCAGCAGGGACATGGGTGGAATCCCAGGGGTATATTTTCTGTTTCCCTTCCAGTTATCCAGGTTGTGTTTATAAAGGGGTAAAGGGGTACACTGCTTAATGTGGAAAGGGAGTCTATTCCATATATGAGGGAGTCTCTGGGACACAAATCTGTCCTGCCAACAAGTCTTGTTGATGTCATAGGCCAGGTTGAGGCTGTACATGCGGGTTACTTGAGTTGAGCTTGATTTGCACATATGCAGCAGTCCCATCAAGGTGGGGTCCATGATCACCTTGTATGCCAGACAGAGGTCATCTCTGAGGAGTCTGTATGAAATTGAGTAGAGGGATAGGGCTTTTAGCCTATCTGTATATGGTAGATGTTTGAGGCCCTGGATTCTCCTAGTGAGGAACCTCTGTGTTCTCTCCAGCTGCTGCATGTGCTTTGTGAGGTACATGCCTAAAGGTGCATTGTACTCAATAATGGGCCTTATAAGGGAAGAATACAGGGATGTTCTGACCTCCTTGTCCCTGGATGAGATACCCTTACTTATGAGGTGGGCCATGTAGAAAGCTTTCCGTACCACGGAAGCAACATGGTGCTCAAAAGTCAGGTTGCTATCAACCTGTGTGCCTGAATTCCCTCAAGATTAATTGAGTTCTTAGGACATTGTTATTAATGTGACAATTTGTGGGGATGTCACTCTCCCCACATGGAGTTTTTAGTATTCAGCTTTAGGACATGTTTCTGGCACCAGTCATTTGTCTGAGTGAGACACTCTTGAAGGCTCTCCAAATCTCTAAGGGAATTGATGACAGCATCCAGCTTGCAATCATCTGCAAACTTGGTCAGCCATAGCCCACTGGTTTTGGCCTGCACTTCAGAAAAGTACATCCTAAATAACAGAGGCCCCAAGACTGAACTCTGGGGTATGCTGCTTGTTACCTGTCTACTGCTTGAGGTGGCATCACCTATTTTGACTACATGGGTTCTATCAGTGAGCCAGTTTGCTACCCATCTGGTAACATATGGATTGATGCCGAGTTGAGAAAGTTTATCTATTATGCCTGAGTGGGGAATTGTGTCAAAAGCTTTGGCCAACTCAAGGTAGGTGGTGTGAACCATCTTACCCTCATCCATGGCTTTGGCGACAGTCTCAAAGAAGTCAACCATATTTAGCAGACATGACCTCACCTTGATGAAGCCAAACTTTGTGGGATCAAGTGTTTGGAAGTTGCCAATGTCCTTGTTAAGAGGTCTGTGATAATCTGTTCCATGGCCTTGCAAATCATCCTAGTTAGGCTGATGGGTCTATAATTTCTCAAATCGGTGGACGGTCCACCTTTGTGTAAAGGGATGACAGTGACTGTCTTCCACTCAGCTGGGACAAAGCCACTACTCAGGCTTTGGTTGAATAGGGTGCCTAATGGTGCTGCAAGTTCCTGCCTGAGTTCACATAGGATGCATCCTGGGATGTTATCGGGTCCCATGGTGGCTGTATTTTTTTGCTTTGAGAGAGCAGTGATGACCTGTTCCCTATATATAAGGGGAAGGGGGCATGTACTGGTGATGTCCTGATTTACTGATGGGGGGACAGAGGGGTAAAGTTTTCACTGAACCTGTCACCCTGCAAGTCTGCTATATCTACGGCATTTGTATATGTGGTGTCCTTGACCACCAATTCAGAACAGATCTGGGTGCTTCCTTTGAGGTTGCAGACATATGTGAAGAAGGCCTTACAATTGTCTCTAGTAGATGTGGCCAATTTAGGCTCAAAGTTTGCTTTGGAGGATTTGACTAGTGCTCTTATTTGCTTGTTCAAGCTAAGGAGACATTGCTTCCAATTGGGCACCTGTTCCTTTTTGGTCTTGGACAGCAATTTTTTTTCCATTTGTTATAGAGTTTATTTATTGCAGATGTCCATCAGACAGGTTTACTCTTCCTTGCGGAGGATGATTTAGTTCTGTCTGGTATTCCTGATTCCATGCATCTACATAAATACTTGTAAAGTGCTTCGGTGTAGTTTTGGATATTGGTGCCAGTTTCATCAGAGGGGTGGGGGCTGCAAAGCTGTTTATACCATCCCACAGGAGGCTGTAATCAGCTTTTGGGAAGTTTTTATGTCTAATCCTAGCTAGAGTTGGGTTGGGGGAGATTGCAACTTCAAAAGTGATCACTTTGTGGTTGGATCTTACCAGGGAGGATGATGCTATAGGGATGCTGCAGTGGTTACTTGTGTTGGCTAATACCAAGTCCAAGATATTATCACCCCTTGTGAGGGTATCGACTAGCTGTTCCAAGGCATTTGCATTGACAAAATCAAGGAATCTGTGGGTATTTGTGTTCTGGTATGAGAAGTTCTTCCAGTCTCTGTTTGGGAAGTTAAAGTCACCCAGGATCACGGTAAAGGGTTGAATCTTGATAGATTTGAACAAGTCCAAATAGGTGGTTGGGGCATCTTGAGTCAGATTTGGGGGCCGGTAGCTAGCTATGATTTGAATAGGGATCTTGTCAATGGTTAACTGCACCTGGAGTGTCTCCTGTGCATCATACTGTTTGACTGGAGGTGTGTATGTCTTTAATGTATATTGAAACTCCATCTCCTTTGGTTTTACTGTCCACAGTTTGAGGTCTAAATGTGTGATAGGATGAGTAACCAGGCAAGACTGGGGTGCTCTCCACAGCTTTGAACCAGATTTCTGTGACTGCACAGATGTCAGGGTTATACATGCTTGCAGTGAGTGCAGTTTCATGTTTAGACTCCTAACGTTTAGCAGCATGACCTTTAATTTGTGTTTTGTTGAAATTTTTATTTTGGTAGTTTTAACCTCATTACTTTTCCTACAAAAGGCACTATAGAGGAGGCAAGAGCCTTTGCCAGAAGCCTGAAGCCCAGGTGAGACAGACACAGGCCATCTCTGGCAAAGCATTGTGGTATTTTGATTATATCTTCCCAGGCTGTCAGGTACTGGATTCTCCTGGAATGACACCAGAAACTAAGTTAATTGTTAAAGTCAATCATTTTCTGTTTGTATTGAGGCATCATTCTGGGTGATGGCAGAATGCTGCTTAAGGCTTTGGCTTCCAATAATTTTTTGTCATCACCCCCTTTTTTGTTGTTTGGAATTCTGTCAATCACTAAAAATATAAATCTATTGAACTGATTGCATTTCTGGCTATGTGTATATAATGAACCCACCAGGACACATATTCAGTGAGCTCAATCATGTCTCTCTTCATATAGTCCAGAGAGGTACATCTCAAGTCATTCATGGCAACATGGACTATGACAACGTCATAGCAGTACCTGCTGTTGACAGGTTTGAGTGTGTGTGTGATATGGTGTATTCTGGCACATGACAGACAACTAACCATGACTTTCTCCTTTTCCAGTCTGGTGAGAGGCACATCTGTGCCTCACAATGGAGTCACCTATCACTAATATGTTGGGTTTATGATGAATCCTTAGTGGTTGTGAGGCAAAGGTGTGTTGACTATGTGTGGTATGTGGTGTGGAGAGCTGTGGAGATTGTGTGTGTATTTGCCTAGGAGGTCTCCTTTGTTTGGCTAAGTTTATGTGGAAGACCTCTGCATATGTAGGTATGTGTTGTGTAGGTGTGGGTGGTGTTTCAGGTATACTGATTGTGTTGACAATCTTTTCAGTGCCAGATATACTGGCTTGAGGGGGAGGGAGCTCGGACTCTAGGTTCCTACTTTAATTGTATCTCTCACAAATAGTGTTCCTATGTGGTAGTAGTAGATAGTTGTCCATGTACATGAGGTAGTTGCTACACTGTCTCAGAACACCCATATGTAGTTACCCCAATATAACATATAGTAGGGGTTTGAATTTGAAGCAACTATTAGAAACAGGTACTAATAAGAATATATACAAAATGTCAAAAATGTTTAAATGTGGCCTATGTAGTACTTGCAGGTTTATAAATGATGGACCCTATGTAGTAGTTCAGAACTATGGGAGAACTATTAGATGTCCTGGTTATTGCAATTGCAATACCAAAATGGTGGTTTATTTAGCAACATGTACAAGTTGCTCCACATATTATGTAATCAAGACCATGTGGAAACTTAGGGAATGAATATTGGAACACATAAGGGACATTAAAAACAAAAAAACAGTGAGTTCATTATATACACACAGCCAGAAATGTAATCAGTTAAAGAGATTTATATTTTTAGTGATAGACAGAATTCCAAACAACAAAAAAGGGGGTGATGACAAAAAATTATTGGAAGCCAAAGAATGTCTATGGCAATTGAGATTGGATGCCACCAACCCACCAGGAATCAATGATAATATTTCCATTTTTAGCATATTAAAACACAAATCTTATTGTATATAATTTATTTGATACATCTGCTATGCTATGTTGTGCTTTTTATGGATATGCATATATTTATTTATTTATATATTGATATATTTATACATGTTTTGTAAGCTTAATGTTTTATAATGTTTTATTAATACATCAATTGTTTGTTTAATAATTGCTATTTTATTTATGTTATATTTATGGTGAAACAATATATTATATATTTTATATTATATCAAATACTAAATATCATCATACTCAGCATGATATAGTTATTGTTAATGTATATAGATCAACAGGTTCTGCTATAACATTTTAGATCATTTTTATTTTATTCTGTTGCATTTTAAACAAGAGCAACATGAAGTTTAATTCATTGGTTTAATTACATTAATTAATTGGAGTCATTTATTGGTTGCTGCATTAGGGTGTTGTGTTTCTTACTGTGTATATCAGGAAGTTGCATTTTATGCCTATTGTACTCTGAAGATGCCCACTGTGGTTATGGGTGAAAGCACTTAGTACATTTTATTGGATTTTTATTTTCTATTTAGTTTGAATAAATGGGACCCTGCTTGATACTGTACTTCCTCTATTTGTGTTAACAGAAACTGTAGGAAATTGTCCATCCATATTTGTCAGAATCTGAGGGAGAAAGGCCAGGTAGAGCTAAGGGGTGGGCCTAAAGCCCAACTGCTTAAGCCAAAACTAAAAGCTTAGAATAACACTTAAGAATAACACTTAACAATTTAGACAGGCTATAAACAAGCAGTAATAAATGCAGCAGAAAAGATGCAGTTCAACACTTTAGAGAACAGGCAGCACGTAGCAAGAAAAAGCAAAGCAAGATGAAGTAACAGAGTAATAGGAAGAAACACAAATTGAAAAATATAAGCAGCTGAATAAAGTGTCTTTTTTTAATAAAGTAAAAAGTGAGACAGCAGGAACAGATGATAGTTCAAGGTTTAGGGACGAAAGAGTTTTGCCTTCCCAAATGATCTCTGCATTAGGTAGAATGAGCTAAAGAGATGGGACTGAGAGAAGTGTCCCAGATCAAATTTACAGTAGGGGTGAGCAACTACAAAAGTCACCAACTTTAAGAACAGGACAGGAATAGGTTGGGAGAAAAACAGCTTCAGCACATTTCAGAAATTAATGCTAGCAAATATATAAATAATTCAGTCAGGCAAAAATGAAGACAGCGCACAACTCTGAACAGTTAAAGTGCCATAAAATATACTTATTAGCTCTATATTTCCAAATTGTTTGAGAAGCACTCTCAGTCAGAACACAAGGAGATTCTAGCAATGATATGCAGGAATTTTCAGACAGGGAATATTTTTATACCAGCCAAGACTTGAGACAGTCAGATAACACAAAAGCTGTTAGACCAGTTTTACCAACTTTAAGAACACAACAGGAATAGTGTGGGAGAAAATCAGTTTCAACACAGATCAGAAAACAGTGCCAGCAAATAGATAAATAATTCAGTCAAGCAAAAATAAAGGCAGTGCAGAATTCTGAACAGTTAAAGTGCCAAAAATATACTTATCAGCTTTATATTTATATATTGTTTGAGAAGCAGTCTCTGTCAGAACACAAAGACAATCTAGCCATGATAAACAGCAATACCAGTAACTGCATTAAAGTGTGTAGAATAAAGTCGGTAGTGCAATAAATGTAGAATTAGAGCTGTTTTGAAAGAAATTAATAATGGCAACTGTTCTGCAATAAAACATGAATCAATGCCAATAACACCAAGGAAACTGGTGTACCTGTGATTGTCTTGTTGTAACCATTTTAGTAGAGCTGTATGCATTTAGTCTATAACGTAAGGTGCTGCAGTCAAGTATAACACTGTAATAGCTGTAGAATGCAAATATAATGACTGCCAATTGTATTGTTTAATACATATAGTACCATTCAAGGATGTCTCTAGGCCAATGTTGTTCACATTATGCTCTGTCATACACAAACATCAGTTAAGCAAGACATATGGGTGAGGTAGCCCACTCCATGATTTGATATTGTTTGTTGACTTCACAGATATATAAACCCACTAACAATAAAGGGTGTACTCCTGCAGTGTTATACTGATATATAGCATACTACTATTTGCATTATTCTTGTATTTCATGCATGTGTGTTCTACTGTCACTGTAGTCTAGTATAACACAGTAGTAGTACTGCCAGGTCATATTTTTGGTTCCAGGTTAGATCTACGCAAATATCAGTCAATCAGTAATCAGCTATAACTCAGTAGCTCAGTTTGTTGAATGATCTGCATATAGTACATTTTCTCATGCACAGACCAGGGTACAAATCCAGTACTAGGTAGCACTAAATATTACAGTAGCAGTCAAGTAATGCTCACAAATTCTATCACCAAAGGAACTACAGGTAAATGGTGATGAAGCCCATATTATGAGTAGAAAACTGCGTGTTTAGATTTCCCAGACTGTTAAAATTATTAGCAGAAATGTGAAAAATCAGCAGTGTGCAGTCAGAAATGATATGTGTAATCATGGTATGGCTGTATACCTGTATTGTCTGTTAAAAATTGCTGCAGTTGCAGTCACTACTATTGGGTTCTGTTCCCATGCCTGCCAATCAAGGCATGACTGCTGTTTATTGTATGTACTGTACACATACTTGTCTCTCAAGTGTCTCGATTTCATGTTATATAATTAATAGTGCATAATCTGCCTGTTACAGGAATACCATGGCAATGAGTACCTAGATTGCACAGTATCACTATTTCAGCCCACAGAACACCTTGTTAGTTATATAGGTCCACCTAATGTGCAAGTGTTCTGTGCAGGTGTGTACCTGCAGTTGTTACCGTTTGGCCCATAGTGTCCCATGCATATAGATTGAGAGGTATGTACTTGCCACATCAGCTAAAGGAGGCATTTACTCACTATAAACATAAAGAAAATACAGACCCATAGAGTAGATAGTACTGTTGTAAAGGAAGTAAGCTGCACTGTTACTAAAGGACTGATTTTCTCTGCCCACCCCTTATCTTCATTTATTTATTACAGTTATTTATTGGTTATGGTTTAATATTAACATGTGTTGTTACATTAAATATTATTTGGGGCATGGGCTATTATTGTTATGTATTATAATGGATGCATATTAACATATTTTGTTAAATTACCTATTTTGTTGGCCTTATGCAGTAACTGTTACTGGCATGCTGTTATACTGACTGTTCTGTTATTTTTTGCTGTGTTTCACATAATTTGCATTGCTATGTAATTGCATTATTTGCAATGTTCTGCCATGCTGTTAATGCTAACAATGTTTTCTTAATAACTAACATATACGTATTGCTATACCTCTATTACCACAGCATGCTGGGATAGGCCAAGTCCTGATGATCTCCCTACCTTGCCTTAACTGGCCTTGACACCAGGTCCTAGCACATTTGGGACCCAGGCTGGTGGTGCCCCCTCTGCTGCCCCTGCACCACCTTTGACATCTGGTGGAACTACCGAAGGGGATAGGGCCCAGCCCCTCCTTGGGAGTGGAGGCAGAGGGGCTGCAGTCACACAGGATCAAATCAGGTCATGGTGCACAGGATTATTCATCAGAGCTATGAACGTTACCTGCACCAGATTGAGAACATGCTGGCTGACCTGGTGGGGAAGGCTTGCTGTGATGTCCAGTCTCCAAAACTGCCACCCTCGGGGCAGTGAAGGAGCAGTGTCAACTGTCTCATGGGTGGGGATGTGAGTCATCTTGCTGCCATCTGGAGGTATGTGTGACTTGATTCCACAAAACCCTCCCATCTAAGGTGTTTAACCCATCATGTATCACACACCACCCCTATCTGCTGCCTCATCTGTCTGCAAATGCATCTTCTCCTACCCACCTTACTTCCCCACATGTACCTATGTCCCTTCCCTTACATTCCACTCTCACCTTAAAAAAAACAAAAACAAAAATGGGCACCTGTCCCAAAAAAAAAATAGTGCCCCATACATAGCTCTCCATGTCACACACATGTCCACTGGACACCACTAATCTGGTCTATTTGGCTTGACATCAAAGTTATGTTGTCTTTATCCCTCTCTCTGGGCTTGAGAGTCCAAATTAATTTACAAAATCTGTCAAAATGCACAGCTGTTACTGTACAAGATATGGATAGCCATGGGTCTTTCCTACACCCTTCCTGCACATCCCTAACTGTCTTCCACTACGTTTTCCCCTTTCTTGCCCCCATTTCACAACTTTCCTATCACTCCCTTTTTCTTTTCTTTATATTTGTAGCGTGGGTTTGTGCGGAGCTAAGTGAAGCGGCATGGTGCGGTGCACTGTGCCACTTTGCTTTGCTATGCTTAAATTAGCTTTATTGATTAAATGTGTTTATTACATTGTCTGACACATCTACAAAATGAACACCTCTGCCAAATTTCAAACCCAGGCCCCTCTTACCTACAGCCCACTGCATTAACCCACCATGCCACACAGATCTAAGACAAAACAGTTGTTTCCAGCAAAACATACTGACTGCTACTTACAGTCATTAGGCATGTAGGTCAAATAAAAATGAATGGGAAAATGGGCATGTACCTTGGACCCTGGTGCAATAATACACCAGTAGACAGCCAAAGACATAATATTTGATGTAAGTGAAGCCTGGGATACATCGGATATAAAAAGTGTGCACATCCCTGTTAAATGCCAGGTTTTTGTGATATAAAAAAATAAAACCGCAATAAAACCACAATAAATCATTTAAAAACTTTTCCCACCTTTAATGTGACCTATATCCTGTACAGTTCAATTGAAAAACAAACATGTTAGGGGAACAAATATAAAAAAGTAAAAATGTATAATAAGCTGGTTGCATAGGTGTGCACACCATTTAACTAATACTTTGTTGAAGCACCTTTTGATTTAATTACATTATTCAGTCTTCTTGGGTATAAGTCTATCAGCATGGCAAATCTTGACATGGCAATATTTGTCCACTCTTCCTTGCAAAAGTGCTCAAAATCTGTCAGATTGTGAGGGCATCTCTTGTGCTCAGCCCTCTTCAGGTCATTCCACAGATTTTCTATTGGATTTAGGTATGGGCTCTGGCTGGGCCATTCCAAAACTTAAATTTTCTTCTAGTTAAGCCATTCTTTTGTTAATTTGGATGTATGCTTGGGGTCATTATCATGTTGTAAAGTGAAATTCTTCTTCATCTTCGGCTTTCTAGCAGATGCCTGAAAGTTTTGGGCCAAAAGTGACTGGTATTTGGAATGGTCCATAATTCCCTCCACCTTGACTAAAGCCCCAGTTCTAGCTGAAGAAAAGCAACCCCAAAGCATGATACTGCCACCACAATGCTACCTGTGGGGACAGTGTTCATTTGGTGATGCGAAGTGTTGTTTTTGCGCAAAACATACATTTTGGAATTGTGGCCAAAAAGTTCAACCTTGGTCTCAACAGAGCATAACAAATTTTCCCACATGCTTTTGGGAGACTTATTGTATTGTTTTGCAAATTTTAGCTGGGCCTGGATGTTTTTCTGTGAAAAAAAAGACTACCATCTTGCAACCCTACCCCATAGCCCAGACATATGGAGAATACGGGAGATTGTTGTCACATGCAGTACAGTACTTGCCAGAAATTCTTGCAGCTCCTTCAGTATTGCTTTATGCCTCTTGGCAGCCTCCCTGACCAGTTTTTGTCATGTCTTTTCTTCAGTTTTGGAAGCACGTCCAGTTCTTTGCAACATCACTGTTGTCCCATATACCTCTCAACTGTCCCTTATTTTCAGGGACGTCCCTGATTTTGACTCAAATTTTAGCTCTCTCCCTCTTAATCCCTCCTAAAACTAATGACTTTTGGAGGAAAAGTAGTGAATTACACTTAATGAATAATGACAATAATTAAGAGTTATAGACTTCTTTTACTTCAGAAAATGTGTATTAATTCATTTGCTCTGATTCTGTCAATGTTTCAAGTTAATAGCGCTAATATTTTAAACGTGTCCCTGATTGTTCCTGATTTTTTCTTGATTTGTCCCTGATTCTATTGGAATTTGTCCCCGATTGGTTGAGAGGTCTGTCCCATATTTTCTCCACTTTTTGATGACTGTCTTCACTGTGTTCCATGGTATATCCAATGCTGTGGAAACTTTTTTGTATCCTTCTCCTGACTGATACCTTTCAACAATGAGATATTTTTGATGCTTTGTAAAGTCTGTATGAACCATGGCTTTTGCTGTAGCAGGCAACTGAGTAATACTGGCAAAGCCTCTTGCCACCCCTATAGTGCCTTTTTTAGGCAATGCCCTAAAGACAAATTTAAGCCACTGGGGATGCACAAGCCAGTGCATTTCTTTGTGCCGGTCCCAAGCCCAGATAAATGGAGAGGGTTGCATCAGGAAGGGCATCTGGTGTAAAAATTCTGCCACATAACTTATGGCATGAAAATTTCATATTTCTATACCCGATCGGTCGAGGCTCGGGTTAACAATGACCGCCACCAGTACTGTTAGCCAACAGGGTGCTGGCAGAAATTGGGCTACTGTTGGCCGAAGGAGAAGAGGAGTGCAAAGGCATGCTCGAAGGCAGGAAGAGAGGAGGAAGGTTAGGAGTGTAGCAGTGAGGGTAGGAACTTTGAATGTTGGCAGTATGACTGGTATGGGAAGAGAGATAGCTGATATGATGGAGAGAAGGAAGGTTGATATATTGTGCGTGCAAGAGACTAGATGGAAGGGAAATAAGGCCAGGTATTTAGGAAATGGGTTCAAATTATTCTATCATGGTGTGGATGGCAGGAGAAATGGGGTAGGGGTTATACTAAAGGAACAATATGCCAAGAGTGTTTTAGACATGAAGAGAGTATCTGACAGAGTGATGTTTATGAAGCTCAAAATTGATGGTGTAATGATGTATGTTGTTAGTGCATATGCTCCACAAGTTGGGTGTGCGATGGATGAAAAACAGAAATTTGGAGCGAGTTGGATGAAGTTGTGGTGAGTGTACCCAAGGGTGAGAGACTAGTGATTGGAGCAGACTTTAATGGGCATGTTGGTGAAGTGAACAGAGGGGATGAGGAAGTGATGGGTAGGTATGGTGTTAAGGAGAGGAATGCAGAAGGTCAGATGATTGTGGATTTTGCGAAAAGGATGTACATGGCTGTGGTGAATATGTATTTTAAGAAGAGGGAGGAGCATAGGGTGACGTACAAGAGTGCAGGAAGATGCACACAGGTGGATTATATCCTATGTAGGAGGGCCAGTCTGAAGGAGATTGGAGACTGTAAAGTGGTGGCAGGGGAAAGTGCAGTTAAGCAGCATAGAATGGTGGTCTGTAGGATGATGTTGGTGATCAAGAAGAGGAGGAGGAGTGTGAAAACAGTGCCAAGGATTAAATGGTGGAAGTTAAAAAAGGGTGATTGTGAAGTGGAGTTTAGGAAAGAGTTAAGACAGACACTGGGAGGCAGTGGAGAGTTACCAAATAGCTGGGTAACTACAGCAGAACTAGTAAGGGAGACTGCTAGAAAGGTGCTTGGTGTGACATCTGGACAGAGAAAGGAGGACAAGAAGACCTGGTGGTGGAATGAGGAAGTACAGGAGAGGATACAGAGGAAGAGGCTGGTGAAGAAGAACTGGGATTGTCAAAGAGATGAAGAAAGTAGACATGAGTATAAGGAGATGAGGCGCATGGCAAAGAGAGAGGTGGCGAAAGCTAAGGATAAGGCATATGGAGAGTTGTATGAGAGATTGGACACTAAAGAGGGAGAAAAGGACCTTTACTGATTGGCTAGACAGAGGTACAGAGCTGGGAAAGATGTGCAGCAAGTAAGGGTGATAAAGGATAGTGAGGGAAAGGTACTCACAAGAGAGGAGAGTGTGTTGAGTAGATGGAAAGAGTATTTTGAGAGGCTGATGAATGAAGAGAATAAGAGAGAGAGAGAAGATTGGATGATGTGGGGATAGTGAATCAGGAAGTGAAACAGATTAGCAAGGAGGAAGTAAGGACAGCTATGAAGAGGATGAAGAATGGAAAGGCTGTTGGCCCAGATGACATCTCAATGGAAGTATGGAGGTGCCTAGGAGAAATGGCAGTAGAATTTTTAACTAGATTGTTTAATGAAATTTTGGAAAGTCAGAGGATGCCTGAGGAGTGGAGAAAAAGTGTTTTGGTACCTATATTTAAGAATAAATGTGATATGCAGAGCTACAGTAACTACAGAGGGATAAAATTGAGTCACAGCTTGAAGTTATGGGAGAGAGTATTAGAAGCTAGGTTAAGAAGGGAGGTGATGATTAGTGATCAGCAGTATGGTTTCATGCCAGGAAAGAGCATTGCAGATGCGATGTTTGCTCTGAGAGTGTTATTGGAGAAATACAGAGAAGGTCAGAAGGAGTTGCATTGTGTCTTTGTAGACTTGGAGAAAGCATATGACAGGGTGCCTAGAGAAGAGTTGTGGTATTGTATGAGGAAGTCAGGAGTGGCAGAGAAGTATGTAAGAGTGGTACAGGATATGTACGAGGGTAGTGTGACAGTGGTGAGGACTGCAGTGAGAGTGACAGATACATTTAAGGTGGAGGTGGGATTACATCAAGGATCAGCTCTGAGTCCTTTCTTATTTGCAGTGGTGATGGACAGGTTGAAAGATGAGATCAAGCAGGAGGCCCCGTGGACTATGATGTTTGCAGATGACATTGTGATCTGTAGTGAGAGTAGAAATCAGGTTGAGGAGACTCTGGAGAGGTGGAGATATGCTCTAGAGAGCAGAGGAATGAAGGTCAGCAGGGCTAAGACAGAATATATGTGTGTAAATGAGAGGGAGGGTAGAGGAATGGTAAGGATGCAGGGAGTAGAGTTGGTAAAGGTGGACGAGTTTAAGTACTTGGGATCAACAGCTCAGAACAATGGTGAATGTGGAAGAGAGGTGAAGAAGAGAGTACAGGCAGGGTGGAATGGGTGGAGAAGAGTGTCAGGGGTGATTTGTGACAGACTGGTACCAGTAAGAGTGAAAGGGAAGGTCTACAAGACAGTAGTGAGACCAGCTATGTTATATGGGTTGGAGACAGTGGCATTGACAAAAAGGCAGGAGTCAGAGCTGGATGTGGCAGAGTTAAAGATGTTAAGATTTGCACTCGGTGTGACTAGGATGGATAGGACTAGGAATCAGTATATTAGAGGGTCACCTCATGTTGGACAGTTTGGAGACAAAGCAAGAGAGACGAGATTGCGTTGGTTTGGACATGTGCTGAGGAGGGATGATGGGTATATTGGGAAAAAGATGCTAAGGATGGAGCTGCCAGGTAAGAGGAAAAGAGGAAGGCCTAAGATAAGGTTTATGGATGTGGTGAGAGAGGACATGCAGGCGGTTGGTGTGACAGAGCAAGATGCAGAGGATAGGAAGAAATAGAAAGAGATGATCCGATGTGGCAACCCCTAATGGGAAAAGCCAAAAGATGATGATGATGATGATGATGATGAACAACTGTAAGCAAACACAGCCAGAGGGTTATGCTACTCAATGCTAGAAGCCTAAATCTCAAAATGCACTTGCTCGAGTCAATCCTTAAACTGGAGAACATCAACCTCTGTTCAGTAACAGAGACCTGGTTCAAGGCTCCTAAGAGCACCCCAGCACTACCAGGCTAATTGCATATAACACATTGGGGCCCCTAAATCTGGAACAAATCCCTAAAGGAGGTGTGGGCCAAAGCCCCAAAGGCAGTGGTGTATCCATCTTCATAAAGAATAAGCACACCTACAGACTGCTTTCCCGACATAATACATCAGAGATACTGTAGGTACAACTAACACTGGATAAAACTGCAGTCTAGGTTGTATCCTGCTATAGATCCCCCACAATGTCCCAAGATTCTCACTCTGCAATCCTGAACACTCTGGAGAGCATTAAGGTTCAGCCTAATATCCTTATACACAGAGATTTTAACTACCCCTCCATTAGCTTGGAAAATTACTCCTGTTCCAACACTTTTGGCCATTGATTTCTGGAATTCATTAACTCCAACAACTTGGACCAACTCACTCTCATCCCTACTAGAGGTAGGAACATTCTCGACCTGGTCATTACAAACATGGGGGACCACTGCTCTACAACAGTAATCAACTCCTCCCTGGTAAGATCCGACCACAAGTTAATCACAGTTGATATCCAAATCCCACCTCACCCTCTATGAAGGAAACCACAGTGAAGAACTATGCCAAAGTCAATTTTGAGCTTCTAAAGGCAAAAGTGTCAAACTTCATGTCATCCATGCAAATGGAGAATGGATGTATAGCCACTTAATCATACACCTAGGTGCTGTATGAGCATTTACATAAATGCATGGATCAGGCCATACCAAACAGAACCATGATCCTATCTTCCAAAAAAAGGAAGACATTCTGGTGGATGCCTGCCATTAACAAACTTTACAACAGAAGGAAAAAACTGTTGCAGAAAAGGGTAAAGTCTCAAGACTAGAAAAATTCCCTTGTATGTCTCAGCAAAAAAACTGAGATCCCCCATCAAATCCTCCAAAGCTAGTTACAAAAATAAAATTGCTACAGATGCTAAAGATAACCACAAGGCATTCTTTAGGTATGTCAAGAATCTGCAAAACAATATGCAGAGGTTCTTGGAGCTACTTCACAATGGCACCACTTATACTGAACCAACAGATATTGCCAATATCTTGGCCAACAAGCTCAGTGCAAATGTTACGCTTCCTTCACCCCTAAAGGGCCCATAACAATACCAGAGGAATGCCAAATTCCTAATATCATGGCTGCACGGGTAGAAGCTGCATTATCCAAAGCCAAAAATGCAGCTTCCATGGGAAGTGATAGTATACCTGGCTGTGTTCTAAATGAATTACAAAGGGAATTGGCACCACACCTGAGTGCCTTGTTCAACCACATCCTCACTTCAGGCTTTGTTCCCACAGAATGGTGCACCACCATATCATTCCACTTCACAAAGGAGGAGAGACTACTGCCCTATAAGCCTAATGATCCTAATCTTTAAGGCCATGGAATGCATCATTATGGACCTCATAAACAGGGATATAGAGAACCTTCAAACACTGGACCCCTTGAAGTTTGGTTTTGTGAAGGGCAGATCATGTCTGCTCAACCTGATAGACTTCTTTGAATCTGTCACCAGAGCTGTCGATGAAGGCAAGGTAGTGCATACAGCCTATCTCAATCTTGCCAAGGCCTTCAATACCATCCCCCACTCAGGGATCATTGACAAACTCATTAACCTAGGCATTAACCCCTATGTCATAAGATGGGTTGCCAACTGGCTCATGGACAGAACCCATGTGGTGTAAGTAGCCGACTCCAAATCTGACTTCCGGGCAGTTACAAGTGGAGTCCCACAGGGATCTGTCCTGGGTCCTCTCCTGTTCGGTAACTACTTCTCTGAAGTTCAGACCAACACCAAGGGTTAACCAAATTCAAGGTTGACTGCAAACTGGGAGCTATTATAGATTTTCAAGCTGATGTAGACAGCCTACAAAAAGGCCTCACTGACACCAATGACTGGTGCCAGAACCATGGTCTTTAGCTCAGTGCTAAAAAGTGCATTGTCATCCACTTCAGGAAAAACATGGTGCCCATGAACTACCACATCAGTGGTAGCCCTCTCAACTCCCAAGGTGTGATGAGAGATCTGGGGACACAGGTAGATAGCAACATCTCCTTCGACAACCATGTTGCCACAGTAGCTATAAAGTCCTATGTGGCACACCTCATTACAAAAGGCTTCTCATCCAGGAAGAAAGAAGTCATAATCCCTCTCTAATCATCCCTCATTAGACCCCTTATAGAGTACAATGCCCCATTCAGCATGTACCTCACTAGACACCTACCACAACTGGAGAGGCCACAACAATTCCTCGCAAAGAGGATCCTAGGACTCAAACACATGCCCTATGCAGACAGATTCAAAAAATTTCAGTTACACCCTGTCTCATATCACCTACTTAGAGGTGATCTCTGCTTGACTTATAAAGCCATGTCTGACCTAGTGTTGCTAGGCATGCTTCATCTGAAAAAGTCTCAATCCCGCTGCACCACATGCTCCAAAGACCTCAACCTCATCCCACAATAAACAGAACCTGCTGGAGGGACAGGTTCTTAACCCAGAGGCTTCCCATATTCTGGAATAAACTCCTCATTCAGGTCAAGCAGAGCACTTCACTAGCCCTGTTCAAGAAAAATCTTGACGAGTGGATGGGTAACAGAAAATTCACCCAAGGATCACTTCAGCAGCCTTGCTTGATAGGGGAACAAGGAACTAACATCCAGCAACAGGATGACTGGGAATATTCTTGGGCTAGGCTTGGGTTGGCTCCAGGGGAATTAGCCTAGTACTCACTTATGAACCTATATAAATCCTACTAGAACAGCTGAACTTTATTTGTGGTTAATCAGAGTCTCTTTAATTGATGGCAGGTGTGTACCCAAGAAGACTGAATGCTGTAATTAAATCAAAAGGTACTTCAACAAAGTATTAGCTTAAAGGTGTGCACACATATGCAACCAGCTTATCGTACTTTTTAAAATATTTTTTCCCCTAACAGATGTGTTTGTTTTTCATTTGAATTGTACAGGTTATAGGTCACATTAAAGGTGGGCAAAGTTTTGAAATGATTTATTGTAGTCTCATTTTTTTATATCACAAAATACTGGCATTTTAACAGAGGTGTGCACACGTTTTGTATTCACTGTATATGTGCCCTTTTATCAATAACTTGTGGAAGGACACCTGCTAAGGCAGCAATGGCAAATCACATGTACATTTGAGACATTGATGCATAAATACTGCCATATAATGCCATGCTCATACTAATGGATGTAGAAATGTTTCCCACAGCCTATATACAGGCATCATTTTCAAATCTAGGTGCTTAGGATTTCCCTCTCTCTTCTCCCCTTGGCTGACCTGGTGTGACTCAGTTTGAACTCTACAGTTCCCTACAAAACAGAGTCTACAGGACTGCAATTGGTCACATAGAATCAGTTTCTCTCAGCATTTAAGCAGATTGAACTCTACAGTTCCCTACAAAACGGAGTCTACAGGACTGCAATTGATCACATAAAATCAGTTTTTCACAGCATTTAAGCAGATTGAACTCTACAGTTCCCTACAAAACGGAGTCTACAGGACTGCAATTGGTCACATAAAATCAGTTTCTCTCAGCATTTAAGCAGATTGAACTCTACAGTTCCCTACAAAATGGAGTCTACAGGACTACAATTGGTCACATGAAATCAGTTTCTCTCAGCATTTAAGCAGAGTAGGTTGCACACAAAAAGCATCCGTTAAGCTTTCACTTACAGTGCTGTGTAAGTAAACAGGTCACCATTTTGGTCAGCCATAGGGCTATTTTTTCTACTTGAGTGTTTGCCTCCTTCCCCTGCAACTTAAGTAAACTGACTCTTACATTAAGGACTATAATGCTTACCTTATAGCTTTAGGACACCTTAGGAAACCTTGTAAACTGCAATAGCCCTGCTACATTCCTCCTCACTACGCTCAGGCTCGCTTCACTCCCCTCCCTGCCACCAATTCCCTCCCACCCCAGTACCTCTAAATTTATAGTACTATAGCCACTCCCCCACTTTCTAGATCCTATCTGCTTTCATCTGGGATAATTCTTCCCACACAAATTCTTCTACCTACATTTTAATAGCACCTATTAGCTTTCATCTGGAATTCTCCCATCCCCCTTCCAGTACCTTTACCTCACCACTCTATCTTCTGGTGTTGCATCACCAGGTAAAGCAGTTCCTTAACAAACTAGCTGAATCATAGATAATGATATACCCCTCTTTACTACCCCTCTTGTTCGCAGCATACCACCTTACCTTGTATGAAAACCAGTTTCTCACGGGATTTCAGGTCCTGAAAGGCCATACTATCACCCCAGCTGTAAATCCTCCCACCTTCAAACATACTTATAGTACCAGGTCCTATCCAACATCTTGTTCAGTCTATCAACATCTCAACCCTAGGCACATTAGCTATAGATCCAAATATTACCAAAGACTAATAAACAAATTCCTGAAGTTCATCACCAAGTATAGACTTAATCTAATAGTTGGTGGTGATATTCACCCCAACCCTGGCCCACCCACTTCAGATACACATACCCCCTCTACTTGCAATCTAAGCTACAAACCTACAATTAATAGGCCAACTAACTCTCTCCTAGCCTGTTATCTCAATATTAGAAGCATTAATAACAAGGTAGATGAATTGCATGCACGTCTGGATGTCCAGTCCCCTGATATTCTCTGTTTATCTGAAACCTGGTTAAAACCTAACACTACAGACAATGAAGTGTTACCACCTGGGTACAGCATACACAGGCTGGATCGTGTTTCCAGGAAGGGGGCTGGGGTAGTTATACTCTATAAATCTGAGTTAAATGTCACCGTAGATGTAATACAACCACCTCAGATTAATAACTCAGAGATTCCTGCCACCAAATTGCAACTTAATAAAAATAAATGCATTCATATCATCTGTATGTACATTCCCCCAGGTAACAACATATCTACACTTGAAGATATCCTGCACTGGCTATCATGTCACTACCCTCAAGAAACCCTACTACTTGGAGACTTTAACATAGACTGGGGTACCTGTTCCTCAGAATCCCCAACCACCAATATTAACCTGCATGCATTTACACAAATCATATCCACCCCTACCAGGATAGGTAAACCCAACCAAAAAGAAAGCATACTTGACTGGGTACTCATAAATAGTCACCTCCAACTGTACACCTCTGGTACCCTTCCCTGATGGCCTAAGCGATCACCTTCTCACATATGTAATTAAGCACAAAGCCATTAATTCCCTACAACCCTTACTCAGAAAGGTTAGAAACAATAAAAACTTTGACCCTGCCAAATTCCAACAAGAACTAAACTCATGCAATTGATCTATTCTAAAACACCTCCCCTTAGAGGAAGCAGTAGCATACTTTAACAACAAATTCCTTGAGATCCTTGATTTGCATGCACCTGTTCGTTCAAAGAGAACAAAGGCAAATACTGTGCCATGGCTTTCTAAAGGCTCTAAACTCAAAATTACCTTTAGAAACAAAGCATGGGCTTTATGGCATTCCTCTAAAGACCCCCAAGATCACATTAAATACAGGCAATCCAGGAACAAAACTAAAAAATCCAATTTACAAGACAAAAAACAATACTACTGTAATTTACAGACAGTAAATCAAAATAACCTTCAGAAGTTTTGGGCAGGTTTAAATAATCTACTACATCCTGGACAAACTTCAACCCCAATCCCTGCTGCTACTATTGATAAAACCCCTGAAGATGTTTCGGACAGTTTTAACTGAGTCTTTCGTGAGACAATTCAAGCCCTAGCTGGCCAACTACTTCCTAGCTCCCCTGGTCCTGAAAGTAGCACCCCTAGAAACCTACTCGCATTCAGCTTCCAACCAGTTGCCACTTGACTTATCTGTACCTTGATCAAAAAATCAAAACCCACTACACTTTCTGCTGATAAACTCCCTACCGAGTACCTACAAAAATCAGCTGATGCTATTGCTTACCCTGTCTCAATACTAATCAATCGAAACCATTGTAGAAGCTAAAATTCCCACCATCTGGAAAATATCCTATGTAATCCCACTTCACAAAGGTGGCAGCTCTACTGAATTCTCCAATTATAGGCTAATAGCTATAATCTCTCCACTTGCAAAGATTATGGAAAAATGTATTCATAGACAACTCATGCACCACCTAATCCAGAATCACCTTATGGCAGACACTCAGCATGGCTTCCGTCCTCATCACAGCACTACTTGAGTCCTCCTAGCCTTTACCAACACCATAAACCATAATCGCAACAATAATTATATATCCTCAGCCCTCTTCCTGGATCTTTCCAAGGCATTTGATATGGTTGATCACCAACTTTTAATCCACATACTGCAAACATTCTGTCTAGATACTAGAGCCCTTCAATGGTTTAAATCCTATCTGAATGGTCGACAGCAGGCTGTCCTCTGGCAGAACAAACTTTCTAACCTTCTACCTAACACCCTTGGAGTACCACAAGGCTATATACTGAGGTCCTTGCTGTTCTCCATCTTCATTAACGACCTTTATACTGTCATCCCAAAAGTCAGCTGTATCTAATATGCTGATGACTCTACTCTGATTTGCTTGGCCACATCTCCAATAGAGTTATGGTCAGTTACCCAGACCACCTTTAATACAATAGAAAACTGGCTTTCTAAATGTTGTCTGATCCTAAATCCTAAAAAAAACTAAAATGCTGTTATTTTCACCAACACGTAGGTCTACTGCTTTTACCTTTACCATAAATTCAAATGATGGCACAATAATCTCCCCTGACCCCTCTACAAAACTATTTGGTGTCATCATAGATAATAATCTAAAATTCAACCTACATGTTAACCAAATTATCAAAACCATCAATAAAAAACTAGAGTCACTTTACAGAATAAAAGCCTTCCTAACCCCTCCAGCTAAAATTGCCATAACTTGCTCTCACCATCTTTCAACCCTTCTATTTGCATCCCCTCTACTCTCTAATTTAAACAAGACTGTCCTTAGCAAACTCTCAATTTGCTACAACCACATTGCCAGGTTTGCCACTGGGCTGCCTTTTAGGACACATCATTGCCTCAATGTAAATCAGCTTGGGTGGCTGGAACTACCCAGCCTAATCCAGTATAACCAACTGATTATGGCCTATAATATCCTCTATAATCCGGACAATACTCCTGCACTTAAAAATATTATCACCCTCTATAACAATCCTAGATCGCTTTGATCCTCTAACAAACTACTAATTCAGGCTAGCAAAATTAATAACACAGCCGGTGACTCTCTTGTTGCAAACTCTGTAAGTAGATCCTGGAACTCTCTTCCAGCTGATATTACCTTACTTTCCACCTTAGGTCAATTTAAAACTAGACTCAAACAACATTTGTCACTTAACTGGCTATGTCAATGTATTAAGCCTGGCTAACCCTCTCTAGAATGTGTAAAAATCTGTTAACCATCTTACTGTGTAATTTAATTTAATCCTGATTTATGCTCAGGATTAACTCTAACCTGTGGAACTTGTTTAACTTCCATACTTATGTAATCTATGTAAATAGTATGTTTGTTATATGTAATGCTGGTATCATGTAATGCTGTATCTGCTTACGCTTGGAGCTTTTCTCCCCGGGCCTCCGCTGAAAATGGACATGCATCCAGTCGGACTATCCTGGTCAACAAATGTAAAATAAAAATAAAATAAATAAATAAATAAATGTGCACATATATATCTTGCAAATGCACACACTTTTGCAGTGACTCTTGTGCAGTTTGTTAACTGCCTTGCATGTAGTACATTTTGCCACACACATTCCTGGGTTCAAATCCAGTTCTGTTTAGCAGTTCAATTACATTATTGTAAAGACAGCAAGTAATGACTGAGTCATGCAATCCTAATCCACACAAGTTACTGCTAGTTAATGAACTGATACCCACTTTTGCAAACCAGAGGCCTGCAGGTAGGGTCACATTACACATATCTGTATAGTCTAACTATATGTTGCCTAGTACTCTACTGGCACTGTTGCATAATAGGCATACCTTAATCGCATGCCTTAAATGGACAGTACAGGGTACCCTTACCCTGTCTCTGCCATAATGACAGGGCTGTCACAGCTGCCACAGTTACACATACAGCTTGCTGTCTTCAAAAGTGTCCACACTCACCCATATGTGCGCTAGACAGGTTGTATGCAAAAGTAGCTGCTACAGGCCTACCATACCTCTCACCCCCCTAGAATAAGGGATCCAGACACAGTCAGATGTAATGAGGGGGGTTCGAAGGACAACAGATAAGGTCATGTGTAATGGTTTGCCCTACAAAGATATTAGGTTGATAGAGTAACAACTATTGCATTAACATGCATATTCTGATGGGTATGAAGTCTGATACTCAAGTGTTCCTCTTTCCTTACTGATCTCAACCCACAATGTCTGCCAGTGAACTGCCAGATGACCACAAAGTCATGGGGTACTGACCACACATATGAGGTGAAACTGTGGACATACTTCATAAATCTATACAGTTGACAGTTATGGTACCTATCCTCTGTGACACGATAAAAAGGATATCCAACAAGTCACGAAGACTAAAACACACAGAGTTTATTCACAAGATAAACGTAAAGCGCTTTTCGTCGCTCACAGTGTGAGCAACTTCTTCAGACAATTAACACTTGGTCTAATTAGAAATTTATACCCTCATCACTAAACCCACATGGTTTATACATCAATTACGGGTTAAAGTGATGGAGTTACATAAAGAAATAAAGCAGCTAATAGTGTACATTTAGAGATATATATAAAAATATACACATGCTTATAAGTAAATATTTTACTAAAGAAACATATATTTATTTCTAAAACATACACTAAATCAACTCGCAAATAACCCTAAAAAGTATATATATATATGTATGTATAAAAAAAGAAAGCCTTAAAAAGTATATATATTAAAAAATTTATATGTGTATATATGTATGATACGATGCAATTAGACAAAAACCACAGTTGTCAATAAAGGCAAGCAATCTACTAGAGCTTTATACTGAAGTGTGCTCTCTCACAAAGTGGTTCTATTCACACCATTCAAATAACAAACATTCAACAAATATATTTCAAAGTATGAAACCTGTTAGATGAAAAGTCGCTGAAATTATATAGTATCCTTCTTTATATATGTTTTATGTTTTATGTTATGTGTATTACATTAGGAAAAGCTTGGACAACGCTTCACAAAAATCATCAAACAGTACACAATTGTGTATGTAAACAGTTCTGACTAGTTTAACCTTGTTTTACTAAATATATTTTAGAAAGTTTTAAAATAAATATAAAAAATACATATAAAAATGTTTTTATATATAAAAATGTATATAAAAATGTTTTTATATATAAAAATATAAATATATATTTAAATTGTCAAATTAATAAATAAATTAGTAGATTAATTATTAAATTTGTTTTACGTGTAAACCTCTCAAAATATAAGTGTAATAAGATAGAATATAAGACAGATCCATATAATACAAATAAAGTAGCCTTTCTATCATGTATGTTAAACCACTACACGAGACTGGGTATGTATGTCATACTTATCATTACACTAAGAGGTGGAAGAAAAGAAAGAAAAGTTGTTTGAAGTTGAAAGTAGAATTAATAATTTATTATAATATTAAGTAAATAAAGCTATGACATAGATAAAGGTGTTAATTTATTATTTCCTATTCAAGCTCCTTAGTTTTAATAAACAACTAATATTACAATGGTCATTTAAACCTGGGTAGACAAATGCGTTAGTACGCCATTGCCAAGTCAATTCTCGTTCTTCTAAAAGCAAGTTGTAAGGTCCACCCCTAATGTTGGTCTGAATCTGATCTAATGCCATAAATTTAAAATTGTGGCCTGGATTGGCTAAAATATGTTTAACTAAGGCGTTTTCTACTTTTTTGTTTTGTATAGCATATATGTGTTCGTATACTCTTTCTTTGAAATGCCTCTCAGTCTTTCTTATGTAGAAAGCTGGGCATAGTGTACATGAAGCCACATACACTATAAGTTTAGAGTAACAGTTTAGTTTATATTTAACTTTGTATTTTTTGTTGTTAATAGTTATATGTTCTCCACTACACATATGTTTGCACATATTGCAACTTTCACAGATTGTCATACCTCTCTTCCTACTAAAATTGTTCATATTGTTGCCTTCTAAAATGTTTTTCATATTGTTACCTCTTCTATATACAATCCTAGGAAGTTCAACTAGTTTATTAGAAATGCTCCTATCTTGTTGGATCAAACTCCAATTTTTAAATAGTAGTTTTTTAATAATGTCACTATCCAAATTGTATGTAGTTATAAAACTGAGTTTAAAAGCATTGTTAGGTTCTGTTACCTTTTCTAAAGTTTCTACTTCCTCTAATAGGTTGTCCTGGTTTTCCCTACTGTCTAAATCTACTCCTCTGTCAACAAGCTGGTTGAGAATACGAAGTATAGTACCATTATTTCTTTTAAATCTCACTTCCTGAACTATCTCGTCTACAAAATCACAAGGGTAGCCTCTCTCACAAAAAATGTTTGTAAGTAAGTCGCATTCAAGCTCAAAGTCACTAATATAGGTAGTCATACGAGCTGCTCGAATTAGCTGGCCTTTCACAATAGCTTTCTTTTGGGTGGTCGGGTGAAGGCTAGTATAATGGAGGTACGAGTTGCAGAAAGTTGCTTTCCTATGTATCTTAGAGAAATATTGGTTATTAACATGGTCTTTAGATAAGTTCACATCCAAGTAATCAATAGATTGTTTTTGAAAATTGGATGTGAATTTAAAGAACTCTGTAGTGTTATTAAGGTAATGTAAAAGTTTTTCTGCTTTACTATTGTCTCCTCCAAATAGAATAAAAATGTCGTCAAGGAAACGGGTATAGTACTTGATAAAGGGTGCCCATTCAATATTCCTAAATATATATTGATCTTCCCAGTAAGCCATAACTGTATTCGCTAAACTGGCCCCACAGGGTGATCCCATTGCAACACCACATTTTTGCAAATATAGCTTGTTATTAAATGTAAAAAAGTTGTTTGTCAAAATTATGTCAAGTAATGTTGTTACTGCAAAGATTTTGTTAGCTGGGGCTCCTTTTTTAATTAAAAATAGGTTTACCCATTCTATGGCTTCCAAATGAGGGATTGACGTGTATAAGTCGATAACGTCAATAGTGACGAAATTTTGGTCTTCTCTGAATACAATGTTGTCAAAATTCTTCAGAAAAGACCATGAGTCTTTGCATACTTGAACTTCAGTCGCTAAATATTTTTTCAGAATGTTGTCTACTAGTTTAGCTGATCCGTATGTAATAGAATTTCATCCGTCTATTAATGGTCTAAACGGGGGGGTCTAAGATGTTTTTGTGTATTTTTGGTGTTGCAAACATAACAGGGATCTTTGGCCAGTTAATGGTGATGTATTGGTAACTGTGTATATCAATGTAGCCATCCATAAATAGGTCGCTATAATAGCCTTTAATCATTCTGTATGCAGTGTTGACCTCGTTAATAGATACTTCTTTATATGTATCATTAGCTAGTATTTTTTTCTACTCTGTCTACATAGTCGTAATTGTCAAATAAAGTCAGTCCTCCACCTTTGTCAGGTTTTATTGCTCTGATGTTAAGAGTTTTAAATGTGGATAGGGCTGCCTTTTCGTCTTCACTTATATTTCTAGGTTGCCTTGAATTCTTATAAATGCCATTGTATGGACTATTATTAATACTACGCAAGTCAAGTTCCATTACTTGTTCAAATGTAGACAGAGTTGGATGCAAAATAGGATTATATTCACTAACTACTTTAAGAGGCTCTTGTAGTACTGGTGAATCACCTAAAAGGATGCTAAGATTGAGTTTCCTTACAAACAGTTTAAGGTCCTTAATAGACTGTACCAAATCCATCCGGTTACTGGGTACAAAAGTGAGCCCCCTGGCAAACAATTCTACCAAAGAAGGTTCAATGTTAATACATGAAAAATTATAGACTAAGAAGTCTCCTGCTTTGTTCTGAATAAGTGCAGGTTTATTCACTTCATGGTCTATCTCTTTGGTTTGTTGTGTGGGCCATATTTGTTTTTTTTGGTGTTGGTTTTGTTGGTTACTAGGGTTGTAATTGTTAGCAAAATGTCTCTTAGGAATGGCTCCCAGATTCGAGTTATCCTGGTCGCGTTCTTGAACTGGGTCGTATGAAGGTTGGCCACCCTGTTGGCTTCGATTGCAAGTACCTTGTCGTCCGTTCCTTAACCTGCCAGCCCAAGTATTATTATTCCTGTTATTTTGTCTGTTCGTAGAGTTGTATGTGTCAAAGTCCAAACTAGTGTCCTGGTCATCAGTAAATGAGTCTAGGGTTTCAGGGCCATTTGTTTTAGTGTCAGCAAAAGCAGTCTGTGATCCCGGTGGATTTGGGTATGCTTTTCCGTTGTCGTAAGCAAGTCTATCTCTATTAATTTTCTTTATTTTAGTAGCTTTCAGCTTAGTTAAAAGTTGTTCAATAGACGTGAACATTCTGTCATAGTCGAATCTATATCTAGGAAAGTCTTTATGGTTAATAATAGAGCCGTTCATTTCTTCGACTTCTCTAGAATGTTCAACAATCTGCAATCTATAATGTTTAATAATGCACTCCATAAGTGCAAACCCTTGTTCATTGAAAAGGTTATTTAGTTCAAGGTGAAATGGTGAATTTGCCACTAGTCCAGTTGGATAAGTATGATGTCTTAGCCCCTTAGGGACTATACGCAGCCTACAGCATTCTTGAAAATAATTAACTTCAAGCTGTAATTTTTTGATTTTAAGAAGCTTAGCATCTAAAAGTTTTAAATTACTGGAAAGTGTGTTTCCACTAACCTCTTGAGAGTCCGCATTGGAAGCCGGTTGCTCTGTATCACCCTGTTGGTTAAAACACATGTTATTAGTGTTAGTAATCCAGTCCTTTAGTGCAGGAACTCCAATAAGCTCCCCAACGCTGTTAGAATTATTCCTTCCATTCAAGAGAGTTACAGAACCAGTGTTTAAACAATTCCTGTTAGTTGAACAAAGCTGGTTGCTCTGCTCGCTGGTAACATTGTTGTTTCCATTCGATTCTAAAGGCTGTCCGCTGTGGTTACTGGCTGGCGACAAATTTAAAGTATTAGTAGTCGTCATGAGTACTGGTGTAGCAGCAGTAGCTACAGGTGTCCGTTGTCCAAGGGGAATAAAGTCAGATAAGTTACCCACATCCTGCGTTTGCGAGTTGTTACAGTTTGCTGCACATAGTTGAGAGTCAAGGCGTGTAGAGAGCCTGTCGACCCTGTCCGTGAGTGCCAAAATAAGGGCCGTTAGGTTTACGTCGTCCTCACAGGAAGGTTTTATAGTAGAAGTGTTTTGGGAAGAAAAGGTTGCTTCCTCGTCTTCGCTATGCTCGTTGGATGCCATAGACAGACCAAAAAACAAACCAGATAATGAAACAAACCACGTCCATGATAAAAAGGATATCCAACAAGTCACGAAGACTAAAACACACAGAGTTTATTCACAAGATAAACGTAAAGCGCTTTTCGTCGCTCACAGTGTGAGCAACTTCTTCAGACAATTAACACTTGGTCTAATTAGAAATTTATACCCTCATCACTAAACCCACATGGTTTATACATCAATTACAGGTTAAAGTGATGGAGTTACATAAAGTAATAAAGCAGCTAATAGTGTACATTTAGAGATATATATAAAAATATACACATGCTTATAAGTAAATATTTTACTAAAGAAACATATATTTATTTCTAAAACATACACTAAATCAACTCGCAAAAACCCTAAAAAGTATATATATATATGTATGTATAAAAAAGAAAGCCTTAAAAAGTATATAAATTAAAAAATGTATATGTGTATATATGTATGATACGATGCAATTAGACAAAAACCACAGTTGTCAATAAAGGCAAGCAATCTACTAGAGCTTTATACTGAAGTGTGCTCTCTCACAAAGTGGTTCTATTCACACCATTCAAATAACAAACATTCAACAAATATATTTCAAAGTATGAAACCTGTTAGATGAAAAGTCGCTGAAATTATATAGTATCCTTCTTTATATATGTTTTATGTTTTATGTTATGTGTATTACATTAGGAAAAGCTTGGACAACGCTTCACAAAAATCATCAAACAGTACACAATTGTGTATGTAAACAGTTCTGACTAGTTTAACCTTGTTTTACTAAATATATTTTAGATAGTTTTAAAATAAATATAAAAAATACATATAAAAATGTTTTTATATATAAAAATGTATATAAAAATGTTTTTATATATAAAAATATAAATAGGGCTGTCACAGCTGCCACAGTTACACATACAGCTTGCTGTCTTCAAAAGTGTCCACACTCACCCATATGTGCGCTAGACAGGTTGTATGCAAAAGTAGCTGCTACAGGCCTACCATACCTCTCACCCCCCTAGAATAAGGGATCCAGACACAGTCAGATGTAATGAGGGGGGTTCGAAGGACAACAGATAAGGTCATGTGTAATGGTTTGCCCTACAAAGATATTAGGTTGATAGAGTAACAACTATTGCATTAACATGCGTATTCTGATGGGTATGAAGTCTGATACTCAAGTGTTCCTCTTTCCTTACTGATCTCAACCCACAATGTCTGCCAGTGAACTGCCAGATGACCACAAAGTCATGGGGTACTGACCACACATATGAGGTGAAACTGTGGACATACTTCATAAATCTATACAGTTGACAGTTATGGTACCTATCCTCTGTGATGCAGTACTCTCCACACCTCAGTGATGTCGATCTTAACAACTAAGAAAGGTGCCCAGGTCTACATAAAGGCCTTATATATATTGCACTGTGGTGGCATGTCATTGTCCATTTATAGTGCATTTCAGCTGTTTGGCTGCAATTAGCAATTCTAAGCCACAGGCTGGTGCAGAGGAAATTACTGAGCAGTACCTTAAAAAGGCAAGCAGCTGTTTATGGGGAACAGCTCTGTATACAACATCACTCACACAGAGAGAGGATTTTAAAACTGTATACCAGAAACAAAGTTCAAAAAAGGAGTATTGCACTACAGCAGGTATGCAATAGTTTCTCCATATAACAGGATGTGAATGGGAGGGTGGAGGTATGGGGCACAGACATTATCTTAGGTCTATGGTAATGATGTGTCAGCGATACTCTGATGTCATACAACTACAGGCATGCCTCTCAACTCTCCCTGATTTTTAATCACATCTCAGCTCTGACCCTGTCAGTCCCTCCTTCAATGGCTGGCTGTTGTAGGAAAGGTAGTGGATTACACATAATACACAGTGACAATGAGTAAGGGTGTACACCCCTGTAAAGTCAAACCATTTACTTTAATTGACCCCTCATTCAGTCACTGTCTCTCATACATAGTTCTAACATTTTAAAAGTGTCCCTGAATGTCCCTGATGTACTTTGGCTAAGTCCCTGTTTCTGTTGATATATGTCCCTGTTTGGTTGACAGCAATCCCTGAAATACCTGTCAAACTCTTACAGCATGAAACCAGGACAAAGCCATAATTTATGGGGGGACAAAAGCCCAAACTCAGTGACAGTGTTTAAATATTTGTCAGAGATCCACATCTTTGTGTGAAAATGACCAAAACTATGAGGCAAACATCCTACATTCTGCAAATATCTGTAGAGTTGAGAGGTATGATGCCTACAGGGAACATACTACAGCAAGTTTCCATTGTTTTCTGTCATTGTGGCAGATTGGTGTTGCTGGACTATCCCCATGCAGTTGCTGTAATAGTACACTGTTAATTGTCTGGCAATGGCCATATGACATATTAGTGGGAGGTTCCCTTTAGGGGAAACACCACAGTAGAGTGCAGTGCTGGGTGATGGAACATACAGCAAAATCTGTCATGGCACACAGGGACATACCCCAGTATTGCTACTGTCTTGGTGGTATCCACACATGTAGATTACTGTCAGACTATGGGGTTTGACATGTGAGGGAGCAGTGGTAGTGCAAGCCATTATAGGTGTGCTGGATCTGTACATAGTGGATGCCCATGCATCTGGTCCTGTAATGTGTACCCCTTTTTTTGTCTTTCAGGAAACATATATTGCCGAAGACATGCCCCCTTCTCAGAGGCAGAGAATAACATGATTGTCGATGGACTGAGATAGCACCATCGGATCTTGTTGTTTAGGGGGAGGCATAATTGGCAGCAGTGGGCATCATTGTAGGCAGACCTTGTGTGGGATGCCAATCAGATTGGACGAAAGGACAGGATCTATGAGCAGATCCGACACTGGGCCACAGACATGCTGAATGCTGCATGACGAATGACAGATGATGTTGCCAAGGATTGTGACACCACCAGTGGAGGGCCTGCAACAGAACATCCACTCACAGCCACAGAGGAATTCCTGGTGAACCTAGGAACACACAACAGGTCCCAGGCATCTATCACAACATACATCGTAAGCATAATGTGTTCACCAGTGTAATACTGTATCATTGCAGTAAGCTGTACATACCTGTACATGAGTGTTAGGGCTATCTGCATTGGGAGGAAGTTAGGCTTTATGTACAGTTGTACACACATACTAAGAATGTCAGCAATACAGCCAGTATCACAGTAGCCACTGTATATATGGATATATGCACATATTACCTTGTAGTGCTGCAACATTTGGTGGTGCTGACAATACCTCTCCCACACCTTTTCATAGGTCCATCAGGAGTGGCCCAAGTCCATGGTCCTGTACCTGGTAAGTGTGATAAAGTTTTTTAGGGATCATATGCACCCTATGAAAGTTAAGAGCTGATATATTTCTCTATGTACAAATGTTGTGTTTAGCCATAATATAAATAGCTGTCCAACATACACATGTGTAGGGCTAGCACTAGGCTTGACTGTGTGCATGCACACACTCAAACACCACTGTGACATGCAGGTCACCTACAGACACACATACACAGCACATCTCCATGGCCCATCAAACCTGCACTCCTCCTGACTCACACGCATGCTGTCCACTGTTTGGCACAGCCTGGGCCTCCATCACCCCCACACTACACCCTGTGTATGTGATGATACCTGTGCCACATCCCTGCCATCCATGCCATTGATACAGGGGAAATGCTACTATGTGCCTAATGCACAGGACGTCTATATCACTTGACATGTACTTGTGTACTGCAGTATTGTTTTGCTATGCTACTTGTTGTGGGCCACAACAGGTACTGTATGCTGGCATGTGTCACTTTGTGTATCTTTTTTGCATGATGTTGGACTGGTGGTAGCATTACAAATTGACAGTTGTGTCATTGACCTGTGTATGTTTCTGTTCCAAGAATCTGAGGGGATATACTATGGACACATGGCAGCAGTACAGTGGCACAGGATGGCATGGCAGCACAGCAGAAATATGACATCAGCAAGGTATGGCAGTAGACATGCATGGGACCTTAAATACATATGTGTAGAGAAGTCTATCAGGGTCGATGGTGGCAGTCACCGTATTCACGCATTCATACTTTGTGATAAGGTCTGCTACCCTGGATACATGTCACCTGGGTTATCTGGACATGCAAATCTAGAAGATGTGGTGATGGAGTTGCCACGTCTACAAATATCCTGTATCCGGGTCAGACAGGTCATGGACATCAGTTATGATTATGTATAGGAGGGCAATTTAGGGCCAGCAGCTAGTCCCAGGGCTAAACAGTGCTTAACCATGGTACAGGGATAGCCCATGCAGGGTGGCACTGCACAGGGATATATTTACAGACACACAAAGTTTGTTGATGTGAGATTAGAACCAATACCTATCTACAATTACACACTACAGTTCATAGTATGTATCGCATTTGCCACAGAGTTTATCTGATATGAAATTGTTAACAAGTGCTCTTGAGGTGGATGACATCAGAAGGCCTTGTAGAGTATAGAGAAGGGCAATATAGAGACCAGAAGCTAGTCAGAGGGCCATAAAATGTATAACCATTGCACAGAGATAGCCCATACAGGCTTGTCCATAGTGCTGCATGGGGATATATTTACACACACACACACACACACACACACACACACACACACACACACACACACACACACACACTTGGATGATGTGAGATTAGAACCCCTACCTGCAATTATACATTATAACTCACAGTACTTATCACATGCACCACAGGCTACATCTGTTGTAGAGGTAGTTGCAGGCACAGTACTTCTGGAGTATGCAAAGTAGCCTTATGTTAGACAGCATGTGTGGCCTGCAGAGTGACATTGCTTGGTACTGTTATTGTATCTAGTGTCCTAAAAGTGGGGTACCTATTACTATCCCTGCTATGTGTGTACAGTTAGCAGTATGGCCATATGTGGCTAGTTGCAATTAGATAAGCAAATATCTGGCCAGGAACAATATGGCCTGTCCAAGGCATGTGTTAAACCATTGTGCAGTACCACACCTGCTCACCTGTGTCTGTCTACAAGGTTACATGCCACAGGCACAGGGGTCTGTGGGTGAATGGATAATGTACTGTTGCAGCCCTGGTTTGGTTCTTCTGGGCAACTGTTTTGATGTGAATAAAGATAACCTCAGCATTTTGATGGTATGAGGGGAAATCCATACATCCCCGCACATGCGCACACACACACACACACACACACACACACACACACATATATATATATATATATATATATATATATATATATATGTGTGTGTGTGTGTGTGTGTGTGTGTGTGTGCATAACAGGGATGTCTCTATAAATGTGGCTGTGTGTGTAAGTTATGTATATGACTTCTGTAGATATATGTTAAGATTCTATGCATCATTGTAATATATAAAGCTTTATATATATATATATATATATATATATATATATATATATATATGTGTGTGTGTGTGTGTGTGTGTGTGTGTGTGTGTGTGTGTGTGTATGTGTGTGTATATCTATATATATCTATATATATATATATATATATATATATATATATATATATATATATATATAGGTTCATAGGTTCATAGGTTCATACTAGGCTATCTGCCCTAGGGCATTTATAAGCCTAGCCAGAGTGTGTTTGGCTTTCACTACCCATTTTAAATTAATTTTGCTATGCCCTTTTGTGAGGTTAGTATACTGTGCCTCTGTCTAACAGTGACACAGAAGTGATACCCGGGGTAAACCTACGATCTCCCATCCACTCATCAAGATTTCTCTTGAAGATAGTCAATGAGGGACTCTGCCTAACATGGAGTGGGATTTTATTCCAGAGTGAAGGGAGCCTCTGGGTTATGAATCTGTCCCTCCAGCATGTCCTATTTATTTCAGTGCTAAGGTTCAAGTCTCTCAAGCATGTAGCTCGATGGGATTTGGATTTTCTGAGGTGCAGCATGTCCATTAATTCCGGATTGGACATGGCTTTATACATTAGGCACAGATCGCCTCTGAGCAGGCGGTATGCCACTGAGTAGAGCTAGAGTTTCTTTAACCGGGCAGCATATGGCATCTGTTTGAGCCCTTTGATCCTCTTGGTGAGGTACTTTTGGGTCCTTCCAGTTGCTGCAGGTGTCTGGTAAGGTACATCCCAAAAGGGGTATTGTACTCAATTATGGGCCTGATGAGGGATGAGTAAAGAGGCATGATGACCTCCCCTGATCTAGATGTGAATCTCTTCATGATTAGGTGGGCTATATAAAATGTTTTTCTACCCTTTTTGGCCATGTGGTTGTCAAATGAGAGATTTTTATCAACTTGGGTCCCCAGGTCACTAATTACTTCTTCCGTACTTAATGGATTACCACCTATGTGGTAATTTGTGGGCACTTTGTTTTTGCCAAAGGGGATGACTATACACTTTTTGGTGTTTAGCTTGAGGCCATGGCTGTGGCACCAGTTGTCTGTTTCTATGAGGCCCTTTTGGAGGATGCTTGTGTCGGCTGGAGAGTCGATTATGGTGCCCAGTTTGAAGTCATCTGCAAACTTGGTCAGCCACAGTCCTTCCATGTTGGCCTGTACCTCCAAGAAATATATACCGAACAAGAGGTCCCAGAACTGAGCCTTGTGGGGTGCCACTTTTAAATGGTTTGGAGTCTGACATGGCTCCAGCAATTCTAACCATGTGGGTTCTGTCCTTGAGCCAGTTTGCAACCCATCTAATGATATAGGGGTTTATATTTAAGCTGGTGAGCTTATCTATAATGCCCGAGTGGGGTATTGTATCAAAGGATTTTGCGAGGTCCAGGAAGGCTGTGTGGATGACCTTCCCCTCGTCATTGGCCTTGGTGACTGTTTCAAAGAAATTGACCAGGTTTAAGAGGCAGGATCTGCCCTTAACAAAGCCGAACTGGGTAGGATCCGGTGTTGGTAGGTCCCCAATATCTTTATTTATGAGGTCCATGATCCTTTCCATAGCTTTGCAGACCAAGCTAGTCAGACTTATGGGGCGATAGTTTCCAGGATCCACTGAGGAACCACCTTTGTGGAGAGGGACCACTGTTGCTCTACGCCACTCTTTGGGTACATATCCTGTAGTAAGGCTGAGACTGAACAGTAGTTTTATGTTTGGGTTTAGCTCTTCTTGGAGTTCATGTAGGATGCAGCCCGGGACACCGTCTGGTCCCATTGATGCTGTTTTTTTTTGCTTTGGAGAGGGCAGCTCTTACCAGAGCATCTGAGATGTCAGGGGGGCAGCCTCTGCTGGGATAGATATTTGCCCTTTTGGTGGGGGGGGGAGTTTGCGCTGAACCTGTCAGCTAGGATGTTGGCAATGTCTGTGGGTTTGGTGTATTTTTTGTCATTTTGGACTAATTCTGAGCATATCTGGGAATTCCCACCCAGGTTCCTAACATAACTAAAGAAAGCCTTGTGATTATCCTTAGTGTCCTGTGCAATTTTACCCTCTAGGCTGGCCTTAGATGATTTTATGAGTGCCTGTAGTTTTTTGCAAATACTGATCAAAGATGCCTTCCCTTTCTGGGATTTTACTCTATCATGTAGTAGCTTCCTCCTTCTATTGTATAGTTTGTTTATGGCTGGGGGCCACCAGACAGGATGTCTGCCTTTGGGGGATTGGGTCTTGGTTTTATTTGGAATTGCATGATCCATGCATTCCTGAAGGGGTTAATAGAATGCATTTATAAAGGAGTCTGCGGTCTGGGCAGTATTTTTAACAGGCCCGGGGGCTTTGAAGGATTCCACCTCAGTTTTGAGGAGTGTGAAATTTGCTTTAGAGAAGTTTTTCACTGTGGTTTTCTGGGCAGGGGGTGGGGTCAGGATGTGAATATCCAGTGAGATTAGTTTATGGTCTGATCTTGCCAGTGAGGGATACACTTCTGGTCTGGAGCATAGAGTCCCCATGTTGGTGATGATCAGGTCCTGTATGTTTTCCCCTCTTGTGGGAGTGGTAACAAGTTGTTCCATACCATTTGAGTTTATAAATTCTAGGAACCTTTGGGCTAGGGTGTTAGAGCTAGAGTAATGCTCCCAGTCTATGTTTGGGTAGTTGAAGTCGCCCAATATAATGGTGTTTGGAGTGACCTTCATATTTTCCAGTTTTCTCAGGAAGGCCAAGTGGGGTACCTGGGTTTGGGAGGGTGGTCTGTAGCAGGCTATAAACTGGAAGGCAGTTTTACCCACTGTTAGTTGCAATGGATAGTCTCTGATGCTTCGTGCTGTGCCACCAACCTGGAGGTGTGGGTATCTTTGATGAAAACTGATACTCCCCCTCCTTTTGTGGTTTGGTCCAAGTTTTGGGGCCGAAAAGAATGGTATGAGGTATAACATGGTAGTGTTAGGGTGCTCTCGGGAGCCTTGAACCAGGTTTCTGTTACTGCACAGATATCGATGTTCTCCATGCTAAGGAGAGTTTCAAGAGTGTGCATCTTGAGGTGTAGACTTCTGGCATTGAGTAGCATTACTCTTAGTTTCTTATCCCTTGTGATACCTATGGAGGTGGGTTTGTCTTTTGAGCCTTGCCTAAAAAAGGCACTATGGGGGTAGCAAGAGCCTTTGCCAATATCCGAAAGCCCAGAGGTGATAGGTGCAGGCCGTCCCTAGTGAAGCATCGTGGCTTGTCGAGCTTGTCATCCCAGGCTGACAGGCATTGGATCCCCTTTGAATGACACCAATACTTAAGCCAATTGTTGAAATTGATCATCTAGTCTTCATATTGTGGCATCATTCTTGGTGAGGGTAAGATTCTACTCAAGGTCAGGGTCATACCGGCCGAGGCTACATGCTCAGAGAGCTCCTCTGTCTCTTTTCATGTAGTCCATGGAGGTATGTCACAGGTCATTCACACCAGCATGGACAATGACTGAGTCATATTTGTACTTGCCTTGGAGTGGCCTGAGTGCTTGTGTTATGTGGTGGATCCTAGCGCCCGACAGGCAGCTCACCATGACCTTCTCCTTGTTCAGCCTGGTGAGGGGGACGTCAGTGTGCCTGACAATAGAGTCACCTATTACAAGTATATCAGGTGTGTTGTTTAGCCTTAAGGGCTGTGGCTGTTCGGCACACTGGCTTTGTGAGCAATGTGTTGCACGTGTTTTGTTTTGGGGTAGCGGTTGCTTGGGTGTCTGCTTTGGAGGTCTCTGCTGCTTAGGCAGATTTTTATTTAGAGCCTCCGAGTATGTTTTTGTGTGTTTATGTGTTTGGTTTGCTGTCGTGGTAGGTCTATGTGAGACTGGAATTGTAGTGAGTGTGGTTTCCTTCTCCTCCTCCTGACTGGTTACGCCAGTACTGAGTTGAGAGAGCTTAGCCTCCAGTTTGGCTATATGGTTGCATCTCTCACATGTGTTGGAATTTGTTGGGAGGAGGAGAGGGTTGTCTGTGTACATGAGGCAGTTGTAACATTGCCTCAAGATTCCCAGATTCACCAGCTCGACTGGAGAGGAGATTGACAACTGACCTTTGGACATGCTAGAATAGTATTGGGAATTCCTTTATAATTTAAAAAAGGGCCAATGGGGAACAAGGTACTCAAGGGGAGTTTGTGAGGGTGTAGTGCTTTTAATTTTTTAGTGCTGACATATAATTGCTTTAGTGAGCAAGTGCCACGTAACTTAAATGCAATGTGTTGCAGGTAACTTAACTGCAAACACGACAAACAGTAACTTTCTTTCAAGTGAAACAAGGAAATAAGTACAGTAAACAATGCAGATATCACTAGGTATCCACAGAAGTGCTGAAAAGCCGCATGTTAGGTGAAATTAGCGTTTCAGGGAAATAACAAGCAAACAGCAACAAACATACAAACAAAGCTAGATTCAGCAGGCCCGGATCTAGTCTATGCTACAGCAAACAAGGTGTACCAATTTCAGTAAGAATCAGTTCAAATATGCAGGCACTATAAGCCTTTAACCAGAAATTCCCAGCTCAGAAGGGCAGAGTCCATCCTCTCCTCCCACAAGAGTGCAGACCACGAACCTTCTTAATGTAAAATAATTGGCTCGAAGCCCAAGTGCTTAAACCAGAACTAATACACTTTTAGAATAACAGACACCGAGCCCTCAATCAGCAGTTCCCAACTTAGAAGGATGTAAGCTACCTGTCCTGCCACCACGGTGCAGGCCACAAACCTTCCTAATGTAAAACAACTGGTCTGAAGCCCAAGTGCTTAATCCAAAAGACTTAGAATGATAGCTACACTTTAATCACCAAGCAGTAATAAATGCAATTGAATACTTTAAAGAATGCCTGGATTAGTGCTCAAATTATACAAACAAAGCTAGATTCAGCAGCCTGGATCTAGTCTATGCTACAGCAAACAAGGTGTACCAATTTCAGTAAGAAACAGTTCAAATATGCAGGCACTATAAGCCTTTAACCAGAAATTCCCAGCTCAGAAGGGCAGAGTCCAGCCTCTCCTCTCACAAGAGTGCAGACCATGGACCCTCTTAATGTAAAATAACTGGCCTGAAGCCGAAGTGCTTAAACCAGAATTAATACACTTTTAGAATAACAGACACTGATCCCTCAATCAGCAGTTCCCAACTTAGAAGGATGTAAGTTACCTGTTCTGCCACTACAGTGCAGACCACAAACCTTCTTAATGTAAAACTACTGGTCTGAAGCCCAAGTGCTTAAACTAAAAGGCTTAGAATGAGTTACACCAAGCAGTAATAAATACAACTGAGTACTTTTAAGATGACGCAAAAGCAAAATAAAGTAGGAAGAAACACAAATACTGTAAAAGCAGATACATTTTTTTTTTTTGAGTGAGCAAATGAGATGGGCCCAGGAGGAGTATCTAAGTGCAAATTTACAAGAGGGGCAGGCAGTTTCAAAGCCACCAAGATTAACACCAAAACAAAAACAGGGAGAGTGGGTGGGGACCTACTGAAAAAACAGAGTCACAACTTACACCTAGATATTGTTCAATGCAACACAAAGTAATTTAAATTGTGTATTATTTGAAAAAAGTGCAGATAAAAATTTACTTAACTTCACTTATGCGTTCTGTTGATTGCATGCAGGTCTTAGCTGGCCAAAGCTCACAGTTTACACAGAAAATAATTCTCTGTACCACTTGTATAAGACAGAAACTGAATAACAATGAAGTAAACTACCCCCACTTATCACTGGCTATGCAGGTTTTCTAACAAGCCTTAACTGAAAAAACAGAGTCACAACTTCCAGCTAGATATTGCTCAATGCAGCACAAACAAATTAATTTAAATTGTGTATTATTTGAAAAAAGTGCAGATAAAAATTTACTTAACTTCACTTATGCGTTCAGTTGATTGCATGCAGGTCTTAGCTGGCCAAAGCTCACAGTATATATATACATATATATATATATATATATATATATATATATATATATATATATATATATATATATATATATAAGTCAACGACATGTTATTCTATCGACAGCCACTAGGTCGACTTGAAATAATCGAAATGTCACAACAACGAAAACTTAAATAAACGAAATTAATTCCACCGACAATTTAAAAGTACATAGTAGCAGTAAATAACAGATGTGTACTAAATACCAGTTTTAGCCAATACACACATACTCGACTACATAAATACTCGCGTTAGTAGGTATGATATCTGCTTAGCACCGAACACAATGGCGAACTCAGAGAACGTTACTCCTGGAGAAATCGGATCTTTCTATAATACAATACATACACAGCAAATGAAGCCCATGCTAGCAGTAGACAACTATCTCTACCATTTAGAACGAGTAAGGGAAAACAGTAGATATTGGCCGTGCAAATATAAAATCACAGAACACTGTAGGGGTAGAGCTGTCACAATTTATCTACCTGACGGTGATAAACTATCGAAATCTGTTGCCCACTCACATGGTGCAGATGCAGGAGAAGTACAGCGCTACGTTGTTTGTAGCGATGTGAAAGTAAGACCTACCATGAGCAGAGATTCATCATCATTATTAGTTTATGATGCTTTAGCATCGATTTCCTTAGCTGCTATTCACTGTGTAATAATACATATCTTGTACTATAATTCGCAGCACACTCAAAGCATAGAGTCAGTATGCTACATTGTAGAAATTTACGTTATCTGGCTGTCGGTTAACTTAATGTCGATTATTTTTTTTTTTTCAAATTCTTTATTCAGTTTATACAATAATACAAATACAAAACAATCAACTATCACAAAGAACTATATACAAAGTGCCATATCTAGCTTGCTAACCAATAAAGCATGTGCCCATCTCTAGGAGAACTCAAACCAGACTCAAAGTATCAAGCCAAAGATATTGGGACTCAAAAAGTCATAACAACAAGCTCAAAACAGAACTAAACCACCGTTAGTTGAAAAATAAAATCCCAGAGTTTCTGGATTTCCACCTTCTTGCGTGGATTAACAATTATCATTTTCTGGGAGGTTATATATTTAATTGCCAGGGCAGTGAATTCACTCCAAGATAATTTAGTTCGGTCCAGCCAGTGTTTAGTAATATAAAACTTAATTAACAGACAAATGGTGATAAGCGCTCTGAGTCTAAGAGGTGTCATGATGATATTGGTGATATGAAGGAGTGCCAGTTCCCAAGATAACGTTGACTTATGATAACCCATTTTACTTAATCTTATCCTAAGCGAACACCATAGGTTGTGAGCATACTTGCAAAACCACAGAATGTGAATAATGTCGGCTTGGGGATGTGAGCAACACGGGCATGAGTTAGATATAGATGAATTAAATTTATTGAGATGAGTTGGGGTAATATATAAATTGTTTACAATCATAAATTGGGTGAAGGTAAATTTCTTAAAGGGGGAATACTTGTGTGTAAGATTAATCGACCACAATTTTTGTTGTGTAGATAAATTCAAACCTAGCTTGTTCCAATAATCAGCAAAAATAATCTCCCCTTTATATAAGTAAGAAGAGAAGGATTTGTATGCTACAGAGAGCATATGCTTATTGGAACGAAGGCTATTTAAGAGCTGAACAACTGTGTCAATCTCTGAATCTGAGCTTTGAAATTTTAAAAGGAAGAATGCAGTGAGATCTCGAAGCTGTCTCAATATAATAATATACGCTTTAGAGAGTGACAAAGCCTCTCTAATTTCCTTGAGTGAAAGATGCTTATATTTATAAAGATCCCAAAAGGTATAGTCTCTAACCAGTGGATAATTGCTAAGATTCAACATTTGATTATTCATTTTAACATTTGGATTAAGATGGAAGGGCTGGAATAGGAGAAGAGCGTTAGTTAAGCCCAAGGAGTGAAATAATTCCTGGAAAGTTTTAATTAAGCCTTTTAGAGTATTGTGCAACTTAAGTTCACTAATCCCAGTTTTTTCCAAGAAGGGTAAGGCTTTCGGGTTGATATTATTACTAATCGAGAGATTGTATCAAAGTTTGATCCATGTCGGAGCCCATTGTGAAGAGTCATGAACATGATTGGCAATAGCCAGAATTCGGTTTGCTTGAATAATTCTATAGTATAAGATAAAATTGGGCAGCGCCATACCCCCCAGTGATTTAGGAAAGGTGAGCTTATAATAAGCCATCCTGACCGATTTGGGGTGCCAAATAAACTTGGCGATCTCTTTCTGTATCCTGTTTATAAGAGTGATTGTCACCGGAGAAAGAGAGGAGTTGTATTGATAAAGAATTTTAGGGAGAATGTTCATCTTGACAATCGAAATTTTAGACAGCATAGATAAATTTAATTGCTGCCATCTTTTCATATCCTGTTGAATAACGGACCATGTCCTATTAAGATTATCCTGCAAAACAGAAGAATGTGAGTGGTCAAAAACGACACCCAAATACTCTAGAGAATAAATAATATGAAAAGGTAAGGTTGGGAATAAAAGTTGGCAATGAGCTGCAGGATTAATCGGAAAGACAAGGGATTTGTTATCATTAATTTTATAATCTGAGACATCCGCAAACGTATTTAGTGAGTGCAATATTTTCCTAGCATCTCTTAAGGGATGCATAAGATAAATATTTAGGTCATCAGCAAAAGCTGTAAATCTTATATTGGTATTGCATATCTTAGGAATGGCATGATAAGTTTTCTGTGTAACAAAAAGGAGAAGGACTTCTAAATATAAATTAAAAAGTAAGGGAGATAAGGGACATCCCTGCCTAGTGCCATTAGTAATCTTGATAGGATTGGAATATGTCTTATTTATATATAAGCGGGTAAAAGAGCTATTATATAGAGTTTTAATTAAACGAATAAATTCAAAAGGGAAGTCAAATTTCAAAAGGGCCAGAAACAAGAAGTCCCAATTCACCCGGTCAAAAGCCTTAGATGCATCTAGAACCAGTGCATATTTAGGATTCTTATCTTGTTTAGTTAATTTTATCAAAGATTCTAGTGTTATAGTGTCGTCCCATGTATGCCTATCCTGCATAAACCCAGCTTGTTCCGGGGAGATTAAATCCTTAATAACCATATTAAGTCTCTTGGCCAGTATAGAAGAGAAAATTTTGATATCCAAGTTTATAAGTGAAATCGGTCTGTAACTGTTAGGGTTAGTAGAATCTAGTGTATTTTTGGGAATCAAAATCGTATGAGAATGATTAATATATAAGTCAGCAATGCCATTATTAGCGAAGGAATTATATAAAACTAATAGAATAGGTGCTAGGGTGTCTTTGAATGCTTTGTAAAACTCTGAGGGAAAGCCGTCCGGACCAGGGGCCTTTCCCAATTTCAGATCATCAATAGCGTCTAAAATTTCTTTTTTAGTTATTTGGGCAGAGAGCAAAAATTTTTGAGATTCAGTAACTTTGGGAAAGATAATCCCATTTAGAAACTCCTCCATCATTTCTCTCCTATCTACTGGGTTATTGTTTGCATGGATTTCCGAAAATAATTGATAGAATAACTGAGTGATTTCCCCATCCGATCTATAAGTCTGGTTATTATAATGAATGCATGATATCCTCGGAGCTCTAGGTGAATTAAGAATTAACCTGGCTAAAACTCTGGAAGGAGTTTGCATATATTCTGAAAATTTTGCTCTATACCTAAACTCCTGAACAGATAGATTTGATTGGTGGTGCTCAAAAAGATCTTTCTGCTATCAATAAGTTCCTTTTCTAGATTTATAGAGTAATTATTTATTAGTTTCTCTTCAAGTAATTTAATGTCCGATAGTAATGTGGCTTCTTTAGTAGCTCGCGTTTTTTTAAGAAAACTCGCTTTATTGATAAACATACCCCTGAGCACAACCTTAGCTGCTGTCCATCTAATATCAAAAGGAATAGTCACATCCCTATGTGTCTCAAAAAGACCTTTTAGTGCCATACTTATATCAGTAATCAAGGATTGATCTTTCAAAAGATTGCAATTTAGTGACCAAATGGGAAATCTATGAATCTCAGGTGAGTTGCGAATTGAGCCTATTTCCAAATTAATTCTTGAATGATCAGATAGGAAACGAGGTTCAGTCGCAAACTTTATCTGTCTATTTTCAAACGAACTTGAGATAAGAAAGTAATCTATCCGGGACCATGAACGGTGACATTTAGAGAAGTAAGTGAAATGATTTAAATTACTCAATGGGGCCCTGACAGCAAAAGCAATGGGGTCAATTAAATCAAAATCTTCCATCAAGTCTAATAAAGCTTTGCACATTATTGTACTTCCAGTCCTATTCCTGTGTGTACGATCTATCTGAGGATTAACAACAATGTTCCAATCTCCTCCAATAACCAAACTGTGATTGGGAAACTTAAGTAAAAGATTGTAAATAATCATAATAAAATCTTCATGCTCCGAGCACGGACCATAGATGTTTAAAAAAAGTATTGGATTATCTAAAGCCTGAATCGAACATGTAAAGTAACACCATCTGCCCTCCTGATCACTTCCTTTCGAAGTAATCAGTGAACGAAAGGATTGTTTAACAATAATTGCCACACCTTTGGAATTGTTACAGGTCCCTGCCAAAATAATATCACTAATCCATGTCCTCTTAAGATCATTGGACCAGTCACTACTTAGTAAATGAGTTTCCTGTAGAAAGCATATATCAGTGTTGGATTTGAGAATCAAATGCATCACAAGTTTTTTTTTGTTAGTGATATTGAGTCCCCTAACATTCCAGGAAGAAACCTTTAAGGTCATAAACATCTAACTAAACATAGTGAGATAAGAGAAAATGAGGCAATCCTATATAGTCACTTATATAAAGATATATGAAATAAACACCGTAAGAAATTACAAAACCAAAGAGATGGGCAACATATTGAAAATATCTGGCACCAAAATCCCTCAACCCCGATCCTGTGCATACCCACATTACCCCAGCAGTTGAGAGAAAATCTAAGCTATACAATGTAAAAAAACCTAAATCTAAATAACACACTGTTAATTTTAGCCATAAAGGTGCAATGTATAAGGTAAGATATATACAAATATCATACAACATCATACCAGGCCCAAACCAGGACATCACAATCCCTATTTAATTCCTACTAGCATCCAGCAAAAAAAAAAAGAAAAAATAGTGACTTATCAATACTGGGTAGGTCATTCGAACACTGTCCTTCAAAGGTTAATAAGAGTCTTCCATAATGTAGGATGCTTAAAGTAACATGTAAGAAATGAAGCAATGAAAGAGTACCATTGACTCAGTTGACACTCATTCAATAGTGTTGGTATGCTACTAATTCTGTAGTTCAGGAAATCCACTAACCTAATATTACCTTCCATAATAAGTGCTATAATAGGACTCTTGGTTGTAAACCTAAGAATAACGGAATAAACAGGTGGTAGAAGCAGTCCTTGACAACCGAGAAAGAACAAGTCTAGCAAAGGTTTCACAGTACTTATAAATGTACCTTCAAAAGAAGCCCGAGTCATTGAGAATTAAGGCTGTATAGGGTCCTTGATTCCGACAAAGAGGATATGCGAGTCGAGCTTCCTGTAAGGTGTGTAACTGACGAGGTTTAATATGCGCCACAGAATAAAGGATCCGTGAAGCCTCCACAGCTAAAGGAGGGTTCCTATATTTTATAAAAAGAAACAAGAAAAATAAAAACGAAAAATTACATCTATATGTTTTACAAGAAGAAGTAACAACATGTGACTTTAAAAGGGAAGACTGATCCTATAAATGTTTCTGCAGTAGATAGCGATGAGCCATCACAGCCATCAAATCACATTGATAGAAGGATCTGACCCGAAGAGTCTAAGGAAAGTAGCTTTAGCTTCACCAGGAGAAGACAAAGATATCTTCGCTTCTTGATAAATGAAGGATAAAGTGGAAGGAAATCTCATTTGGAACTTAATCTTCCTGCGAATAAGTTCTGCACAAAAGGGAGATAGTTTGCGACGCATCTCTCTTATCTCCAGGGGTAGGTCCTGCGATATTATTATTGTTTGATTGTTCCATGTGAAGTTTTTAATTTTTTTAAAAGCTGCAAGAATAGATTGTACATCGCAAAAATTAAGCAGCTTAACATAAACTGGTCTTGGCAGTGTGAGTGACTGTTCTCTCCGTAACGCTCTGTGAGCTCTCTCGATCTCGTACTTGTGTGTGGGGCTAGTATCATGACAGAGAGTAGCAAAAATTTGGGCTGCAGTATCTATTAATTGGCTAGGCTCGTATGTCTCACTCAAGCCCCTTATGATCAAATTATTTCTTCTACTTCGCGCCTCAAGATCACAGATCTTGGATTGCATGGCGCTAATCGTTTTATCTTTTGACAGAATGGATTCTTTGACTAGACCAATCTCGTGTTCATTTGCTTTAGATCTCTCTCTTCTACTAGGTCTAGCCTATCTGCAATTTTATGAATTGTTGAGTCCATAGAGTTAATTTTTATTGATAAATCCTTGATGGTTTCCTGTAAAGGAGAGAGCGCATTCTTTAGTTCTTCCAGTAACAGCGCGCTTTCGGATTGATGTCTCATCGGTTCTCTCGGGTGATCTGATGTAAGTTTTGAAGACCTCAGTCTTTTAGCATCTTTTTCAGGAGATGTGGACAAGGCAGAAAACTTAGATTTCATCGTTTGAGTGTCCATAATATCCAAAACTTTAGACATTATAGATGATTTTGTTGTGTATTTCTGAATAAAAGGAGCTGTCACACGGTATAGTGCTGGATTTCAGGCCTCTAAGGATCCACGTGCAGAGATCGTAGCGCTCCTCCGAAGTTTAATGTAGAGAGTTTCTGTTAATTTAAGATATTAAAATAGCTCCAAGACCTCTCACAGAAACACGATTTAGAAGCAGATAATAAGTATAAGAAAATCAGCCTATACAGCCCACTTGAAATTAGTTGACTAGAAATCGATAGCTGGAGCTACTAGGAAAGGGTACTACCTAGACGCCCACCATATTGGAACCCTCCTTAATGTCGATTATTTGATTTTTCGATGGTTTGACTTTTTGTTCATTTCGTGCTGCACCAGTACTTGTCGATATAATGACTTGTCGATCTATTAACATGAACCCATATATATATATATATATATATATATATATATATATATATATATATATATATATATATATATATATATACATATACATATATATATATATATATATATATATATATATATAAAAGCGGTATTATATGCATATATGCATATGGGGTACATACTGATAGATATACTGCACATGTGGGAGGGGGATAGGGTCAGACAGATATGTAGAGGTAGCTATCTGTATTTACAGACGTATTTCCACATAGCAGGTCTTTGTGAGGAAGAGGCAACATAACTGTACTCAAGTTAGCTAGTGTAGGAGCATGCCCAGTGGGACTGTCAGTACTTACAAGGTAACACCAGGCTATTGCTACCTGCACATCAGGCCAGGAATTTTGTGCTTCAAACATTGGCAGCTGCTCCTGTTTCCACAGTACAGCACTTTCCTGACATTGTCCACAACATTGGAAAACGTAGAAAGCAAAAAACCAATGAATAACAAAAACAAATAGGTACGGACTCCTTGCTCCAGCAGATATATCCAAAAAGAGGTTGCCAAGAACCCAGGACAAGTAGAATTCCTTTTTAACGCAAAATTTATTAATACAGCGTTTTCGCCGTGTGCACTGACACAGCTTCCTCAGAATACAAAACATTATTTAAACTAAGTCAGTTTAAATACGTATCCAAAAAGGAAATGATGTCATGGCATTAAAAGGTTGTTAAAGGTGCACAGAAAGTATGGGAATATATGAACATTTTATTGTTTATAGAACACAAATGTAAAAATACATATGTAAAAATTATATATATCTAAAAATTAAATCAAGTTTAAAATTGTCAACTTGTTTAAATAAGACATGTTATAAAATATAAATTTAAACGTAAAAAAACCATACATAAAGTATTGTGGACAATGTTGTCAACAGCCACTAAGAGTATGGGAAAGTTTAGTTAAAACTAGTAGATCTAAGTTATACAACTAAAGCTTATAGAACTATTAGTCCTTGAGGGCAAAAAATACAACTGTGATTAACCCAAGTAAACATTCTAAGTAGTATGAACTAGTTAATAGTTTGAGAATAGAGCAACAACTTGTAAGAAGGCAAGAAAACTAGATGTGTTCATCTTAAATAGCTTCTCAGTTTTAAAACTGAAGAAATGCTGCAATTCTCGTTTAGGGCTGGAAAATTAAATGCATCAGTTCTCAGTTGCCACTCAAGTTCACAAAGTTCTAACAATAATGGGATGGGCCCCCCCCTAATGTTACCCTGTATTTGGTCTATTGCCATGAAAGAAAAACTGTGCCCAGGATGGTTGATAATATGTGCGGCCAATGCGTTGTTTTCATTCTCCGTCCTGATCACATAAAGATGTTCGTACATGCGATCACGGAGTCTACGATCGGTTTTACCGATGTAGAAAGATGGGCAACAGTCACAAAATGCTACATAGACAATAGATTTACTTTCACAGCTAAGGGGGACTCTGATGGTGTATTTTTTATCCCTTATTGAGAAAGTTTGTCCTGATCTAACTTTGTGGCATCTATTGCAGAAGCCACAAGGAAACATGCCTATTTTCTTATTAAAGAAAGTTTTAGGAACGTTCCTTTGTGATAACTCCTTCAAGTTGTTGTTCCTTTTAAAGACGAAACTAGGAGTTACACCAAGTTTGTCAGTAAGTGAGGTTTTATTTGTAATAAAGTCCCAATTCTTACGTATAATAGACATTATAGCTTTCGAATGAAAGCTATAAGTCATGATGTAGCACGAAGATGAGTCAAATGGAGAAATTTGGGATAATGCATTGACCTCTACTTGGTCTGTGGTGGTAGCTTCGCACAAGGAGTTGTCTGATTGAGCATGAGACATTGCTAAGTTGTCATTACTTAAAATGGCTTTGAAGAACCCATTGATTCTCTTTGTGTGTACTTTCGAGATAAGTTTACTTATTAGGTTAATTTGGTAAACCCTATTACTTAATAACACCAATAGAAAATCACATTCTTTTGAAGTTTTCCAACGTGCTGCACATCTTAGCTGCCCTCACCAGCTGACCTTTAACGATGGCTTTTCTGTTTGAAAGGGTGGTGGCTTGAGAAATGCAGAAAGGAATTGCAGTACGTTGGCTTTCTGTAGATGTTAGAAGTATACATCTGAGTTTGGGTGTTTTTAGACAATTTAATGTCAAGGTAGTCAATTTCCGTACTAGAAAATTTGTACGTAAATTTCAAAAAAGCCGTGGTGGCATTAATTGAAGTAATGAAACCGTCAGCTTCTGCAAGATCACCTCTAAATAGCAAAAACGCATCGTCCAAATACCTAGTATAAAATTGTACTGAAGACATTAAGGTTGGAGATGCGAAAAGTATATGCTTTTCCCAATACCCCATGACCATATTGGCCACAGATGACCCACAAGGGGACCCCATGGCGACCCCTTGTTTCTGAAGAAAATATTTTTTATTGAAAGTAAAATAATTAAAAGACAGGACTATGTCCATAAGTTCTGTGATTAGTTCAATTTCCAATCTGGGTGCACCCATTTCTTGTAGTAAGAGTGCAGTCCATTCAAGTGCTTCTTGGTGTGGAATTGAAGTGTATAAGTCCACCACATCAACGGTGAGAAAATTAACCTCACCGTTGAAGGGTAGACCATTCACACGTTCCAAGAAAGACCAAGAGTCTTTACAGACCCCTGGCAGCAACTGTACATACTTAGACAGAAGTTTGTCCACAACTTTGGCACTGGGGTATGTCATGGAGGACCTACCATCGATTAAAGCTCTCATTGGTGGATTTAGTAGGTCTTTATGTATCTTGGGAATACCAAACATTATTGGTAACTTTGGTAATGTGATGTCGATATAGTTATAAGTATCCAAGTTGATCCTATTCCCAAGATACAAGTCACGGAAATAACCCCTAATCCTGCTATGTGCAGTGTTGATTTCACTGATAGAAGCCTCTGAATATGCTGGTGAATCTAAAACTGAAGCCATTTTTTCGTTGTATAATTCATTTTCAAAAATCACCAATCCCCCTCCCTTATCGGGTTTCATTAAGCGTACTGGTTCATGGCATAAATTGGTAAATGAAACAAGTTGTTCCTTAGAGGTGTTAAATGTACAATGATCTCCTCTCCCAAAATTATCATTGAACAGGTGTCTGAGATCTACTTCTGATACGTGTTCAAAAAGAGCCAGGGAGGGATGGAGGGGAGGGTTGAATACACTTGGGAGTCTGAAAAAAGGAAAATCTGCCAAGGTCGTGTCATTGTCGAAAAACAGTTTCAGGTTTAACTTTCTTACGAAACACTTAAGATTTATTATTTCTTTCGTGATGTCACCAAATTTACTAGGGACAAATGAGTTCCCGTAAGCCAGAAGCTCGATGAGATCATTTGAGAGCTGGATGTCCGTGAAATTATAAATGGTAAAGTCCCCCTTATGGTTATGAACTATTTTTGGACCATGTTTTTTAAGGACTTCTACATGAACTTCAGGGGCTCCTGCGGGTATAGAAACAACAGGCCTTAGAGTTATTGGTTCCAATTCCTCCTCTTGTTGTTCCGTTGTTGGTGTTGGCGTTGGTCTAAAAAAGGGGTATTACCTTGATTGTTCTGCCTCGTGTTAGACCTAGAAGCAGCATTGGTATGGTTGTTGTTGGCATTAAGGCCTCTAATCCTGTTACTGCGCCTAGGGCCAGGATGTTCATCATTGGAGTTAGGGACCTCAGGTGTAAGCTCTGTAAAATTATCAAGTTGACTCGCCCCCTCCCCCAATGGTGGTCTGTTATTTTCAAAAAATTGAAGTTTTGGGTAAGCCAAACTATTTCTGTAAGCTTCCCTGTCCCTTAATAATTTTTTGCTTTTATTAGATTTCAGTTTATTCAGCAAAACATCAATGCTATTCAAAGTTCTATCATAATCTATTTTGTATTTAGGAAACTCCAAGTCAGCTTTCAGTTCATTATCCAGCGTTTCAGTTTCCAATAACAGCTTGTTAATCTGAATGTCGTAATGTTTTAAAATAAGTTCTAGCAGTTGGATTCCTTGGGTCTGAAAAAGATCCTTCAGTTCTGCGTAGAATAATGCGTTGTTAAGTAGGCCCGATGGAGAAAACATATTTTGTAGCCCTTTAGGGATAAGACCCTCATTAATGCATTGCCTGAAATAAACAGTCTCTAATTGCAATTTTTTTAACTTCAGAACGTTAATGTCAAACTGTTTGAGCTTGTCTAATAACGTAGTGTTCGATGTTTCAGTGTTCAATGCGTTATTAGAGACTGACTTCTGTTCAGAAAATGAGAAACCATCAATGTTCCTCATCCATTCATTGAAATTTGAAACAGTACTTACATTGTTGTAAGAAGCGCCGTTAGCATGGAAGTCATCCGAGAAGGCTGAGTGACTGCAGGTGTTGTTCTTTAGAACGAACTGTTTCTGTGTTAACAGAACGAGTGGATAAAGCGGAAGTACTCGCTTGTATATTATCACCAGACAGGTAGTTTAAAGAAAGGTTAGGGACCAAGTCAGCTGGGGTAAAAACTGAAGTACGATCATTACCTAGTTGGCCGGCTGGTATTTGAGAGTCGGAGAAAGTGTCAGAAACCGGGTTGGAAGTTCCTGGTTCCTCATCGACAGTAACTGGTTCCCGGTCAACGGAAACAGCTGTTATATGATTAACACCACACCTCTCGAAAGCTTCCAATTTAGCATTCAAGAGGTCAACCTTCGTAGCCAATGCAGAGAGAGTATTAGAGACTTTGATGAAAAAGTCCTGTTGGAAATTTTCCGTTCCTGTAGCAAGGAACAAGTTTGGTGTGCTGGGGCTAACAGGACTATCCGTAGCCATGTCAAACAAACAAGTGGAAAACGTAGAAAGCAAAAAACCAATGAATAACAAAAACAAATAGGTATGGACTCCTTTAAAACTGAGAAGCTATTTAAGATGAACACATCTAGTTTTTTTTGCCTTCTTATAAGTTGGTGCTCTATTCTCAAACTACTAACTAGTTAATACTACTTAGAATGTTTACTTGGGTTAACCACAGTTGTATTTTTTGTCCTCAAGGACTAACAGTTCTATAAGCTTTAGTTGTATAACTTAGACCTACTAGTTTTAACTAAACTTTCCCATACTCTTAGTGGCTGTTGACAACATTGTCCACAATACTTTATGTATGGTTTTTTTACGTTTAAATTTATATTTTATAACATGTCTTATTTAAACAAGTTGACAATTTTAAACTTGATTTAATTTTTAGATATATATAATTTTTACATATGTATTTTTACATTTGTGTTTTATAAATAATAAAATGTTCATACATTCCCATACTTTCTATGCACCTTTAACAACCTTTTAATGCCATGACATCATTTCCTTCTTGGATACGTATATAAACTGACTTAGATTAAATAATGTTTTGTATTCTGAGGAAGCTGTGTCAGTGCACACGGCGAAAATGCTGTATTAATAAATTTTGCGTTAAAAAGGAATTCCACTTGTCCTGGGTTCTTGGCAACCTCTTTTTGGATATATCTGCTGGAGCAAGGAGTCCGTACCTACTTGTTTTTGTTATTCATTGGTTTTTTACTTTCTACGTTTTCCACTTGTTTGTTTGACATGGCTACGGATAGTCCTGTTAGCCCCAGCACACCAAACTTGTTCCTTGCTACAGGAACGGAAAATTTCCAACAGGACTTTTTCATCAAAGTCTCTAATACTCTCTCTGCATTGGCTACGAAGGTTGACCTCTTGAATGCTAAATTGGAAGCTTTCGAGAGGTGTGGTGTTAATCATATAACAGCTGTTTCCGTTGACCGGGAACCAGTTACTGTCGATGAGGAACCAGGAACTTCCAACCCGGTTTCTGACACTTTCTCCGACTCTCAAATACCAGCCGGCCAACTAGGTAATGATCGTACTTCAGTTTTTACCCCAGCTGACTTGGTCCCTAACCTTTCTTTAAACTACCTGTCTGGTGATAATATACAAGCGAGTACTTCCGCTTTATCCACTCGTTCTGTTAACACAGAAACAGTTCGTTCTAAAAGAACAACACCTGCAGTCACTCAGCCTTCTCGGATGACTTCCATGACGGCTAACGGCGCTTCTTACAACAATGTAAGTACTGTTTCAAATTTCAATGAATGGATGAGGAACATTGATGGTTTCTCATTTTCTGAACAGAAGTCAGTCTCTAATAACGCATTGAACACTGAAACATCGAACACTACGTTATTAGACAAGCTCAAACAGTTTGACATTAACGTTCTGAAGTTAAAAAAATTGCAATTAGAGACTGTTTATTTCAGGCAATGCATTAATGAGGGTCTTATCCCTAAAGGGCTACGAAATATGTTTTCTCCATCGGGCCTACTTAACAACGCATTATTCTACGCAGAACTGAAGGATCTTTTTCAGACCCAAGGAATCCAACTGCTAGAACTTATTTTAAAACATTACGACATTCAGATTAACAAGCTGTTATTGGAAACTGAAACGCTGGATAATGAACTGAAAGCTGACTTGGAGTTTCCTAAATACAAAATAGATTATGATAGAACTTTGAATAGCATTGATGTTTTGCTGAATAAACTGAAATCTAATAAAAGCAAAAATTATTAAGGGACAGGGAAGCTTACAGAAATAGTTTGGCTTACCCAAAACTTCAATTTTTTGAAAATAACAGACCACCATTGGGGAGGCGAGTCAACTTGATAATTTTACAGAGCTTACACCTGAGGTCCCTAACTCCAATGATGAACATCCTGGCCCTAGGCGCAGTAACAGGATTAGAGGCCTTAATGCCAACAACAACCATACCAATGCTGCTTCTAGGTCTAACACGAGGCAGCACAATCAAGGTAATACCCCTTTTAGACCAACGCCAACACCAACAACGGAACAACAAGAGGAGGAATTGGAACCAATAACTCTAAGGCCTGTTGTTTCTATACCCGCAGGAGCCCCTGAAGTTCATGTAGAAGTCCTTAAAAAACATGGTCCAAAAATAGTTCATAACCATAAGGGGGACTTTACCATTTATAATTTCACGGACATCCAGCTCTCAAATGATCTCATCGAGCTTCTGGCTTACGGGAACTCATTTGTCCCTAGTAAATTTGGTGACATCACGAAAGAAATAATAAATCTTAAGTGTTTCGTAAGAAAGTTAAACCTGAAACTGTTTTTCGACAATGACACGACCTTGGCAGATTTTCCTTTTTTCAGACTCCCAAGTGTATTCAACCCTCCCCTCCATCCCTCCCTGGCTCTTTTTGAACACGTATCAGAAGTAGATCTCAGACACCTGTTCAATGATAATTTTGGGAGAGGAGATCATTGTACATTTAACACCTCTAAGGAACAACTTGTTTCATTTACCAATTTATGCCATGAACCAGTACGCTTAATGAAACCCGATAAGGGAGGGGGATTGGTGATTTTTGAAAATGAATTATACAACGAAAAAATGGCTTCAGTTTTAGATTCACCAGCATATTCAGAGGCTTCTATCAGTGAAATCAACACTGCACATAGCAGGATTAGGGGTTATTTCCGTGACTTGTATCTTGGGAATAGGATCAACTTGGATACTTATAACTATATCGACATCACATTACCAAAGTTACCAATAATGTTTGGTATTCCCAAGATACATAAAGACCTACTAAATCCACCAATGAGAGCTTTAATCGATGGTAGGTCCTCCATGACATACCCCAGTGCCAAAGTTGTGGACAAACTTCTGTCTAAGTATGTACAGTTGCTGCCAGGGGTCTGTAAAGACTCTTGGTCTTTCTTGGAACGTGTGAATGGTCTACCCTTCAATGGTGAGGTTAATTTTCTCACCGTTGATGTGGTGGACTTATACACTTCAATTCCACACCAAGAAGCACTTGAATGGACTGCACTCTTACTACAAGAAATGGGTGCACCCAGATTGGAAATTGAACTAATCACAGAACTTATGGACATAGTCCTGTCTTTTAATTATTTTACTTTCAATAAAAAATATTTTCTTCAGAAACAAGGGGTCGCCATGGGGTCCCCTTGTGGGTCATCTGTGGCCAATATGGTCATGGGGTATTGGGAAAAGCATATACTTTTCGCATCTCCAACCTTAATGTCTTCAGTACAGTTTTATACTAGGTATTTGGACGATGCGTTTTTGCTATTTAGAGGTGATCTTGCAGAAGCTGACGGTTTCATTACTTCAATTAATGCCACCACGGCTTTTTTGAAATTTACGTACAAATTTTCTAGTACGGAAATTGACTACCTTGACATTAAATTGTCTAAAAACACCCAAACTCAGATGTATACTTCTAACATCTACAGAAAGCCAACGTACTGCAATTCCTTTCTGCATTTCTCAAGCCACCACCCTTTCAAACAGAAAAAAGCCATCGTTAAAGGTCAGCTGGTGAGGGCAGCTAAGATGTGCAGTACGTTGGAAAACTTCGAAAAAGAATGTGATTTTCTCTTCGAGTTATTTAGTAATAGGGGTTACCCAACTAACCTTATCAGTGAACTTATTTCGGAAGTACACACAAAGAGAATCAATGGGTTCTTCAAAGCCATTTTAAGTAATGACAACTTAGCAATGTCTCATGCTCAATCAGACAACTCCTTGTGCGAAGCTACCACCACAGACCAAGTAGAGGTCAATGCATTATCCCAAATTTCTCCATTTGACTCATCTTCGTGCTACATCATGACTTACAGCTTTCATTCGAAAGCTATAATGTCTATTATACGTAAGAATTGGGACTTTATTACAAATAAAACCTCACTTACTGACAAACTTGGTGTAACTCCTAGTTTCGTCTTTAAAAGGAACAACAACTTGAAGGAGTTATCACAAAGGAACGTTCCTAAAACTTTCTTTAATAAGAAAATAGGCATGTTTCCTTGTGGCTTTTGCAATAGATGCCACAAAGTTAGATCAGGACAAACTTTCTCAATAAGGGATAAAAAATACACCATCAGAGTCCCCCTTAGCTGTGAAAGTAAATCTATTGTCTATGTAGCATTTTGTGACTGTTGCCCATCTTTCTACATCGGTAAAACCTATCGTAGACTCCGTGATCGCATGTACGAACATCTTTATGCGATCAGGACGGAGAATGAAAACAACGCATTGGCCGCACATATTATCAACCATCCTGGGCACAGTTTTTCTTTCATGGCAATAGACCAAATACAGGGTAACATTAGGGGGGGCCCATCCCATTACTGTTAGAACTTTGTGAACTTGAGTGGCAATTGAGAACTGATGCATTTAATTTTCCAGCCCTAAATGAGAATTGCAGCATTTCTTCAGTTTTAAAACTGAGAAGCTATTTAAGATGAACACATCTAGTTTTTTTGCCTTCTTATAAGTTGGTGCTCTATTCTCAAACTACTAACTAGTTAATACTACTTAGAATGTTTACTTGGGTTAACCACAGTTGTATTTTTTGTCCTCAAGGACTAACAGTTCTATAAGCTTTAGTTGTATAACTTAGACCTACTAGTTTTAACTAAACTTTCCCATACTCTTAGTGGCTGTTGACAACATTGTCCACAACATTTTATGTATGTTTTTTTATGTTTAAATTTATATTTTATAACATGTCTTACTTAAACAAGTTGACAATTTTAAACTTGATTTAATTTTTAGATATATATAATTTTTACATATGTATTTTTACATTTGTGTTCTATAAACAATAAAATGTTCATATATTCCCATACTTTCTATGCACCTTTAACAACCTTTTAATGCCATGACATCATTTCCTTTTTGGATACGTATATAAACTGACTTAGTTTAAATAATGTTTTGTATTCTGAGGAAGCTGTGTCAGTGCACACGGCGAAAACGCTGTATTAATAAATTTTGCGTTAAAAAGGAATTCTACTTGCCCTGGGTTCTTGGCAACCTCTTTTTGGATATATCTGCTGGAGCAAGGAGTCCGTACCTATTTGTTTTTGTTATTCATTGTCCACAACATTCCCTGGCTATGTGTTGTAATTAATATGTGACTGGGGTATGTGATGTAATACCTCATACAGGGTGGCAGTCTGCATACCTTTCACCATACCTGTCAACTTCTTACAGCAAGAAATCTGGACAAAGCCATTAATAATAGTGGGACAAGGGCCCAAAAATAGGGACGATTTTTTAGTATTGCACTTACAAACTTAGAAAGGTGAGAGAATGACAGATTTTGTTTAGCATGGATTTTCTGAAGGGTATGAAGTCTGAAACTCAAATGCCTGTCATTATTTTCTAATATCAGCCTTTAATGATTTGCCACTAATTTGCCAGAAAATGACAATTTTATGAAAAACAGACCAAAAATATGAGGCAAAAATGTGGACATTCTACGGAAATATGTACAGCTGAGGGGTATGCCTCTCACTGTACATGTTTTTTTCATAATGTCCAGCATTTCACCCCATATGTCTGGCCTGTTCCTCATACATTTGTGGTGTTCCAGTAAAAAGTTGTAAGGCAGTCAGTGAATAGTACTAACTACAGACAAGCATTTGAGTTTTGGACTTTATATCCTTCAGATATACTGTACTGATGCAAACCACTTTCATACTAACTACCTTCAAGGGAAATCAGAGGATCTGAATGTCTGTCTCTAGTTTTGGCCCTTTGCTCCCCCCCCCCATTCTCTCTGGCTTTGTCCAGCTTTCAAACAGTCACAGATTGAGAGCTATGACAGTCTGTGGGTCACTACCATACGACTACATTACATGCAAAAGATGTGGATACTGCCAGATTCGAACCATCAACACCATCACCCATTCTAATGTCCCTACCCTACTGAGCTACACAGGCTGCCAGACAGGGATGTGTCATTCATCACACAATCAACAGCATACAGGCATACATTGTGACCCCTGCATTACTTAAGACATAAAACGTGTGGTCAGGTTCCATGTCACAGCCCTGGAATCGGCTGGTTTGCTAATATATCACTGCAGATTTCCAGTTACAGCAGTTATATGGGTACACTGATGTGTTGGTTGGGGGGGGGTGGCCAGCCCATTCTCTGCTAGCATAGACAGTTGTGTGACTGTCATGTGACCCCACTGTTTGCCATCTCCTTTGAATAATGTAGTGGACTTTTCAGCCATGTCGCCTAGTGCATATTGTGGTGCACATACTATTGGATAGAGTACATGTTGTCCCAAGTGGCTGTTAGATCTTCCCAAGTAGCCCAGTAGACCACTATATTCCCTTACATACATGCGGCAGGTCCATACATATACTACCATATGCTTGTACCCCTTACAAGTAGTGAATAGGTGTGTGACTTACCTCGTGAATGCAGGAGATGACAGACCTGTATTTTGGGGCTGACTCTGTCTGATGCACGCAATACACAGCCAATACATGGTTAGGTACAGGTTGTGTGGGCTAGCTCACATCATTTTTACTAATATGTATGTGAGTTGGAGTAAGGTGTCAGTCCCTAGGGCCCTAGGTTGTCAGTGTATGTGTTATGCATTGTCTCTTGGCCAAGACCAGGGCATACCGAGCATGCCTATGTCTGCATACAGGGCAACCTCGGGGGGTTTCTTCTTTGGAGTCCCCCTGTGGGTGTGGCTGTGGTGACCTAGGCATGGGGGGGGGGTTGTGTATCCCTTCTCTTTGCTAATCCTGCTGCAGCTGTTTCCACAGGATTATATTGTGTAGCATGGCACATACTGTGAATATATGTGCACATGTGGCTGGTGAGTACTGCAGGGCTCCACCAGATATATTGCGGCACTGAAACCGTGCCTTCAGCAGCCCAGACACACACTCTGTGATGCTCCTAGTTTGTGCATAGGCCTCATTATGGTGCTCTTCAGTGGGTATGTGCATTTCTGATGGGTGTCATCATTCATGGTTCCAGTGTGTAGCCAGCATCCCCCAGTAAATGGCTGTGTGGGATGTCCCCCCTAACAAACATCTGGTACAGCTGTGATGCATGCCAGATATGGGAGTTGTGATAACTGCCATGGCAGCACACACATTCATGATAATGCCCTGGGCATTGCACAAGACCTGGTAGTTGATGGAGTGATACTCCTTGAGGTTGACATAGATTCTACCCTCCTCACTGGGTAATGCCTTGATGTGTACATGAGTGTAATCAATGGCACCCAGTCCCTCAGGATAGTGTGCTATAGCACACAGTAGAAGTGTTGCATACTGCTGGCCCTCACCTAAGGGGTGAGGGGAAAATAAATGTGCTCACTGGCACTCTATTCCCCTTCACACCCATCAATTACTCTTTTTCTATTTCACCTCCTTTACTTTCTATCTACATCATCCGCTAATTACATCCAAACTGCCTATAAAAATGAACAGCTTCCAACACATCTAAGCCATACTACCATGTCACCTACTCACATTACTATCTTTCTACTCTGCCCACAAGCCCTTTCACTTTGTCTCCTATTTCACCTGATTTCCCTAAACAAAACATCAACTCTCCTTACACACACTTCAGTAACTGCCATACATTCAACACCCCTCCCTAGCTACTCTGATTATCCCCCAGCTTATATGCACTCAGTAAACTTCTACACCAAAGTAAAACTACTCCCTGTCTATAAACACACATACAACCATATTTCCATATCTAGCCACATAAAAAGAAAGGTCCTACCCCTCATCTACCTGTCAAAGCAAGCCAACTTATTTCCCTGTGGAGATATCAACCTCAACCCAGGCCCTCTCCATAGGGACGCCAACTACTCAGATCACTTAAATCACTAAATCTTACAACAATCAGTCTTCAAAGCATTAGAAACAAAATACCAGAATTCCTTGCCTGGCTGTCCAAGAACAAGCCTAACACACTAGCTAGAACAGAAATCTGGTTGAAACCTTACATAAAAGACTCAGAATTACTTACAGGTTATGCCTGTCTACTGGCTGATAGACTCCATAAAAAAGGAAGAGGAATAACCATAATTTTCCCCAATACTTTTACCATTGTTCCATACTCCAAGCCTATTCCTCAATTCACTACCGGCAAATTACTTATAACATTCCTTAAACACAACAGCTCTAAGTATCTCTGCATCATAGCCATATACCTTCCCCCAAGCAACAATATATCTCTTTTTGAAGATATTATCACCTGGATATCAAGCAATATTAACAATGAGGCAATAATCCTAGGTGACATAAACATAAACTGGATAGATTTCTTAGACCACTCTAACTCACCCAATATCAACCTCTTCAATGTTACACAGTTGACAACAGATATAACTAGACCTAACAAAAATAAAGGCAGTGGCTCAGTTCTAAACTGAATACTCATCCCCAACCCTAAAAAAATGTCAGCAGTAGGAACTCGCATTGCAGTATTAGCGACCACCTTTCAGCCTATATTATTCGCACAACCAACACAACTCCATCCCAATAGCAAATTAAACAAACTAGAAACCTAAGTAACTTTAACCTGACAGTACGCAATGAAACCCTTATAGCCATTAAATGGAATACTGTAAAACTCCTACCACTCACTCTTTCTCTCTCTCTCTCTCTCTCTATATATATATATATATATATATATATATATATATATATGTAAAATTACCCAAAAATATATAAAGGAAAGATTTTTTTTCAAGCAGTTTGTTGATGACATCTTTCTGTTGTGGGGTGGAACTGCTACTGAATTAGAGGTGTTTGTTGATTATTTGAACTCAGTGACTGATTATTTAAAATTTAAAGTAGAACATTCTAAGGAAAGTATTAAATATCTAGATATTAAGTTGGAAAGGATAGGGGGCACTATTGGCACTATGTTTATATGAAAGAGGTACAAGCAAATAAATATGTGCATAAAAATAGTATGCATGCACCCCATATATTCAAAATTATAGTGAAGAGTCAACTAATAAGAACTAACCGTCTTATTACAAATGATACACATTGTATTAATCAAATGTAAGAAATGATACAAGAATTAAAGAACAGGGATAAAATTCAGAAATGTTACAAGTGCAAACTGAAGTTATAAGTATGAGACAGAATACAGCTAAGCCGTATTTTTCAACTGTTGATAGGAATAAAGGTAAACTTCACATCATAGAAGAGGCAATTATGTAAGATATGTTACTACATATAATAGGAAATCCAATGACGTTAAAAATATTATAGAAAAGAATTGAAGTATTCTAATGGCCATGCCTGAAATTAAAAAGATTGTAGGTGAAAGACCATATTTTGCATATAGGAATTGCTCTGATCTGAAATCTCAGTTTTCATCCAGAAAAAAGGAGGTCATTGTCCCACTGTACTCATCCCTCATTAGACCCATTATAGAATACAACGCCCCATTTGGTATGTACCTTTCAAGACATCTGCAACAACTGGAAAGGCCTCAGAAATACATCACTAAAAGAATCAGAGGCCTAAAGCAGATGCCCTACGCTGACCGCCTTAAAAAACTCCAGCTATACTCTGTCGCATATCGTCTACTCAGAGGCGATCTCTGCTTAACATACAAGGCCATGTCAAACCCAGAGCTGTTGGACATGCTACACTTAAAGAAATCCCAATCTCTCAGAGCTACATACTCCAGGGATCTAAACCTTGTCATCACAATAAACAAAACATGCTGGAGGAATAGGTTCCTGACCCAGAGACTCCCCAGACTCTGGAATAGATTGCCCATACATGTCAAGCAGAGTGCCTCTTTGGACCTCTTCAAGAGGAACCTTGACGACTGGATGGGAGAAAGGAAATTCACCCCAGGGATCACGTCAGTCGCCCTGCTAGACAGGGGTCCAGGAAAGTAAATAATGTGGGAAGAAATAGCCAGGGAATTGTTATGGCTAGGCTTGTATAGGCCCTAGGGCTGATAGCCTAGTACCAACCTATGAACCTATGAACCTATGTTATATAGATATAAGACACTGTAGATCAGAATAAAAGAGCAATAGAGTGGGGACATTTCCTTGTCTTAGTTGTACATGTTGCAAAGACATAGATAAGAATAATATATTTGTACATCCTACTACAGGAAGGAAGTTTGTGTTTAATAAATATGCTACATGCAATACTTGTAACATTATATATTTAACAAGTTGTGTATCATGTTCTGAATTCTATGTAGGTAAATATAATAGGAGGCTTAAAGATAGGATTACTGAACATAAGTCAGAGATAAGAAGGAAAGTTAATACAAACACTCTTGCCAGACATATAAATGAAGGACAGAAGCATATTTTTCTTTTTAGAGTTATAGATGTTATTGCTAAAAGCAAAAAGGGTGGTGATTTAAATAATGTTTTAGATGTCTGTGAATATGAATGGCTAACATTATTAAATGCAGAGAGCAAACCTGGCATGAACACAACAGTTAGTATCAAGCCTATACTTAGAAAAAAACAAATGTTTTTAAAATGAATGTTTTTCACATTTATATATATATATATATATATATATATATATATATATATATATATATATATATATATATATGTATAATTTTTTTTTTAATATATCTGATATGTTTTATATGTTATGTATGGTTTCACTTAAATGTTGCTGAAATAAATGGCATTTTTGTATATACTTTGTGGCTTTAAGCCTTAATTGTTTTTAATTGTTTGGTAACTGTTGATTTGAAATGTTTTTTGAGCGGGCTGTGTTTTGGTTAATTTGAGTTCTGGTTGTATGACTGATGTATACACACTGAGGAAGGGTATCACCTGAACGCTTTGTGGAATCTACAATAAACTTGGTTATATTTTACCTTATTGGCTCAATGTGTCCACTATTCAGAATTCTTTGTTTGGTTGTTTGGACTTATTTCTATTCCTGCAGTTCACCTTCGTTTTCGTCTTATTATTTCTGTTGTTTCCTTGAAGTTAAAGTCTCACACCAGGGAAATTGCTGTTAGGCAAAGAACATCAGCAGAAGGTAAAACAGCTTTTAAAAGCTGCTAGAAGTCTTATAAACATAAGGCGTGGCAGAATTAATTATCTGTTACCTTTTTTAAGACACTTTGTATCTGTCTATTTTCTCTTTAACTTCAGCAAAGTGTTTTACAAGCTTTGAAGGACTTTGGAAGCTGGGAAAACACTTCTGCGCTCCTCTACTTTCTTTTCTGTAATTGGTTGTACATGGAGCAGGTAAAGCTCCATGATCTACAAAGAACTGTAATTGTGTCTCCAATCACAACCAAATGAAAAAGAAGAAAAAGCCAGCAGACTGGATCCTTGTTATTAAATCCATTTAATATGGACAGCAAAAGAAAAAACTTAATGATCCATTTCTTTTCTTTCGAATTTAATAAAGAATTTTATTAAATTCGAAAGAAAAGAAATTGATCATTAAGTTAGGTGGTTTGTTTGCACCGGGGCTTAATGAGCAGTTTTAGGCTGAACCAATCATGTACTTTTATTTGGTATATATATGTCAGCTTCTGATTACAATGTTTTACACTGAAGAAGGCGGTGTAGTATTAACCAGCCGAAACCGATCTGTTTTTTTCTTTTGCTGTCCATATTAAATGGATTTAATAACAAGGATCCAGTCTGCTGGCCTTTTCTTCTTTTTCATTTGGATTCACTTTTGAAGTCATGCAGTTGCACCCACGCAGGAGTTACTTTTTTGCTGTTCCAATCACAACCAGCCATGTTCTCAATGAGGATACCAATATTTACCTCTTAAGCTTCACACTGGAGATGAATTTCTTAGTATTCATGTCTCTAACACACAATACATTGCATACAATAAGAGACCTGATCACAATCCCTAGTATTTAACTTTTTATAGTTTACATTACAGGAGATTTCTCATCTTGAGTGTTCATAGATGCACATTCTAGATAATTTGGTGAAATTCCCTGGAGTACAAGCATTTTGTTAGAAAAATACTTTCAAAATTTTGCCATACCTTGAAACAAAACAGGTCCAAATCTGCCAATGGTGCACAAAATCCTCTTAGTTACTGATTCCATTAAAGATGTCACAGTCCTTTCTGAGCCATAGTCCTTGATATATGCAAGGAGAATGAGGACACATATTTCATCATTTTATATTGTCAGTGCTGCTCACTCAAATGAGACAGTAGAGGAATACGACAAGAAATGTATACATATATATATATATATGTGTGTGTGTGTGTGTGTGTGTGTGTGTGTGTGTGTGTGTGTGTGTGTGTGTGTGTGTGTGTGTGTGTGTGTGTGTGTGTGTGTGTG